>NC_072433.2:84831136-85435909 GCF_028878055.3 Symphalangus syndactylus
TACAGATTTAAGATGCAGTTGACACTTTGGCTCCATCAGAGAACCGACAACAGAAAGGTACCAATTTTACTTGTTCAATCAGAGACACTGCAAAATGAAAAATTGCCTTTCCAGTTCTACTGTGAATTTGTGAATATAAAATGGCCTTCAAAGAAGGGAAGCTACTTGTCTTCATTTAACAACTGATGTCTCAGGATTGTATGAATTTGTTATTCTGCTTGAAATAGATTTTCAAAGTATCTCTGTGGTTAGAAATCAGTTACAGAAATTCTGCCTGATTACTCTTTCTCTTTAGTTATTAGGAGAAACACTAAATGAACTCTAATAGCTGCATAGCAAGAGCCAATAAATAATATGACTACAATTCACATTTTCTTTACTCAACCTTTATTTTACCTCAGTAGCAACCTGCTTAACATTTAACCTACTCCTTAACCTATTTCTGTCTTTTCTTTTGCTAAGAATACAGATTTTTGTTGATTATGAGGCCACTCTGCTTCTTTAATAATTTCTGAATCTGGTTGCCGGGCCATGTTGCCTGAATCTCAAAAGCATTTGAAGGGCTAAGAAATCTACAAGACGGAAAGCACCGTATTGCTCTCAAAATAATTAACTTGCATGGTTTAAACACTGTATTTTACTCTTATTTATTACAAGGAATAAACATGATGAAATATATTTCATCATTATTCCATTAACATTACAACAATTATTTGCTTGCAGACATTAACTTTTTTTTTTTGGATCAGCAAAATGAAAATTCTATGCTTTCTAGAAGGCTTGTTGTTTCAAGATTAGTTTTACAATGTATCATTATGGAAGTTTTGGCAGTTACAGGCTCAAATACCCAGAGATAATAATATTTGGTCAGAATTTACTATGCCCAAATATTTGTGTTTGTGTAAAAAAAATTATGTTTGTGTAAATGTTTAGATCATGACTTTGAGAATATAGCAAAATTGAAGTGACTGTATTGACATAAATCTGGGTTACTTATGGAATGTTTCTGGTTTGTTTTGTGTTGATATCCTTGTATCTTTAGCTATAAAGTATAATAGAACTTCCAATATGGGACATAGTCCTGAGAATTACTGTTTAGATCTAATACACAATGTACCCAATGTATTATACATTTTACTTATTGCTATTTTTCTGCATTTCTAATAAATAGTCCCTCACTTGATGATTTCCTAGCATGAGGCAACTCAAAAAGATAAATCCTTGCAAATAATGTTAACCCCACAAATCTGCAAAGCATCAGTGAAATAATATATTTTCATTCTTTCCCAGCTAAATATATATGTATATATATCCATCCTCACAAGAACAGTTACATTAATGTGTAAAAGACATGGTGTTGGGATAAGTCAGCTGCTATCTGGAAAAATAATAAAATTGATTCCATACTTCATACCAGAATAAATTATAGATTAAATATTTACATTAAAATATGATACTCTAAAAATACATGAAGAAATCATGAAATAAATATGTTTTATTTATTGTAGGAAATCATAGGAAAGGTTATTGTGGGAGAAGTTTTTCTAAGAATGTAAAACTCGGAATACCAAAAGAAAATATTGACAAATTCTATCATATACAAATAAAAAATTTCATATGGCAAAACTGACATAAGCAAATACAAAATACAAATAAGTGTAATACATTATTTGCAAGTCATACTATGAGAAAAGGATTAATTTTCTTAATATCAACACCCTGAGAAAAATAGATAAGGAAAGACAAATCACTCAACATAAAATTGTACAAAGAGTACGCACTCATAGTTCACAGAAGAAATACAAATGTCTCTTAAAATATAAAACTTTTTTTACCTTATTCCTGATAAGATCAAGGCAATCCAACAAGACTAAAAATAACAGCTTTTCACTTATAAGAAAAGTAAAGTCACAAAATTTGGTAACATACTATGTTGTCAAGGACGTGAGGAAACAAGTGTTATCACCCATTGCTGGGATAAAACAAAATTGTGTACCTCTCATAGCAGTTTGACATATTTACCAAAATTACTAGTGCATATACTATTTAGTCTAACAGTTTAACGTCTGGGAATTGATCTTACACTTCTTCTCTTATATATCTGGGATGATTAACACATAAGTCTAATGAAAGATTATACACAATCTAAATGTTCATCAGTGTGGACAAGTTTTATAAATCATTGTGTATGTATATATATATATATAGAGAGAGAGAGAGAGAGAAAGAGTAAAATTCTACGTAGTAATAAAAATAGTAAAGTAGCTCTTTGTGTACTATTATGGAAAGACCACTAAGCCATAGTAACTAAAAACAGCAAAGCGAAGAACAGTACTATAGTATAATTGCCGTTTTAGTAATAAGAAGAAAATGTGTGTTTGTATGTGTGTGTCCATGTGTATAAATGCGTAAGCTCTCTTACAGAATATTCCTAGTAAAAACCCAGATATACTGTTGCTTGTGAGGATAGGGACTGAGCAGATTGGAGATCAAAAGAAATTTTATACTTCATGAATCATGAACTGTAAAATATGCTTTTTACTAAAAAATTAAATTGAAGACATACACCACGTGCACACTCTCATACATATAGAAATTCAGTGCATTCAACTTTTAAGACTCTTTGAATCTAATTCCATATTTATATCCGATTAGTATTAAGCTTTACATGACTAGGACATTTACAAAGTCCTGTAAAGATAGTTAATCTCTCATTAGAAATAAACATAGAGAATGTATCTGAACAAATCTTTACACATTCTTACATATGCTAAAACATTTCTAATAAATACCACTGTATTCACTGAACACCAAATTTAAGGACAAGTTTCTTCACTGAGAGAAAGATACGGGGGATTTTAGTAAAGAAGCTGGAATAAAGAGCTGGACAATAAGGTCAAAGATAACACTTGGAGGAGGGTTACATGTTCGGGTATATCCCAGACCCCATATGAGTGAGGTAGATTAGGATTCACAAGAGAAGAATTCCATTTCTGGCTTTGCCTTTAACTAACTATCTAATCTTGGGGATTTTGTTTCACCTTTTTAGATCTCAGTTTGAAGAAAGGAGTATTAGAGATGATCTTAAAGATCCTCTCGATAATTTAATATTTGGTTATTCTTATGTAAATAATTGGAAGTTTTATCACTTTATACAATGCAAGTGTTATGCATCTTATATTTTGGTAAGTTTTATAAGATATGATAAATGCCATTAAAAACGTAACTTTGTATTAACCTTCCTAATGGAGCAAATAATTAACTAATGACAACCTAATAGTGATACTTTTTAAAAAATATTAAAATAGAAGACATTTGTTTAACATGTAAATGCTACGTGTGTGGCCTAGTGTTTGGCATATATAGTAACTTCTATGGGTTATAAAAGACATGAATACTAGTTGCTTTAATTTTCTGTCTGAGAGAAGCTTAAATCTGATCTTCTGGGATTTGTTAAAGAGGGCATCAGAGAAATGGTGACACGTGGGTTTTGCAGCATACATGGAAGCATTAAAGAAAGAATTAGAGGTAAGTTTTAAGTAGGCATGGCCAGCAATGTTAAAGAGACATTGAAAGATCAAACATGTGGGGACATGCAGTTAATTTGGAATTTATGAAATATTAAGTGTGACCAAGGAGTGGTAGGAAATGAAACTGGAAAAGCTAAGTAAGGTCAGATAACAAAGAGCATGGTTTGCATTCTAACAGGCTTGGATTTATTCTTTTGGCAATGAAGTCATTGAAGTTTTTAAAGTAGGTGACTAATATGCGTTGTAGATAGATTATTCTGAGTATTATTGAGTAAGGACTTAGAAAATGGGAGATTGAAGGCACCTGGACAGATTAAGACATTTGGCAATAGTGAGTAGACAAAGGATGATAAATGTTTGAATGAAAATAAAATCAGAATCTTGAAATTGCATGTGAGGGTGTCTGGTTGTTCTGGTGGTGTGAGCTTATTTTATCTAAATTCTGGAGATTAGAGAGAATCCAGTGACATCTCAGAAACAATAGCACTTTATTTCATTCTGTCTAGCTCTCTTTTGAGCTCTGCCAAAAGTTAAAGCCCTTACTCAAGTATTCCTTTCTGTTTTTATTATTTCCCTTTAAACTTTTCTCAGTAAGATTGTCTATACTATTTTTAAAAATTTTACTTTCTGCTAATTATCTAATAGAAAAATTTAGTTTTTCATGTTCTATAGTCTCTAAAACTAGTTGTAGACAGTGTTCTCTTTAACAAACTCAGTTGAAAAAACAAAGTATGGGGAGCAGAACAAGCTGAAGAAGTGGCTGTGGAGATTAGACCTCAGGGTTAAATGGAAGAGTACATTTATTTAACCTTTAGGAGCCCCACGTGGCTGACCTGGGCACCAGAATTATTCTCCCTGCTTTCTCCTGCCTTGATGACATACAGGAGTAACGCTGATTCCAAAGAAGGAAGAAGGGGTGCTTCTGACTCAAATTAAAATGAAAAATTTTAAGCAGCATTTTGAATTCTTTCATCAGAACTCTATTTTGTAGGCTTTTTCTTTTTTCAAACAAAATTTCCATTTTCACGAGAATCTATTAGCTCAGCAACCAGAATGTTAAACAAACTATTTGTCTAAACCTCTAAGACCTACACAATGGAACTGTGTTGAAATGTTTTCCCAATTAGAGGTTGGTTCTTTAGCTTGATTTCAGGTGCAAGAATCTTTCTCACTGTAAGTGGGACTACAAAAACAGTTCAAGCATTTAAAGTTATTTTAATCAATTCTAGCTTCTAGTACATGTTCATCACATTATTTCTTTTTAAAGAGAGTTATTAAGTTGGGCTATAAATCTGAAATTTTACTAAGCTTTTTTTTTTCTTCACTTGATGCCAGAAAAAGTGTTTCTGAATCTTCTTTCTTTGTGCTCCTTCCAGCTACTTGCAAAGGGTCACTGTGTTCCTAAGTTGAATATTTCCTTCCCAACGTTGATGCTCCCCTAAGAGAAAGAACAACGATGTTTGAACTTCAGAGATGGTTTTGCTTCTTGTTTCACACCCTCTCTTCCCCATCTGTGTAATGTTGTACTTTTTGCTTGATTGACATTAAACAAAAACACACATGATTAATGATCTTTCTCTGTTGCTCATCCTTTGATATTTTGAGTCAGTCAGCAGCATGGCCTTAGTGCGTGAAGGTGGCTTATTTGCCCACTGGGATCTTTAGTCAACTGGCACCAACAGAGCTAAAAATTTGCATTGAATATCAGCATTATTTTCTCTCAATACCAACTACCACTTATTTAAAAATTAAATTGTTGACCTTATGGGTTAAAAAATAGAATCCAACAAAATTACATTCTATAAAAAATTAATTCACCTTGGTTATTTGAGGATTTGTTATATTTCAGGGTCACTGCGGATATCATTTATACTATTGCTAGATTAGTTATGGGAGACAGCATTGACTTAGCCTATAAGGAAATAGTTATTGTTTTTTAAAAATTTTTTTTGTCACTCTGACATCGACATGTATGTTTTTGGGTTTCACATGGTATAATTTCATAACTCTAAAAATATCAGAGTATATTGGACATAATAAGTATGGTTCCAGCTTATTTATCACAATAAACCCATGATAAAATTGATTACATATAGTTTTTTCCACTGAGTAGAAATCTAAGATTGATTCAGACATGAAATACAGCATTTGTTTATCCAAATAAGCAGGCAATGATTGAGGTCCGATGGAAGAGAGTCCTGTAGGAAAAACTGCATACACATTTTAAATTACTTGATGGGAAAGCCATGTAAAAAATCACAAAAATAATTGTAATTGCTGGAGAACTAGAGAGCATGAATATACTTAAAATTAGATGCTGTGATGATCCTCTTTGAACACTGCTATCATCCAAATAAAAATATAACTTTATTATCAGTAATTCCTTTTATTTTTTATTTTTTTTTTTTAATTATACTTTAGGGTTTTAGGGTACATGTGCACAATGTGCAGGTTTGTTACATATGTATCCATGTGCCATGTTGATTTCCTGTACCCATTAACTCGTCATTTAGCATTAGGTGTATCTCCTAATGCTGTCCCTCCCCCCTCCCCCCACCCCACAACAGTCCCCGGAGTGTGATGTTCCCCTTCCTGTGTCCATGAGTTCTCATTGTTCAATTCCCACCTATGAGTGAGAACATGCGGTGTTTGGTTTTTTGTCCTTGCGATAGTTTACTGAGAATGATGTTTTCCAGTTTCATCCATGTCCCTACAAAGGACACGAACTCATCGTTTTTTATGGCTGCATAGTATTCCATGGTGTATATGTGCCACATTTTCTTAATCCAGTCTATCGTTGTTGGACATTTGGGTTGGTTCCAAGTCTTTGCTATTGTGAATAGTGCCGCAATAAACATACGTGTGCATGTGTCTTTATAGCAGCATGATTTATAGTCCTTTGGGTATATACCCAGTAATGGGATGGCTGGGTCAAATGGTATTTCTAGTTCGAGATCCCTGAGGAATCGCCACACTGACTTCCACAATGGTTGAACTAGTTTACAGTCCCACCAACAGTGTAAAAGTGTTCCTATTTCTCCACATCCTCTCCAGCACCTGTTGTTTCCTGATTTTTTAATGATGGCCATTCTAACTGGTGTGAGATGGTATCTCACTGTGGTTTTGATTTGCATTTCTCTGATGGCCAGTGATGATGAGCATTTCTTCATGTGTTTTTTGGCTGCATAAATGTCTTCTTTTGAGAAGTGTCTGTTCATGTCCTCTGCCCACTTTTTGATGGGGTTGTTTGTTTTTTTCTTGTAAATTTGTTTGAGTTCATTGTAGATTCTGGATATTAGCCCTTTGTCAGATGAGTAGGTTGCAAAAATTTTCTCCCATTCTGTAGGTTGCCTGTTCACTCTGATGATAGTTTCTTTTGCTGTGCAGAAGCTCTTTAGTTTAATGAGATCCCATTTGTCGATTTTGGCTTTTGTTGCCATTGCTTTTGGTGTTTTAGACATGAAGTCCTTGCCCACGCCTATGTCCTGAATGGTATTGCCTAGGTTTTCTTGTAGGATTTTAATGGTTTTAGGTCTAACATATAAGTCTTTAATCCATCTTGAATTAATTTTTGTATAAGGTGTAAGGAAGGGATCCAGTTTCAGCTTTCTACATATGGCTAGCCAGTTTTCCCAGCACCATTTATTAAATAGGGAATCCTTTCCCCATTTCTTGTTTTTGTCAGGTTTGTCAAAGATCAGATAGTTGTAGCTATGCGGCATCATTTCTGAGGGCTCTGTTCTGTTCCATTGATCTATGTCTCTGTTGTGGTACCAGTACCATGCTGTTTTGGTTACTGTAGCCTTGTAGTAGAGTTTAAAGTCAGGTAGCGTGATGCCTCCAGCTTTGTTCTTTTGGCTTAGGATTGACTTGGCGATGCGGGCTCTTTTTTGGTTCCATATGAACTTTAAAGTAGTTTTTTCCAATTCTGTGAAGAAAGTCATTGGTAGCTTGATGGGGATGGCATTGAATCTATAAATTACCTTGGGCAGTATGGCCATTTTCACGATATTGATTCTTCCAACCCATGAGCATGGAATGTTCTTCCATTTGTTTGTATCCTCTTTTATTTCATTGAGCAGTGGTTTGTAGTTCTCCTTGAAGAGGTCTTTCACGTCCCTTGTAAGTTGGATTCCTAGGTATTTTATTCTCTTTGAAGCAATTGTGAATGGGAGTTCACTCATGATTTGGCTCTCTGTTTGTCTGTTATTGGTGTACAAGAATACTTGTGATTTTTGTACATTAATTTTGTATCCTGAGACTTTGCTGAAGTTGCTAATCAGCTTAAGGGGATTTTGGGCTGAGACAATGGGGTTTTCTAGATATACAATCATGTCATCTGCAAACAGGGACAATTTGACTTCCTCTTTTCCTAATTGAATACCCTTTATTTCCTTCTCCTGCCTGATTGCTCTGGCCAGAACTTCCAGCACTATGTTGAATAGGAGCGGTGAGAGAGGGCATCCCTGTCTTGTGCCAGTTTTCAGAGGGAATGCTTCCAGTTTTTGCCCATTCAGTATGATATTGGCTGTGGGTTTGTCATAGATAGCTGTTATTATTTTGAGATATGTCCCATCAATACCTAATTTATTGAGAGTTTTTAGCATGAAGGGTTGTTGAATTTTGTCAAAGGCCTTTTCTGCATCTATTGAGATAATCATGTGGTTTTTGTCTTTGGTTCTGTTTATATGCTGGATTACATTTATTGATTTGCGTATGTTGAACCAGCCTTGCATCCCAGGGATGAAGCCCACTTGATCATGGTGGATAAGCTTTTTGATGTGCTGCTGGATTCGGTTTGCCAGTATTTTATTGAGGATTTTTGCATCAATGTTCATCAAGGATATTGGTCTGAAATTCTCTTTTTTGGTTAAGTCTCTGCCAGGTTTTGGTATCAGGACAATGCTGGCTTCGTAAAATGTGTTAGGGAGGATTCCCTCTTTTTCTATCGATTGGAATAGTTTCAGAAGGAATGGTACCAGTTCCTCCTTGTACCTCTGGTAGAATTCAGCTGTGAATCCATCAGGTCCTGGACTCTTTTTGGTTGGTAAGCTATTGATTATTGCCACAATTTCAGAACCTGTTATTGGTCTATTCAGAGATTCAACTTCTTCCTGGTTTAGTCTTGGGAGGGTGTATTTGTCGAGGAATTTATCCATTTCTTCTAGATTTTCTAGTTTATTTGCATAGAGGTGTTTGTAGTATTCTCTGATGGTAGATTGTATTTCTGTGGGATCGGTGGTGATATCCCCTTTTTCGTTTTTTATTGCATCTATTTGATTCTTCTCTCTTTTCTTCTTTATTAGTCTTGCTAGCGGTCCATCTATTTTGTTGATCTTTTCCAAAAACCAGCTCCTGGATTCATTAATTTTTTGAAGGGTTTTTTGTGTCTCTATTTCCTTCAGTTCTGCTCTGATTTTAGTTATTTCTAGCCTTCTGCTAGCTTTTGAATGTGTTTGCTCTTGCTTTTCTAGTTCTTTTAATTGTGATGTTAGGGTGTCAATTTTGGATCTTTCCTGCTTTCTCTTGTGGGCATTCAGTGCTATAAATTTCCCTCTACACACTGCTTTGAACGTGTCCCAGAGATTCTGGTATGTTGTGTCTTTGTTCTCGTTGGTTTCAAAGAACATCTTTATTTCTGCCTTCATTTCTTTATGTACCCAATAGTCATTCAGGAGCAGGTTGTTCAGTTTCCATGTAGATGAGCGGTTTTGAGTGAGTTTCTTAATCCTGAGTTCTAGTTTGATTGCACTGTAGTCTGAGAGACAGTTTGTTATAATTTCTGTTCTTTTACATTTGCTGAGGAGAGCTTTACTTCCAACTATGTGGTCAATTTTGGAATAGGTGTGGTGAGGTGCTGAAAAAAATGTATATTCTGTTGACTTGGAGTGGAGAGTTCTGTAGATGTCTATTAGGTCTACTTTATGTAGAGCTGAGTTCAATTCCTGGATATCCTTGTTAACTTTCTGTCTTGTTGATCTGTCTAATGCTGACAGTGGGGTGTTAAAGTCTCCCATTATTATTGTGTGGGAGTTTAAGTCCCTTTGTAGGTCACTGAGGACTTGCTTTATGAATCTGGGTGCTCCTGTGTTGGGTGCATATATATTTAGGATAGTTAGCTCTTCTTGTTGAATTGATCCCTTTACCATTATGTAATGGCCTTCTTTGTCTCTTTTGATCTTTGTTGGTTTAAAGTCTATTTTATCAGAGACTAGGATTGCAACCCCTGCCTTCTTTTGATTCCCAGTTGCTTGATAGATCTTCCTCCATCCTTTATTTTGAGTCTATGTGTGTCTCTGCACGTGAGATGGGTTTCCTGAATACAGCACACTGATGGGTCCTGACTCCTTATCCAGTTTGCCAGTCTGTGTCTTTTGATTGGAGCATTTAGCCCATTTACATTTAACGTTAATATTGTTATGTGTGAATCTGATCCCGTCATTATGATGTTAGTTGGTTATTTTGCTCGTTAGTTGCCATAGTTTCTTCCTAGCCTCGATGGTCTTTACAATTTGGCATGTTTTTGCAGTGGCTGGTACCGGTTGTTCCTTTCCATGTTTAGTGCTTCCTTCAGGAGCTCTTTTAGGGCAGGCCTGGTGGTAACAAAATCACTCAGCGTTTGCTTGTCTGTAAAGTATTTTATTTCTCCTTCACTTATGAAGCTTAGTTTGGCGGGATAGGAGATTCTGGGTTGAAAATTCTTTTCTTTAAGAATGGTGAATATCGGCCCCCACTCTCTTCTGGCTTGTAGAGTTTCTGCTGAGAGATCAGCTGTTAGTCTGATGGGCTTCCCTTTGTGGGTAACCCGACCTTTCTCTCTGGCTGCCCTTAACATTTTTTCCTTCATTTCAACTTTGGTGAATCTGACAATTATGTGTCTTGGAGTTGCCCTTCTCGAGGAATATCTTTGTGGCGTTCTCTGTATTTCCTGAATCTGAATGCTGGCCTGCCTTGCTAGATTGGGGAAGTTCTCCTGGATAATATCTTGCAGAGTGTTTTCCAACTTTGTTCCATTCTCCCCATCATTTTCAGGTACACCAATCAGACGTAGGTTTGGTCTTTTCACATAGTCCCAAATTTCTTGGAGGCTTTGTTCATTTCTTTTTATTCTTTTTTCTCTAAACTTCCCTTCTCTCTTCATTTCATTCATTTCATCTTCCATCAACGATACCCTTTCTTCCAGTTGATCGCATCTGCTACTGAGGCTTCTGCAATCTTCGCGTAGTTCTCGAAACTTGGCTTTCAGCTCCATCATCTCCTTGAAGCCCTTCTCTCCATTGGTTATTCTAGTTATCCATTCTTCTAATTTTTTTTCAAAGTTTTTAACTTCTTTGCTATTGTTTTGAATTTCCTCTCATAGCTCAGGGTAGTTTGATCGTCTGAAGCCTTCTTCTCTCAACTCATCAAAGTCATCCTCCATCCAGCTTTGTTCCGTTGCTGGTGAGGAACTGCGTTCTTTTGGAGGACGAGAGGTGCTCTGGTTTTTAGAGTTTCCAGTTTTTCTGCTCTGTTTTTTCCCCATCTTTGTGGTTTTATCTACTTTTTGTCTTTGATGATGGTGATGTACAGATGGGTTTTTGGTGTGGATGTCCTTTCTGTTTGTTAGTTTTCCTTCTACCAGACAGGACCCTCAGCTGCAGGTCTGTTGGAGTTTACTAGAGGTCCACTCCAGACCCTGTTTGGCTGGGTGTCAGCAGCGGTGGCTGCAGAGCAGCGGATTTTCGTGAGACCACAAATTCAGCTGTCTGATAGTTCCTCTGAAAGTTTTGTCTCAGAGGAGTACCCGTTTGAATGAGGTGTCAGTCTGTCCCTACTGGGGGGGTGCCTCCCAGTTAGGCTGCTCAGGGGTGAGGGACCCACTTTAGGAGGCAGTCTGTCCGTTCTCAGATCTCCAGCTGCATGCTGGGGGAACCACTACTCTCTTCAAAGCTGTCAGTCAGACAGGGACATTTAAGTCTGTGGAGGTTCCTGCTGAGTTTTTGTTTGTCTGTGCCCTGCCCCCAGAGGTGGAGCCTACAGAGGCAGGCAGGCCTCCTTGAGCTGTGGTGGGCTCCACCCAGTTCGAGCTTCCTGGCTGCTTTGTTTACCTAAGCAAGCCTGGGCAATGGCGGGCGCCCCTCCCCCAGCCTCGCTGCCGCCTTGCAGCTTGATCTCAGACTGCTGTGCTAGCAATCAGCGAGACTCCGTGGGCATAGAACCCTCCGAGCCAGGTGCGGGACACAATCTCCTAGTGTGCCGTTTTCCAGGCCCGTTGGAAAAGTGCAGTATTAGGATGGGACTGACCCGATATTCCAGGTGCCGTCTGTTTCCCCTTTCTTTGACTAGGAAAGGGAACTCCCTGACCCCTTGCGCTTCCCGAGTGAGGCAATGCCTCGCCCTGCTTCGGCTCGCGCACAGTGCGCTTCACTGACTGTCCTGCACCCACTGTCAGGCACTCCCTAGTGAGATGAAACCGGTACCTCAAGCAGAATTGCAGAAATCACCCGTCTTCTGTGTCGCTGGGGCTGCAGTAATTCCTTTTAGAAATACAAAAACATCTAGTCAAAAAGATGAGCCATTAACTGTCATGAGCCATTCATACAGTTCAAAATCTTAAAATAAATGTATGCTAAATGCTTTATTTAACTCATTAAAAATATTATTCCCCATCTCTGTTTCACATTTGTATAAAGTCCTCCAGAATGGAACAATTCCATTGGTTACTATATATAAAGATTTCAGAGAAATAAATGCAATGCTTAGGAATATTCATCTGGTGAGATACATAAGGCATACATGAAGAAATAAAATGATTTTGGTAATTATGATTAAAAGTAAATATTTTTTCAAAAAAGTCATATAGATAACAGATTTTATTCAATTAAGGAAGAGCTTAAAAATGTTTTAATAGTGTGAATTTCATGTTAAGTGTTCACACACACACAGCAAAAGGATACAAGGAAACTGTTGGAGGAGATGGATATGTTTGTTACCTTAAATGTGGTGATGATATCATGGCTATATATACATATGTCCAAACCCATTAAATTGTATACATTAACTACATGCAGTTTTCTCTAAATCAATTACACTTAAAACTGTAAAAAAATACTTTTAAAAAGTGATTTTATATTTATATTTGTGCCAGGCACTATTTTTGGTCCAAAGATAGAACAGATAACGTTCTTCTTATTATGAAGGTAAAATTGTAGTTGGAGGGAGGGACACAGATAATTTCATATAGTGATAAATGTAATAAAGTTGAGAACAACCCCCAACTGAAAGCCAGCAAGAAAACGTGGACCTCTGTCTTAAAATTGCAAGAAATTGAATTCTGCCACCATGGTCCTTGAAGCTTGTTCTTTTCCAGAGCCTACAGATATGAGCCCAGACTAGCTGACACCTTAACTTTGGCCCTGTATAACCCTATGCAGAGAACACAGTTCTGGCACACTGGGCCCAGACTTCTGACATAAGGAAACTGTGAGACAATAAATGGATATTGTTTTAAGCTGCTGAGTTTGCGGTAATTTGTTATGACAATGATAGAATATCCTTCAGTGCTAACCAGCTATGAATGCTTTCTGTCTCCTGGGTCAGCCTGCCATACAGGCAAGGACTTCCGCGTTGGTCTTTACTTAATAATATATTCTATTCCTATCTGAGTTATCGAAATATTTACTATCTAGGTTGCTGCAGCCACAGCATTGTCACTTCAGAAAAATATTCCCTGATAAACTAAACACTTGAAAATTTAACCATTTCGCTCTTTGTAACACTTGCTAGCATCTAGCATTAGCTAGCACCAGTCTATCTCTTCCTATTACATGACAATGTAATACAAATGCAAGTCAAATTGATCGTCTGGTAAAATGTCAAATCTTCCAAAAAACAAAGATTGAATAAAGTTGGTGGAAGTGATATTGGAGGCTTGTCAAATAACAATCTTGCAGAATCAGACCATTTACTAATGAAGAAGGAAGAAATTGGCAAGGATGGTTGTAGGATAGTATATACACTCTAAGTGACCTTCCCCGCTGCTACTAATGGCTAAACATATGCAGTTACCCAACATTTTCTGTAGTGTGCTTGAATCCTCTGACTCATATGCTAGTATTTTTGCATCCTTTTTGGATTCTATTTTTTTATTTGTGCCCCATCCAATCACATCTTCCTAGGAAGGGGATTCTGTGAAGCCTAGTCCTTTGGATTCCTGTTTCCATTTTGGCTCAGTAGTGTCTCCACTAATATATTCTGTCAGTTACAGAAGGAAGTTCCTGTTGCCAAATTGGACATCCTTGTAGCAAACATTGCCTGAATCAGGCATGATCTTGCCACACCCCTTAGACAATGCTGCAGTATCCACTGGCTCTCCCTGTCTGGCCAGCTTCTGTTGCTGGGAAAATTGCACACGTGTCTTCCCCAGCAAGCCCTGGGCAGCTGAGCTGTGCTCAGTTCCAGCTTCCTCTCCCTTCCCAACTATTCCTGTTACCAAGGTCCTAAGATAGCTTACTAGAAACCAAGACTAAGTGATTATCAATGTGATCTTTTGGAAATGCTTTTAATTTTTCCAGGCCAGATAATTTTTGCTTTGATGTACTTGGAATGTTTTCCAGAGATGCAGGCATTTCCTTTTGTGGCAAAAACTGAGAGTTGTGTCCTATCTGTTCTATCCTCCCCCCACCCCATCCCCTGCATGAAATAGAGCTACCCCACCCTCAATAGCACTAGGACATGCGGCCACCCAGAATACATATGTCTAGTCTCCTTTCAGCTTGGTTTGATGATGTGACTAAATTCTAGCCAATAGGAAATAAGGATCTGTTTCACCTTGGAGAGAATGTCCTTATTAGGATAGAGCATGCTCCTATGTCTGTTTCTTTTTCTCACTGAGTAAAATATAGACATGACAATTGAATCTGGGTCAGCCATCTTGGATCACAAGATAGAAACAATAGGACAAAAGGAGCTTGGAGTTCCTGATGATTTTGGAACTACTAAAATAGCCCTGGACTTCTTAAGTTTTTATAAGACAGAAATAAATTTCTGTTTTGCTTACACCATGGGTATTTTCAGTTTTCTGTCACTCAGTCAAATCTAATCCTAAGTAATATATTCTGTACTGCAAATTCGCTTAAGATTTTAGCAAATAAAATGAATAAAAAATATGATATATTAACATTTATATTTTAAGAGAAAAAAGAAACCCACAATTTTGTCATTCTAATAGCTCTATTTTCCAATAATACCATTGTTATTTTACTCAGGTATGTATGTTTCCTGGATTCAAGTTTTTTTTTAGAAAATTTTATTCTAGCTTTGTAACTAGAAAGGCTATTGTGCATTATTATATAACTGATTTGGAGCTCCCAAATCCTACTTTCTCTTTAATTTACCTATAGATATCTCTCTCCCTCCCTGCCTCCCTCTCTTCTTTATTTTCTTTTTTTCTTTGTTGCTGCTGCTGCTTTCCTCCTCCTTCTCTTGCTCATTTTACTCCTCTACCTTCTCCTTCTTCTTCATATATTGAGAGAAATGTTTTGGGTCACTTTTAAGATAATCTATTTTAAAAAAGGAAAATAAGCCAGTTTGTGGGTTAATATCTGTGGGACTCAATTTCAGCATTCTTGTACAGTGCTTTAAAGACCCCTTCTCTGCCTTGGCAGAGATCCTACTCCGAGCATACAATGCATAGCTATTTATAAGTGGAGGGTTGTTGTTATCCTTTCACTCTTTTGAAGGATTAAGTCCTGAGAACCTTAACGGATACTCCCTTTGGGTACAATTATGTTGTTTACTAAACACTTTTTTTTTGTTTTAGCTATACCAGATGGACCTTGAAGAAAGATCTCTGCCATGTGTATTTCTGAACACCTCAAAGAATAGTTTATTTGTTATTCAAGAAGGCGTATAGGCAAGAGAAGTAGCTTCTGAGCATGGGCCAAACTCTGCTCTGTTGTATATCCTCATCCTTCGACTGCCAAGGCCTAGGGAAAGGATGGCACCACATGGCAGACAGTGTGCTCGGGTCATTTTTAGCACCTTGTCTGAGACTTTAGGGACTGCCAAGAGTAGCATGACTAATACCTCTGTTGGAACAGTGTATTCATAGTGTGTCTATGTGTTTGACATTGTACTAAAAACACCAGTCAATACAATAGAAAATGTTTTCAACAGTAACTGTAAAAATCACAAAATGTTCTTTACTTAGATGGTTACTTCTGATCAACATTTGGTAAATAAAATGAAGACAAAACATTAAATCTAATTCAAAGAAAGACTTTCCATGGAGAAACAACTTTGTGAGGCATAGGCTTGTAACTCTCTGATTAATTTCCTTAATCCTGGAAAAGAATTTAGAATACCTTGTGCAGCTGTGGTTTGTATGCGTCACAGTACACTCACTCACACTTATTTTTGCTAGATCTTTCAGGACAAGTTAAAAGCTTAGTTGATATAGTGAAACAAGTGCATTTTGTGTAGCTGTATGGCTTGACTGCCAGACAGATGGATGAAAACTTACAATAGATGAGAAAGTTGTTCAATGGGACTAAAACATTACTGTCACAAAGTACAGAAATTCAGATTCAGCTGTCTGCTAGTCTGCCCCCACCTTCAGCCCTGGTTTCTAGTAGAGGGAATAGAAGAAGCGAGGTGAGACTAGTGATTCTGGGTAATCTTTTATCTCTTAAATTCTATGCTGCATGACTCATCAGATAAAATTGCTCCCAAGTATTCCTCCAAAGATTTACTCAACCCTATTTTCTTCTGAAAGTAGCAAGCTATGGTGGGAAGAGATCATTGTAGATATTTTTTTTCTCTCACTTTCTTCAATCTTATCAGTGCTGTCACCTGAACCTATAAACCTTGTTCTCTGGGAGAGAAATGATATTAAATGCATTTTGGGAACAGATTTAACAATCCCCCTCATCTTTCTCAGACAAACAGAAAAATTATTGTGTCCCTCTACTTTCTCCAGGAGACTTAAGCTGAATAAGCATCTTCAGAACTAAAGAATCTCAGTCCTACTTGAGAGGCTTCATCAAGAAATGGTCATGTACATGTGGGAATAAGCAAGCATCAGAAACACCCAAAGTTAGAAGGTTTCAATGTTTCATCTCTTCCACTTTGAAGGGTATTCAATGGTTCTGTGGCTCCAGAGGGACTCAGTTATGATTTCAGTGGTCATGATGGTGGCAGGCATGAACTAGTATCATGCCATCTGGGAAAATTGTCCTGACTATGTGTTTATATAATTGATGCCCACCTGCCACCAACACTGTGAGTTCCCGGCAGTCAAGGATAGTGTCTGTCTTATTCACATTGGTAGCTTCAACACTCAGCACTGTCCTGGCACATAGTAGGATCTGAATGGATTTTTTTGAATCAATGATTTTAATAGCAAACTGCAGGAGGTTCCTTGAACTCCACAGAATAGCCATTTCTAATACAGCTTCAGACAGGAATGTTGAAATAAATGACAACCATAGGATATAGGCAGTTGTACTTTGTCATGAAAATTTTTTTCCACTTGTTTAGGCATAAATTAGATTTTTTTCCTATAAGAAATGATCAGCCAAGGGAAATCACATTAGCAATATTTAGAAGAATAAGACAAACTGGACATGGATGGCTTCTTTTTAACTTTAAGTATTAAGAATTGCCATTTAACTCAAACATCTGGTAAGATATATCACTATAAAACATTTTTTGAATAACCAATATCTTGTTTACTTATATTGCCATTTACTTTAAGGTAGCTATTCCTCTCTATGGGCCCCATAAAGAGCATCAGCATTTTATGGAATTTATGGTCATTGTAAATACTATCATGTAGCTACTACACACTTTAACTGTGCTAGTCTTTTTTAAACTAGTAAAATAAATAAAAGAGGAGAAAACAAAGCAAAATCTGCCTTTCCTGGCAGGTTCATCTAAAAGAAACCTCAAACTATTATGAATACTTAACAACAGTGTCTGCGTCTGAAACAGAACAAATATTGCTCTCTGATTTTCGAACTCCCTTTGCTGAACAATCTCTAATTTTCTTCCCATCTCTCACAGCTAGCCTGACTAAAAAGTATTTTTGCCTATAATATCATAATCATGCATTTAAAAATTCTATGATTGTTGGCAATTAATATGCATGGTCCCTTCCCCTCCCCTCCCCTCCCCCCCTCCCCTCCCCTCCCCTCCCCTCCCCTCCCCTCCCCTTCCCTTGCCTTCTCTTCCTTCTGTTTTTGATACAGAGTCTTGCTCTGTCGCCCAGGCTGGAGTGCAGTGGTGCAATCTCGCCTCACTGCAACCTCTACCTCCCGGGTTCAAGTGATTCTCCTGCCTCAGCCTCCTGAGTAGCTGAGACTACAGCTGCATGCCACCATGCCTGACTAATTTTTGTATTTTTAGTAGAGATGGGGTTTCACCGTGTTGGTCAGGCTGGTCTTGAACTCCTGACCTCGTGATCTGCCCGCCTCAGCCTCCCAAAGTGCTGGGATTACAGGCGTGAGCCACTGCGGCCAGACTGCATGGTTTATTTTTCAAGGGTGAGAAACTTTCCCTTTTTATATCATGTTTTTTCTTATTCACACATTTTATAAATAAATATTCAAAGACTTCTACACAAAACTTTAAAAAATATAATTGTACTGTACAGTAGTTTCATCTTTAGTGTTATTAATGAAAATCAATATTGGAATATTGGGATCAGAGCAACACAAATGCTTCCTCCATTAGTGACCCGCAATCACTGAAGATTTGATCATCAAAAAGAGGGAAACCCAGGATATCTCTAGAGATGCTTCCTCTTACAATGAGAACTGCTTCATCTCTTCAGTTGTAATTCTATTTAGACTAAACTTAATAAGGCCTTGATGGTACATGTGAAAGATGAAATTATGTAAATACCTTTGTGAGGCCTAGCTGCTCAAGAAAAGCCCTCCAGCTGAGAAATGGGAGGCATACTCTTCCTTTTTCCTTAGTGCTTATGGCAAGTCTAAACCAAGTCCAAACCAAAGCTGAAACAGTGGCAACTTGTAGTTTGCATGATTGTTTGTTTTCTAAGTAAGTAGAAGAAATAAAATATTTTATAATTCAAAAATTTTAAATTTAGTAGGTTTTGAGAAGGAAAACAGTCCAATAAAAAAGATAGGGGAAACAAAGTATCATAATATCTGTCCTTGGATGCTTAATCGGACCCACAATCCTTTGCGTGGTATTTCTGAAGGAGCCACTAGCAAGCTTATCAGAACATCAAGTTCTGGCAAAATGACAGGATCTTGTCACATGCTCCTGATAAGTGTTTGATCTTGGTCTTATTCTCAAGCTGCTGCAGAACTCGACTGCCATTGCAATGTGCAAAAGAAAAGTTTCCTGGCATCTTAAAAAAAATTTTGAAGTCAGTTCCTCTACAAGTAAGTCTTACCTAATTTATGAAACAACAACAACAAAAAAATCTAAATTCTTTTGGTTAGCTGTGAGGGCTTATTTATTCAGTACATTTTAGGGCTTATTTATTCAGTACATTCATTTCATTGCTTTCACATGTTAATAGCTATTCATTCACTGTTCCCTCTGAATTGCATCTTAACAAGATTATGCTCCTTTTTCTAATTTATTGAACAAGCATGGAATATATTTATATAAAAATTAGCTGCTTAAATACTTCCTTGATGAAAAACATAGCTGTTTTAATTTTATTATGAATTTTAATCAGGAAAAAAATGACCTTTGAAATTTTCTTCTACCTCATTTTATATTTGTGTGTGCTTGTGCTTCTCTCTCTTTATATAATTAGACATCTTTATAATTTAATTAAATTTTATATAAAAAACATATGACTGGACAGTAAAAGTTTGTTTTGAAAGAAAAATCTTAAGGAAACAGTTAATAAATTAATATGACTAAGAGAAGATGACCTGTTTTCTTTGAAAATACTAATTCTTCCAGCACAGTGCATCTATTTCACAATAAAACACATTCTGGTTTGCTTTTGATTTAGAAAAAAAAAAAATCCTCTGAAGCTAATCCAAAAATGCCCTGTTCTCAGTTTCTTTTGATGCAAAGTTCCAAGCCTTTTGGGGATCTACTGTAATTGTTGCCAGTCTAACAAGTGCCTCTTCATACTATACCCAAAATACCAACTCACAAAAATGGTTCTCTGATAAGAGAAACCAAATTTTTGTCTCCTGTTTGAAGATTACAAAAACCTGTATGACTGGAATGAAGCTTTAAATAAACTGGTGGTCCTTAAAGACTTTAATGTATAAAAGAATGTACCACAGAGTATTGTTAAATGTTTATTTTCAATCCCCAGCTTCAAAGAGGCTGATCCAGTAGGTGTGGATTAGGGTTTAGGAATAATTTGTAATGAGTAACCTCAAGTGATTATCATGCTGGCTGTCCCCGGATCACACTGAGAATGCAGAGAATACTTATCAAGTTACTAAGGCGATTATTCTTTTCAATGTCAAGATGAAAACCAATTACGGTCATGTCAACTTTAAGAAAGAAATTTGCAGGTTAGTGTGTTTGGTTGTGATTTTTCACACTTACTGCTGGCAGTGAGTTGAAGTTAAACTTTTTTCTTTTGCTTTTTTTTTTTTTTTTTTTTAGACAGAGTCTCACTCTGTTGTCCAGGCTGGAGTGCAGTGGCATGATCTCAGCTCACTGCAACCTCTGCCTCCCAGGTTCAAGCCTCTCCAGTAGCTGGGATTACAGACATGCTCCATCATTCCCTGCTAATTTTTGTATTTTCATTAGAGACAAGGTTTCACCATGTTGGCCAAGCTGGTCTCAAACTCCTGGCCTCAAGTGATCCACCCCATTCGGCCTCCCAAAATGTTGGGATTATAAATGTGAGCCAGGCCAGGTGCAGTGGCTCACACCTGTAATCCCAGCACTTCGGGAGGTGCAGGTGGGTGGATCACGAGGTCAGGAGATCGACACCTTCCTGGCAAGACCTTCCTGGCTTCCTGTCTCTACTAAAAATACAAAAAATTAGCCAGGGCATGGTGGCGGGTGCCTGTAGTCCCAGCTACTCGGGAGGCTGAGGCAGGAGAATTGCTTGAACCCGAGAGGCAGAGCTTGCAGTGAGCCGAGATCACACCACTACATTCCAGCCTGGGCAACAGAGCGAGACTCAGTCTCAAAAAAATAAAATATAAAATAAAATAATATAAAATAAAATAAAATAAAACAAAATAAAAAGTGTGAGCCACCACACCCAGCCAAAAGATAAATTTTGGCCCATTTGTAAATTGAATCATTTGTGTTTTTTTTTGCTATGGAATTGTTTGAGCTTCTTAATACATTCTGGTAACTAATCACTTGTCAGGTGGATAATTTGCAAATATTTTCTCCCATTCTGTGTATTATCTCTTCACTTTGTTGATTGCTTACTTTTCTGTGCAGAATTGTTATAACTTGATGTAATTCCATTTGTCTATTTTTGCTTTTGTTGCCTGTGCTTTTGATGTCTTTTACAAAACAAAAAAAGTCCATAGGGTTTTCCCAATGTTTTCTTCTAGTAGTTTATAGTTTTATATCTTAGATTTAAGTTTTTAACCCATTTTGATTTGATTCTTCTGTAGGATGAGAGATGGGGTCTAGTTTCATTCTTGTACATATAGTCATCTGGTTTTCCCAGCACATTTTATGAAGAAACTATCCTTTCCCCATTGTATGTTCTTTGCCTTTGCTGAAGATGAGCTGGCTGCAAATGTATGGATTTATATCATGATTCTCTATTCTGTTCCATTGTTCTATGTGTCTATTTTTGTGCCAGTACCATGTTGATTTGGTTATTATAGCTTTGTAGTGAATTTTGAAATCAGGTAGTTTGATGCCTCCAGTTCTGTTCTTTTTGCTCAGGATTATTTTGGCTTTTTTTGTGATTTAATACAAACTTTAGGGTTTTTTTTTTCTATTTCTGTGAAGAATGTTATTGATATGTTGATAGGGATTGTATTTAATCTGTAAACTACTTTTGGTAGTACTACCATTTTAACAATATTAATTCTTCCAATCCATGAGCATAGAATATCTTTCCATTTTTTGGTGTCCTCTTCTATTACTTTCATCAGTGTTTTATAGTTTTCCTTGTATAGATCTTTCACTTCTTTGGTTAAATTGATTCTTAGATATTTTGTATCCTTGGTGGCTACTGCAAATGGGATTGCTTTCTTTATTTCTTCTTTAGATTGCCCACTGTTGGCATATATAAATGCTACTGGTTTGGTATGTTGATATTGTATCCTGCAACTTTACTGAATTTATTTTTGGTGAAGTCTTTAGGTTTTTCTAAGTATAAGATCATGTTATCTGTGAATCTGAATGGACATTTCTTAAAAGAAGACATACAAATGGCTGTTAGGTAAATGGAAAAATGCTCAACATCAGTAACAAAATGCAAATCAGAATTACAATGAAATATCATCTCACTCCTGTTAAAATGGCCTTTATGAAAATAAAAAAGAAACAAAAAATCTCAGGCAATAACAGACACTGGCAAGGATGTAAAGAAAGAAGAATCCTTGTACGCTGTTGGTAGGAATCTAAATTAGTACAACCACTATGGAGAACAGCATAGAGGTTCCTCAGAAATTGAAAGATAGAACTACCATAAGATCCAGTAATTCCGCTACTGGTCATATTTCTTACAAAAGGAAAATCCAGTATATTGAAAAGGTATCTGCACTCCATGTTTATTTCAGCACTAACCGTAATAGCCAAAAGGCAGAATAAACCTAAATGCCCATCAGGGAGTGAATGGATAAAGAAAATATGGTCTATATATACAATAGAATATTATTAATCCATTTAGAAAAGCATGAAATCCTGTCATATGTTAGCAACATGGATGGAGCTGGAGATCATTATATTAAATGACATAAGTGAAAGGCACAGTCAAATATTCCATATTCTTTTTCATATGTGTATGTTAAAAAGTGTATCTGATAAACATAGATAATCAATTTGTGGTTGCCAGAGGCCAAGAAGGTAAGGGGGAGGAGGATTTGAAGAAAAGGTGATTAGCAGGTACAAATATATGGCTTGATGGAAGAAATAAGACTTAGTGTTAGATAGATCAGTAGAGTAACTATAGTTCACAATAATGTATTTACATTTTGAAAGAGCTAAAAGAGAATAATTCAAATGGTTCTAGTATTAAAAAAAAGAAAACTATTTAAGTGGGTAGATATCCCAGGTACACTATTTTGATGTTTACACTTTATATCAATATATTACATTTTCACATGTACTCCCAAACCATGTACATCTATTATGCATCAGTAAACATTTTTTGAAAAAAGATAAGAAAGACAGAAAACATAAATGTGGTCATCTTAAAATGGAGATGCTTGGCTGTGTGTGTGTGTGTGTGTGTCTGTGTGTCTGTGTGTCTGTGTGAGTCTAGTAATGGAAACTTCCCTTCGCTTAACTGGTACTCATAAAACAAAGTAATCCATTTTGTTGCTGTTGTTGATTTATAAGAAAATGTAACATCACAGGGATTATGTTTGAAAATTATAGGTAATTTAAGAAACTAATTGGTAACAAACATTTTCCAATTTGCACCATTTTATCATGCAACTATTCTCCTTAACCCCCGAAGATAACTTTTCACTTTTCATTGTTTTTACTTTCAGTGAGTTTTTAATGCCTGTTCATCACATCATGACCACAGGGTAGAATTACAAGTCATTTTCCAAGAGAAAGAACCACTGGACCTTAGAACAAAAAGGAAACAAAGCATTTAGTTTAATGACCATGTTTAACATAAGAATCTGATTTGTTAGAGTCCTTAAGTGTCTGTCTAACTTCCCCAGAAAGCTTAGAGCCTAAAGCAAATGTTTATGTGATATTAATTTATTAAGGAGTACAATCTCAGGGAAGCAGGATGTGGGGGAAGGAGAGAGAAGGAGGGAATGTGTTACCCAGCTGCCTACTACTTGGTGCAGATTCAGACGATTAGTTGATTTTGCAGGACCATATTCTGAGAGGGCATATGAACAAATGTTTCTCAAATAAGCCTGTCCACAGGTAGGAGAAGAGATGAATTTCTCCACTGCTTTCTACCTCCCATCGGTCATAGTTTTGCCCCATGGATGTCAATTCTCTTGTATTTCCAGGCTACAAACTTCGTCACTGACAGAATTCCTGGGGCAATAAGTGAGAGTTCTGTAGTGCAGTCAGGAGACTAACAACTTTGTGCCCTGTGAGGTTAGTAACTCAGTGGAGCTGGATGGAGCTCATGCAGAGTTTTTGGCCATGGCAATGCCTCAGATAAAACAAGTGGCCAAGGACCTTAGAGATAAGCAAGGCTCTTAGGAGGCAGAAAAGAGGGAGGTTTGATCCAATTAAGTTTCCTGTGGGTATGGCAGAATCAAGGGTAAAACATGCTTATGTGAAATGCATTTTTAAAAATTCTGATCATAATTTTTTAACCATGGCAAACAAGAAAAAGGAAAGAAGATGACTTTTGCATTGATGTTGTTTCCTTCAGAAAAATGTATTTTATGTTCTTAAGAAAAAGAAGCAACTGGCATATGTTTCTGACAATATGGCAGATTAGACAGATCAGATTATTGAAAAATCTTTGCATAACATACTAGATAAAAAGATAGCCAACATACCTTTAAATTTGTAGTGAAACAAGTGAAAAAGTAAGGACATTGAACTATATTAAGAATAGGAACTTCTGTTGATCAAAAGACATTATTAAGAGATTGAAAGTGCAAGAGAGAAGGGAAGAAAATCATAAATAACAAAAACTATGTTTATATTCAAAGTATATAAAAGGCTCCTGTAAAACAATATACATTTCCAAAAAGTATAGAAGAACTCACTAGTAAAATGGCTTGATGTTTTTCCCCAAAGGTTATGTTCAAATGTTCATTGAGGATGTGAAAATGTTCTCTGCACTAACAGGGACATGTAAATTAAAACAGAAAGGAGATACCAGCACACACTCACCAGACTACCTAAACTTAAAATGACTGGGAATGGTAAGGATGCTGATGGGTTTAAGGACACACTACTCCAAATATGGCCCCATGGCATACTGAATATTTTAATCTGAGGAAATTAGAGAAAAGACAGGTGCCAGAAGGAGTTTCAAATCTTCTCCTGGAGCAGGTCATAAGCCCCTCATGTGAGGGAGTCCCCCCCTTTTCCTGCAAAAGCAGCATCCTTATCTCTGAAGACAGATGGATGCCAAAAAGAATCTGAGTGACAAGGTCTTGCTAAGTTTCCCCCAGTCAACTACCCTCAGCTTGTGTCCCTTTTTGTCCTATCTCATTTGCCTACAACTCTCTGCTTTTCATTAAACTCAGTATAAAAACACTGAGGTTTAATTTTTCTTCAGGTCTTCCTTTCATTATGAAAGCCCCCGTGTTGTAAAACATAGATTAAATACATTTTTGTGCTTTTCTCTTGTTAATTTTTTTGTTGTTGTTATAGAGGCCTCAGCAGAGAAATTAGAAGGGTAGAAGAGAATCCTTACCATGTGAAATAACTGGAATTCTACAATTTGCTGGTGGTATATATCAGCACAACTATTATGGAAAACTGTTTGGTAGTATTACCAATGAAGAGGTTCAAAATATGCCACCTCAAAATATGTCATTTTGGAAAATGGAATGTTTTGAGCAAAGGCAATTGAGAACTAGCAGGACCAAAAAAGCTTTTAATTTCTTCCTTAACCACTTAAAATAGTGTATAAATTTCCACTTTTGTAAAAGAAATTTTCATCAGTAAAGATATCTGTATTAGGAAGAGAGTTACTGTGAGAGACAATTTTTATCACCTGAGAGACTCTTAAAGGCATAACAAGGCAACTTTGATTAACTATGCATTTCCTCCTCTGACCCTTCCATAATTTACCTCCTCCCCCATACCCAGAAGCCCCAAATCCCTGTTTCTTTGCATAGCCCAGGACAATATATGTCTCAGTGGAGTCTCAGTGGTCTTAGGCTACTTCAAGTCTCATATATTTTTGTGAAACTTCCATGCATACTTATATTTGTAATAATTTTTCTCCTTCTGTTATCCTGTGTTATGTCAAATTAACTCTTAAGGCAGCCAGAGAATCTAGAAGGGTACAAGAAAACTTTTTTTGTTCCCTACACTGGCCTTAAGAATATGTATATCCTATGATCCAGAAATTCCATTTCTAGCATACACCCGTGAAAGAAAAATAACTTGGGCCCCTTCAAGCTAGAAACTGCTCAGGGCAAATCTGCATCCCATTATATTCAAAGTCATCCCTCTACTCACAGAGATAGATGCATATTCTGATTGCTTCCTTTGGAATGACTTACCAGAAACTCAAAAGAATGCAACCATTTGTCTCTCACCTACTTATGGCCTGAAAGTCCCCAGGGGAAGCCTTGCTTTGAGTTGTCCCTACCTTTCTGGATGGAACTACTGTACTTCTTACATATATTGATTGATGTCTCATGTCTCCCTAAAATGTATAAAACCAAGCTATGCCCCGACCACATTAGGCACATGTCAGGACTTCCTGAGGCTACATCATGAGCATGTCCTCAACCTTGTTGACCATTTATGTCCTCTAGCTCAGGCTTCAGTTCTTTGTGATCTACATTCACTCAAACTGGGAGAGTTCCATTGTCTCCTCAGGTTCACAATTTTGGCAAAGTCTCTTTCAGATAGCTTCAAGTCAGCTTTACTTTTTGTCTGCTGCGATGGCTTCCAATTACAGCTAGTCTCTCTCTTCTTGGTAGCAGTATTTAAAAACCCTGAAACAATTTTTTGAACAGAGATTTCCTTCAAAATATGAAAGGCATTAATCTTCTATTTGTTACAACAATGAAAAATTTTTTCTTTCCAGAAAGGTGTACCTAAGAATAACAGATAACAGTCATAATACATCAAGAGATGTATTTCCCCCAAGAGAATGGAAATACATTCTTAAAAGTGTGGTGAATATTAAGGGGGCTTTCATTTTACAAAGCAGAATTTAAATGGTCAAAGGTCTTCTGGAACATGTATCTGCCTCATGGGGTTGTAAAAATTAGAAATAAGAACAGTGAAGTACCTGGTGCATAGTGGGTGCTAAGTTATTTATTATTAATTTCAGAGTCCTTCCTCTGGGGAACTTTTCCACCAGCTTCTAAAATTATACTTTGGAAGGCAATTAATTTTAGTTTCTTATTTGATTCAGCCTTCAGTTCACATTCATTCAATTTTCTTAGTTGTAAAAGCAGTTGAATAGAAACACCAAATAATTGACTAAAGGAAGACTATCTCTTACATTAGATATATTACTGTACTACATTAGCTCCTGAATTTCTCTATGATTCTGACATTTCACTGAGTTTGGACTGGGAGTTTCACCATGTGGTAAAACTCTCTTCAGAGTTCTGGCTTACTGAAATTTCTGTATGCCCTTCATCTCCTGATAAGATCTCTATGTAAATGATGGCTTTGTTTAAAACAAAAGTACAACTTCGCTCAAGGTAAGCAGCCCTTGACCCAGTTAGAAAAAGATTGAATTGAAAAGCAAAAATGTATTGCTTTTCTTGCCCCTCTTTCCTCCAGCAAAGAAAATCAGAGTTGGGAAATGCTCTAAACTGATTCTGCCTGATGGCTGAGCATGGAGTTTACCTTTGTGAAAAGTGAGAAATCAATAGAGGTGACAAGGGAAATTATAATTTTTAATAGCACTCTGGGGAATGAGAGGTGAGTTTGTGACCATTGGCATCACAGATTTGTGTGACAACCTGATGTTCTGTTTCATGCTCAGAGACCCACCACACAGCCACATTCTCTACACAAACATCCTCAGAAAAAAAATTGTAGAAGTATACATCTAAGAGCATGCATATGGTATAGAGCTTAGTCCATACTTTAGGATCAGTCTGACTTGGGTTTGAATCCTGACTTTGCTACTTCCTAACTGAAGAGGATAAACAGAGATTAGCATTTTCAAAAGCTTGGTGGTGGAAGCCAAGCAAAACTTAAGGTTGAGGAAGAGTTGTGGGAGGAAGATTAATATAAGAGAGCTTGAACATGTTTATAACCTGAAGACCAGGAGAATTTAAAGAGGGTGTAGAGGGAGTATTTATTTAAGTTAATGTTTCCTTGTGTGAAAAACAGGCATAACACAGATCTATTCAAGGTTGATATTGGAATTAGAGTACTTTATATGTATCATATCTATGTATATATATTGTTTTAATCTGTTTTGTGATACTATAACAAAATACCACAGAGTGGGTAATTTATAGAGAGCAGAAATTTATTTCTGACAGTTCTGGAGGTTTGGAAGTCCAAGATCAAGGTGCTGGCATCTGGTGCCTGTTAAGAGCTGGGTCTCTACTCCCAAGATGGTGTCTTGATTGCTATATCCTCCAGAGCAGGGAAAAACTGTTCCTACATGGCAGAAGAGCAGAAGAGAAGAAACCCACTCCTGCAAGCCCTTCTTATAGTGGCATTCATCCATTCATGAGAGCTTTCCTCATGACATAAACACCTCCCATTAGACTCCACCTCCCAACACTGTTGCTTTGGGGATTAACTTTCAACATGAGTTTTGTAGGGGACAAAACCATTCAAACCACAGCATATACACACACACACACACATGCACACACATGTGTGTGTGTGTATGTGTGAGTATACATACATGCCTGCATACATATAAAACATGTATTTTTATATATTAATATGTATATATAAAATATGTAATAGGCATATTATATATACATTATATATAATGTATATACATATATAACACCAATGCATCACAGAGTAGGTACTGAGTACCTTGGTACCTCATATCTGTACTCAGCAAATTATATCTGGAAGCAAAACTGGAAGTATTTCTGGGGTTATGAGATAAAATTGAATCGCAAAATTCAATTATTAAATAATTAAATAAAAAAGAGAATAAACAATTAAACTTAGACTGTTAGGAGCCTTTCTCAACTAGGATTCCTTATTTGAACAACACAAAGTTATTTGAGTGTACACTTTCTCAATTCTTGCAAAGATGTTATATGACTAGTGCCATTTTAGATGCATTAGAGATAATTCATATGTATAATAGCTGGGCATCAGCACTTATTTTGAAAAACCAGTTGTGAAAACTTGTTTACATTAACATAAGCAGAATATTAATAGATATGGAAATGATGATTATAAAAAAAGTTTACTGTTGCTTCATTATATTGTACTTCATTATATTGTACTGAATTGTATGGCATAGAACAATTGAAGCCCAGCGTAGAACTCCTTTGAGGATCCAAGCTATGAGATGATCTAAAAGCTTTAGACCCAGGCAGCAGTCTATACTTAATGATTTATTTTTGAAATCATATCTTTTTTATTTATGAATATGACTTTATACACATGGTATTAAAACAAATTAAGGAAGCTTTATGGTGCTTAACAGCAAGCCTTTGACCTCAGATGGATGCAAGTCTTTATTCTAGCTCCAAAACTCACTATGGTTGTGTGCCTGGGCATCTGAGTTTTCGGTTCCTTCATCTGCCATAATCGCAATCCTCTTTATATCATTGTTAATATTAAAAGAGAATATATGTAAAGTGTTTAAGACAATGGCTGGGACATAATGGGTGTTAAATAAATTGCAAACTTTAATTTTATTAATTGAGCATATGACCCATTTTGAACATAAGCATGCATGATGATTTCCTCAAAATTATTACTCAATGAATATTTTCACTATTTCCAAAAGGACCAAAGAGAATCTTATTTTAGGTGTCTGTATCAGTTACAATAACTAGGTAATTTTGCAATTAAAACATACCCAAAATTTCTTCAAAATATTATAAAACAGCAAAGTTTATTACTTACTCATACTATATGTCTTTTGCATGTCAATAATGGGGGTGTGGTGGGAAGTTCTGCTTTCTGTCATCCTCTGTGATTCAAACTGATGGAGAGATGCTTCACGGTTGAGAAAGCTATGAGTCACAGTAAAGGAGTAGTGATATGAAGATTTAAGCATTGTCAAATGCTTTTATCTGTAAAAGACTGTTGTCTTTACTCACAGTCCATGAGCAAAAGAAACTCACATGACCATGTTCAACCACAAGATCTCTGGGAAATGTAATCCTCTCATGTCCCTAGGTGTAGAGGAAAACCAAACGTTGGTCCATAGTGAGTGTCTACTACAGTAGGATAAGGCACTTACTGAGCTAAACAAACAAACAAATGATAAATTAAGCATTTCATTTATATGGAATAGTTTTCTTGTCATTTTACATAATGGAATCAATTTTATCTTTATTAATGCTTAAAATGAAATGAGGCTCAAACTGAATCATTAAATTTTGCAATAGTCTCTCAATTCTGTTTTAATTCATTTTCCCTTAGATTCCATGAGACCGTCATATATTTTATACATTAGATCCTCATTATTCACAGATTCCACATTTTCAATTCACCTATGCACTAAAATTTACTTATCCTCCCAAAATCAGTTCTCACAGAGCTGATTTGAAGACACGTGCAGAGCAGTGAAAAATTTGAGTTGCTCAATGCGCCCATTCCCAGATGAGGCAGAACATCGAAACACTGCCTTCTTGTTGGCTGTCATACTGTAAAAAAGTGCTCTTTTTGTGGTTTATTCAGTGACACTTTCTGTTTTTTTCTTTTTTTTTCATTTTGTACATTTTCTTGATAATTTTGCCTGTGGCTTAATTTGTAGATGTACAATAAAAAAAAAAAATATTCAAATCCCTACTAATTGAATATTTTTTCCTGGTGACTTGTACTATAAAATTAGATGTAAGTTTTAAACGAAAACGTTAAACACAAATAATTAAATATGGCGAAGTTTGTTAATTATGGGACACAGTTTAACATTCTGACAAAACATTAAATAGTATCACAAATGAGATACAAATGGAATAATATTGTATATGTATCCTGAATCCTACAAGTCAAAAATAGGTATCCTTACCTATAATTGAACGTAATGAATCCTGATACAGATTTATGTAAATTTTGTAAATCGAGTGGTATGAAAGAATTATCATGTACAATGCTAAAACCAAAATTGCTGTGTTCAAAACTTTATTTTCTTGAAGTTAGATACCACTAAGAAAAAGATGTGTGGGCTTTCTGGTTTTTAAATTTATGTTTCAGTGTGTGGTTCTTCTCCATTTCAAATAAACAAATGAAAAGTGAGCTGCTGGCATCAGGAAGAAAGATAATTTTTCTTCCCTTTTCTCTCAAGGTATTGTAAATAAGGGAAGGAACTGGCTTTCAGGGAATAGGCCTTGTTACACTGTCAGTACATTTCTTTAGGGTCCATTTTTTTTTATTCTTACATAAGAGATCCTAATTCCTTCCATTTATCCTTGTCCATTAACTAAAACTGGAGATGTCAGGGAAACAATAATTTATATGATAAAAGGCTGGCATGTTAGGAATGACCATCTCTGAATTCTTTATGAACAACTGGGCAGCATATCATGGCAGACAAGTTAATCTAGGAGATTACAAATTGACCTGGATGTAAATCTGGTGTATACCCATCCCTCATAATTACATCAGGAAAGGTGTCAGACAGTGCAGCTGGTTCTTGTTAATCAACAGGATTCTACAATCCTCACTTTAGCTTCATTTCATACTAGGAAAAGAGCATTTCTATACCTCTCATAGTTAATGGGGCATTCTCATACTTTCTTTCTAATCTGTGCCTCTAATCAGGAGAATATGACATGCCACAGTTATTTGTGACAAGAAGCCATGGATCCTTATTCTCTGCCCCTCCACCCATATCTATTGATCATCTATCTATTGATCTGTCACCTATCTATTCATCCATTCGTCTATATTCTTGTTATTATCTTAAAGAAACGACTTGATCATTATTTCAGGTTAAAAAAATGAGCCACAATCCCCATGGTCATGAAGTTATAATTCAAGCCTCTTCTCTATTAAATTGCTCTCAGGTAATAATTTAGAGAGAAATCAGCACAAACCTTACAAATAGTTTTCTGTTTTTAACTATATCCCCCTTGTGGTACCTGGGTAGACTTTGTGCTCATTAGTCTTTGGCTCCTACTGATCTTGTGCTGTGTTGGCAGTCATGTGATAAAGCTCTGCACAAGATGCTGGGGGGAAGTCTAGCCTTTATTTCTGCAGCCTAATGACAGTCAGATCCAAGAGATGAGTACATTTGAGGAGTCAAAATGCTTCTGTGTCAGAATTTTATGGCAAGAGAAAGAAAGTTGGGACACTGGTTATTTTCTGGGACATCAGCTACTGATTTATGAACTTGATGGGACCTCCCTACTTACTACTTTACAATGAAATGAAGGTTATTTTAAATGTTGATTGTTAGGTTGTAATGTCCCCCCCCGCACCCCGTTTTCATTAGAAATGTCATTTACAAATTGTTACTTGACACACAGTATAAAGTGTGGAGTTTTTGAGCAGTTAAAAAAGAGGATTGCACCACAGGGGCCACTGTAAGATTTGTAACAGAGCTCTGCTGAAGGTATTTTACTCCTTGATTCCAGCAGTGATAAACCTAGGTTTGTTTATTTTTGTTTGTTTTTTTAGAAGAATAAATCATGAAAAAAAGGAAAAAGAGTAGTACTGGTGTGACCTTAAGTCAACTAAAAGTGGGCTACTGGAAGAAAGAGAAAAGATGTAGAAAAGCCTAATGAACTGCTGATGTGAGACTTGGACAGCCAAGAAACAGGTCTGAGGCTAATGATGTGGTGAGGATGGAGAGATTAGGAAATCTGAGCAGGTCTCAGGACACATGATGGATCCAAGGAAACTGTTTATTTCCCAACCTGTGGGAAAGGTATGGAAGCCATTTAAAGGTTGGTATTTTCTGAAATAAATTTCTACTAGCAGTCTGCAGATGAAAAGACCTATTATATCGTCGTCAACCCATTAAATTTTATCCCAGGCCCTGTTTGGAAGAGTCCTTGAAAAGAGAAGCATCAATTTTCCAATACGAAGTAAATGGAGGTAAGATGAACTTACCTACCCTCTTCCTTACTCTCCAAACAGTCGTCAAGCTCATGCAGTAAGTATCTGGATGGAGGTTACAACTACGACAGCATCTCAAAGAGAAAATGTTGTGCAGTGGTAGGTTATGGGTTTGGATTTGGTGTAAACTGGAGCCAGGTTTGAATTCTGGGTCTGTAACTTGCAAACTCTTCTTTGAGCTTCCGATTCCTTATGGCTGAAATGGGGTTAACAATATTGACCTCACATTATTGTGAAGATTAAATATTAAATGAACCCATGCATTTAAAACATGGAGTAAAATGCTAAATCTAGAGGAGGCACTCAGTTAGAGGTTGCATTTACTATTATTTACTTCATCAGTGTCATGTCATCTGTTCAACAATCAGAAGCGTAACTCAGAATCTCCTGGAAAGTGGAACAGACATTTATATTTTGATTCTAGAGATTCTGAGGCACCCAAGGGCTAAGAACATTGGCCTTGGGGTCTGTGACTTGAAGCAATTTCCTTGAACCTGGGCTATACCCAACTGTGGAAACACAAGGTGATAGGAAGCCCTTGGGATGCTGCATTGGGTGATGGGGAGCCCCCTGATGCCTCTCTGCATGGCTGGTGTGAAGCCATGAAGATAACAGAAAAATCTATGTTCTCCCCTCTAAAAAATTTACCCCTCAAATGCAGAATAATATTGCTTTGTGGGTATCTATTTCTAAAGATTTCCCCTAATATTTGCCTTAAAGTTATATCTTCTCTAAGACTATTGTTTCCCTGGACCCCTATGTCACTCTGTCTTCGTCCCAGTATAGAATTTTTTTTTTTTTTTTTTTTTTTTTTTTTGAGATGGCGTTTTGCTCTTGTCACCCAGGCTGGAGTGCAGTGATGTGATCTCGGCTCACTGCAACCTCCACCTCCTGGGTTCAAGTGATTCTCCGGCCTCAGCCTCCCGAGTAGCTGGGATTACAGGCACCCACCATCATGCCCAGCTAATTTTTGTATTTTTAGTAGAGACGGGGTTTTGCCATGTTGGCCAGGCTGGTCTCGAACTCCTGACCTCAAGTGATCCACCCACCTCAGCCTCCTAATGTGCTGGGATTACAGGCATGAGCCACCGCTTGGAACTCTGAGGGTTAACCTATTAAGCCAGTTCAGGACAGTAACTGAATCTAAAATTTCTAAAAAAGAGCTCTTAGAATTTCATGCCTCTTCTATCAAAGGCATCGAATATTATATGATTTATGCCCATGAGTGATGGTTGTGTTTTCATTTACAAACTGCCAACATAACCACCCATCTCCAAAGCTTTTGTCTCTTTTAAGCAGACAGAAATAAATTAAGATTGCTGCAGTGGCAGTGGGAATGGAAAGGAGAGGATGGATTCATGACCTGTTTAGAGGGTACAATTGACAGGATTTACTGGAAAGGAGAGTGAGTATTGAGCTTAACAGTCAAATTTCAAAATTGTGCAACTAGATGGATAATGGTCATAATTCACTAAAATAGGACACAGGGCCAGGAGCAGATTTTGGGTTGCATTATTTAAATTCAGTTAAGTTTTGTTAAGTATAAAGTGCCAAATGGGATGACTGGTAATAATTGTACACATGGTTTGGGGCTAAGAAGTCAAGCCTAGATTCATGATCTAGAAAACCTGAATTACTCATATCAAGAGGATTTTGCAATGTGCAATTAATTGTATATATTTAACTGCTAGAACATGTTGTTATAGTACGACATATTGTGTATATTGTCTCTTAATTTTTTTAAAAATTTAATTTTTAATTGTTACGGCACATTGTAGGTATATATACTTATGAGTACATGAGATATTTTGATACAGGCATACACTATATAATACTCACATCAGGGTAAATGGGGTGTACATTTCCTCAAGCATTTACCATTTTGTTGTGTTACAAATATTTAAATTTTACTCTTAGCTATTTTAAAATGTACCATAAATTATTGTTGACTATAATCACCCTATTGTGCTATCAAGTATTAGATCTTATTTGTTCTATCTAAATATATTTTCATACCTATCAATCATCCCCATTTTTCCCCTCCCCCTACCTACCACTCTTCCCAGCCTCTGGTAACCATCATTCTACTCCCTATCTCCATCTGTACATTTTAAAACATTTTTAGCTCCCACAAATGTGAGAGCATGCAAAGGTTATCTTTCTATGCCTGGCTTATTTCATTTAACATAATGTCTTCCAGTCCTTCCATGTTGTTGCAAATGACAATATCTTATTCTTTTCTATGGATGAATAGTATTCCTTGTGTATATGTGCCACATTTTCTTTATCCATTCATCTGTTGATAGGCACTTAGATTGCTCGCAAATCTTGGCAACTGTGAATAGTGCTGCAATAAACATGGTAGTGCAGATACCTCTTTGACTTAACTGGTTTTATTTCCTTTGGACAAACAGCCAGTAATGGGATTGCTGGATCACATGGTAGTTTTATCTTTAGTTTTTGGAGGAACCTCCGTGCTGTTTTCCATAGTGGCTGTACTAATTTACATTCCCACCAACAGGGTACAAGGATTCCCTTTTTTCCACATTCTCATCAGCATTTGTTATTGCCTGTCTTTTGGATAAAAGCCATTTTTAACTGAGGTGAGATGGTATCTCATTGAAGTTTTGATGTGCATTCTCTGATAATCAATAATGTTGAGTACCTTTTCATATACCCATTTGCCTTCTTTTCTCAAAAGAAGATGTACAAATGGCAAACAGGTATATGAAAAGATCTATTCAGCTCTTTTGCCTATCTTTCAGTTGAAATATTTGATTTTTTTCCTATAGAGTTGTTTGAGCTCCTTATATATTCTAATTATTAATCTGTTGTCAGATGGATAGTTTGCAAATATTTTCTCTCATTCTGTGGGTTATCTCTTCACTTTGTTGATGGTTTCCTTTGCTGTGCAGAAACTTTTTAACTTGGTGTGATTCCAAATATCCATTTTTTTGCTTCGGTTGCCTGTGCTTTGGGATATTATTCAAGAAATATTTGCCCAGACCAATGTCCTGGAGAATTTCTCCAATGTTTTCTTTTAGTAGTTTCATAGTTTGACATCTTAGATATAAGTAATCAATTTTGATTTGATTTTTGTTTATGGCGAGAGATAAGGAGTCTAATTTCATTCTTCTGTACGTGGATACTCAGTTTTCCCAGCACCGTTTATTGAAGAGACTGCCGTTTCTCCACTGTATGTTCTTTGCACCATTGTTCAAAATGAGTTCACCACAGATGTACAGATTTATTTCTGGGTTCTCCATTGTGTTTCATTGGTCTATGTGTCTATTTTTATGCCAGTATCATGTTGTTTTGGTTCCTATAGCTCTGTAGTCTAATTTGAAGTCAGATAATGAGATTTCACCAGTTTTATTATTTTTGTTCAGGATGGCTTTGGCCTTCTGGGTCTTTTGTATGTCCATATAAATTTAATGATTATTTTTTCTACTTCTGTGAAAAACGTCTTTGGCATTTTAATAGACTTTCCACTGAATCTGTAAATTGCTTTGGGTAGTATGGACATTCTAATAATATCAATTTTTTCCAATCCATGAACATGGAATATCTTTCCATTTTTTTGTGTCCTCTTCAATTTCTTGCATCAGTGTTTTATACTTTTCATTGTAGAGCTCTTTCACTTCTTTGGTTAAGTTAATTCACGGATACTCAATTTTATTTGTAGCTTTTGTAAATGGAATTACTTTCTTGATTTCTTTTTCAGATTGCTGAAAAAAGAAACAATATGTTGACATATAGTAATCCTGCTGATTTTTGTATTTTGATTTTGTATCTTGGAAGTTTACTGAGTTTATCATTTAATAATTTTTTGGTGGAGTCTTTAGAATTTTCCAAGTATAAGATCATATCATCTGCAAAGAAGGATAATTTGATTTCTTCCTTTCCAATTTGGATGCCTGTTATATCTTTCTCTTGTCTGTTGCACTAACTAGAACACTGTTGATCAACAGTGGTGGTGAAAGTGAGCATCCTTGTCTTGTTCCAGGTGTTAGAGGGAAGGCATTTAGTTTTTCCCTGTTCAGTATGGGTCTGTTGAATATGGTTTTTATTGCGCTGAGTGTGTTCTAACTGGGTTTGTTGTATATGGCTTTTATTGTGCTGAGGTATGTTCCTTCTGTACAGTTTTTTGAGAATTTTTATCATGAAGGGATGTTGAGTGTTATTAAATGCCTTTTCAACATCAAAATAATCATATGATTGCTGTTTTTTATTCTGTTGATATGATGTATCACATTCATTGATTTGCATATGTTGAAACATTCTTGCATCCTTTGGATAAATCCCACTTGATCATGATGAATGATATTTTTAATGTCTTGTTGAATTTGGTTTGCTATTATTGTGTTGAGGATTTTTGCATCAATATTCATCAGAGATATTGGCCTGTGGTTTTCTTTTTCGATGTGTTTTTGTCTGGTGTTGGTATATGGGTAATGCAGGCCTCATTGAATGAGTTTGGAAGTATTCTCTCCTCTTCTATTTTTGACCATAGTTTGAGTAGAATAGATATTAGTTCTTTTTTAAATGTTTGGCAAAATTCATCAGTGAAGCCATGGAGTCCTGGGGTTTTCTTTTCTGGGAGACTTTTTATTATGGCTTTGATCTTATTACTTACAATGTATCTATTCAGGTTTTGGATTTCTTCATGGTTCATTCTTGGTAGGCTGTGTGTATTTAGGAATTTGCAAATTTTTTTCCAGGTTTTTCAATGTGTTGGCATGTAGTTATTATAGTAGTCTCTACTGATCCTTTGAGTTTATGCAGTATCATTTTTAATGTCTTATTTTTAATCTCTGATTTGATTTGAGTCCTCTTTATTTTTTCTTAGTCTGGCTAAAATTTTGTCAATTTTGTTTCTCTTTTCATAAAACCAACTTTCATTTCATTGATCTTTTGTATTTTATTTGTTTTCATTTCATTTATTTCTCCTCTAATCTGTTATCTTCTTTATTCTACTAGCTTTAGGTTTGGGTTTTCTCTTGCTTTTTTAATTCCTTAAGATGTATCACAGGTTATTTGAATTTTTTCTACTTTTTTGATATAGGTGCTTATTGCTATGAACTGTGCTATTAGTACTGCTTTCTCTGTATCTCATAGATTTTGTCATGTTGTGTTTTCATTTTTATTCATTTCAAGAAATTTTAAAATTTTCTTCTTAATTATTTCATTGACCCATTCATTGGTCATTCAGGAGCATATTGTTTAATTTCAGTATGTTTACATAGTTTCCAAAATTCCTCATGTTATTGATATCTAGTTTTATTCCACTGTGGTCAGAGAAGATGCTTGATATTATTCCAAGTTTTTGTGTATGTTTTAAGACTTGTTTTGTGACCTAACATATGGTCTATCCTTCAGTATCATCCATGTGCTGAGAAAAATATGTATTCTGTAGCCATTAGGTAAAATGTTCTGTAAATATCTGTTAGGTCCATTTGGTCTATAGTACAGATGAAGTCCAATGTTTCTTGTTGACTTTCTTTCTGGAAGCTCTGTCTAATGCTGAAAGTGAGGTGTTGAAGGCTCCAGCTATTAATGTATGGGGGCCTGTCTCTTTCTTTAGATCAATTTGCTATATATATCTGAGTCCTGCAGTGTTGGGTGCACATATAATTGTTATATTCTCTTTCTGAATTGATCCTTTGGTCATTGTATAATGTTGTTCCTTGTCTCTTTTTATACTTTCTGTCTTGAAATCTATTTTACCTTATGTAAGTATAGTTACTCTTGCTTTTTTTTGATTTCCATGGGTATGGAATATCTTTTTCCATCCCTTTATTTTAAATCTATGTGTGTCTTTATAGGTGAAGTGTGTTTCTTGTAGGCAACAGATCATCGGGTCTTGATTTTTTTTCATCCATTCAGCCACTCTATGTCTTTTGATTGGAGAGTTTAGTCCATTTACATTTAATGTTATTATTGTCAAGTAAGGACTTACTTCTGCCATGTTGTTATTTGTTTTCTGGTTGTTTTGCAGTCTTCTCTTCCTTCCTTTCTGCCTTCTTTTTTGTGAAGGTGATTTTCTCTGGTGGTAAGTTTTAATATCTTACTTGTTATTTTGTCTTTGTTGTAGATTTTTTTGATTTGACATTATTGTGAGGTTTGCAAATAATATCTTATAACCCAATATTTTAAAGTGATGACAACTTATCACTGGTTGCAAAAGCAAACAAACAAACGGGTAAGGAGAAAACTAATACAGACTCTACACTTTAACTTCATCCTCCCCCAACCTTTTTATTTAACTTTTTATTGTTTCTATTTATATCTTATTAAACCATCTATATCTTGTCAAGTTGTTGTGATTATTATTTTTATTGGTTAATCTTTTGGTCTTTGTACTCAAGATATGAGTAGTTTACATATGACAATTAAAATGTTATAATATTCTGTGTTTGTCTGTGTATTTACTATTTTTTTTTTTTTTTGAGACAGAATTTCACTCTTGTTGCCCAGGCTGGAGTCCTGTGGTGCGATCTCAGCTCACTGTAACCTCCGCCTCCAAGGTTCAACCGATTCTCCTGTCTCAGCCTCCCAAGTGGCTGGGATTACAGGTGTGTGCCACCATGCCCAGGTAATTTTTGTATTTTTAGTAGAGATGGGGTTTCATCACATTGGCCAGGCTGGCCTTGAACTGACCTCAGGTGATCCAACTGCCTTGGCTCCTAAAGTCTTGGGATTACAGGTGTCCACCACCGTGTCTGGCTGTGTACTTACTATTACCAGAGAATTCTGTCCCGTCAGATGATATCATTTTGCTCATTATCACCCTTTTATTTCAGATTGAAGAATTGTCTTTAGTCTTTCTTGTAGGACAGGTCTGGTGTTGGCAAAATCTCTCAGCATTTGTTTGGGAAAGTCTTTATTTCTCCTTCATGTTTGAAGGATATTTGCACTGGATATAGTATTCTAGGATAAAAGTTTCTTTCCTTCAGCACTTTAAATGTATCATGCCACTCTTTCCTGGCCTGAAAGATGTCCACTGAGATGTCTGCTGCCAGAAGTGTTAGAGCTCCTTTTTATGTTATTTGTTTCCTTTTTCTTGCTGTTTTTAGGATCTTTTCTTTAGCCTTGACCTTTGGGAGTTTGATTATTAAATATCTTGAGGTAGTCTTCTTTGGGTTAAATCTGCTTGTGTTCTATAACCTTTCTTTACTTAAATTTTGGTACCTTCCTCTATGTTTGGAAAGTTCTCTGTTATTACCCCTTTTAATAAACTTTATACCCTGATCTCTCTCTCTCTTTATCTCTCTAACTCCTCTTTAAGGGTGATAACACTTAGATTTGTAGCTTTGAGGTTATTTTCTAGATCTTGTGGGTGTGCTTCATTCTTTTTTATTCTCTTTTGCCTCCTCTGACTATCTATTTTTAAATAGCTTGTCTTCAAGCTCACTGATTCTTTCTTCTGTTGATCAATTCTGCTGTTATAAGACTGGTGCATTCATCAGTGTTAATTGAATTTTTCAGCTCTATAATTTCTGCTTGACTTTTAAAAATTATTTCTATCTCTTTGTTAAATTTATCTGATAGGATTCCAAATTCCCTGTCTTGAATTTTGTTGAGCTTTCTCAAAACAGCTATTTTGACTTCTCTGTCTGAAAGGTCACACATATCTTTGTCACTCTAAGATTGGTCTCTCATACCTTATTTAGTTTCTTTAGTGAGGTCATGTTTTCCTAAATGGTCTTGATGCTTGTGGATGTTTGTCAATGTCTGGGCAGCGAAAAGTTAAGTATTTATTGTCATCTTCACAGTTCAGCCTTATTCATACCCATCCTTCTTGGGAAGGTTTTGCAAATATTCAATGGGAATTGAATGTTGTGATTTAAGTCTTTGGTCTTTGCACCTATATCTACGTTAGGGAGCATCCTAAAAACTCGGTAACATTGTGACTGTTGCAGATTCATAGAGGTACTACCTTGGTGGTCTTAGATAAGATCTGGGCAAATTCCCTGGATTACCAGGCAGATACCCTTGTTTTCTTCCCTTACTTTTCCCCAAATAAGCAAAGTCTCTGTCTGTGCTAAGCCACCCAGAGCTGGGGATGGGGTGATGCAAGAACCCCTGTGGCCTCCACCACTGAGACTGTGCTGGGTCAGACTTGTAGCCAGGACAGTACTGGGTCTCATCCAAGTCCCGTGATGTCTGTTTCCTGGCTACCACTCATGTCTTTTTAAGGCCCAAGAGCTCTTTAATCAGCGGATGGTGAATCCAACCAAGCTTGTATCTTTCCTTTCAGGGCAGCAAGTTTCCTTCTAGCCCAGTGTGGGTCTAGGAATCTTATCTAGGAGCCAGGGACCATAATTTGTAGCTTTAGAAACCTGCTTGGTACTTTATTTTACTGTTCCTGAGCTGGTACCCATGCCCAAGATACAAGACAAAGTCCTTTTTACTCTTTCCTCTCCTTTTCTCAAGCAGAAGGAGTCTCTCCCCATGGCCACCCAATCTGGGAATGTGCTGGGTCACATCTGAGGCCAGAATGGCCCTGGAGTGTCACTCAAAGCCCATGGTGAGTGCCTCCCTACACTGATGTTTATTCAAGGCCCAAGGGCTCTTTCGTCAGCAGGTGATGAATCCTGTCAGGACTGAGTTCTTCCGTTCAAGGCAGCAGGTCCCCTTCTGGCCCAGCATTTGTCTAGAAATATCTGGGAGCTAGGGCCTGGATGGGGACTTTAGGACACTGCTTGGTGGTTTATTTTACTGTGCCTGAGCTGGTATCCAGGTTGCAAGTCCTCTTTACTCTCCCCACTCCTCTCCTCAAGTAGAAGGAAATAGTCCCTCCCAGAGCTGCAAGCTCTATGCTTCTATGGGTTGGTGGAGGGAAAACACAAGCACTCCCTTGGTTGGCCCGGCTGGTATCCCACTAAATTGTGTGACCCCCTTCCCCCAAGTTCACTGGCTCTATGTCCAGCATAGCACCAGCACTTGCCTAGTAATTGCACTCCTTTTGGCTTAGATGGCCTTTCAAGTTTATTTAGGACCCCTAGCACATTGTTGGTGCTAGCTGGAACACAGGTTCCAACCACTGGCATGGAAAATTTCTCTCTGGCTAGGACTAGTCTAAATACTCCCTCCATGGGCACTGGCTGAGTTCTGCCCCATGTTGCTTTCTGCTGTGACAGGGCAAGACTTAGTTCCAGTACGAAGTCCCACAATCACTATGCTCTCCCTCAAGCACACAAAGTCTCTCCCCACACCATGTAGCTACTGCCAAGGGATGGGAGAGGGGTGGTGTTAGCAATTCAAGACATTTTTCTTATTCTCTTCAGTACCTCTTTCTCTGATATGATGTTAACACTAAGTACTGTGATTGCTCAGTTGATTTTTTGGTTCTTATCAAGGTGTTTTCTTGTATGGATAGTATTCAATTTGGTCTTCCTACAGGGAAGATGGTCACTGGAGGGTTCTATTCAGCCATCTTGCTCTGCCTCCCTGGCTCTTAATTTTTTGATCATAAATCTCAAAGAATCCTATCAAGTTATAGCTATGTAGCATGTACTTAAACCTCAGTAGTTATTAGCACACATCTGATCCCTAATCTGGAGTAAAAAAACCAAATTTCCCTGACAACTTCAACCTACAACTCTAATCAGCAGAAATATGAGGGGCAGAGTAATAATTGAATTGGATACAGCCTTATAGGAAGGTTGGACTTAGTGGCTATGAAAAATAATGTAATTTTAAAGTACATCCCTGTATCCTCACCTGCCCTACCCAATTATTTTCTGTCCTCACTGATGTACGTGGTGCAAACAGAAAGGACAGCCTCTCTCACAGACCAGGAGGTCTGGCCTACGCAGCTACTCTGCCTAGTTGGCTCTGGTAGTCTCAAAGGTGAAGGATGGTCATACACTTAAAGGAGTAAGGCAGATGAAATATTTTAGTTCCACCCATTTAGCCCCACTAATAAGGGTAATCTTAAGACTTTAATGATACAATTGGCAGGGTATAGTGGCTCACACCTGTAATCCCAGCACTTTTGGAGGCTGAGGTAAGTGGATCACCTCAGGTCAGGAGTTGGCCAACCTGGTGAAACCCTGTCTCTACTAAAAATACAAAAATTAGCTGGGTGTGGTGGTGTGTGCCTGTAATCCCAGCTACCCAGGAGGCTGGGGCAGGAGAATCGCTGGAACTGGGAAGTGGAGGCTGCAGTGAGCCGAGATTGGGCCACTGCACTACAGTCTGGGCAACAGAGCAAGACTCTGTCTCAAAAAAAAAAAAAAAAACAATCAAGCTCTCTGTCTTCAGTTGGTTAATTACTCAATTCTACCATGAGGAAGAAATTATTCCAAGGTATTAGAAAACCTCACCATATTACTGTAAATGTACATTCTCAAAAGGTTGGTTTTCTATTAAGAAAAGCTGGTTTATGAATTCTATATCTCTGTACTGACCTAACTTCAACTAAACAACAAAATAGCATTTGAGTTTTTATTCCCACTCTGTTATAGGGGCAAAACAAAGCATGAATTTTTAGAAAACTTCACAAGCATGAAATCTAGAAATATAGCATACATTTATCATATCTTGGTAGAAAATATATTATGTAAAGTGTGTTTAAATAATATAATCTCCCAAATCTCTGATCTTTATACTTTTCCTTTAACTCCTTTATCCTCCAGAATACAGCTCATGGAAAGTCAGAATGTGTAAGAATCTGTTTATTGAATACCTTCAAAGTCACTAAGGTACCTCCTTTTGTCCCTAACAAATGCTAATGGTATTGACATTCAGTTTTCTTAGTGTTATCTTCTTCCTTAGGCAATTTGCTGTGTCATCTCATTATATTCATGGCTTGAAAGAGGAACCTAGCTCTAAAGCTTGAAGTGGTTTATTGATCCTAAAAGATGAGGTAATTCACTGTCCAACATAATTCAAGCCTTTAGGATCAACTACACATTTCTCACTCAATAATCAGGAAGAGAAGTCTCAAAATTCAAAATAGCGTTGCTTAAGCATTCTCACAATTATTTATTCAGATCAAAATCCAATCCTTAAAATTTATCCTGAATCACTCTCATGATGTATCTCCTTAAGTAACAGTGAGATTCCTCCATTTGTATAACATTAGTAATTATTACTAATTATCCTAATAATGCTATCTACATCTGGCTAATTCCTATCATTGTACCTCCTACCATGTGATTAATGTCAGGAGTGGGGAATTTTATGTATTAAATTTCTTCTTAAAGGTTACACCCTGGAAATGTGAGGGAAAGTATTTGTGGCGATGTCACCCAACTATAAGGTTAACAAAGAATGATCAAACAATAAAAGGAATCATACATTTTCTAAATCACCAAGAGTAAACCAAATTATAATTGTTTTAGAAACATGAGAATGAATATTTATGGTACAGATAGGCAGCTCTTAGATGGAATATTGAATCTTTTTCTTAAAGCTATTTGGAGGAGATCATCAGAAAAGGTGTGATTACTTTTTCTTTATGTGATCTCGGCCCCCAAATATTCTTTCCACAAATATTTTTTGGAATAGAGATAGTTTTGTGCTTCAGAAGCTAATAGAAATAGCTTTTTAATTGTTTTTTACTACCTGACAGTCACCATTTTAGGATTTTTACTAGTATTATCTCATTTTGTTCTTATAGCAGATACTATTTACTATCCCCATTTTATTGATAAGGAAACTGAAAAAGAGCTTAAATAAGTTGCTCCACATCATGCAGGTAAGAAGTTGTAGAGCTGGGATTTGGTTTCCATGTCTTACTCTATTCTAAACCATGCCATTTAATACAGATCATTATTTGTAGATCTGTATTTTTAAAAAGCCCACTGTTAGCTTGAACAGCCCATTCACTGTACATTTTTAAAACAATAGCTGTACACCATTAGAGCCAGGCAATTCTAATTCATTAATTTTACAGATGAGAAAGTTGATACTCATAAGGGTAAGGTACATATCCAAATGTCCAACATCAGGCCACCCCTTGGTGTGAGAGGTGGCTTGAAATCTAGTATTCTCACTCCTGACTCGGTCCTCTTCTCACTGACCATACTGTCACCAATATACCCCCATCAAGTAAATCTTTATTAAGATAAAGATTGCAAGTTTGTAGTACTTACTAATAATATCTTTTGTATAAAAATTGTCTCCAAGCATAATGTCACCTCTTGTCTTATAGTATATTTTATAATGCAACACACACACACAGACACACACACACACACACACACACACAGTTGTTTTTTTTTCCTGATTTTTAATTTTTCCGAGTAGAACATAAGAAAAATCTTTCTTGTGTCCCTCAGGAGTAAAGGCAACGATCACTCTTGTTCAAAAGGTCATATTAATATTATTTTAGATATTATTGCATCTTTTTTATAATGTTAGCATGTTTCAGTTGTTGAAGCCTTCAAGCCAGTGTGTGTGTGTGTGTGTGTGTGTGTGTGTGTGTGTGTGTGTATGAGTATGTTATATTATTGGGGATTGGGGCACATGGTACAATGAAAAATATAGCCACAGCAATAACTGGCTTGGAGATCTCCTATATCAACCTTTAGGTTAAAACTATCTGGCTAAGAAAGGGCCACATACATCACAAAGCATTCTTCAAAGAAAATGTTAATATGTAAAATCCTGATATGAGGTGAATTTTCATTAAATTGTTTTAATTTTTAATCCAGTTGAATTCACAATGATGGTACTTTATGGTGCTTATACAATACTTATGTGCCATCTTTTATTCATGCAGTACTAACTATTGTGTTCAGGGAGTTATTTAAAACAAGAGAGAAAATAGAAGTAAGATTCAGCCTTTTTCCTATGGGTTATAGTCTAGTAGAGAGTTAAACAAGACAAAACTAGTGGAACTAGAGAATGGTTCAATGCTTTAAGGGAAAAAAGTGCAAAAACAAATTCCTGTAGCAGCTGACAGGAATGAATGGTATTTGCTAAAATATATTAAGTGCTGACAGTGTGCTTGGGTCTTCAAGAGGGTCCACTGAATCCTGCCCTGATCCTACTCTGAGCTCAGACTAGATTCAGAAATAGAAAAGAGTAGCAGATGCCTGCCAAAATATCATTGCTTTAAATGACAAAGACCAAATTGTGGAAGTTATAACATGAGAGGGGTCTTCTCCTACTCTCCTCCAGCTAAAACCCAACTCCCAAGAAGAAAAGCAGAGGAGGTGAGTTGTCCTGTTTGTTCTTCCTAAATTCACCAATAAGATTAAAGCACTCTTTTCTGGTAAAAAAAGAAAAAAGAGAGAGAGAGAATATGAATTACATAAAGCAAAACACTAATCCCAGTTCTATACTAAAATGGGCAAGGAAAGCCAAAGCAATTAAAGGGCATCATCATTGGCAGCATTATCATTAACATCAGCATCATCATCTTGGAACTGTTAGACAATAAAGCCTATGCTAGGGTGGCATGCATGACATGGGCTTTTGTTTAGTTAGAAAAAGATGTCACACAATCTTCAGCATATATCCCTTTTCAAGTTCCTGTATTGGTCATCCTGGCTTCTCAACATTTGATCTCTTGTTTATTGCTCTGATGAACACCCTAAGCCCTCCCTCTGAAACATAGTATTTTTTTCTATCTGGGAGAGGATACTTAAAAGAATAAGTCAGTGCCTTACTGTGCTCATACTAACAGATGTTAGAAAGCAGCTCGGGCTGGGAGAAAGAGCCCCTAACCAGCTGTTTCATAGCCTGTAATTACAGCCTTAATAAATGAACCATTTCCTTCAGCTGGCACTAGTTGGGATCTAAGCATAGCATTTTGTGTGTTAGCTGTTCTGGAAGCATTTCACTGCTTGCTGCTGCTTTAGCACGGAGGTCTGTGAAATCAGGTATCTAACAAAAATTACCCTGATTGTATACAAAGTATATGCAAATTTAGTGACTGGTGGTGGGCTCATATGAGAAAGAGAACTTATGAAGTCCTTGGTAATGTAATTGCCTTAACTTATTAGACTGTAGTTTAGAATATAAAAATCAAACTATATAATCTGCTGTACAGTGTGCTAATGAACCAGCTGGGCCAGCTTTTATAGTCTTAATTTTACAGATTTCCTTGAGGACATAATCTAGTTTGGTGACTCAGAGCTGTATCTCCCTCCTGCTAGGACTTAATAGTAATGGCTCCTATTTTTTTTTTTTCCTCAGGATGTCAGAGACTTCATCTTTGTTTCTTTTGTTAGATTATATCCTTTTCACATCGAAATTGCACTGGGGACATTGATATTAGACATTGCATTATAAAAGTCCAGATTTTCCTATGTCTATCTGCACAATTTTTTCTCTGTGGTGATTAATGGTCATATTTCAGAACAATGAATCATATTTCAGAATAATCATACCAGAGTGAAATAGAGGAGACAGAAATAAAGTAGTAACAAGGGGTAGATTGAAGATAAGAATGTGGGCTTGGTGCAAAGACAAAGATGAAGTGGGAAATCAATTAGCTGCAAGCTTCTTCAAAATAAAGCAATGTGGGATGTGAAGAAGAGGAACGAGCAATAAAAATCAGTTCTCTTCCAAGCCTTAAGCTTACAAAGCAATCCAGCTAGGGAGACAAATAAAACAATACAAACAAAAACATGTCTTAGAATAACATTTTTGATGATAAAGATAATATATGCTTGATATGGGGCATTCATAAAATATAAAGAAAAAAATTACCTGGAGATCACCCTGTGAATCTTTCTATGTATTTTCTTACAGCCTTTATTCTTCTCTAAATTTTCTTTTCTACTCATCTGTAATCATTTTTGTGTGTAATTTTGTATTCTCCTTTTTCAGCATTATGCCATAAACATTTTCTTAAGTCAATATAAATCTTCTGAAAACATCAGTATGACTTTTATTGCTGATTTTTCTATCAACAAAATTTACACACATAGAAAAATTTAGAAAATAAAGAAAATAAAAGCTAATGATGGTATTGATGATATAAATGCACATACATTTATGGGAATTCTGTAATCTATGTATAACATGTATGTGATCACATTATCTTTATTGTTTTGTGATATGCTTTTTGATACTTGGCAATATAGTGTGGATATCTATCATTTATCTGCCTGTCTTTCAAATGTTTATACACGCATAATTTTTAATAAATACATAGTAGTATTCTATAATTGATTTAATCTATCATATACTATTGGACTTTCATATTGCTTCCAAATTTTACTTTTACATGTAATTATGCAATTAGTCTATACAAATATTTTGCCATTTTTTCGTGATTTAAAAAAAAAAAATTTTTAGAATCCATAAGTTCATACCAGTTAACAGACTTCCTGCTAATCCTTGTTGCATATAATAGCGATGGGTAATTCCTTTAATCATATTCAATTTACTAGGCAGATTATATCTTTAATGTTTATTAATATTTATTTAAAATTTTTATTTTTAATATAGTTTGATTTAATATCTTTGATTTTATTATAGTTATTACATATTTACATATTAATATTTCTTTTGTAAATGGCCTAATTTTTAATTTCTCACTTTTATACAAGGAGATAAGTCACATTTTTATTATTTATAATTGTTATTTTGTTGACTGCATGATATCATATATATTTAGCATGATGCATATAAAAAAGACTTTTTCTGTTGTGTCTAGATTTTGGCTACAGCTTCAAAGCTGAGAATGATATGGATACGTATCCTCACGATTTTAATGGAGGAACTAGACACAGCCTATACACCCTTCAGGATCTGAGTGTTTCAGAGACCCATTCATCACCATTAACAACACCCAGAGATTCATTTTTGATTTACTAAGATGGAATACTTAGGAATTTGCAAAGAGAAAACTGTTATTTCTCCTTCCCTTCCAATCCTCAAGCAAAATGAAGGCAATACCAAGAGTGCTTGACTGCACCTTTGAAGTTGTGGAGCACAGATAATGGAAAAGGCTGGAGGCAGGAGCAGGCTGGAGCAACCGCAGAGGCAGAGCCAAGAGATGGGGCACTAGGAGAATGTGGCTAATGTGTCTGGAGTGGGGCGAGGTGGTTTGGAAGGTTTCCCTAGAGGCAAATGGTAGACAGCCATGTCATCTTGTGTGATCTCCCCATGGTGGCAAGTCAATTTTCCAGTTGTTCAGGCCCCAAATCTTGGAGTCACTCTTGACTCCATATCTCTTCTGTAGACTACATCAAATTAGATGTAGTCTACAGAGATCACCTCTTTCAGGGTTGCTACTGTAATCCAAGTCTCCATCATTTCCAGTGCAAACTGAAATTGTTGTATGTTTGCCACTTCCTCCCCTGATTAGTTTCAACATAGCACTCAGAGTGGTTCTTGTAATGTTTAACTTGAATTATATCACAGCTCTGTTCAGAACTCTATTTCCAGTGGCTTCATGTCTTAAAAGCAAAAGTCTTAAAATTGGCATATAAGGTTCTATGTTATCTGTCTCCCCATATATATATTTGTTCCTTTCTGAGCTAATTTCCTAGCACTTTTCCTCTTCTCACTGGGCTGCACACAGGGCACTGCTCATTCAGCCTTCAGCTTGCCAAATGTGCACACACCCCAGGGCCTTTTCACTTACTATCTCCTCTGCCTGGAACATGTGTCCCCAGATATGCGTATACTTACTCCTCTGCTATATTCAGGTAGTATCTCTTAGGCCAGCTTTTTAGAAAGTCTTTCCCTTGCCATCCCTGATATTAGCATTTCCTTCAGTCACCTGATATCCCCAAATTCCATTGTAATTTTCTATCAGGCACTTGTCATGTGACGTATTTTTATGTGCTTATTTCTTTATTGTTTTAGTCTAACATTAGAATGTGAGCTCTTGGAGAAAAAGGAGTTTGTCCATCTTGTTTTCTTTGTCCTATCACCACAGTCTACTATAGAGCAGAACACAGAGGAAGTATTCCATAGATATGTGTTGAATAAATGATAGATGCTTCTGATTTAGAAGCAATAATTTTTCCTCAAGTATGCTTCTTTTTCTCTTCTTTGTTATGTTAGTTTTATTTAATACTCATGGCTAGGCGCAGTGGCTCATGCCTGTAATCCCAGCACTTTGGGAGGCTGAGGTGGGCGGATCGCCTGAGGTCAGTAGTTTGAGACCAGCCTAGCAATCATGGTGAAACTCCATCTCTACTAAAAATACAAAAATTAGCCAGGCATGGTGACAGGTGCCTGTAATCCCAGCTACTCAGGAGGTTGAGGCAGGAGAACCGCTTGAACCCAGGAGGCAGAGGGGTTGTGGTGAGCATTGCACTCCAGCCTGGGTGACAAGAGCGAGGCTGTCTCAAAAAAAAAAAAAAAAAAAAAAAAGACTCATAAATTCCCATTTTCAAGAAACATACTAATAATAGTTGTTTAGTCTTCTCATGGCTAGAATAACTGGTATATCTGTAGCACTTTGACATATGGGATGTGTGTTTAGTAACCTCCCATTTAATGCTTTAGTTAATACTGTAATACATAATTTTGTACTCTTCTACATTGTATTTTTGTTATTTAAAAAGCTTTCTTGTAAGCAAGTATCTTCATTTGCTATTGCGTCTGTAACAAATTACCATAAATGTAACACACCACAAATTCATTATTGTACAGTATTGGTCAGATGTCTGACACTGGTTTCCATGGGCTGGAGTCATGGTGGTGGCAGGGGTGGTTCCTTCTGGAGGCTCTAGGTTAGAATCTGTTTTCTTGCTTTTCCAACATCTAGTGACCACCTACCTTCCATGGTTCATGGCCCGCTCCTTCACCTTCAGATCTGGCAGTGTGGCACCTGTGACCTAGCCAGAAAAAGTTATCCACTTTTAAGGATTTCGTGTGATTAGACTGGGTTCACCTGGATTATCTCTCCATCTCAAGTTCCTGAACCCTAATCACATCTGCAAAGTCCCTTTTGCTATGCAAGGTAAGATATTCACATATTCTGAGGCCCAGGGTGTGACTGTCTTGGGGATTGGGGACCTTAATTGGCCTGCTACAGAAGAAAAGGAAACATTGCTATCCCTCCTGCTTGTCCCTGCTCACCTCTAAGACTAATATCTTATTTCTCTCTTTTTCAGAACAGCTTTCTTAAAAAAAGATCACTATCTGTTCCCTTCATTATTCATTTCACTCTCACTTTTTGATCTCTTGTAGTTAATATAACTTCAAATTCCACAAACATATTGAAAATATTCTCTCCAAGCCTGACACTGACCTCCTAATCACCAAAATGTGCTGATCTTTTGCCTCTGTGTATTAAAATAGGTCTGAGAAACTAGTAAGCAGCTACACAGTTCCCATAACAACTGGGAACGATGGAGCCTGATGGCTCAGGCCAGCCTACAGAACCCAGATGCCACTCCCTGTCGGGTACAACTTGCCGCCTGGCCCAGTAATGACCCACTCTTGCCCTCATGTAGAAATGTGGCTCACTTTTCAGGTCATTCATTTCTCTTCTATGTGTTTGGAACTCTCTAGCTTTATGCTCTTACTCCAGAAGTATGGCTTTTCTTGTCATGTTCTTTTTGTAACACCCACTCATCTTTCTCACTGCATTAACATAAAAATCTCAGCTCCTTGGTCTTTCTGTTTTCTAAACAAGGTTTTTGATGCCTAAACCAGGTGCCCCTTTTCTGTGGGGAATAATTCTGAGAAAAACAGCTTTTTCTAAAGTAACTTAAGTGCCTCCCTTGTTACTTGGTCACTCTCTTTATTCAGTCTTGCCCTCCTTGAGGGCAGCACTGAACAGAACCATAGCTTTAGGGAGCTGCTCTGAAGAGACTTGTTATTGCGCCCTGAGTGAGGGTGACCTCTGGTGGACACAACTGATTCTTTTCTCTCATCATGTGTTATTGCTGCTATTGCTATGTTTGTTTAAATTGTGGTTAACCATTTTTAAGTGTACAGCTCAGTAGTGTACAGTCACACTGTTGTGCAATCAATTTCCATAACTCGTTTCATTTTGGTAAAGTAAAACTATAATCCAGTAATAACTGTCCATCTCCCCGAGGCCCTGGCAACTTCCATTTTACTCTGTCTTTATGAAACTGACTATGCTAGAAACTCCATGTTAGTGGATCACACGGTGTTTGTCCTTTTGTGACCAGCTTATTTCACTTGGCTTAACGTCTTCAACGTTCATCCATACTGTAGCATGTGTCATAATTTACTTTCTTTTAAAGGCTGAATAGTATTCCATTGTATGCAGAATACCACATTTTGCTAATCTATTCATCTGCTGATGGACTCATGTTGCTCTCACATTTTGGTTATGGTGAATAATATTGCTGTAAACGTGGATGTACAAATAGCTCTGGAGACTCTGCTTTCAATTCTTTTTACTATAGACCCAGAAGTGGAACTGCTGGATCATCTGGTAATTCTATTTTTTAAAAACTTTTTTTATTGGTACACAATGAATATACATATTTTTATGGCACATGTCATAATTTGATACATTCATATAACGTATAAAGATCAAATCAGGGTAATTGAGATAACAATCACCTTAATTATTTATGTCTTTGATGGGAACATTTGAGTTATTCTCTTCCAGCTGTTTTGAAAGGTACTATAGATTAATGTTAATTAATGTTAACGAGTCACCCTACTCGTCTCTCAAATACTAGGTCTTATTTCTTATATCTAACTGTGTCTTCTTTCTAACTGTATATTGGTACTCATTAATCAATCTCTCTTTATCTGCCCCTCTGCCTTTCCCACCTTTCTGGTTTTCTAGTAACCACCAATATACTCTCTGTCTTCGTGAGAAGTCCTAACCATAGATAATTCTATTTTTATTTCTGGGAGGACTGCCATACTGTTTTCCATACCAGCTACACCATCTTACATTGGCATCAGCAGTGCACAGGAGTTTTGATTTCTTTAACACTTATTTCCTATTTTAATTTTAATACACCTAATAAGTATGAGGTGGTATCTCATAGTTTTGTTGTTGCTGTGTTTTTCCCATTGTTTATTAATCATACACCATGTGTCAAGAGCTTTTAACACTCTTGGCAATCCTATGAAGTAGGCATTACTTTTCCAACTCACTGTTGAGGAAATGAAGGCTCAACGAAATTAAGTGAGGTATTAAGTAGTAGAATTGGGTCAAATCTAGGTCTGTTTATCTGAGGCGCATACTTTGAAAGGTGATGCTCCCTCATATGCAGTGTGCCTGGTTTGTCTATCATATTCAATTGTAAAATTATTGAAATAATCTTTTTTTTTCCCTGTCATTAGGAACTCTGTCTATTGCTCCCAGAGCTAGAACAATGATAAGGAGATTAACTGCCTAGCATTTTGTGGACCAACATCTCTGGACTTTATTATTCCTCTTCTTCACTCATTGAGCACATATTTATTGAGTGTCTGTGTAATATACTATATTTGGCCCTGAGAACACAGCAGAATAGACAAGCTAGATCTCTCTCAAAGCTCATAGGGGCTTTTAATCTTGATAATGACTTGTTGATCTATCTCATCATGCTGTGCAAAGAAGTCATTTGGTCAGAAACCACTGAGGATTCTTTAATAGGGATCTTTGAATGCCATAGAGGGATGGGTGAAAAGCAGGGTATTGTACAGGTTGAAGGTAGTTGGCAACATCTGGGGCTCATTAGAGGAACAACTTCCAGATCCCCATGTCCTACTGCCCACTTGGCCACCTTTCAAATTCTACATTCTTTTTCCTCAAGGGTCTCCTTATTTTCAAGATTCCAGTAATCACCTTTGTGCATGAGTCTTTACCTCCACCTCTCCCTGATATCTCCTCCATTCCTGGGGGCCTGTAAACATGTTACCTACATGACATTTTTTCTTGAATGTCATGTTGTACCTTCAAATTTTGCATTCAATTTTCAACATTTTCAAATTCAATTTCAAATGTCCCTTCAAGTTGCAAATTGGCTCATACTTCTGATATCTCTTTTCTATTAGTGTTACTTTATATTCACTTGGGCTTCAAACTTCAAAGTCATTTCTAATCTGTCTTAAGTCAACTAACTACTCAGTATTAGTAATTTGTCCTTGTTGATATTCTTTTTGTATTGAACCCAACTAACCAAAGATCAGAAGGAACATATCTGTTGTCAAGTAAAACTAGGATTATTTAACTTGCTGTGGCAAAGAACATACTCTAGGAAAGTCTCACAAGTGTTTCAGTGAGGTAATTTGGGATGGTCTTCTTAGTGGGTTTGAGTTTGTATGTATGATTTTGAGGAAGGCTTAGGGAAGTGAAGGCTATTTTTTGAATCAGGGGCATTCAGTGATTGAAGGTCAATAATTTTTATCTAAAAGGTGAGAGAATTAAAAAATGCTAGAGTTATCATTGATAAAACAAAGAAACAAAAACTCCAGAAATCACTCAGAGAAAGATGATATGAATCAGAGAAAGGTAAATATAGCATTTTGCGGTCAGACTGTGGCCTTGCCTATGTCTTTCTCTGAACATGGTAATGGAGTAGACTGAGAATTTTCTATTTCCGATTATGAACATCACAATCTGGTTTCATTTTCTCAACAGGGATTTATTTTTCTTTCTTCTCTCACCTTCCATCCACATCTGAACTTATTCTCTCCTGTTTGAACAATTGGAGGAGCCATTTTACTTTCCTGTGCCTCTCTCGCTCTGCCCACTCCACTCTGTTCTTCACATCATTGCTGAGTCAAAAAACACGACTTTAACCTTGTTACTCTTCTGCATAAAAGATTTCTTTGGGTTTCTGTTGCTTATAGAAAAAGTCCACAGTCATTATTTTGATACTCAAGGAAGTACACATTCTATTTCTAATCACCCTTTTCAGACCTCCTTCTCAGGCTTCCCTTACTTGTTAGTCTAATTTGAATGTAATATTTGCTTTCTAGTTTTCATGCCAGGGAATGCTTGATGTGCTCTTAATATACATATTTTATGTATTATATATATAATACATTATTATATAAAAATTACGGGTATATATTTTTAGGGGGGTTTTAGAACAGACTTGCTGAATATGAACCTTCAAGTCGGAGTGTAGGTAACAGCAATTTTATTTTCATTTTGTTTCTCTCTCTCTCTTTATTTTATTTTATTGTATTTTTTTTGAGATAGGGTCTCTGTTGCCCAGGATAGAGTGCATTGGGGTGATCAGGGCTCACAGCTGCTTTGACCTCTCAGGTTCAAGTGATCCTGCCACCTCAGCCTTCTCAGTAGCTGGGACTACAGGCACTTGCCACCACGCCTGGCTCATTTTTTATTTTCATTTTTATTTTTTGTTGAGACAGGATTTCCCTATGTTGTTCAGGCTGCTCTTGAACTTCTGTCCTTAAGCAGTACTCCTGCTTTGGCCTCCCAAAGTGTTGGGAATAACAGGCATGACCCATTGAACTGGCTGCGATTTCATTTTCTTAAGGTGGTTGTGATGCAGATTGCTTATGCACCACATTTTGGAGTGCATTGTTTTATGGCTTTGTTCATGCTGTTCCCTCACTCTGGAAGATGCTTCAGTTACTTGAGTTGTCCACCCTTTAAGTCCAGCTGAGAAATCTGTCCCTAACTGCCTAAGCTTAGAGTCCCTCTGAATCTGACCTGTTATAGTATTCATTACATGTATCATATTATTCTTTTACTGTCTTACCCATTAGAGCTTCTAAGTGCTTTGAAGGCAAGAGCTTTGCCTGTATTTCTTTCTAACTCTCATAGTCCAAGGGCAGTCTTTTATAAACAGTAGGTGTTCAGTAAATAACCATAAAAAAGAGAGACATCGTTCACTGATACTCATTAAATTTGAATATAAAAAATAATTTCAGTCAGTGGAATGGATGTTCCCTAATACTGATCTCCACTGCAAATTAATAATTGCTATATAATGTTTAGTCAATTATTAAGGTCCTAATTTTAATTTTAAAAATTGAGCCACATTGAGAATTTTAAAAAATCATTTTGGAGTAATTTTTTTTGAGACTTCTTATATTTACGTTTTAATATGCATGTTTTCAGACAGAGAGCGGGAGAGAGAGAAAGAGCTTACCTTTAATCTGTGTGCATTTTTATTATAAAAATTGAAACTCAGGAGATAAGGAATCTCATTTTATTGGAAAGGTATGCAAAATTTACAAACTTTTCACACAACTTCTCCAAGAAATCTTATTATGTTTTGGGATTTCAGCCTGGTTGATTTAAAGAGTGGTGATTCTAAAGATTCTTATCACACTCCTTATACACTCTCAGTTCAATCTTAGCAACTTGGATATAGAAAAATGGTTTTCCTTTCCCCTGGAAGGGGCTGGTCTCTAAACACAACTGACTTTGAGGCAGTTATTTCCTTTTCCTTAAAGTGTAGATACAGTCTCTGCTACTACACAGAGTAAAGTGTAAAAATTTAATCACCCACAAGCCTTTTTTCTTATTTCCATGCCTATGAATCGATATAACAAAAAATACCTTACAGAAAACACATAAAACTTTCACTGTGGTCATGAATTGCTCCAAACTGCTCCTCAGTCTGTGAATCTCAATGAGGCTGTAGAATTGGGTCTCTTGAAGGAGTAGAAGCAGTTCAGTTGGTTACTCTTCAGTCTTGAGTGCCATCTGCACTATTGGAGGCTTTGTGTTCATGACCTTATTCACAGGCATCACTTACACTCTATTGTCTAAGGCGTGGAGGGCTGACAGGGTGTGATGCAGCCGTTTCCTGATTTGCACGTTTAAACTGAGTGTTCAAAGCCACAGAGCATTGTCTTTGTTGATACACTCAGCCCTGCATTCTGTTAGGTGTTTTTGCTGGTTTTGAGAAGAGAGTTCTTCAACATGCTCTTTTCTATCAGAGAGTAAATAGACTGAATATTACCTATGGCCACAAGGTGCAGAGACTGGGGTTAGAGTTCAGTGGTAGAGCATTTGACTGCTTACGGTGCAGAGAGACAAGCAATCCCCAGCACACGTGAAGTGCTGGAGCGTCCTCACTCTGCTCTCTCATGACTGTGTGCTCGCACAAGCCAGCACATCTAGTGGCACCTGGTTATTGCCCTAAGACCTCCTTTCCTCTCTTCATTGATTATCTGTAAAACATGTAATAGATGAATGAAAGAATAAACACTTGGATATAAAAGATATGTTTGTTTCCATGATCAAATAGTTTGTGTATAATTCAATCAGTGACTTATTGACCCCCCAGTTAAGCAACATGTAGTACAAGAAAATAAAGGAACCCTTTCATGTTGAAGGTGAACTTGTGAAAATAGAAGAAAAAGAGGAGGTATTGATGAAGCACAAAGACCATGAAGGGCATTAATGTCCTTACTCAACCTTAACAGGGACTAAGGTCTGAGAAAAGTCAAACACAGATGTTCCATCCTATAAGGGACATTACAGATATCTAGTCTGATTCTCAACCCTGGTTGCATATTAAAATTGTGTAAGAAACGTTGGTATTCACTGGTTATTGAAATACAACAGGTACACACCATGAGTGTACGGCTCAATCACTGTATTAGTCTGTTCTCACACTGCTAATAACGGTATACCCAAGACTGGGTAATTTATAAAGGAAAGAGGTTTAATGGACTCACAGTTCCACGTGGCTGGAGAGGCCTCACAACCATGGTAGAAGGCAAAGGAGGAACGAAGTCATATCTTGCATGCCGGCAGGCAAGAGAGAGCATACACAGGGGAGCTCCCCTTTATAAAACCATCAGATCTCATGAGATTTATTCACTATCCTGAGAATAGCACAGGAAAGACCCGCCTCCGTGATTCAGTTACCTTGTGGGTGCCTCCCACAACATATGGGAATTATGGGAGCTACAATTCAGGATGAGATTTGGGTGGGGACACAGCCAAACCACATCAATTATTAAAAACCACAATTTCTTTTGCACCAACGTAATAATTTTCACAAGGTGAATATGCCCCTGTAACTACCATGAGATTGAGAAATAGAACATTTCTAGCCACAGAAGCCCCCGTATTTTTCCTTGTCATTATCTTCCCCATGGGAGTAACCGTTGTCCTGACTAAATTCTATAAATTATTTTTGCTTATTTTTGAAATTTATATACATGGAATAATAGAGTATTATGTTCTTCTGTGTCAGGCCTTTTTCCTTTTCTGCCCAACACAATGTTTGTGAAATTCTGCAAGTATCAATAGTTCATTCCTGGAAAACATCCTCATTGTTGTCCACTACCTCATTTATGAATATGCCACCATTTATTTACCTATTCTACTGTTAATGGACATGTGGTGACTGCAGCTTGGGACTACTGCGAACAGGGCTGCCATCAGTATTACTTCATAAATATTTTGGTGAATGTATGTAAATATTTTGTGGGGCATATACTCAGGAATAGAATCATTGGACCTTGATCTATGTGTATGTTCAGTTTGGTGTGCACAGCTACTTATTTTCCAAAGCGATCATACCAGTCTACACTCAAATTCTAATTGCTACATATTCTTACCCACCTAGAAACTTTAAAAAATGCCCAAACTCAAGCTCCATTCAGGCTCTACCCCAGAACAATTAAATAATAATTTTCGGGGGAAGGACCAAGAACTGGCATTTAAAAAAACTCCCTAGATGGTACTAATGTGCATCGGGGAAGAGAACTGAAAATGGTAATTATTCAGGTGAAGAAACTGGGGTATGAAGAGATGAAATGCTTTGCCCAAGCCGCCCCAACAGTGAAAGGACCAAGGCTAGATGCCAAGTCTGACTCCTGCCCCATGCTTTTTCTTCCTAGCTGGTCTCATTTGGACATACTTCCTTAGTATGCTATGCTCATATAGTGAAAATGAACTTTGGCTTCGCCTATACTTTTAGAGCATTTTTTATTGTTTACAAAGCAGTTTTTTTAGGCTTTGATGGGTAGGTAGAGCAGGTATGCAGGACTGGCTACATCATTTGTGAGATCTAGTGCAAAATGAAAATGCAAGGTTCCTTGTTCAAATATGATTAAGAATTTCAAGACCATAACAGCAGACATTAAACCAAGCATGGAGCTCTTCTAAGAGTGGGGTCATGTCTGATTGCACAGATTGCACATTCTTAAAACTGGCCCCATAGGTGTTATTACAATATTTGAAAGTTACAGATGAAAAAATAAGGTTTGGTCAGTTGGTAAGTGGTTCAGTTCAGAGTTGAGACTGGTCTGATGATACCTGCTTTGGCTTTCTGGCATAAATGATGGGTATGTTTCTCTTTTCTAGGATTTTAAAAAATAAAATGAAAAAAAGATGTAGATTAATTGCAAAATGCATACAGAGGGAGAAATTTTGAAATAAAAAGGAAGGAGGAATCATTTGGCAAAAGGAGTAAAGAACACATTTTGGGAAAATGAGATACAACTAACTGCTGTTAAAACTGACACTTGGGCTCCTTGCCTACTCACTCTTTCTGGACATTTGTGTTCTTTTTTCCTGAGACATTTGGCTGATAAACTCCATCCAGATGTTTGGACCCTCCCAGTAGATACCTTCATAAGCTTAGTGTTGGGAACGGTCGAAAAAACAGATGGAAAAATATACTTCCTGGAGTCAAAATATTTAATAAAACATGGAAACATAATGAAACTCTCAAATAGGCATGGAGTTGGAAACAGAATTGTAAGAAGTAACTCTCAATTTTATGTGTGTGTGACAAAGTAAGAATAATAAAAATCCACCCTAAATATCTCCAATTAATCTGTTTCTCTCCATGCTATCCCCACAATATTGTTACAAGCCTATGACAAACTTCGTAAACTAGAGATAGTTTGTAATCAAGGAGCTATATTATCAGATATCTATTTCCATGAGGGGAGGTAATTTCTGATCAATTCTGGTACTTTTGAAGTTTCTTTTTGCTTCTTTTTAGTTGTTTGGGGATATTTGTGAATGGCAAATAGTAAAATGTAACTAACACTTCTTTCCTTAAAATGGTCTTTTTTTCTTATGAGTGGCTTCAGTTGAATTAGTTTGTCTTCTGAAGACGTGCAAAGGCATTTCTGACTTTGGCCCCTCTCGTGCACCAGACCCTTGTAGCTCTTCCATCCCACAAGAGTGAAGACTCAGGAGACAGAACTTAGAACTTGAGCCCAAGCCACCAGATACTTGAGTTAAGGGGTCTGGTGGGCCTTTAAAACAATCACGTACCCTTCTTTGCTTTCATTTTCTTTGTCTGTAAAGTGGGGATGTTATGGACTATGTCCTCTCTACCATTCCAAATTCCTATGTTGAAGACCTAATCCCTAGTACCTCACAATGTTGCTGTTTTTGGGGATAGGGGCTTTAAAAATATAATTAAGATTAAATGGGGTTGTTAGGGTGGGACCTACTCCAATATGACTGGTTTCCTTATATGAAGAGGAGATTAGGACACACATAGTCAAAGAGGGAAGACCATGTGAAGACAGAGGAAAAAGACGTAAATCTATACACCCAGGAGAAAAACCTCAGAAAAAAGATTAACCCTATTGACACCTTGATCTTGGACTTTCAGCCTTTACGACTGTGAGGAAATACATTTCTGTTGTTTAAGCCACCCAATCTTTGGTACTTTGTTATTGCAGCCAGAGCTAAGACAGAGGGTGATCTAATAACACTCACTTCCAAGATTGTTTCATGGAATAAATGAAATCAGCATGTTGATTAACTGTCAAGTGTTGAGTAGGCGTTACTTACTACCATAAGCCACTAACTTTTGCTTTTCTTTGTTGTGCACATGGTTTACCTGTCCCTTTATTTTCTTCCTCTCCATTTCTGCCTTTAACATACAGCATGTCTCCTTAAGAAAAGATAGTTTAATTGAAAAGTGAAGGAGCCACACCACTAAGAGTTTCTCCCTCGGTGTTTATTTGTTTATATTTTAAATCTAAACAAGAGTGTCCTTTTCTTTGTTGAGAGGTCAAATCCCAAATACACACCCAGATGTAAATGTGCTCCTGGGGTCTAGTGTCCCACCTCTGAGTCGCATCTGTTTTCCACACTCCCCACTCTCGCCATTCATACTAAACAGAAACAAGAGAAAGAGGACAGATGATTACTTTCAGGGGTAATCCCCCAGTAGCCGTTTTCTCTTTTGCTGAAGGATTATTTTTCTTGTTATCTAACTATAAATGCCCTCATTTTATCCAATTGACTGTGCTAATATTACCCTGAGAATAGTTAGTATTTATAGAGCAGAGTCCCCCTAGAAGCTCAAAGTTCTATATAAATATTGTCTCATTAGAAACTCATATATCCTCATAAATTAGGTTGGTGGATGCTGTGATTCCTCTCATGTGCAGATGGAGAAACGGAGGCTGGGTGACTTTTGCAAATTCAGAAATGCTGGGAGGGAAATATGGAAAAGCAGCACCTTCTCAGAATTAGCGATAAAGCCTCAGGCCAGCTCCCCAGATTTTCACAGGCTGAAAGGCATTCAGCGCAAAGCCATCTGACTGTGTTTTGATGAGGACTTAGAACATTATAAACATCATTATCCTTGCTTTTCCCTGGAGACTAGGGCACAGAGTTTTAACTGATGAGGGCTGAAAAGTACCTGCAAAGTCTTGAAAGTAGGATTTAGATGTTTTGTTTTTTTCCTGGTAGCTAGCTGTTGATCACTACTGGTTTCTTCAGCTCACTTTTGATACTCTCATTTCTGAATCAATCTCATCAGTAATCCCTATAGCAGTACCCTACAACAGCAAGGTCCCATCCTATAAAAGTAAGTCTACCCACAATCTTTCAATATGCTTTTTTTTTTTTTTTTTTTTAGTCTAGTCAGCAAACTCCTAATTCAAGAGTGTACTCCCACATCTATCTTTCATTCTTTTAGTGCCTTAGTCTTCCTTTGTCTTTATTTTCTCCTCTGAAAATCCTGCTTGGGTTAGTTACATGGCTGCAAAAGCTAATGAATAGGCATATCAAATGACAGATAATTGCTAATAAAAATCGCCTCATAAAATATACATTATTAATAACATAGAATGCCAGTATGGCTGTGCCACAAAGCAGTGGAAAACAGAGACCAAGTATAAAGGGGCTGTCAAGGTTAAGATTGCTTCTGCCCCAGCACCTAATTGGTTAATGGAAGCAGCAATGGAGAGTATGCAAAAGCATCCAAGGCTGAGGATAAGCCAGAGGGGAACTGAGACACTGCAGATGGATTTCCTGCTTATGGGTCAGGGCTGAATTGAAATTGTGACTGCAGGACTGACAGGTTTTTATTATAATATTCATCTCCCTCTAAAATCTGGTGAGCAGCTTCCCTGCCGACTCAATAATGCCTATTGCTGAACATCTGCAGTTACACAATGGACTATTACTGTCAGCTGAAAGCTTTCTTATAGAGGATACTTCTTTAGAAAAGGAAGTAGCAGCCTTTACCTGCAGTGGGGTGGGGATACACTACAGATATTTAATTCAGCATTTTCATAGCACAGCATATTCATGTGTAACTTGCTTAATTATTTCTTGAATGGCTTTGAGATTTGTATTTCTGAGGTCTTTGTTCTGTAGAACATGCAAATACTTCTCTCTCTGTCTTCCTTATACATGAAGTCATTCTTTTGTCCTATTATCAGACTCAAGATTGTAAAAGTGTCATTTCCTTTCAGAAAGTTCTTTTTTACAATCAAGATTATTAACTTCATATATTAATGCTTTTTAAAAAGGATAAAAGTTTCATTTTCTAACAAGTAATACTGTACTTTTTCAAGAGACATGTGCTATAAAGAAACTTGTTAGGGAAAGATTGCAAAGAATATGCACATTTAAATTGAGCAAGTGCTAGCCTTTCACATAATGAGAGAGAGAGATCCCACCTGCAACTAGCTTTTAAAAGATATAGTGCAGAAACTACACCATTACGATTCCAAGAAAATTTTCATAGGAAAAATAAATATTATCCAGAAATCTCAAAATTTATTTCATAGATTTCATGCTAAAAGCACAATTATAGGTATCTCTAGAGGCTAAAATATTTTAAAGGCTACAAATCCCTAATTATTCTATTCTCTGGTGCTTGTTTAATTTTTTCAAAGACATTATCTCCTGTCAGGTAATGAGAGCTCTCCTCCTAGTTAATCTTTTTTCTCTTTCCATGAAATAAATTGATATTTTTGCATGGTTGGCAGAAATAGGGCAGTGACAGGTTTGAGAAGAATCCAGATAAGAAATCTGGTGCCGCCAGTGTTACGTGCCTCTTGGTAGATCAACCAAAATAGCCAAGCAGATGAGGCCCTTTGATTGGCCTACCTGGGTGGCATGCCCACCACAGGTTCCAGAGGAACCAGTCCATCTAGTTGGGTTCTGCTGGCAAACGTGTCAGGAGAGAGGGGTCAGAAATTTGGGGCTTGGGGGTGTGAAGGATGTTCAGTGATCATTTGTGACTCTCATGGGTGTTCTGGCCTTTCTCAAATGTCAGTGTTCCTGTGACCTAACAGCTCATCCTTTTAGGGCCCTTACTATATGCTAAGCGTTGTTCTAAGTACTTCATGTATGTATTACCTCTTTAAATTTAATGATAAGAATGGGTTCTCATTTTTCACTCTCACTATATATACACACACACATAAACACATCTGCATATGTGTTATGCACATATGTTGTGTCTCTGTGTGTGTCAGCTTTTGATTTTTTTTAATCAATGAGATTTACATCCCATCTCCTTTGGCAGCCCTTTTCTGTGAAACCACACAGTGCTTGCTCTTGCAATGTCATGACATATTAGGGACTCACCAGGCCATGTCTGTTTACAGTCAAGTTACGTTTTGTGCTTGTCACATTACTGCATCTTAAACTATTTGAAGGTGGAGATAATTTCTTACACATTTTGTTGTGCCACATGGTTCACACAGCCTGGCACAGAGCACAGGCTTATCTCTTTGCTGAGGAATTAGAACCTGACTGCAGCTTTGAACAGAGTGGGATTCTGGTTGGCAGAGTTCAATGGATTTATTTATCTTCAAGATCATATTTTATATTTTGCTCTGTCAAATCACGATATCTTCTCAAGGTGAAAATTCCAATAACAACTGAATATATAAATATGGATAGAAACTGGAAAATGAGATGATGTAGATAATTAGACGTGTATTCAGGGACAGAATGGCTGCACTGATTTTTTCCCTGGAAATTGGCTTTACTTTTCTTTATAATTAAAAACTAACATATTGCTTTTGTAAAAATATGACCTATTTCCTTTACTTGTAACTTTAAAAAGCAAATTCTACCAATTTCAGTGTAATCATTACTGACTCATAAATTACTTGAGAAAAACAGACTTTGAACATTTCCTGTTTTGCAAATGAGGAAACTGAAACCCAGGCATGTTAAGTGGTTGGGCCAAAGTCACACATTACATTACTAGCAGAGACACTTTGACTTAGAATATATATTTTATCCAATAAATATTCAGGGTCTAGGAGATACCTTGCTGCTGGTAGGAACCCAATAAATATTGGTTGGGAGAAGAGATTATTCTGACTGGATACTGACCAATCGGATCAGAAGTTGCGCTTAACAACTAGTGTGGCCATAGTGGTGCATATTGACAACGTGTCGGCCCTGAAAGCCATGAGGCTAACCACTGTGCCTGCACCAAGTAGGCAGATGGTCACAGCTGAGTGTTCATTTACTTCATCCTTTGTTTTTCTAGATGTGTACCAAGCCACACATTCAAATCAAGAAGTGGAAGTCAGCTTGTGGGTTCCTGGTGGATAGTGCTTTCCACCACATCAATTCTAAATGTGTAGGTAGAAATGACATGAGGTTATAGTAGAAAGACAATAATTTGGTTCTTGGTAACTAAATAGTTCTATAATGAGGCAGAGGCAAGTTAACCCTTAAGGAGAATAATTAGAAGTGTTTAGTTTCATTTAGGAGACAAGAGTGAAGCTGAAACTCAAATGAGAAAGTAAGAAGTCAAGAAACTATAGATATCATGAAAGTCTATGAGTAAAATGCATCACTGAAAGTGATGGATAAGAGAATCATTAAAAGATTTCCTGGAGAAGGTTGCGTGGGGTTCAAGGTAGGAGAAACAGAAGGGAGCAGAAGATTATAGTTGTAATTGACTCACCAACCCGTATCTTCAATCATATTCTTTGGTTTCAACATTCTAATACCTCTATAGAATTCCAGTTCACTGATGCCTAAAGTAGCAGCATCCTTGGCAATGATTTAAAAGACATCCTGTGAAGAAAAGCGTGCTACTAGTTTAACCTTTTTTTCTTAGTTTTGAAAAATAGAATGAGGATTGACCACTCCTACTCAATTGTGAACCAGAGTAGTGCTTCTAGAGAGTCAGTTTTATCCTCATTTATCATAGCAAAAAGTCAATAAATGATATGTCACAGTTAATAAATCTGGAAATAATGCATAAGATTTTCTTTTAAAACTTAAAGATTATCAACATTACAACTGAAACGGGAACAATTAGCAGAATTAAAGGATTTCCCTTTTGCCAGAACAAATGGGGGACAGAAAAAATATTACAAATAGTTATTAATTGCTTTTCAAAATAAACCTTTCTGTACTAAGTTGTTTTTTGTTTGTTTGTTTTGAGCCTGTGTACACACTACTTAATAAACTTTATAATATGAAAAGGAAGATAATTTTTCCAAATTGTTTTCTTTTGGTGAGTGGGAAGGGCAGGGAGGATTCTCCGTTAGGAGCCAGAAACGTGGATGAAACAGAGGGTTTCTTCAAAGGACGAGTCTGTAACCAATCTTTTAAAAATGAATGGCAGGGGTTCAATCTATCAAATTAAGACACACTTGGCTACTTTCCCAATGCCTTCTCTTTCCCTCTAGAGCTACTTAGTGAGTCATCCCTACAACAGGGATTTAGTAAACATGATGAGTGAAAAATTCCGTAATGTTCCCCAAAGCCAAATTCAAATCTTTTTCAGTTTACTAATTTAGGCTATTTTGCTACTCTTTTAATTGGTATAAATAATGACTCAGCTAAATTTTGAGTGTTCTTAATAGTATATTGAATAAGCACAGTGATATAATGCAAATCTAAAAATCCATTGAATTTTCCTAAGAAGAAAAAAACTGACACTGATATTTCTTCTCTTTTTAAAATCTACACTATTAGGCACTCTGAGTGTATCTGCCAGTCAGTTTGCCTGAGTTGTAAATCATATGAATTTGTGTACCTGTTACCTGTTGACCACCCAGGATACAATAATACTATTGATTATCCACACTTTCACATCTGGAAAATTATTACTGAAATGATCAGACCTGAAATCTGAGTTATATGCCACTAAGTTGTAAACCACAGCAACAGCTGAGTGAAAGACCAAAACTACAGCTGAGTGAAAGGTTGGGTGGCTCTGCACAGGAAGATGGGATGCTGGATTTCTTTTGCTCCATTACTCCTGAGAACCTAGAGGAGAAACACCTTTATTGTGAATCCCTTAATTGCCTGTATCCCAAGAAGCTCAGCTGTAGTTTGACGTTCACTCTCTGTTAGTGGAAGGCAGTGTGACTCAGACAAAGGATAAAGCTGACAGCCTCACTCTGAAGTGTATGAATATTTAAAGCACTATTAGCATTGCATGTGACTGGTAAATAGTTATTTGTCATGCTTACACTGAATGAATTTTGCATTTATTTTGCTTTTGTCTTTTGAATGTCCAAATAAACAAATGAGGCTTCTTTAAACTCACAAGCATGCCATTTCCACGAAAAAACTCTCTGTATCTTGTTTTAGTCAGTTGCCACAGATTAATCATTTATACTCAAAAAGGATTGCCTGTGAATTCTTAATTTCTAATGACTTATTATAGTTTCCAGGTGCATGAGCTGGATTTATAATTACCAAGTCTTCTATTTCCTAACTGTAGGGTCTTTTACAGGTAACTTACCCTTATTGAATCTTTATTTCCTCAGCTCTAACATGAGGGCTTGAGTCAAATCAGAGTGCGTGTTTTATGTGACTAGCACTTCTTGACCAAGGCAGGACTCAACACCTTATAATAATTAGTTTTTCAGTGTTAGCAGGTGATTTTTCCCCATAATGATTCATGTTTTTCATTTTTTCAAAATGAATGATAAAAGATCTAGTGATAGTGGGAGCAATGATCATTTGAAGGCAGGAAGTAGCTGCAGTGTTCAGGTGAGGCTTATGCTGTCTACCTTGCCACAGTCTTGCAGCTTCTATCACGTTCCTAACACTGAGAATGAATGGCAATCGCCATTTATACAGCGCTTGCTCTACTATGCTTTTCTAATCCTGGCCTGCTTTGATTGTTTATATTTCTTGTCTGGTCTTTGGGAGCAAGTGTTTGCAACCTCTGGACCCTAAATTCTGAAAAGTCTGTGATTCACTATTTTATTTCTAAAGAAATGTCAAGAATAATTTTGCTGTACAGCAAGATATTTTGTTAAGTCTTAAACTGTTTTTTACATTCCTAAAATATATGTTTGGTGGCCACATATGAAGCAGGCTGGCATTTTGCTGACTGACAGCTGGAGTCCACCCAGGTCCTATAGGCTGCCCATAGTTCCTTGTTGTATGGATTTCTCCAATACAGCTGTTTAACTCATCAAATCAGCAAGGAGAGTCTCTCCCTTCAGACTGTTAAGACAGAGTCTTATAAAATATAAACTACTCATGGGAGTGACATGCCGTCACCTTTGCCATATTCTATTGATTAGGAGCAGGCTTGGCACGGTGGCTGATGCCTATAATTCCAGCACTTTGGGAGGCTGAGGCAGGCAGATCACTTGAGGTCAGGAGTTTGAGACCAACCTGGCCAACATGGTGAAACCCTGTCTCTAATAAAAATACAAAAATTAGCTGGGCGTGGTGGCATACGCCTGTAATCCCAGCTACTCTGGAGGCTGAAGCAGGAGAATCACTTGAGCCTGAGAGGTGGCAGTGAGCTGAGATCATGCCAGTGCACTCCAGCCTGGGCCACAGAGTGGAACTGAGACTTCGTCTCCAAAAAAAAAAAAAGAAAAAAGAAAAAAAACAACAAAAAAAGCAACTCGCAGGTCACAGGTCCTATCTGCACTCAGTGGGAGGGGATTGGACACAAAGGTATGAACAAGAGATGGGAATAATTGGAGGTCACTTTAGGGTCTGTTTGCCACATACGGTAAAATATTCTTTACTTCAATAAATATTTATTTAGCAATTACCATATATAGCATTTATTTACTCAATGAAAAGGAAAGAAAACCATAGTGATAAATACTTTTAAAAATGCTAAACTGAATAAGATGCAATTCCTACCTTCTAGGGGCTTACAGTTTAATGTAAAAGTCTGATACATGAATTTAGCATTCCATTTACTCTAAAAGGCATTTTAAATATGTTCAGAATGTGCTTCTGAGAATCTTCAGGTTAAAATGTGTGTATTGGAGTATATTTGCTTAAGACAGTGGGCAAGCCAGGTATGGATGAGTGCCCCTGAGTCCCAGATCTCATTAGTACCCAATGAGAGTTTGAGATGGGAGGCTGAGGCAGGAGGATCACTTGAGTGCAGGGGTTCCAGGCTGTAGTGCACCAGGATCTCACCTGTGAATAGCCACTGCACTCTAGCCTGGGCAACATAAAGAGAACTCATCTCTAAGAAGAAAAATGACAGTGGATTAAAATTTGGGCAAATTATTTAAAATATGACTGCTGTGGACGATGGCTTCCACTCTCCACTTAACTTTGCTAGCATAAGTATGACATAAAATTAACAACTTAACTGCCAGGTACAGAACAGGTGATCAATACATGTTTTTTTTGTGTTTTTTTTTTAAGTCTTTGATTATCTTCTCTTTTATGGGGCGGGGCGATTATTAATGGAGAAAGTCTAGTACAGACACAGCATCCATTATTTGTAAATGCGTTAACATCACACTGAGTTTCTTACGGTGAATTGTCTATAGAAAAGGTATTAAATCACATATCAAAAATAAGACACATATTATTGTCTTACTGAAGCTTATCATTGCCTAATACAAATTTTATCCTGTCCCTATCCCACATCTCTCAGGGAAAAAAAATGATTTCACATTCCAAATGCTAACACAAATTTCTACAAATCAGATTTCAATCAATGAATTTATTTGCAACAACCAACAGATGGAAACACATGAAACACATGAGATTATTGATATAAAGTCTCTGCTTAATGTGATTGATACCATAACTCTCATTGGGCACTAATGAGATCTGTGATTACTACAGAGGCAGCATGTGGCCTTTAATTAGGGAGAAAAAGTGCTTTTCACTGTTTTGTTATGACATTTTTAGCTGGAAGAAAAATAGAGCACTGTTCACATTGTGTTTAAAATTATCCACTGACATTTGTCCTGTAAACTCCTCTCTAAAACAAATTCCTATATATTCTATGTTACCCTCTATTTGTGTATATGTGTAAATAGTGATATTTACACATAAACATATGAGACACTATTCCTTTATTTGTTGAAAACAAAGTTGTAGCATATGCTGTTTTCTCTTTCTCAGAAAGAAAAATGTGACCATGTTTATTTCTTTAAATTCATATTTTGTGAATTAAACATTCCAATTTAAATTATCTGGTCAAATCAACTTTCAACATGCATTCTTGCTGGCCTATTTTTGACATCAAAGGTGCTGCTCATTTTTTATCTGATTCTTGAAATTAAAAAAGAAAAATGTTCAGTTTGGCATATTTTTCTCTTTTTTATTGCTGATCAGCAGGATATTTAGACTTGATAACTAAATGGGCTTTATCTCCATTTTACAGAGAAAAACAAGACTTAGGGTGTTAAAAGTCTTGCCTAGTACCTCCTGGTGACTTAGCACTTGGGATGAATAAAAAGAAGAAGCATGAATATAAATGTGTTGATTATGACAGTGAAGGAATCAGAAGTTTCCATTTCATTGCATCAGATATTGTATATGTGGATACAGTAGATGGGTACATATTATAGATTCACATCTTGTATTTGCAGCTGAGAGAATGCTGTATGTAAATAAGGCCATGCATATGCAGTGCATTCCAAATCATCTCGGAGCTAACTGCCTGGTTTGTGAATTTCTTCAAGTTCAGATTTTTCCTCTAGTCATTTCATCAGGTATAGGACTCCATCAAGCAATTACTTCATTTGCAAATATCTCTTTATTTAAAACGTCCCATTCATCTTTATTGGACCTACATTGTGAAATAATGTATTGTGAAATAATGTTTGTTCCCACACTACCTTCTGAATATTTTTGCTTTTGTTAGGCCTCAGTGTCAAATCTATTAATGTGATGAATATGAGTGCATTGTAGGTAGTAGTGATTTAAGCTAAATTTTAAGGATACAGTGAACTTCTGTGGAGAGTTTTGCATGCTGAGTCATTTTTCTCAAACCCCAAAGGATTTTGATTGTCAGTTTCTTGCCTGATTTATTTCCTAATATGCTACAGAATCAGATTTTAAAATCTGTTATAAACTTGTATAGGAATGAGGCAGCAACAACTGGAAGGCAGCATTCATAAACTGTGTGTAAGTGAACAGATGCACCAGCAGCTTGGAATAGGTAACGTGTCATTTGGGTCAGGGTGGGTTAATTTTTTAAGTGATAGTGCACTCAGATTCTCTGTTCCATAGGAGATTTGCTTCTGATTGTAATGTCATAAGCTGTTTATTGCACAACTCTACACTTTAATTAAGTGAATTAAATTGAATTGCTGGGTTATCATATGAGACCGTGTGCTATATCTGGTGGGGTAAAAACTAACATACAGCACTTACTTTTGTGAAGTTCACAGTCTGGTGGGGCTTCTTGTCAGACAGGTAAACCAATAAATACACAACCAGTAGAAATCTGTAAAAGGTGCTAATTGAACACTGAGTGTGGAACCTTCAGATAGCTAAGACCTATTTTTTTTTTAAGTCAACTGAGCCAAGCTTTTAGTCTGTCAAGAAAGAACGTGAAGCTTCAGAGAAAGGGTAGATTAACACATGAATTATGATAACTGTCTCATTTCAGGTCCCAAGAAGCAAACGAAAAGATTCTCGTATAGGTGATTGATTGAGAGTGCTCTGGGAGGAAACTGTCAGGGAAGCAGCCTAGGACAGGGGAAGAAGCCAAGTAAAAATGGGGTCTCAGCTTCGTCCTCCAGGTAGTTCTAGAGTGTGATTAGGACCACAGAATTTTTACCCTTCAGAGTGAGGCAGGCTTCTGTATTCCATATCAGTTCAAACTGGCTCAGGAGGCAGCATTTCTTGGGTGAGCTTTCTCCCATCCCTTAAGACATTATTTTTGGAGAGGTGCAGCTGTGACCTTTTTGCAGCTCACCCTTCTAGCAATGGGGGTGGATGAGTGCATTGGCCTAGTACAACGATGACTAATGTTTATTGCATGCTTACTATGCACCCAGCACTCTTATAAGCATTTTACTTAAATAAGTTGATTTAATTCTGTGAGATAAATCATAACATTGCTCCATGTGAAACTGATGAAAACAGAACCCCAGACAAATTAGGTGAACTAATCAAGGTCACACAGGAGGGAAGTGGCAGAGGCAAGATTTGGACCTGCTTTCTCTGATTTTGAAGACTATGCTGTGCTGGCTGTCTACTACATGGCTGTAGCAAGCAATATTGCTTAAAGTGGACATATAGCACCAGAACTTGGTCATAATTTGTTTCTCATTTGTTTCCATAGAAAAGAATGTCTAAGTTGTGATGAATTTGCCAGTTAGCATACAGGAACCAAAATTTAACTGTGGCTTCCCGGAAAACATCTTCCCATATCCCAACAGAGGTAGCAGCTCCTAGATTTCTACTCCTTTTCCACTTTCTGGGAAAGACTACACTCTTCACATCTCCTGATGCCCAATTCTCTCTCCAGGCCAACTGTGCTTCCTGTAGTCTAGCCACATAGTCAATTTGTGAATACATCATGCTCCCCCCCACACCCTGCCACAGGACCTTGGCACATGCTATTCCTTCTGGCTGGAGTGTAATTCCTGCTGGCATCCTCTGTTCCACCACTGTGTGCTTAGTTATCTTTTTATGAACCTCCAGGTCTGATTGATCAGGCTTTACTTATTCTACTTCCTGCCCCCTTGTCTAGGCCAGGGTTTTTTTGTTTTGTTTTGTTTTTTGTTTTGGTCACTTAATTAGATCCTTTTCCTTCAGAGATCCTCTCTCATTTCACATTTATACAAACCTTGGTGGGATTACTTAATTAATGTGTGTTGTTTTTCCTGGACTGCAAATTCCTTGAGGACAGGGACTGTGTTTGTTTTACTCACTACTATACCTAACATAGTGCCTACCATATTGTGGATTTGCAATCGATATTTGCAATAGATAGATAAATGAATGAATGATGGAAAGAATTGTTTAGTCCACTCCTACGTTTCTCACTTCAGCCCCCTGACAGGCTTGCCTCTCCTCCGCTGCTTCTTGTGCCCTGCAGTTGGGTTCCTCAAGGGCCTGTGCCCATCCAGTAGGCATGTCTTGCTCCAGGTCTGAAATCTCTTGGTCTGACCCAACTGTGTCAACTGAGGGCTGAGATGCTCTGGAGATTCCTACCCCTCACCTTTTATCAATGGTACCATTAAATTTTTAATTAGACACATTTGGGGACTAAAGATCCAGTGCAGGCCATCACCATAATCTCTTATGGAAAGAGTCTTGTGTGAATACACTTGGGGGTTCACAGGACTCTTTTATTTTTCACAAGGTCCCTCTTTGACAATAGTCAGACCCCCTACAACACATCCATTTAGGAGTAAGAATATTTACAATGGTGTTTTAGTAAAACTCCTTAAAATAAAGAAGACAGGTGTTTTAAGGCCTTTAAATAATGCATTGCAATTATCTCTGAATAATTTGTTCTGTTAGTATGTATTTTTATTAGCAAAAAGCTTAAAAGAATTCCAGACAGAATTTGTAATAAGCAACTTTCACTAGGAGTCAAAGAAAAAGAACCAATAATATCTGCAGTAATATCTGCACCAGGGTTTATCTATTATATTCTGAAATTGATTTTTCTGTTGGGACACAAGCTTCAAAGTAGAAAAGTTGAGATGGATAATAGCTTCAATCTACATTTTCTATGTTATTTTGCCAGCATAAGGAAGACATACCTTATTGATTTGAAATACCATTTAGGGAGGTTTTATCATAAAATGGATTTGGCTGTATACATTAACTTATTCATTAATATTTAATAATTATTTACATCAAATTAATTTATCTTATTGCCTATTAATTAAGCAATGAATACTCTTCTTGGATTGTATCCAGATTTTACAAAAGGCAACCTATTCTTAAAGTATTTCGCAGTGTTCATTATTCTGAGATCAATCTTGTGAGGTTTGGACTTAATAGCCCGGTAGGTCATTTACATCTCTGCCCTGAGCAACTTAACAAAATTTTGAATTGGGGCCAGCTTTAGTAGGGAACACTGCAACTGCTAAAGTGCAATGAATCACTGAATATAATAGTGGGATAAAAATATGAAGCTCAGACTGTCAAATTGCAACTGGGGACCTATGCATAATGTAATGTCCTGTTTTGGAATTTAAATATTTCAAGATGGAATGTATCACGTTTGATATTTATCCTACCTGGTAATTTTTCCCTAAGCTCAACAAGATGCTGCAAAATTTCAGTGCTTTTATATTTCAATAGATTAGTATTATATCTACAGTCTTCATATATAGGTGGAGAGAAAATAAATATATAAATTTGGAACCATAGAATAGAAGTCTGTCATGGGGCAGCACACATTTCACAGAGTGACTGCTATGGTCCAAGTGTTTGTGTTCCTTCTCAAATTTATATGTTGAAATCCTAGCCTCTAGGGTGATGGTATTAAGAAGTGAGGCTTTTTGGGAGGTGATTAGTTCATGAGGATGGGGCCTTCAGGAATGGGATTGGTGCTCATTCGCCCCTTCTACCATGTGAGGACACAGCTAGCAGGTGCCATCTGTGAACCAGAGAACAGTTCTTCACCAGACAGCAAATCTGCCAGCATCTTGACCTTGGACTTCTCAGTCTCAGGAGCTGGGAAAAATACATTTCTTTTGTTTATAAGCCACCTAGTTTATGGTATGTTTGTTATAGCATCCTGAATGAACTAAGACAGTAACCCAGGACCAGAACCCAAGAATTCACTTCATGACAAGCCAGGTAATTATGTAATTTGTTGATCAAATTAAAATAATTTTGAGAGCAAAGGGCGTTCCTAAAGATCATACTGAGATGAAAACCTGGGACTATTTCAGGCAAATGTGGATAGTCACACTAGGAGTAAATAAATTTAAATCCTCAGCCACTTCTGATTCTGTGGCTGTGATACAACATCTATTGAAGACTGTAACATTTTATTTTAGTTCTTGTTCAGGTAATTTTTAAAAAGTATTTTTTTAATACTAAGTCTCTGGAAATATTATTTATAAACACAGACTACATAAACCCATACACATAGACATATTTATTTCTTCATTCAGCCTTTCATTCATTCAAGAAACATTAATTGAGCACCTTTTATATTCTAGACGGTGTACTAGATTTTGGGGTGGTGATAAGAAAACAAGAGCTGGTATTATTGTCTTTATGATTTATGTTGTCTACTGTATGCAGTGGACATTAAGCACAGTTACACAAAACACTGTCAGAACTGTGTTGTGTTACCAAAGAGGTGCACATGGGCCTAAGGGTAATATAAAACAAAAATTTGACTCTGTCGAATAATTCAGAGGAGCATTTCTCAGCAGGTGATAATTGTGCTGAGATGTAAAGGATGAGAAGAGATAAGTAGTCATGATGAGAATGTAGAACAGAGAGCAATTTGCTTAGTACCAGATTGATGCCAGCTCCCATCCAATCCAGATACACCCAAGGAATATTGATGGGTGTATCTGGATTTGATAACAGATCTTGGTAACAGATTGGGTTTACATTTTCTTTTTTGTGGATAACTTTTGATTTCATAATGTGGTAGGTGGGCTAATAGCATTTGACTTTGTGTTGGAGAAGGAAGAGAAGGCTGGAGAGGCTTAAAGAAGAAATTTGTGATGGAGAAAGAGAAGTAGAACAACTCTCGTAGGGCAGAGAACTGCAGGGATCAAGCAGACATGCTCAAGAGATGATGTGTGGAAAATGTATGATGTGTGGGGATGACTATTTCTCCGTAAATGTGGCTGTAAATGACATGGCTTTTGAAGATGGATTTGCATTTGAGGGAGGCTGAGACTGGCCAGGTGGAGAACAGTGGTGGCCTGAGAAGGCCCTATTTCCTTTTAGCTTGCCACATATGTTCAAGGGAATTTATTAGTTTTTGTCATGTTTTGTGTTCATGTAGCTTTCCTAATTCTTACAGTAATTTATCTGTAGTTTCCAGGAAATAAGCTACAGTAATGAAATGTGAGCTAGTTATCTACCTCATTAGGATTATCTATATAAACTTCCTAGCTTGACCACTTGTACTTTGTATAATGGATTACATTTTCCCTCCCCAGGAAGAGTTCCAATTTTAGGGAAGTTTAAGTTAAAGAGAGCTACCATTTGACCTGCTCATCTGTAAATAAATATTTTTGATGTTGTGGTTGTGTTATTAGGCAGATAATGTGTGTGTGTGTGTGTGTGTGTGTGTGTGTCTATGCATGAACGCAATACATGCATGCACGTGCAGGAAAGTGAAAGCCTAGTTTGACACGAAGTTTTAAAAAATTTACATGAGTACGGTAAGGCTAACACATGTAAATGAATTTTTAAATAACGTGAATGTTACCTAAATGTTGATTTGTCCAGAAGTTAAAAGGGTATATACTAGAGAAAATTAAATGTAAAATAATGACTCACTGAGGGGGTGGGGATTTTTATTAGGTATATATGCTTATAATTCAATATAAAATCAAGAAAGATACCAACTTATATTTAGGCCCCTGCATTTTTTAAGCCAAAGCTATATTTTTGCTCAATTGATCCATGTCCAAAGTTTTATGTATTTTCTCTGTCTCAGTGGTTCTCATGGCTTCAAAATGCCCTATATACAGTTAAGCCCAGTGTGGAATGATAGTACAGAAAAGAAAATTAGCGACTTCTCTCAGAATAAGCCTTGAACAATAGCTCTGAAGCAGAAAGTGTGAACCCACATCTGAAAGGGAAAAACAAATGGCTATGAATAATGCAGCTATGCAGAAGCAGAGTGGGAAGGCAAAAAAAGTTTTCAGGCTTATTTCTGGTTCAATTCAATGACTATCTTTTTATATATCTACAGTGAATACAGGATTTTCTCATTGGCTAGACTAAAATGCCACAAAATACTAAATTTCATGTTTTTTTCTTTACATGGAGTTTTCACTGCATTCTTCTTTTCCCTAGGATAATAAAACTCTTTATTTCCTAATTGCTCAATGGGGGATCCACATGGCTAGGATAATAATGAGCTGGCATAAAGCCTCGATTTCTGGAAGGCTCTGTGGATTCAGGGAAGTCACAAGGTTTACTAAAGTGAATTCCTTTTTGCTTGCAATTGATCCCCCAGGGAATGTAGACTAAAGAAGAAAGATACAACTTCAGGCATTAATGGAAAGGCCTCATGATCTGGAAAGGAACTTTGTTCAAGTGAGGGCATGTCAGCCACAGAGCTTTAAAAGAATCAATCACAAGATCTGTATGTTTTAGTGAAGTTCCCCGAATGTCTTGACATGAGCTGGTTGTATCACAGAAAATCACCTTCCATTGACTTTAAGCCAAATCATTTACATTAGAGATTCAGCTGGAAGCCTGCCTAAATGTTTGAGGGATTATTTTTATAAATTCACAGTAGACAGTGTGAATACTAATTGTCTTATTAATGAGAGGATAAGCTGCTCAAAAATGACGGTCTCTGTTGATATCCAAAGATGAGCACTCAGCATGGCATGGGACTGGTGGCTCCTGTCTTCATAAGGCTGTGCAGGCATTTTAAGAACTACTATTCACCAAGGTGTGGATGTGGTCTCCCTTCTGATTCCTTTCCAAGATATGGATCATGCAGTATTTTTAAGGGCATAGCTGCAATGTTTGTCCTCAGTCTCTCGTTAGTATTATTATTTTTACAGCTCTGAGAGCCATCAGTAGAAAAGCACTAGCCCCACTGAAGTTACTATGTGCAGAGGAGTTAAAAGATCAGTACTGATTACTGAGTTGGTTCTCTGTTATGTATTTCAAGGATGATCATGATATAACACTGAAATACTAAGTAGTAGCTTAGAAAGTTATAATACTGCATTTGCTGGTGTTATTTTAACATCCAAAAGACACTTGGTGATCCCTAGAGTTTTAACGTTAATGAATTTTTAAAGTTTAAAAAAGTAAAATATAACTTGTAGGCAAAAAATAGGCTCACATGGCATTACACATAATACTTCCTCTAAAGTACCTTTCAGTAACATAATAGTGTTTTTAAACCATAATTCCATTTTACTAGATTATTAGGTATTAGATTTTTTTAAATTACTGTGTTCCCAGAACATCTTTTTTATCCATTTTGAATGAGTGTTCTGAATGTTGTAATAGTAGAAGCTTGGACTTAGAACAAGAGAGGGAATAGTTCTTCCCCCACACTCCCTGATTCTGGCCTCTCAATATCCCTTGACTTTGTTAGAACACTTATCACAATAAGAATGATAAAGAAGATAATGAGAATATTTAGTTAGATGAAGAGAAGACTTAGGAAGAACGTGAAGACTGTCTTCAAACATTTGCATGTTCCATGGATTTCTTGAATAGATGGATGGAGGGATAAGTGAAAAAATGAATGAATGAATGAATAAGTGCAGCTCTTAGTGGAAGGCATAGGGCAGCAGCAGGCAGTGGTTGAAATGCTCTCTACCTTTAGGTGATGGACGCAAATGAAAAGACAATGACCATGTAGGGTGGCAAGTAAAAGAGCAAAGAAACTTTCTGAGTAGCTTCATACGGCAGACCTAAAGTGAGTGTCAATTTTTACTTTAAGTAAATTTTATGTCAAATGATTTCATAGGTCTATTACAAAAATATTATTCAATTTAACATGTTTGTTGAAGACCTACTATATGCAGTCGCCCCAGAAATATATGAAATATGTGCATGGGTGGTGGGACAGGTAGCATAAGGATGATGAGAACACTGTTAGGAACATGCACTGTGGTAGGCAGTGAGCTTCCACAACTGCAAATGCATTTAGAAGTGCCCCCAGTATGGCATAGTGCAGGTGTTGGGTCAATGTGTTCGATTCATTCAACTATAATAAATTAAACATTTTTTTCCTAAATAGTTTTGATAACTCTCTGATTTATGTGCATATTCTCACTACATGTTTAACTTTTAGTAAGGGTAAATGGTTTTATGAGATATACACTGGTGTTTACTTCCAACCAAAGAAAAAAGAAACAAACTTCTCTTCTTTATTCATGTATAGGTTTATTAGTAAACTTTTCACTTATTTTAATGTCTTTTGTAGAGAAGCTGAAGATGGCATTGAGGGAAAGCCAGCTCCCAGCAGGATCAGAGGTGTTTGCTGAGGAATGGCCATCCTCAAACTAATGACCTAGCGCTAAGCAGTCTGCTATTGGCAAGGTGATTCTAGAATTATCTTTAGGAATTAGACTTAGCATTGGTTACTTTTATATTTGGGGATATGGGGTTAATTTATATGGAGGTTAAATTACTTCATGACGGTTAACAATTTCATATGTTATAGAAAGTGTGAAGCTTGCATTTCTTAAAATAGAAAGCTAGAAACCTCATGGAGGCTCTTTAGAAGAGTTGCGAGTTCTGAAGGGATCAAAGAGAATGGAATTGTTACAATTAAAAAACTAATAGTGTCACTGTTTTTCTTACCTCCAAACATTACTACTTTTCCTCACTTATTAAACAGACACCTATTATTTGCTCCATATAAGGGAATTAAGCTAGGTTCCTGGAAGATAACATTTTTGTGTGTTCTCTTTAAACAATAGTTTTATTATTACTGTTTCATATGTTTAGTTTAGAAAACTGGAATATATAGAAAAGCATAAAGAAAATAAAAAGCACCAGTATTGCCACCCTACCCTCATCTCATCTATATAATTGCATTATTATGTAATTTCCTAGCCCAGATTTTCTTAACGGGCGTTCTCTCTTGGAAGAAAAAGAGAGAGAAGGACAGAGGGAAAAGAAGAAAAAAAGGAAGGAAAAGGGATATGGAGAAGGAAGGAGGAAGGAGGAAGGAGGAAAGAGAGAAAGAGAGTGGGAGTGAGAGAGAGAGAAAGGAGCCCATTCATGCTTTACTCTCCTGCTCCATCAGCAGGGAGATGTAGTGCAGGTGATTGATGCCCCAGGCTGTACACTAGCCTGCTATTCAACCTGGTACATATGCAGCTGGGCTGTCCCAGCGGGCTGATTTGTACTCCTCCACAGGGAGAGAATACCAGATTGTTCTTTTGGCAAGAAATTCTACTTAAATCTTTTCTAGTATGGGATTTTTTATTATTATATAACCCATAAAAACAAACACAATATAATGGCACAAAGCACTTGCTTTATTGCCAAAAACTGGAGTCTCTCACAGAGTTGCCCTTCAGTTGCTGACATCCCTTCAAGGATTTTCCATCACGTGCCCAAAGAAGGTTCACTTGGCTTTTGCTTGCTGGTTTTCATATGTGCAATCATGATCCTACCTCAGCTGGGACTGACAATTGGGTGTCAGCCCCAGGCACAGCCTAGATAGGCACAGCCTGGACAGACGCAACCATTCTTTTGGAGATGTCTTCAGAAATATAACTGATCTTGGGGTAGAATCTCTGGCTAGTCTATCCTAAGCATGATATAGGCCTTTTCTCTTAATTTCTAACAATAGGTTGGCATCTACCGGTCTGGCTTTTTTAGATGAGCTGCTGGAATTTAGGAAATCTCCTCCTATAAACAAAATAAAACAATGTTAAAAAAGTCCAACCAACCAGCCAAACAACCAAGAAACAAACTAAAGAATTGCCTCATTTCTACTTCTGGCCAAGCTAGAGTAATAGATTCTGGATTAACACTCTTTCCTTAAACAGTTAGAATGCTGGCAATATAAAAGAAAGGTCTTCAGGGCCGGGCACGGTGGCTCACTCCTGTAATAATCCCAGCACTTTGGGAGGCTGAGGCAGGTGGATCACCTGAAGTCAGGAGTTCGAGACCAGCCTGGCCAACATGGTGAAACCCCGTCTCTACTAAAAATACAAAAATTAGCTGGGCATGGTGGTGCACATCTGTAATCTCAGCTGCTCGGGAGGCTGAGGCAGGAGAACTGCTTGAGCATGGGAGGCGGAGGTTGCAGCGAGCTGAGATTGCGCCACTGCACTCCAGCCTGGGCGACAGAGTGAGACTCTGTCTCAAAAAAAAAAAAAAAAGAAAAGAAAAAAGAAAGGTCTTCAGACACTGAAAAACAAAGTGCACAGGATGAAGTTCCCTAAGAGAAAGAAAACCAATGAGTTAAAACCTACAATTTCGCCTGCTTACTATCCTGGGCATGGTTTTAAAGCTGCAGTACAGATAGCGTGGACCCAAAGACAGCCCGACAGTCTTGCTAAATTGAAGAGACAGAGGCCAGAGTTCAGAGAGGCTATCATGGCTACAGTTTGGTGGGTGACGTACTGGAGTAAGGGGAGGATGGAGAATGAATGAGAGAGAGAGAAAGAGAGAGAGAGGGAGGTAAAAAGAAAGGAGAGGGAGAGATACCTTCACATTTTTTGGCTAAATCTGATTTGAGCATGCATGAGAAGACACTACCAGGGGCCAAGAAAAATGTCACCAGAAGAGATGCATGAAACGCTTTCCAAACTCTTTCCAGAGCTTTTACAAGACTGGAATAGTTTATATTTCCACAAATCACAATAGAAAGCTCACAAAATATTCCCAGCATTATAGAATCTTCAGAGTGGTTACTAATGGAAGTAAATTAACTCGACTTAAGAATGCTCTTAGCCGGCCGGGCGCGGTGGCTCATGCCTGTAATCCCAGCACTTTGGGAGGCCGAGGCGGGTGGATCACAAGGTCAGGAGATCAAGACCACAGTGAAACCCCGTCTCTACTAAGAATACAAAAAATTAGCCGGGCGTGGTGGCGGGAGCCTGTAGTCCCAGCTACTCCAGAGGCTGAGGCAGGAGAATGGCGTGAACCCAGGAGGCGGAGGTTGCAGCGAGCTGAGATTGCGCCACTGCACTCCAGCCTGGGCAACGGAGCGAGACTCTGTCTCAAAAAAAAAAAAGAAAAAAAAAAAAGAATGCTCTTAGCCTGTCATGCAAATTTTAAAAGCAAGATTTTAAAGAATATAATTATTACATAAATTAACTATACTCAGAGTCAAAGGAATGCAACAAAATCTAGCAAACAACAACATAACATTCTGTCATCTAATAAAAAATTATCGGGCAAGCAAAGAGGCAAGAAAATATGACCAACAATCAGGAAAAACTCAAATTTAATACAAACACACCCAGAAATGACAAAGATGATGAAACTCATAGACAAGAACATTAAAACAGCTATTATGAACAATTTTAATATGTTCCAGAATGTAGAAGAAAAGATAAAAATGATGAGAGAATTAGAAATTAAAAGAGCTTACATTGAACTTCAGAGATAACAAATAAAAGATATGAAATAGAGAATGATTGGAACAGATGAACACATTGGACACTGCAGAAGATAAGATCAGCAAACTTGAAGACAAAGACATATAATCTATCCAAATTGAATGATACAAAAATAAAACAAAGCAAAAACAGCACCAGTAACTTCAGTTTTTTAAAAATTTGAATTTTTTTCTTGTATGGGTCAGATTTTCCTGCTTCTTTGCTTGCCTAATAATTTTTCATTATATGACAGAATTTCAGAATTTTATGTTGTTGGTTGCTGAATGCTGTTGCAATATCAAGTTTCAGCAAATGTGTAATTAGAGCCTCAGAGGAGAGGATATTGTGGTGAAGTCAGAAAAATATTTGAAAAAATAATGGCTGAAGATTTTACAAATTTTATGGAAGCCATAATTTATGGATCCAAGAGTCTTAAGGACCCCTAAGCAAAATAAAACTAAATAAAATTACAAGACACATCATAGTCAAATTGCTAAAATCCAGATATAAAGAAAAAATCTTAAAAGCATCCAGGAAAATGAGACACATTACATACAAAAGAATAAAGACAAAAATTATAGCAAACTTATCATCAGTAACTATGCAAGCCAGAAGATAGTAGAGAGTCATTTTTAAAGTACAGGCATATATCAACCTGTTCTTGCATTGCTATAAAGAAATACCTGAGATTGGGTAACTTGAAAAGAAGTTTAACTTGATCATGATTCTGCAGGCTGCACAAGAAGCATGACGCTTGCATCTGGTCAGCTTCTGGGGAGGCCTCAGGAAACTTATAATCATGGCAGAAGGTGAAGAGTGAGCAGGCACATCATATGGTGAAAGCAAGAGCAAGAAAGAGGCGGGGGAAAGTGCCACACACACTTCTAAATGATCCGATCTCATGAGAACTCATTCACTATCATGAGGACAGTATAAATCATGGTACTAAATCATTCATGAGAAAGCTGCTCCCATGATCCAAACACCTCTCACCAGGCCCCACCTCCATCGTTGGGGATTATATTTCAAAATGAAATTTGAGTGGGGACAACATCCAAACTATTTCAAGGCATACCTCCTTTTATTGTGCTTTACTTTACTGCATTTTATTGTGCTTTACTTTACTGCATTTTGCAGATAGCGCTTTTTTTTTTTTTTTTCAAACCGATGGTTTGTGTGACAACCCTGTGTCAAGCAAGTCTATTGGTACCATTATTTCAATAACATATGCTCATTTTGTGTCTGTGTCACATTTTGGAAATTTCTGCAATATTTTCAAACTTTTTTATTATCATATTTGCTATGGTGATCTGTGATCAGTGATTGTTGATGTTACTATTGTAATTGTTTTGGGGAGCCACAAACTGTGTCCATATGATGATAACTTTAATCCATAAGTGATTTGTGTGTTCTTACTGTTCCACCAATTGGCCATTCCTCCATCTCTTTCTCTGGCCTGAGGCCTTCCTATTCTTTGAGATACAAAAATACTGAAATTAGGCCAACTAATTACCTTATAATGATCTCTAGGTGTTCAAGTAAAAGGAAGAGTTAACACATCTCCTACTTTATCAAAAGCTAGAAATGATTAATCATAGGTAGGAAGGCATGTTGAAAGTCAAGACAGGTTGAAAGCAAGACTTCCTGCACCAACATTAGCCAAGTTGTGAATTCAAAGGAAAAGTTCTTGAAGAAAATTAAAAGTGTTACTCCAGGGAACATACAATAATAAAAAAGTGAAACAGCCTTATTGCTGATATGGATAAAGTTTGAGTGATTGGAATAAATGATCAAGCCAGCCACAACATTCCCTTAAACCAAAGACTAATCCATAGCAAAACCTAAATTTCTTCAATTCTAGAAAAGACCGAGAGATATTAGGAAGCTGCAGCAGAAAGTTTGAAGCAAGCAGAGGCTGGTTATTGAAGGTTTAGAAAAAAACTGTCTCCATAACATAAAAAGTGCAAGGTGAAGCAGCACATGCTGATATAGAAGCTGCAGCAAGTTATATAGATCTAGCTAAGATAATTTATGAAACTGGTGACACTAAACAAGACATTTTTAATGTAGACAAAACAGCCTTCTATTGGAAGAAGATGCCATGTAGAATTTTTATAGCTATAGAGGAGATTTCAGTGTCTGGCTTCAAAATTTCAAAGGACAGGCGGACTCTTGTTAGGGGTGAATGGAGCTGGTGACTTAAGTTGAAGGCAGTGCTCATTTATCATTCCAAAAACCCTAGGGCCTTTGAGACTGATGCTAAATCTTCTCTGCCAGTGCTCTAGAAATGGAACAACAAGGCCTGAATGACAGCATATCTATTTACTGCATGGTTTACTGAATATTTTAAGCCCACTATTGAGACCTACTGCTCAGAAGAAAAAGAGATTTCTTTCAAAATATTACTGTTCATGGACATTGCACCAAGTCACCCAAGAGCTCTGACAGAGATGTGCAAGAGATTCATGTTGTTTTCATGCCTGATAACACAATATCCATTCTGTAGCCCATGGATTAAGGAGTAATTTTGACTTTCAAGTCTTATTACTTAGGAAGTACATTTTTCTACAGCTATCACTGCCATAGATAGAGATTGCTATAATGGAACTGGGCAAAGTAAACTGAAAGCCTCCTGAAAAGGATTCATCATTCTAGATCGAATTAAGAATATTCATAATTCATGGGAGGATATTAAATTATCAATATTAACAGGAGTTTGAAAAAAAAGTTATTTCCAAACATCATATATGACTGAAGAGTTCAAGGCTTCAATGAAGGAAGTAATTGCAGATGTGATGGAAATAGCAAGAGAACTAGAATTAGCAGTGAATTTTGAAGAGGTAACTTAACTGCTGCAATCTCATGACAAAACTTTAATGAAAGAGGAGTTGCTTCTTATGGATGAACAAGAAAGTAGTTTCTTGAGATGAAATTTACCCCTAGTGATGATGCTCTGACCATTGTTTAAATGACAATAAAGGATTTAGAATAGTAGATAAACTTAGTTGATAAAACAGTGGAAAGGTTTGAATGGATTTACTCCAGTTTTGAAAGAAGTTCTACTGTGGGTAAAATGTTATCATACAGCATCATGTACTACAGAGAAATCTTTTGTAAAAGGAAGATACTGTCAATATGGCTAACTTCATTGTTGTCTTATTTTAAGGAATTGCCACAGTCACCCTAGCCTTCAGCAATCACCACTCTGATCAGTTAGCAGCCATCAACATTGTGGCAATACTCTAAACTGGCAAAATGATTATGACTCATGGATAGTTCAGATGATCATTAGCATTTTTGAGTAATCAAGTATTTTTAACTAAAGAATGTATTTTTTAGACATAATGCTATTACACACTTAATAGACTACAGTATAGTATAAACATGACTTTTATATGCACTGGGAAACAAAAAATTTGTGTGACTCACTTTATTGTAATATTTGTTTGTTGTGGTGGTCTAGAACCAGACTCACATATCTCAGAGATATGCCTGTATTGAAAGAAAAATATTCAACAGGGGTTTCTTTATTAAGAAACAAAATTTAATAAGTAAAGACAAAATTAAGACTTAAACAAGCAAAAGCTAAAAGATTTATCACTAGCTGACTTGGGTTCCGAGAGAAAAAAAAAGTTAAATGGAGTTGTTTAACCAAAAGCAAAATAATACCAGATAGTAATGTGATTCTAAATAAACGAAAGAATAATGCCAGAACTGTGTAGAGAAACATAAAACATATTTTCCCACTTAAAAATTAAAAAAATTGTTTAAAGCAAAAATATAAACATGGCATTCTAGCATATGTGGGAGTAAAACGTATGACAATAATACCACCAATTTTGGGAGGTTAATGGAAATATGTTGCTGTTATACTCGTACTCTTTAAGTGAAATAGTATAGCATTATTTGAAGACTATAATAAGTTAAAACTGTATTTTATAAAGCTTAGAGCAATCACCAAAATAACATAAAACTAAAAGGTATACTTAACAAGCCTAGATGGTATATTAGTCCATTCTCACACTGTTATAAAGATACTACCTGAGACTGGGTAACTATAAAAAAAAGAGATTTAGTTGACTCACAGCTCCATATGGCTGGGAGATCTCAGGAAACTTACAGTCATGGTGGAGGCAAAGGGGAACAAGCACCTTCTTCACAAGGCAGCAGGAGAGAGAAGAGCATAGAAGGAGCTTCCAAACGCTTATAAAATTATCAGATCTCAAGAGAACTTTACCACTATTATGAGAACAGCATGGGAGAAACTGCCCTTATGATCCAACCACTTCCCTCTCTCAACACATGAGAATTACAGGTCCCTCCTCAACACGTGGGGATTACAATTTGAGATGAGATTTGGGTGAAAACACAGAGTCAAACCATATCACCTTGCTCCTGGCCCCTCCCAGATCTCATGTCTTTTTACACTTAAAAACCAATCATGCCTTCCCAACAGTCCCCCAAAGTCTTAACTCATTTCAGCATTAACTCAAAAGTCCACAGTCCAAACTCTCATCTGAGACAAAGCAAGTCCCTTCTGCCTATGAGTCTGTGAAATAAAAAACAAGTTAGTTACTTCCTAGATACAATGGAGGTACAGGCATTGGGTAAATGCTCTTGGTCCAAATTGGAGAACTTGGCCAAAACAAAGAGGCTGCAGGCCCCATGCGTGGCCAGATTCCAGCAGGGATGTCATTAAATCTTAAAGCTCCAAAATGATCTCCTTTGACCTCATGTCTCATATCCAGGGTACATTGATGCAAGGAGTGGGCTCCCCTAGACTTGCACAGCTCCTTCATGGGCTGGTGTTGAGTGTTGAGTTCCAGCTGCACAGTGCAAGATATCAGTGGATGTACCATTGTGGTGTCTGGAGGATGGTGGCCATCTTCTCATAGCTCCACTAGGCAGTGTCCAAGTAGGGACTCTGTGTGGGGACCCCAACCCAATATTTCCCTTCTGTACTGCCCTAGCAGAGGTTCTCCATGAAGGCTCAGCCCTTGCAGCAGACTTCTACCTGAACATCTAGGCATTTCCATACATCCTCTGAAATCTAGACAGAGGTTTCCAAACCTCAATTCTTGACTTCTATGTACCTGCAGGCCCAACATCACATGAAAGCCACCAAGGCGTGGGGCTTGCACCTTCTGAAGCAATAGCCTGAGCTATACCTTGACACCTTTTAGCCATGGCTAGAACTGGAGCAGCTGGGATGCAGGGTACCAAGTCCTAAGGCTGCACACAGCAGTGGGGCCCTAGGTCCAGCCCATGAAACCATTTTTTTCTCCTAGGCCTCTGGGCCTGTGATGGGAGGGGCTGCTGCCAAGATCTCTGACATGCCATGGAGACATTTTCTCATTGTCTTGGTGATTAACATGCAGCTCCTCATTACTTATGCAAATTTCTGCAGCCGGCTTGAATTTTTCCCCAGAAAATGGGTTTTTCTTTTCTGTCACATTATCAGGTTGCAAATTTTCAAAATTCGTATGCTCTGCTTCCCTTTTAAACATAAGTTCCAATTTCAGATCATCTCTTTCAAGTTCAAAGTTCCATAGATCTCTAGGGCAGGAGCACAATGCCACCAGTCTTTTTGCTAAAGCATAGTTAGAGTGACCTTTACTCTAGTTCCCGAGAAGTTTCTCATCTCTATCTGTGAACACCTCAGCCTGGACTTCATTGTCCATATCACTATGAGAATTTTGGTCAAAACCATTCAACAAGCCTCTAGGGAGTTCCAAACTTTCTAACATCTTTCTGTCTTCTTCTGAGCCATCTAAACTTTTCCAACCTCTTCCCATTACCCAGTTCTAATGTCACTTCCACATTTTCAGGTTATCTTTATAGTCGTACCCAACTCTACTGGTACCAATTTACCATATTAATCTGTTCTCACACGCTAAACACATACTACCTGAGACTGGGTAGCTATAAAGACAGGAGGTTTAATTGACTCACAGTTCCACATGGCTAGGGAGGCCTCTCGAAACTTGAAATCATGGTGGAAGGTGGAAGGGAAGCCAGAACTTTCTTCACAAGGTCGGAAGAGAGAGAAGAGTGAAGGAGGAACTTCCAAACACTTAGAAGATCATCAGATCTTGTGAGAACTGACTCACTATCACAAGAACACCACCACCAGGACCCACTCACCTCCCTCCTTCCATATGTGGATATTACAGGTTTCTTCCTCAACACATGGAGGATTTAATTTGAGATGAGATTTGGGTGGAGACACAGAGCCAAACCATATCAGCTGGCAATCAATTAATTTAAATGAAGGCAAGAAAATGAGAAAAAGTAACAAAGAGCATATTGGACAAATAGAAAAAATATCAAGAACTTAGATTTACACCCAATTATATTGATAATTACATTAAATATAAATGGCTAATTCTATTTCCTATCTATAAATTCAAGGGAGTTGTACCCCCTTTAACCTTGTTGTTAAACAATTTTTTTCTTTTCTCATTCCAGTTTCAACCATCCTAATCTTTGTGAACAAAATGAGAATGCTTCTTACTGATTAAAGAAAGTGTTACATGAAAGAATAATGAAAAAGAAGAAAAATAAAGAAGTAGTATACCTAGTACATAATTGTAGAGAGGCAAAATAATCTAAAATGTATAAGGTCTCAGTCCCATCATAATCATCATCCTTGACTGAGTTGCTTCTTTGTTACACTTCTAGTTTAGCTTTTCATGACAGAGACAAAGTTACCACTCTACTTTTCTCTGAGTACCTCCGGCAGCTCTCTGGGTATTTCTGTCTTCTACTGCAAACAAACCCAGGACACTGAAGAAGTATAATTATTTTTCCTTAGTCCTTGCCCAATTTAAGGACTGTTACCATATCTTCCTAACTGTGCCAGAATTTACCTCTGCAGGATTATTGACAGAATATACATTACATTGAGAAGAAACTCATCTCAAGCTATTTCAATTAACTTTTCCTGTCTAATAAACCAACACAAAACCTAGTAACTTAAAACTTGGGAAATTTACTGTTTTCCACAATTCCTTGTCAGGGTGGTCTTTCTGCTTGCTGTGTCTGGGATCATTCAAGTGGCTTATAATTTGGCTGGAGGCTGGGCTCAGCTGAGACTACTGCGGTAGCTGGCATCTCTTTTTGTGTGATCTTTCGTCTTCAACAAGGCTAGACAGGACTTCTTCAATGGAGACCTCAGTATCTTAAGAGACATTGCATTTCAAAGTCATGTCTTCCCTGATGGTCTAGTGGCTATGATTTGGTGCTCTCAAAGCACAATATTTGTCGTTATCCCGTTGGCCAAAGCAAGTAACATGGCCATATCCATTGTCAACACAGGACAACAAAACATTGTGGATACTGGGAAGTATCACTCGTTGTTGCTATTAATGTAGCCATCTACCACAGAGTCTCTCCTGGAGCCTAAGATGAGGGACAAAATCTGTCTTAGGACTTCTCCATTACAGGTCTCAATGTTCTGCAAATAACTTCTCAAAGAAGAAAACCCACCATTGTTTGAGAGCACTGACTAAGAGACAACAGTCCAAATGTATACTTTAAAAAAAAAAAAAACATTTTTCTTAGTAGACATAATCTCCAGGTTTCCTCCTGTGCCCAATAATACACTTTTGAAATTTCATGGATAGTATTTTAATCTCTTGGAGCCTTTAGAAAATTTCAAACAGTCTTCACAAAATTTCAATTACAGAAGAAACTATTCACTCTACATGTATAGAACTAATAACACAGGAGACATTCTTCATCACTTCAAAAGGGAAAAAATCTTCCTCTAGGTAAATTTAAATGTATCCCCCTTTTGATAGCAGAAAAACTACTTGTAAATTTTAAATGGTTGCTATTCCTATTTGTCTCAATGATTAAAAAAATACCTTAAAGTCCAAACTCCCCCAGGTAATTTCATTATACTTCTGATAGAACTATAGTATCTAGCTTCTTAGGAGAACTTTTTTTTTCTGAGGTTTCCACTTTTCTTTCTCTAAAGTAAAAATGTTGTCAGCAAGCATAGATCCATGGTGATCTCTAGAACAGTTAAATCTTGTTCTTATCCTCTTTATGTTCACACAGGCAAAAGTTTAAAACCATAGATTAAATTTGTAGTGTCCCTGTGAAATCATTTAGTTCAGTCCCCATTTTACAGATGAAAAAACCTGAGACTTGTAGCATGTAGGTTGACTGGCTTAATGAAACAAAAGCAAATTGGTTGAAGAACCACATCTAAATCTGCTGTTTTCCTAGTTCCACCAAACTGCTGTATTTTCAGTGTATTGTTTTAATTTTAAACAGGACAAACAATTTAACTTAGAGTGGTTAAAAATAAATAAATACAAGGCCAAGAAGAGTTCACATTCCCTAGTCCTTTACAGTCCAATACAGAACATTGAACCAGAAGTCAAGAAGAAAACCTGGGTAGTTCCATTCAAAGTCAGTGTGTGAACTAGAGCCACCCTTTTTTTCAGTTTTAAAATTGGAGCTGGGAGTGGGGTGTCTAACTAGATCATATCTAAGCTTCTTTACGCTTCAAACTTCTGTGATTTAGAGTAAGTTCAGAAAACAAAATGCTTATGTGATTAAAATCACAATAAATGGCATTACTAAGTGTTAATCCTCATTCATATTGCCTTGAAGTTCTCTCCTAGCTTATTTAATAATGTAAGAATTCTTAACCTGAAATAGGAGTTAGAAATTCCTGAAAAAGTCATAAAGGACTAGGGATGTGAACTCTTCTTGGCCCTGTATTTATTTATTTTTAATTGTTCTAAGTTAAATTGTTTGTATTGTTTAAAATTAAAAACAATATGCTGGCCGGGCGCGGTGGCTCACGCTTGTAATCCCAGCACTTTGGGAGGCCGAGGCGGGCAGATCACGAGGTCAGGAGATCGAGACCACGGTGAAACCCTGTCTCTACTAAAAAATACAAAAAATTAGCTGGGCGTGGTGGCGGGCGCCTGTAGTCCCAGCTACTCGGAGAGGCTGAGGCAGGAGAATGGCGTGAACCCAGTAGGTGGAGCTTACAGTGAGCCGAGATTGCGCCACTGCACTCCAGCTGGGGCAACAGAGTGAGACTCCATCTCAAAAAAAAAAAAAATGCTGAAAATACACTGAAGTATTGCAGGTGACCTATTTCAGCTTACCTAATTAATTTGACACCCAACCCAGAGGTTATCATGGATCTTGAAAAATCTTCAGATGGTTTCTTATAAAAAAAAAAAACCCAAATAACCAAAAAACAAAAGAATAAGGCAGCAAATGCACCTTGAATGAACATATTAATATTATATTAGTAATGTCTGTGTTTCCCTAAGTAGTTTTGATTACACCATCTAAGAATATAAGTCATAAGGGAACAAGATGCTTGTTTCCCAAAGGTGGTAACCAATTTTTTAGCCATTTTGATGGAAAGAAATAACAGCTATTTTATTCCTTTCTTTAAGAATAGATTTTTGTATTCTTTAAAGAATCAGAACAGTTTTTAGTAATTTTTTTTTTACTGAATGAAATATTTGTATTTTCTTTTTTTTTTAACTAAAGAAATTTATAGTTTAGGAATTAGGTATGAGATAAGATTTGTAATAATTTTTTAACTAGTCTGACAAATCAACACTTCTATATCCTGGTTTCCCTATGACCTTTGTAAACTTTCTGCAGATATTTTAGTATGAATTTGTTTTCCAACATTAATCTCAGCAACCTTTGAGGATGTCTTTTGCCTAAAGATTCTAAAAAATACTGTAAAGCAGCAATACCTATCTAAATGGTCTACGCTGTGAGCCTTGGACTTGATTTATTTGTAAGGAGTTGCAGATGAAGTAGATGTCCAGGGGAAAACTCCAGAATTAGAATGACTATTAGAATTACTGGCTGAAAGCCATCAGTACTCAGGGATGAACATTACTATCTTTGGCAGGAAAATAAATTGTTCATTCTATGCATGGTTAGAAACTGGTCCTCTGACGGTATCTGCCTTTCAGTGGAGAATGCTTGAAGTTGCTCTCAAGGATGCTACTTTGTTATTCTGGCTCCACAGGCAGTTCATTAGCATGTAAATTGTTCATGTTTTTTTTTTTTTTTTAACTAGAGATCAACACATACTGTATCTATCTTGCTTTTGTAATTAAACTTTTCCATTAAATAGGAAAAAGCTCAAAGAATTTGATAGCAGAATAACACATGGTGAAGGTAAATGTCTATTTTTCATTTTCAGTATTTCAATTATGAAAAACAAATTTAAAATGCTGGTGGGTAAGCCTTCTAATTCTGTTACACATGGGTAATGTCTAAATCCTTCAAAATGTAGAAACATTCAGTTGGACTTGATATAGAAAAATTGGGTAACCAAGAGAAGTGATTAAGAGCACAGGCTGTGGAATCAGGTAGCATTCATTTGGATTTTGATTCTGTCATTTATGGGTTGATTGAACTTGGGAAAATCTCTTGATATCTCTGTGCACTGTTTTCTCATTGCATATTAGAAATAATTGATAGTGCCTGTCTCATTAGGCTGTTTCAAGAATTAATATGAAGTACTTAGAATAATACCTGGTGTGTAATAGATGGTAGTGTGCTGGTAAAGTATTCACAAATTGCTCTCCAGACAGAAGATCTGATTTTTAGTGCTTGCCAATTTCTGTAGTGTAAATACTTTCACAATGGAGTAAACACCCACAAGATGACATCACTGCATACTCAATTCGAGAGAGATATGAATAATTGTTGTCAGTAGCTTTTATGAGCCAGTTGTAACACACTATTGGTAGTAAACATTAAACAAATTTTAATTATTATTGTTGCATTCATATTAAAATAAGGGAAGACACTTAAGGACTTTTAAATCATTAATCAGATATTCTATATATTATGATAATATTTTGATGGCATATTAAACTTAAAATTTAAGACATTAAAGTCCATTGTATGATATACATTTACTCTAATTTCTTTTCCTAGCTGTTGATACCCATTCACCAATGGTTGACGTGGTCACTTTCTTGAGCTTACTAGAAGCGATTAAGGGAAGATTTTCAGACAACAATTGCGACTCATTATCGCTTCTCAAATGGTCCTTTAATGGCTATTGTTTGAACTATGGAGAGGTTGGACATCCCTGTTAAGCCATCGTAAGTGACAAGACTGGCATTAACAGGCCGGGACATCGGCAGCCTGAGTGGCGCTATGGACTGAATTGGGTCCCCCTCAGATTCATATGCTGAAGCCCTAAATTCCAATGTGATGGTAGTTAAAGCTGGGGTCTTTGAGAGGTAATTAGGTTTAGATGAGGTCATGAGGTTTAGGTCCTCATTATGGGATTACTACCCTTAAAAGAACAAACCAGAGCGCTCTCTCTCTCTTTCTCTCTCTCTCTCTCCCCCGCCACCCCATGTGAAGACACAGCAAGAAGGTGGCTATTGGGAAGCTAGGAAGAGCATCCTCTCCAGAAGCTGAATTAGTCATCACCCAGTATGTGACATTTTTTATAGCAGTCTAAGCTAAGACATATCTCCACTTTAAATTTTGCATTTTTAATTTATTAATTTGGAAGATACTCCTTAATTTGCATTACTCTGTGATTCTAACATTCACATTTCACAACATTTACTTTACATTTTTGAATGTAAAGTTGGCTTTTCATGGAGTTTTGCTTTTTGTTTGTAGTCCCGTTTTTATTAGGCACAATTAATTTTGAAAAGAGAAAAAAAAGATAAATTAAAGGAGCAGCTTTTAAGATAATGCCGTCCAGATGAGGCAACAGCCTTTCACTAATTAGGCTGTGAGCTCTCAGTAGGCTTCCTCTATTCAGCCTCCATGCAAGCATCTTTCTTTCTACCAAACTATCTCAAGCAATGTATAGCTCAGGTGGTCTTCCTTCTAGGGCTGTCTTTTAAGCTTGAAGTATCAGCATCCGTGACAAGCAAGAGAAGGAGACTGAAAGCTTTGATTTGTCAAGTAGTAGTAAGTTTTTTAAGCCTAGAAAATACAGCCTTATTGGTACATTTGGTCAGAATAGGAATTTATATAAAGAGGGTTCAAAAGGTGCATGGGAAAATTTAACTTGGGTGTTAAAAAGAAATTATCTTTGTGCTGAGAGTTGACAACACATTCTATAAATTAATAACAAAGCCCCATGCTAGAACTGTACCAATTTTTCTTCAGAAGAGTTAGAACAAACAATTTATCTGGAGACTCAAATTATAAATGTGAAAGTACACAACTGACACCTTTTTGGAGTTTAGATACACACAGCTGGCTATGACGTTACTATCTTGGCTTGCCTCCTAGCTGGAATTGGGAGCTGTATATCATTCAGGTTGGACTTTCATGATTTCAAAATAAAATTTATAGTTCAATTAAGTAAAAAGGGTCTAATTAGTAGATTTGGAAGGATGATTTTAAGGATTTTTTGAGAAGCAGCTAGTTTGCTTTCACAAATCAGTCACACTATATTTTCAGAAGCCTACATGAAGTTTTTTTGTTTTTTAAAGATATTTTTACCCAGCTGTGGCTAGAGGGGCTAGAATACAGCTATTCCAAATTTTATTTTTCAGATGTTGCTAATAGTGTTAGTAGCAATTCTGGAGTTGCTATTATGTGCCAAGCACCAGTCAAAACTACTCATCCTTACAACAACCTTCTCAGTTAGATGATGATTATTCTAAATTTACCCAAGTGAAAATTTAGGTAAAAAAAAATGTCTATTAACTTGCCAATGATTACAGTTGCTGATCAGGAAACCTACTTTTCAAAAGTCAATCTCTGCCTCTGCAGCCCACTTTCCTTCCTCTGTTATCACACTGCCTCCAGTAAAACACTGAAAAACAAGGTTTCTTTTAGAACCTGTTTTCAAATATTTTTAAGTTGTAAATTTTTATTCTGAATCTCTAGCTTGTTCAAGAAGCAACGTCTGTTCTTCAGATTCTCTCATCATTCTCTGTTATTGCACTTAGAAAAACATTTTCTCTCAAAGAGTAAAGATGGCAGATCTGGAGTCATAAGAAGAGAAAACATAAATTTAGAAACTTAAAAATTGGGAAAATACCCCTGTTATCACAAAAGTACTCAAATCTCTTCTAATGTGATCCTCCAAGGAAGAGTAACTACTTTTCATGGACACTTGGGCTCCACGAAACACAATTTATAGAGCCAAGATGTTTCATTTCCTTTAAGTTAGCTACAAGTTCAAGCAAATATGAAAGAAATACTATGTTTGGTATTTTGGCTCTTTTCATGATTGTTTCAATTTTATTTGGAAAAATTAAAGATTTTGAAAATAATTAGTCACCAATAAGAAATCAGCTTTTCTATCTTGGAAAAAGGTAATCTTAAAAAGGATACATTGCTGCAACTCACAGTGGTTCCTACTGTGTACTTCTGAGGTCAGTCAGCTCAAATACCTAATCCAAAGGAGCTATCGTAGTTCATAGAGTTTGATTCCTTTGATTTAAAACAAACTCTTCTTTATCTACCACTAAGAATGGGAGGACAAAAAAGTCAATTAAATCATGGTATAACATCTTCTTATTACTATAGGTTTGTATTTTATACTTATTGAAATATTTCTTTCAACATACTAAACATAGGTTTTTACCATATGTTATTCTTCTGAATAAATGTAGAAGAGATATACATAAAATATATTATGCAAGGAATTCCGTCCTACATTACTTCATATGTACATTCTGCCTCTTCCATGCTACTTTTTGACCTAGTCATTCTTTCCACCATGAACATGTGTGTTCCAACATGTCCTAAAAAGCTCTTTACTACTTTCTCTGGGAGTCCTTTCCCAGCGGTGGATACCCGTTCCACAAGTGTTGATGTGGTCTCTTTCTTGAGCTTTCTAGAAGTGGTTAAAGGAAGGTTTTCCAACAGCAATCATGACTCATCACTTCTCAAATGGTCCTTTAATGGCTGTTGTCTGAACTATGGAAAGGTTGGGCATCCCTGTTGAGCCATTGTAGGTGGCAAGCCTGGCATTACCTGGCCAGGACATCTGCAGCGTGAGTGGGGCTGGCTGTCAGGGGTTACAAGGTGTCCTGATTGTGACAAATACCCCAATTCCAGAATTGTTAAAATGTAAAAAGTGTGTCTTAGTGAGATTTGTTACTAAGTGATGCAAAAATGGAATTGGAAAAGGTAGCTTTTCATAGATAATTATGGCAAATACTAGCTGAAAATGTTTGTTTTCTATAAAAATATTGTCCTAAAGTCAGTCAATGAGAATATACCTTTTTTTTGGCTGTCACCCACCACAAAACTAAATTATTTGCCACATAGATATGGTGATATTTTTGAAGGTTTTATAGAGCGCTCATATTCTAAAAGAGTTCATCTTTAGTCCTAATGGACTCGGCTTTTAGCATACTAAATAATCTCTGAACACAGGGAAATTACAACATACCTTACGGATGACTTATTGTCACCGTCCTTTCCATATTTCAATGAACAAACTTTAAAAAGGTGATTTTAGCTAAGGGAAACAAAAGGTACACTTATGAGGAGAGATTTCTACCTTCTCATGAGGCAGACAGAGATCAGTAACAAAAAAGTCCGAGAAACCTTTGAAACGATGCCATCAGAAACGCCATCTGATGTATTATTTTGCATTACTCTTTTTTCCTTGTGTTCTGGACAGAAAGTATGCTCCCCAACCTATCATGTTTTCAGTTGCCAAGTGGTTTGCTAATTGGTGCCCAAAAGGAGTAAAGCTAATATAGGGTGTGGGAGCAAAAGACCGATATGTGTAAACTGGACGGAATACAAGAGGGGCTAGAAAAATTTAATGGTCACATGGATTAAATTATAATCAGTATTTGTTGGTTATTATTTATCATGAAAAGGAGTAGTTTGATTAACAATTATGATAATAAATATCAATTTATTTTACCTTGTATTATTATGAACACAATTCGAGCGATTTAAATGTACTTTATCACTTCAGATCTATTTGCCATATGTTTGAGTGGAGGATACAAGTTAAAAAATGAGAATATATTATTGCACAAAACAATTTTTTTCACCTGTAAAACCCTTTAATTTGTCTTTACTAGTAGAAAAAAATCAGAGAAAATAATGAATAATCAATTTTATATTATCTGATAAAAGAGTCTCCAAATAATTTTAAGATAATTAATCATTATTAGTTTCGGGACAAATTTATAGATTTGTAAATCATTGGGGAGATCATGATGTTGAGGAAGTAAAACGCAGCAACAGAATACTCAGCACACCTTCCTGAGAAAGTGATTGATTTAATCCTCCTTTTTCACTGCTGAGAACTGATGGCTTTGTAAGGCCAAAGAAATCTTTCTTTTATTAAAGGTTTATGGCTGAGGTCCCTATAATAAAGGAGAGCTTAGTAAGAGAAAAGCATATAAATTTATTTAATACAAATTTTTATATGACAAACAGCCTTCATAAGGAAATGAAAACCCAAAGAAATGGGTAAACTTCTGTATTTTTACGCTTAGGTTTGATAAAGAGTGGAAGGTTGTGGAGAAATATGAAGGAAGGTCAAAAGGAGGTGATCTAACGGTAATAAACTGAGATAAATCTAGCAAGTCTATTTATCCAGATTCTTATCTGTGTCCCTGCGACTTCAGAGGTAGGATGTTCCTTCCTCTCAGTATACAGAGGGCACTTCTGGACTGAAGGTCTTCTGACCTGCTTCAGGGGAGAAGGGTGGGAGAAGGCCAGAGAGTGACCTTCCAAAGTTTTATGACCTGCTTTAGTGGAAAAGAGTGAGAGGAAGATGAGAGTGACCTTCCTGCTTCTGCTATTTTCTCAAATGCCAAGGTGTTATATTTTCGGGTAATATGTCTTGAAACCCAGCCTAGCAGCTTCATATCTTTTCCTGAACAGTTTTAAAAGCAAACAGAAAAGCTAAATCTGTTTTGGCATGTGTTGAATAATGAGACCAGGGACAAGTAAGTGAGTCTCTACTCTGGGGGTTCCCTGAATAAGGAGGATGACTAGAAAATCTTGGAAAGAACATCCCTGAATAAGGAGGATGAATAGAAAATCCTGGAAAGAACATCCTGAAAAAATAAGCAAACACATATCTTGGCAAGACTATTCCAAAAGTGTTGTGAACCAAATGGGTAGGTGAGCAGGGCATGTGCTAGCAATGAGCAAACATCAAAAGGCTGTTAATCTTGGGTCCACTTTCCTTGGTTATCCTCAGATGATGATTTGAGCTAACTCAGTTGCTCTGCTGCTTTAGGAGTACTGTTTTTTTTAGGCTACAGAATCTATCTCTCTATTTAATTCCAAATCATACTTTAGGAGAGCAAATTTGAAAAGCATTTTTGCAAGAGACAGGACAGGCAATACATAGTAAGTTCTATATAACAATTCATAAATTTCAAAGCTAAAAATGTGGAACAGGACACTGTAGGATTTTTCATGTTTTGATAAATTATCTCAACCTTGTGTTTCAGAGCAAGATTTTTTCAAGTCTGGTCAAAAAATACTGGAAGCAATACTTCTGAGATGTTGCACTAAGTGTGCTTTATAAATACAGTGATTTTTATAAATTACAGTGGTTTAAAAACCCAGCCAATTTTGGATGCTTCTTCAGAGCAGTATAAAAACTCAAAATATCTAGCTGATATTTTTCCTTCCTAACAATGGATCCAATGGCAGACTGAATGAATATATCCTCAGATTTATTTTTCTTTTAAAAAGAATCTCATTATTCATACTTTATATATATGTGTGTATATATATACTTATGTATATATACGTATATAAAAACCAGTCACATCGTATATAATACATATATTACATGCATAATAATTATTTTATATATGTGTATATTCTTCCTAGGTATTGACTTCTGAACCTTAGCTAATTTGCAAGGATGAATTACATTTTTCTTAGAAGTCAATAGGAATTCCTGAGCATGAATGCTAAATTTTTCATGTTTCCCCACAGCTATAAAATGTATAAAATGTAATTTTAAATTCAATTTTGTATGGCTTTATGTTGTGTCCTTAGAATAAGCATAGATTTTTGAAAATTTCTATTATTATAAAACATAAAGAAAGTGGGTATATGGAATAATACGTAATTCTGCAGATCAGATTAACAGATAAAGAAGGTGCCAACTTATCCTTTCCAGGGATAATGGTGTTATTCACTCTTTGTTTAGTTAAAATGTTTTAAATAAATGTGTATTCCTATTGGAGTCCTCAAAGACCTGAGCTTAATTTGAGCCTACCCATCTAGCACTTCATTACATAATGTCCAGTTTTGCTGTCAATTTATTCTGTTCTAGTGTTGGCTTCTTTGGAAAATCACGAGCTTCCTGGGTATGAGAACTTGGTCTTACATTACTATTTTACTTTCGTAGCACTTAACATTGAATCTTGGATATAGAATATGCTTAGTAGTTTTTCTGTGAGTTGGTGTAATTCCATCTTGAATTCTTCATAAAGTATTCTGTACAGTGAGTTGTATTTTCTATATTTTGAATATGACCCATGTTTTACACCCAGGGTCCACAAACTATAGCTTAAGCTTGGCTACCCCCTGGTTTTGTAAATAAACTGATTGGAGCACAGCCATACCCATTTATGTATGTGTTGTCTACAACTGCTTCTGTACTACTATGGCAGAGCTGAGCAGTTCCACCAAGCCAAAGTATTTACTATCTAGCACTTGTAGAATTATAGAATTGCTGACCCCTGTGCTAGATGCTTATCTTTGATAAAAAATATAAATACTTAGGGTCTGAATCATTTAGTTTTTTATCTTCCCTAAAAGTAAGTTAGATGATGATATTTCCTGAAGCTGAACGTTTTAATGACAAATTTCCAGTAAGCATAAGTATCAAAAGAAAAAAAAAATGGAGAATATGTGCCGTTTCTTGCTACAACTACTGTATTTCTGGTTGAAGGTAGAACTCACCCCAAAAATGAAATTTGCTTTCTTCGCCAGGATAAACCTTCATTAAAGCCAAAATTCAGTTTAAATTAAAAGATTGAACAGTCACATTATATTAGAGAAAATCTAGAGTTACCTTAAAATAGCATTGAATTGGCTGGTTGTTGTAAGCTGCTCTCTGAAGCTGTCAGTCTGCTAAAGTGTATTCATAAAACACACTAAGCTGGCCGAAACAGTGATTTTCTTAGTGATCTTAAGAACACAATTATTTCATTGTTATGTTGATTTTACAAAAGAATGTTCATGTTGTAAAGATAAAGAGCAACCCCTTCTTTGGTACTTTAAGATAATGATTATTTTATAAAAAATTAACAAACCTCTTTATTATCGTTTCAGATGGAAATAATGATGTGTAATTCATCTTTGCAGCTTAGCTAGGGTTCTGTTTAATGTCATTTTTGGGCCCAAGAGAAATACCATTAAGCAGTTAAAATAAGAAATTATTTTATTTGAATATTTTTAAAAACAATAAATCAATTTGATGCTCAGTGGGTATCGACATATCAATATTTAGTTTCATTTTTAGACTTTTTGGTGTGTTTTGAACCACAATGGTTGTCAGTAAATGTTTAGATGAGGAAATATGTTTTTCTTGTATGATTGAGAAGACAAAAATGAATTTCTACTTATTGATTTAGAGACATGGGTCTTGCTATGTTGCTCAGGTTGGAGTGCAGTGACTATTTACAAGTGCAGTCATTGCCCACTCAAACCTCAAACTCCTGGGCGCAAGCAATCCTCCTGCATTGGCCTCCTGAGTAACTGAGACTACTGGTACATGCTACCATACCTAGCTTGGGGTTTATCTTTATTATAATAGCTAATAATTAGATAATAGTGCTAAGGTTGGATCATTAAAGGATATATCAACATTTCATAATGCACTAAGAAAGAATAACTGTCACACGTCGGGCATTTATAATATGTTGGCATTGTACTAAGCACCTTGTATGGATTATTTCTGGTATAACAACACTTGGATATAGGGATTAATACCCCCATTCTACAGATGAAATTTAAAGATGCTAAGTAGTTTGCTAAAATTCATACAACTAGCAAGTTACAGAGCTGGACCAGGTCTGCCTGACCGTATGGTGTTAGTTACTTATTTCCATAGCTTTATGCAGGCGTAGAGTATGAGAGAATTCTTCCTATTGTTAAATGGGTCTGGGAAGAGTCACATCCTGGAGAAAGTAGTAGAATAGCAATACTAAGAGGAGAGTTGGTGGAGCAGGTGGTTATAGTACTTTGAGTTCTCATTCTAGCAGCTAACTTGTATTGAGAATCTTCTATTTTCTGCGTATTTACATTTCACATTTATCTCATACATTGATTTTTTTATAATTATTTGAGGTGTGCACCATTATTTACCCCACTCTATAGATAAGGATCCTGAGAGCTTATCTAAAGAAGTTAAGTACCTCACACAAGGTCCAACAGCTGTTATAATTGGCGTAGACAGTATTAACACCAGCATCTTCCTGTTGCCAATTTTTTGGCATGTAACCACTATGTTCTGTGACTTCCTGAAATTCAAGAATATAAATTAGAAATCTATAAAGACTATGTGGACGAGGTTTAAGTTGGGTGAGATTTCATGTAATCTCAGTAGCATATAGAATTGGGAGATTCATTTTTTAGGTAGACCTAGGAGAAGGGTTAGCTAAATTCTTCTTTGGTATATATGCAAGTAGGCAGAAAAAGATCACGCTATTTTTGAAAAATATTTATATGAATACTTCAATTGGTGGCATCATCTTTATGTGCTAGCTTCATGGAAGAGTTATGATTATCATTCAGAGGCCAGCTTCTCATCCCTGACACTCAGGCTCACTACTTAATTCAGAGAAAATTTTACCTTATAAGAGACTAAGAAATCTTTACCTTATTCATTAAAATATTTTATAAAGCACAGTATGTACTCATTATAAAATTTAGATCAAGGAAACAAATAAAATCACCAACACTTAAATTCCCAATTAACCAGTGATACCCAAGAATAACATCTTGTTCTTTATAGACGTTTTCCTATGCATATTTTCTGAAGTGTGTGCATGCTTCTCTCTCTCTCTCTCTCTCTCTCTCTCTGTGTGTGTGTGTGTGTGTGTGTGTTAAGATAAAATTTGACAATATTAACAGAGGTTTACTAGTGTTGTCTGCAGTCTTCCTTTCAGCTACCCAACCAAGAATGGCCTTAATTGCCTCAAAATAGATTTATTTGTCCTAGAGAAGGTATTACCAACTAGAATGTAGAAGAACAAAGTAGTTGGGTTACTGTAAGACAAGCTAATTTTTAATTTAAAAAATGTGGAATATTTGAGAGGAAGACACTTTTTAGTGAAAAAGTTAAATGTTGTATACCAAGGAACAAGCCCATAATTTCTTCGTGTGTTCCATACATAATAGAACTTAGAAGAAAGCCTGATAATTTAAGAACAATGTCCTGTTCCACAAGAGATGAAGGCGTCAGCTGTAGGAAGAAGCAGAGATGATGATGGCTCCCTGAGTAGAGACCCAGCAACCTACCATTCAGGCTGAGTACTGTGGGGGAAGGTACCCAGAATGAAAGGGTTGGGGAGAGATCCCAAAATGACAGAGAAACCATTCTCTAGCTTTCCTTTGTGAAACTAGTGAAACCTGAAAGTCTTGTGCAGAATCTGAATCTCTGCATCCAATGTGGTAATTAGTAGCAATGGTTTAAGAGGTGTCTTATCAGTGGACCTGAAAGTTACAAGAGCCCTTTGCTCTTCCCCCTCGATGTGGGAGGGAGTCCAAGAGTATCATGTGTCTCCAAGAGGGATTTGGATATGGCTGGGATCCACAAGGCAATCCTGGATAAGCTTCCTGCTAAGAAGGAGGCAGAAGCAGAATAGCCTACATGGACCTGGCACCTAAAAGCAAACAGTGATGAGGCAAGGAAATGTGATTACTGAAGTCTGGTGTAGATATTAGTGCATGTCAGTAGAAGCCAGCCTTGACAAATACCCATCTACATGGCCCAGACACCTCCCTCTAATGCCAGGATGACATAGAAGAGCCCCAAGAACTTAGGTCACTCATGGGAAGAAGAAAAGGTAAAGAGGGAATGTGGATTAGCGGGATGAGGAAAGGCTAGATTTTGGAATTCTCAAGTAATTGAATATGTACGGCTCAGTAAATGAATTTTAAGTTTGAAATAACTGAATTTAACATGAATTGGCAAATTAAATTTTTCCACTAGAGAGGAAATAAGAAATTAAAAAAATTATATTTTCACATAATCTTAGCTTTTGACTCTGAAATGTGTAACTACTATGTAATCAATCTTACATGAAAGGAATCTTACATGAAAAGCTGTGTTCTTTTTTCTTTTTTTTATCAAACAATATGTAGTAGCTATTTCTTTATGAGAGGACCTATAGATGTTCAACCTCCTTCTTAATGAGTATGCAGTACTCATTGTATATTTGTCTAAAAAGTCTCCAAGTTAGAACATTTGATTTGTTCTTATGCATCATTTACCCTTAATACAATTCCAAGAATTCTACTTGCAGTTGCAAAGAGGGTAGTTTTTATAATTATTTAGCTAGACTAAAATTTTCTACATTTGTTTTACTTCAAATAGGCTAAATTTTTATAGTTAGAGAAACCTTTCACAGATTGAATGTTGTGACTAGAACTTTTCTTATTGTTTAACCATAATATCTGAATATTTTTTATGTATTTTATTTTAGTAGATATTGATTTTAGCAGATTGCCATATAGGTTCACCTATGTTATTTTCCCCATAGTTCCCTATTTTCTAAAACAAAACATAATGAGAAATGGAATTCTGCTATGTAACTCTGTTATAAGCCCTCAGAGAAAAATTCTTATTCATTTAATTTATATTATCTTATTTTTGTATTGTTATTATATTAGTTAGTACAAATAAGACTTACCTAGAATTTAAAACATGTAAGGAAAACAAGAAATGTTTTATACTTGATATGAACAGAGTATGATTGTACTAGCTTAGAGAAAAGAGACTGCAGTGCTTACACAGATAACTCACATATTCAAGTTTGTCAGATTTCATAAAATAGGACACATGGTATATATTATTATATATAATATATTTTACTTTATATGAATCTCAATGTTATATAATATGTAATGTTATATACTATTACTTTTTAATTGACATATAATAATTATATATATTTATGAGATACAATGTGATGTTTAGATATAATTAATTTCTTTGTGGTAAGAACATTGAAGATCTCTTTTAGGTATTTTGAAATATACAATACATTGATATTAACTTTGATATTAACTGTAGTCACCTTGCCAAGCAATATAACACCAGAACTTATTTCATCTATTTAATTATAACTTTGTACATGTTGATCAACATCTTCCTTTCCCCATTTACCCACCACCTAGCCTCTGGGTAACCACTACTCTACTCTCTACTTTTATCAGTTTTTAGATTTTACATATAATTGAGATCATATATTTGTCTCTCTGTGCCTGGCTTATTTTACTTAACATAATACCCTCTAGTTTCATCCACTTTGTCAAAATGACAGAATTTCCTATTTTGTTAAGGCTGAATAATATTTCATTGTGTATATATATCAAATATTTTAAATTAATTTATCCATTGATGGACATAGCTTGTTTCCATATCTCAGCTATTGTGAATAATGCTGCAGTGAACATGGCAATAAACATGTATCCTTTGGCATACTGATTTTAATTCTTTTGGGTTATACCCAGTAGTGGGATTAGTGAATTATATGATAATTCATTTTTTTTGAGGAGCCTCCATACTGTTTTCTAAAGTGGCTGTGCTAATTTACAGTGCCACCAACAGCATATGAATTTCCTTTCCTCCATATTCTTGCCAACACTTATCTTTCATCTTTCTGATTATGGCCAATTTAACAGGTGTAAGGTGATGCTCATTGTGGTTTTAATTTGCATTTCTCAGGTGATTAAAGATGTTGAGCATTTAAAAATATATCTGTTGGCCATTTCTATGTCTTCTGTGAGAAACAGCTGTTCAAGTCCTTTGCCTATTTTAAAATAAGTTTATTTTCTTGTTCTTCAATAGTTTGAGTTCCTTGTATATTTTAGATATTAGCCCCTTATCCAGTGTATTACTTGCAAATATTTTCTCTCCATCTGTGTCTTGTCTTTTCATGCTACTGTTTTCCTTATTATGCAGAAGCTTTTGAGTTTGATGCAATCCCATTTGTCTACTTTTGCTTTGGTTTCCTGTGCTTTTGGGTTCATATCTAAGAAATCTCTCCCCAGATTAATGTCTTGAGACATTTTCCCCTATGTTTTTTTCCAGTAGTTTTGTAGTTTCAGATCTTATGTTTAAGTCTTTAATTCATTTTGAACAGATTCTTGTATAAGGACTGAGATAAAGTTCATTTTCATTCTTTTGTTTATGGATATCCAGTTTTCCCAATATCATTTATTGATGAGACTGTTCTCTCCCTATTGGGTGTTCTTGGTAGCTTTGTTGAAAGTCAATTGACAATAGATGTGTGAGTTTATTTCTAGACATTATATCTCATTCCATTGACTGATATATCTGTTTTTATGCCAGTACCATGTGTTTTTATTATTATAGCTTTGTAATATATTTTGAAATCCAGTAGTGTGTTGCCTCCAGCCTTGTTCTTTTTAGTCAAGATGACTTTGGATATTTGGGGTCTTTTGTGGTTCCATAGGAAGTTTAGAATTAAAAATTTCTGTAAAGAATGCTATTGCAATTTTGATAAGGATTGCATGGAACCTGTAGGTTGCTTTGGGAAGTTGCATGGAAACTGTAGGTTGCTTTGGGAACATTTTAACAATATTAATTCTTCCAATCCATGAACATAAAATATCTTTGCATGTATTTGTGTCCTCTTCGATTTCTCTCATTGCCATTTTATAATTTTCAGTACACAGATCTTTCATCTCTTTGGTTGAATTTACTCCTACGTATTTTTATGCCCTTGTAAATGAGGTTGTTTTCTTAATTTGTTTTTAAGACAGCTTGTTGTTAGTATATAGAAATGCCACTTCCTTTTGTAAGTTGATTTTGTATCCTGCAACATTACTGTGTTCCCTTATTAGTTCTAACTGTTTTTTGGTTGAATCTTTTGGATTTTCAATATATAAGGTCATAGTGTCAGCAACAGTAATAATTTCACTTCTTCGTTTCCTATTTGGATGCCTTTTGTTTGTTTCTCTTACCTAATTGCTCTGGCTAGCACCTCCAGTACTGTGATGAACAGAAGTGGTGAACATGGGCATCCTTGTCATGTTCCTGATCTTAGAAAAAAAGCCATTAACTTTTCATCAGTGAGTATAATGTTAGTTGTGGACTTGTCATATATGACCTTTATTGTGTTGAGGAACTTTCTTTTATACCAAATTTGTTGAGAAAGTTTATTATAATATGATGTTAAATTAAAAAAAATACTTTTCCTGCATCTATTGAGATGATCATATTGTTTTTGTCCATTCTATTAATATGGTGAAACACATTTATTGATTTGCATATGTTGAAGCAACCTTGCATTCCAGGGATAAATCCCAGTTGATCATGATAAATGATCCTTTTATGACGCTGTTGAATACAGTTTGCTAGTATTTCGTTGAGGATTTTTGCTTCTATGTTCTTCAGTGATAGTGACCTGTGATTTTCTTTTCCTGTAATGTCTTTGTCTAGCTTTGGTATTAGGGTAATGTTGGCCTTGTAAGATGAGTTTGGAATTATCTCCTCATCTTTAATATTTCAGAGGAGTTCGAGAAGGATTGGTATTGTTTTTTTCTTTAAATATTGGCTAGAATTCTGCTGTGAAGCCATCATATTCTAAGCTTTTCTTTGATGAGAGACTTTTAATTACCAGTTCAATTTCCTCACTTTTTACTGGTCTGTTCAGCTCTCCAATTTCTTCTTCATTTGGTCTTAATAGGCTATATGTTGTTAGGAATTTATTCATTTCTCTGAGTTGTCCAATTTGTTAGTTTATAATTGTTCATAATAATTTCATGGCCGGGCGCAGTGGCTCACGCTTGTAATCCCAGCGCTTTGGGAGGCCAAGGCGGGTGGATCACGAGGTCAGGAGATCGAGACCACTGTGAAATCCCGTCTCTACTAAAAATACACACAAGAAATTAGCTGGGCGTGGTGGCGGGCGCCTGTAGTCCCAGCTACTCGGAGAGGCTGAGGCAGGAGAATGGCGTGAACCCGGGAGGCGGAGCTTGCAGTGAGCCGAGATTGCGCCACTGCGCTCCAGCCTGGGCGACAGAGTGAGACTCCGTCTCAAAAAAAAAAATAATAATAATAATTTCAAATGATTCTTTGTATTTCTGTGATGTCAGTTATGTCTCCTCCTTCATTTCTCATTATATGTATTTGAATCTTCTCTCTTTTTTCTTAGTCTAGCTAAAGGTTTTTCACTTTAGTTTATCTTTTCAAAAGATAAACTCTTAGTTTTATTAATCTTTTGTATTGTTTTACCAGTCACTATTACATTTATTTATGTTCTGATCTTTGGGGCCTAGTTTGTTTCCATTTTTCCTTGATGAATAACATTAGGTTGTTTATTAAATATCTTCTTTTTTTGATGTAGGTGTTTATTGCTATAAACTTGCCTCTTAGCAGTGCTTTCGCTGCATCTCATAAGTTTTGGTATGTTGTATTTCCATTTTCATTTGTCTAAGATATTTTTAAATTTTCCTTTAATTATTTCTTCTTTGAACCAACAGTTGTTCAGGAGAATATTGTTTAATATTCACATGTTTATTGTTTATTCATCATTTCCCCTATTATTGATTTCTAGTTTTATACTACTATTGTCAGAAAAAAATACTTGAAATGATTGCAATAGAAAATTTGTTCAGACTTGTTTTGTGGCTTCACATATAATCTAACCTGGAGAATGTTCTGTGTGTACTTGAGAAGAATGTGAATTCTGTTGCTGTTGGGTAGAATGTTCTGTGTATGTCCATTAGGTCCATTTGATCTAAAATGTAGTTTAATTGAAATGGGTTATTGATTTTTTGCCTGGATGATCTTTTCAATGTTGAAAGCAAGGTACTAACATTACTATTACTGTGTTACAGTATGTATCTTCCCTAGGATCTCTTGATGCTTGCATTATATTTAGGTGATCTGATGCTTGGCACATATATATATATGTATATACACAATATAATATAATATGTAATTTATATATATAATATAATAATATATATTATATATAAATATATATATTTACAATTCTTATATCTTCTTGATGGATTGACCCATTTATCACTGTTTAATAATCTTTGTCTCTTTTTACACTTTTGTCCTAAAATCAATTTTGTCTGAATTAAGTATAGTTACCTATGCACTCTTGCTCTCTTTTTGTTTCCATTTCATGAAATGCCTTTTTCAATCCTTTCTCTTTCAATCTATGAGAATTCTTAAGGTGAAGTGAGTCTCTTTTAAGAGCGTATAGAGTCATGCATTGGAGATACTGAGGATTTTGATCAGACCATTGCAATAAGGTGAATGTTGCAATAAAGTAAGTCACAAAATATTTTTGTTTCCCAGTGCATATAAAAATTATGTTTATACTATACTGTAGGGTAGTAAGTGTGCAATAGCACTATGTGTAAAAAAGTACATATATTAACTAAAAATACTTTATTGCTAAAAATTGCTAACAATGACCTGAGCCTTCAGTGAGTCATAATCGTTTCACTGGTGAAGGGTGATGCCTCAATGTTGATGACAGGTGACTGATCAGGTTGGTGGTTGCTAAAGGTTAGGGTGGACATAGCAATTTCTTAAAGTAAGAAAACAATAAAATTTGCTGCATGGATTTACTCTTCTCTTCACAAAAAATTTTCCTGTAATGTGCAATGCTGTTTGATAGTATTTTACCCACCATAGAACTTTTTGCAAAATTGGAGTCAATTCTCCCAAACTCTGCCACTGCTTTATCAACTAAGTTGATGTACATTCTAAATCACTTGTTTTCATGTTGACAATGTTAACAGCATCTTAACAAAGCGTAGATTTCATCAAGAAACCACATTCTTTGCTCATTCATTAGAAGCAGTTTCTAATCTGTTCAAGTTTTATCATGGTATTACAGCAATTTATCTACATATTCAGTCTTCACTGCTAATTCTAGTTCTCTTGCTATTTCCACAACTCATGCAGTTACTTCCTCCACTGAAGTCTGGAACCCCTCAAAGTCATTCAGTGAGGTTTGGAAATTTTTTCCAAACATTTTTCCAAATTCTGTTAATGTTGATATTTCACCCTTCTTCCAGTAATCAAGAATATTTTTAATGACATATAGAATGGTGAATCTTTTTCCAGAAAACTTTCAATTTACTTTACTCACATCCATCAGGGCAGTTACTATCTATGGCAGCTATAGTCTTATAAGCTGTATTTCTTAAATAACAAGACTTGAAGGTCAAAATAATAAGGCTTGAAGGTTAGGCTTGATAGAAGTCTTCTGTCTTGATTCACAGACAACAGAATGGATGTTGTGTTAGGAGACGTGAAAACAACATTAATATCCTTATACATCTCCATCTGGGTGACCAGGTGCATTGGCAATGAGCAGTAATATTTTAAATGAAACAGTTTTTACCTTGAGCAGGTCTCAAGAATGTGCTTAAGGTATTTAGTAAACCATGCTATAAATAAAAGTGCTGTCATCTAGGCTTGGTTGTTCCATTTCTGGAGCACTGACAGAGTAGATTTGGCATAATTCTTAAGGGCCTTAGTATTTTTGGAATGGTCAGTGAACATCGGCTTTAATTTAAAGTCACCAGCTGCAATAGCTCCTCACAAGAGAGTAAGCCTGTCCTTTGAAACTTTGAAAACAGGCTGACTTCTCTTCTCTAACTATAAAAATCCTATATGTCATTTTCTTCCAATATAAGGTGGTTTATGTACGTAGACATTGAAAATTTGTTTAGTGTAGTCACCTTTATCAATGACATTAACTAGATTTTGTGGATAACTTGCTGCAGCTTCTATATCAGCACTTGCTGCTTCACCTTGCACTTTTATGTTATGGACATGGCTTCTTTCCATAAACCTCATGAACCAGCCTCTGCTAGTTTCAAACTTTTTCTTGCATCTTCCTCACCTCTCTCAGCCTTCATATAATTAAATAGAGTTAAAGCCTTGCTCTAGATTAAGCTTTGGCTTAAAAGAATGTTGTGGCGGGTTTGATCTTCCATATACACTACTATAATTTTCTTCCTATCAGCAATAAGACTGTTTTGCTTTCTTATCATTAATGTGTTCACTCGCATAGCACTTTTAATGTTCTTCAAAAACTTTTTATTTCCTTTCACAACTTGGCTATCCATTTGGTGTGAGGGGCCTGGCTTTGGCCTGTCTTGGCTTTTGATATGCTATCTTTAGTAAGGTTATTTCTAGCTTTTGATTTAAAGTGAGAGATGTGTGACTCTTCACTTGAGCACCTAGAGGCTATTTAGAGTTTTTAATTGCCTTAATCTCAATATTGTTGTGTCTCAGGGAATAGGGAGGTCCCAGGAGGGAGAGAAGCAGGGCATGGCCAGTTGGTGGAGCTGTCAGAATACACACCACACTTATCGATTGAGTTTACTATCATATATGGTCATGGTTTGTGGCACCTCAAAACAATTACAATAGTAACATCAAAATCACTGATCACAGATCACCATAACAGATATAATAAAATGAAAAGTTTGGAATATAGCAAACATTACGAAATATGACAGAGACATGAAGTGAGCAAATGCTATTGGAATATTGGTATTAATAGACTTATTTGATGCAGGGTTGCCACAAACATTCAATTAAGAAAATAGAACCCCCAAAACTTACAATGTATTAGAAGCAAAATAAAGTGATATGCAATAAAATGAAGTAAGATTTTAGTGGGGTCTTGGTTTTGTGTGTGTGTGTGTGACAGAGTTTTGCTCTTGTTGCCCGGGCTGGAGTGCAATGGTGCGATCTCGGCTCACTGCAACCTCCACCTCTCGGGTTCAAGTGATTCTCCTGCCTCAGCCTCCCTAGTAGCTGGGATCATGGGCATGTGCTGCCATGCCCGGCTAATTTTGTATTTTTAGTAGACACAGGGTTTCTCCATGTTGGTCAGGCTGGTCTCGAACTCCTGACCTCAGGTGATCTGCCTTCCTCGGCCTTCTAAAATGCTGGGATTACTGGGGTGAGCCACTGTGCCCAGCTGAATCTTGTTTTTTATCCATTCAGACACTCTGCCTTTTTGTTAGCAAATATAATCCATTTACATTTAAAGTAATTACTGATAATCATGGACTTATTAGTGCTTGTTATTTATTTTGGTCATTGTGTAAATCCATTCTGTCTTCCTTTCTTTGTGGTTTGATGGCTTTCCGTAGTGATAGACTTTGGATTTTTGTTTTTAAAGAAAAATTAAATTTTTTTATATTTTCATTTTTTAATACATTTTTATTTATTTATTTATTTTTAATTTTACTTAAAGTTCTGGGATACATGTGCAGAATGTGCAGGTTTGTTACATAGGTATACATTTGCCATGGTGATTTGCTGCACCTATTGACCCATCATCTAGGTTTTAAGCCCCGCATTCATTAGGTATTTGTCCTAAAGCTCTCCCTCCCCTTGTTCTGCACCCCACAACAGGACCCAGTGTGTGTTGTTCCCCTCCATGTCCAGGTGTTCTCGTTGTTCAACTCCCACTTATGAGTGAGAACATGCGATGTTTGGTTTTCTGTTCCTGTGTTTGCTAAGGATGTTAGCTTCTAGCTTCATCCATGTCCCAGCAAAGGACATAATCTCATTCTTTTTTATGGCTTCATAGTATTCCGGTGTGTATATGTGCCACATTTTATTTATCCAGTCTATCATTGATTGGCATTTGCCTTCGTTGTAATCTATCACATAATCAGAACCAATGATAAAAACCACATGATTATCTCAATAGATGCAGAAAAGGCCTTAGATAAAATTCAACATCCCCTTATGTTAAAAACTCTCAATAAAATACGTATTGATGGAACATATCTCAAAATAATAAGAGCTATTTATGACAGACCCATAGCCAGTATCATACTGAATAGGCAAAAGCTGGAAGCATTCTCTTTGAAAACTGGCACAAGAAAAGGATGCCCTCTCTCACCACTCCTATTCAACATAGTATTGAAAGTTCCTGCCAGGGCAATCAGGCACGAGAAAGAAATAAAGCGTATTCAAATAGGAAGAGAGGAAGTCAAATTGTATCCTGTTGCAGACGACATGATTCTATATTTAGAAAACCCCATTGTCTCAGCCCAAAAACTCCTTAAGCGATAAGCAACTTCAGTAAATTCTCAGGATACAAAATCAATGTGCAAAAATCACAAGCATTTCTATACACCATCAATAGACAAGCAGAGAGCCAAATCGTAAATGAACTCCCATTCACAATTGCTACAAAGAGAATAAAATACATAGGAATACAGCTTACAAGAGATGTAAAGGACCTCTTCAAGAAGAACTACAAACCACTGCTCAAGGAAATAAGAGAGGATCCAAACAAATAGACAAACATTCCACGCTCATGTATAGGAAGAATCAATATCGTGAAAATGGCCATATTGCCCAGACTAATTTATAGATTCAGTGCTATTCCCATCAAACAACCATTGATATTCTTCACAGAATTAGAAAAAAAACTACTTTAAATTTCATATGGAACCAAAAAGAGCCCATATAGCCAAGACAATCCTAAGTAAAAAGAACAAAGCTGGAGACATCATGCTACCCAAAGGCAAACTATGATACTGGTACAAAACAGACATATGGACCAATGAACAGAGACCTCAGAAATAACACCACACATTTACAACCATCTGATCTTTGAACAATCTGACAAAAAGCAGCAATGGGGAAAGGATTCCCTGTTTAATAAATGGTGCTAGGAAAACTGGCTAGTCATATGGAGAAAACTGAAACTGGACCCCTTCCTTACACCTTATACAAAAATTAAATCAAGATGGATTAAAAACTTAAATGTAAAACCCAAAACCATAAAAACCCTAGAAGAAAACCTAGGCAATACCATTCAAGACATAGGCATGAGCAAAGATTTAATGATGAAAACACCAAAAGCAATTGCAACAAAAGCCAAAATAGACAAATGGGATCTAATTAACCTAGAGAGCTTCTGCACAGCAGAAGAAACTATCATCAGAGTGAAGAGGCAACCTACAGAATGGGAGAAAATTTTTGCAATCTATCCATCTGACAAAGAGCTAATATCCAGAATCTATAAGGTACTTAAAAAAATTTACGAGAAAAAAAAAACAACTCCATCAAAAAGTGGGCGAAGGGTATGAACAGCCACTTGTCAAAAAAAGACATTCATGTGGCCAAGAAACATGAAAAAAAGCTCATAATATCTGATCATTAGAGAAATGCGAACGAAAACCACAATGATGTACCATCTCATGCCAGTCAGAATGGTGATTATTAAAAAGTCAGGAAACAACAGATGCTGGTGAGGCTGTGGAGAAATAGGAACACTTTTATACTGTTGGTGGGAATGTGAATTAGTTCTGCCATTGTGGAAGACAATGTGGCAATTCCTTGAGGATCTAGAACCAGAAATACCATCTGACCCAGCAATACCATTACTGGGTATATACCCAAAGGAATATAAATCATTCTACTACAAAGACATATGCACACATATATTTATTGCAGCACTATTTACAATAGACTTTGGATTTTTTAAAAAATATTTTGTTTTTATTATAGGCTTTTGATTTGTGGTTACCCCAAGGTTTACATAGAACATCTTACACGTATAATAGGCTATTTTCAGTTGATAACAAAAAATTTTTATCACATATACAAACTTTACATTTTTATTTCCCCTCCTGCCACATTTTATATTTTTGATTTCATACTTTATATCTTTTTATAATTTGTATCACTTAATTTATTTTGGCCTTAGATGTTTTTAATTATTTTCACTTTTGACCTTTATCCTAGAGGTACAATTTATTTAGCCACTGTCATTACAATATTAGAGTGTTTCAGATTTGACAACGTATTTACTTTTACCAGTGGGTTTTATATTAATACTTTTGTATATTTTCATTTTACTAATTATTATCCTCCTTCTCATCTTGAAGAACCCCTTTAAGCATTTTTTTTGTAAGGCAGGTCTAGTAGTGATAAATTCTGTCAACTCTTGTTTGTCTGAAAACGTTTTGATCACCCCTTTGTAAAAGACAGGACTGTTAGGTAGAATATTCTTGGTTGGCAGGTCTTTTTGTTTCCTTTTAAAATTTTGAATATATCATCCTACACGCTTCTGACCTGTAGTGTTTCTGCTGAGAGAGCCATTGATAGTTTGATGGAGTTCAACACTCTCTCTTTGACTTTACCTTTTCATAATTTGATGATGTGTCTTGGCGTGAGTATTTTGAATTTATCTTATTTGAGGTACTTTGAACTTCCTACATTTGGCTTTCTATTTTATTCCCCAGACTTAAGAAGTCTTCTGTCATTATTTCTTTGAATATGGTTTCTGTTTCTTTTTGCTCTCTCTTCTTCTGGCACATTAGTATTGCATGAGTTGTTCCTGTTGATGGCATTTTATGTTTCTTAAGCTATCTTCACTCTTTTTCAATCTTTTTTTCTTTTTGCTCTTCAGATTGGGTGATATCCTGTGAGCTGCCTTTCAGTTCACTCATTCTTTCTTCTGCTTGATCTAGCCTGCTCTTGAAGACCTCTACTGAATTTTTCAGTTCAATTATAGTATTCTTCAGATCTGTGATTTATGTTTGATACTTTTTAATACTTTCTATCCCTTGTTGAAATTCTCACTTTGTTCTTACATTACTCTCTTGAACTTGGTGAGCATTTTTATGACTGTTATGTTGAATTCCCTGTTGTGTAAATCACATATCTCCACTTCACATAGGTCTGTTTTGGAGATTGATCTTGTTCTTTTGTTTTGAATATATTTTCTTGTTTCTTCACTGTTCTTGTCTCTCTGTGTTGTTTTCTGTGCAGTAGAAATGATGACTACCTCTCCCAGACTTGTCAGACTGGCCTCAGGTAGGAGAAGGATCTCACCACTCTATCTGACCAAAGATTTTAAGCTGCCTTTTACATTGGGTTTGTCCAGACTTGCTTATTTGTTTTTGGCAGCCCCTAAAGCTTAGGATGTGTCACATCCTGTCAGTACCCTTAGACTGAAAATGTAGGAGCCAGACACTCTAGATATAGCTGAAAAAGTAGAAGTGTTGGCTGTATGTTTTTGTATCTTCTCTCCTCATCGTGAAGCTGAGCATGGGTATATTTTCCATCTTTCCTGTACGTACATTCAGTAGATGTATTATACGTATATTCAGGCTGCAATTTCTGGTCCTGAGGAGGTAGTTGCTGGAAAGGGGCTCATTGTGCATCTACCTCTTTGTTTTCTGTGGTCTAGGTCATTCAGAAATGCAAAACCCCATTGACTCCCAGAGCTACTTTGTTAAGGAGACAGTCCCTTGGGTGGGAGCTACAGAAGTTGTGGCACTCAATGCATGACCAGACTCCTTCCAGGAAGAAAATGGGTAGGCTTGGATTTATCACTAGGGTGAGCTGGAGAGAAGGCTCATGAAGTGCCCTACTCTTGCTGCCAAAGTGTTATTGTTTGTCTGCACAACTAACTTCCTGATGTAGATTTGTTAGAAGCCAAGCTGTCAAGTAGCCACTGGAAGTGTGTGCTGTAAGCTTCTTTTGGAGAGAAAATGGGAGCTGCATGACACCATTTCATGTTTTCTGGACGGCTCCAAGGGCGTGTAGTGGCTGAAAATAGTTTCGCTCCTTGAAGACCACCTCTTTGTTTTGTGATCTATGGAGGCTTACATGTGCCTAGTCCTTTCTGCTCCCAGAACCAAGTGGCTTAGGATTGAGTCTTTGAAGAGGTAGCTGTAAATATTGGGACACTCAATATGTAACATAAATTTCTTCCAGGGAAAAACAGAGAGCTGCACTTTTTTTTGAAGGCCGTTTTCTGGACTGCTCCCAGGAGTTGAAGCCTCTGGAAGTACTTGCATGCCCATATAAAACTTGTATTTAGGCTGGGCATGGTAATGCATGCCTGTAATCCCAGCACTTTGGGAGGCTGAGGTGGGCAGATCACAAGGTCAGGAGTTCAAGACCAGCCTGCCCGATATGGTGAAACTTCGTCTCTACTAAAAATATAAAAATTAGCTGGGTACACACCTGTAGTCCCAGCTACTCAGGAGGCTGAGGAAGAAGAATCGCTTGAACCTGGGAGGCGGAGGTTGCAGTGAGCTGAGATTGCACCACTCTACTCCAGCCTGGGTGACAGAGCAAGACTTTGTCTCAAAACAAAACAAAACAACAACAACAACAACAACAAACCAAACTTGTACTTTATTCTGTGGTCTAGAAAGATTTGCATATACTCTGTCCCCACTGCTCCCAGAGCTGTGAGGTTTAGGATGTAGTCCTTTGAGTGGAAGCGGGAAAAGTTGGAGTGCTTGACGTGTGGATAAATGCCTTCCAGGAGTTTAATGGACTTGGCATTATCCCTTGGGTGAGTCATGAGAGGATGCTCCAGGTGTGCTGGTTTGCTTCTCAGGGTGCTGGCTGGGTTAACATTTGTCTTCCCCTTTAACTCCCTGACACAAATTAGTAGGAAATCAGGCTACCAAGTAGCCATGGAAGAGCATATTATAAACCCCTCCTGGAAAGGCCCCTCCTTTGCACTGCAACCAGGAGATGAAGCTCCTTAAAGCACTTAGTCCCTTATATCAAACTGCCACTTGTTTATTTCCTGTGATCTATAGAGTCTTGCATAAGTCTAATCCCCTCTCTTTCCATATTTAGTGAAGTAATAGCCAAATTTTGAGGAACCTTACAGTTAGGAACCTTAGAGTTAGGGCACTATCTATCAGGCCCAAGCCCTCTTCTTCACAGAGAGAACCTGGGTGTTGGGAATTCCTTTCTCAATGCGGTGCCAAGGACAGGGTCCATGCCTGTGTGTGCCTCAGATATTCCTAACCATTTGATGTGGATGTTGTCTCAGTTGCCTTGTAGGAAGGAGTCTCTCAGCTAGTCTCTGACTTTCTCTTAGAGGGAATTTATCTGTGAATAGATGCCTATTTGCTGAATTTGTGGGTGTAAAGTTAGGAGCTTTCTATTCTGTCATGTTGCTGATGTCATCTCCATTTTTTTTAATGTGAAGCTTAACATTTCAAAGTACCTTCTTTTTTTCTTCAAGCAAGAAGTTAAGATTCAATTGGTTAATAGACAGTCAGGCATGCTTTCTTATATCTTTGGAAAAAAAAATTGCTTTTGAAATAAATCTTTAATTCTTCTCAGAGACTTTAGAAAAATATTTTAAGAAGTTCGGTATAGGTAATCTGATCCCTGATTATATTTTAGTGTTGTCTTGTGGTAGCTACCAATTTTCTATTTTCTTAGCCACTAAAACACTGGAAGGCCCAGTTTGACCTCTTACTTTTGCAAAGCTAAGCATCATGTTAAGAATAACTTTCAGTTATCAAAGTAGAAGAGACAGCATGAGGTAAGAAAGATAAGAGTGACAGCATGAGGGAAACAGAGGAAAAAGGAACCTTGAAAAAATATTGACCTTATAGGCATGTGAATCATTCTAGATTAGTTAAAAAGAAATACGTTTTCTGCAAGTGTTCAGAGACCATGAAATGTGGGTTAGTAAGAGGGGCAGAAAAGAGGAATTCTATGTAGAGGGAATGGTGCCAACAAATACAAATGTATGGAAGTACAGGAAGTGTAGAAGGAAGAGTCTGCTCTGAGAGGAGTGTTGAGTGCTTGAGGAGGAGTAGCAGGAGCTAAGGCTGAAAAGAAGCTGGAATCTGAGTGAGGATAGTCTTGAATTACAGATGAATGTGTGTAAACTTGCACTCTTCAATATGGTAGCTACTAGTAACATTAAGATATGCTGAGAATGTAAATACCATATTTGGAAGATTTAGCGTGAAAAAATGTAAAATATCTTTTTTTGTATAAATGACATGTTAAAAATAATATTGGGATGCAGTTAAATAAAATGTGCTAACTATATATTATTTCATAGGTATTATTAAGACAAATTTCCCTTGTTTCTCTTTTGTTTTTTTAATGTGGCTACTAAAAAATTTAAAATTACACATGTGGCTCTCATTGTAGTTATATTAAACGGTGCCAATCTAGACTTTACCTGAAAACAATAGCTGTTTGGGAGGTAGAGGAGATAGTGGTGAAGGTTTGGAAATACTATGTTTTAGATAACATTGACTCAGCAACACTGAAAGGTCGAGTAGGGAGTAGAATGTGTAGAATTGGAACTTGGAGAACAGAAACTAGAGACATATAGCTCACAGAGGTACCCACATAGAAATGCTTGTGAAGCTGAACTGTGAAGGAATAAATGTGAATGGCATCTTTCAGGGAGGAACTGTGTGCAGAGGAGAGCTAAGAGAGCTAGAAGTAGATGACCAACTTCAGCTATGTTAGGATGAGGATAACTTTTACCTTTAAATTTTAAAAGACTTTGAGGTAGAATTTCTAGAAAAGGAATTGGCAGAAAGGAGACAAAACAAGTCACCACCAATGACTCTTTGCCTTATTGAATGAATGCTTCCTTGCTGTGGAGCAATTACAAGGGTGAATGCAGAATGCTGAGTGGCCCAGTACCTTCCTTCCTTCATATGTGCTGCTATGATCTGAATGCCCACCCCAAATTAATATGTTAAAATCTTCACCCCCAAGGTAATGGGGAGGTGGGACCTTTACGAGGTGATTAGGCCATAAAGACAGAGCCCTCATGAATGGAATTAGTGCTCTTATAAAAGGGACCAAAGGGAGCTGCCCACCTATTCTGCCACATGAGGACACAGTGAGAAAGAAGTGCCTATGAGGAAGCAGGTCCTCTCCAGACACCAAATTCTGCTGGTGCTTTGATCTTGGAATTCCTACTCTCTAGAACTGTAAGAAATAGCTTTCTGTTGTTTATAAACCACCCAGTGTATGGTATTTTGTTATAGTAGCCCCAATGAACTGACACGTGCATATTGTAAAGAATTTAATGCATAGGTAATAAATGAAAGACACCTTGGTAGCTGGAAGATTAGAGACAAGAAGTGTAAAATAACTCAATTAGAAGGTATAAACTTGAAGGGATTCTCTATGGCCTGCCATGCTTAAATGTTCTTCATGTGGCAGTAATATGAGGTATTTTAAAAAGTGAATTAGTTGCTGTCATAATTGCCCCTTTTCTCAAAATGGAGGCACTTCTGGGATGCAAATTAAATCCTGACAAGCTGTGAAATCTCTACCTCAAGGGTAAATTTGCTAGGACTGGCATTTTTTTTTTATTCATTCATTAGTGGACTGACTCAGGTTGATTCCTTAACTTTGCTACTGTGCATAGTGCTGCAATGAATATGAGAATGCAGAAATTTCTTTAACAAACTAATTTCAAATCCTTTGAGTAAACAACTAGGATTGCTGGATCATATGTTAATTCTATTTTTTCTCTTTCAATTATGATTTTATTAGATGCTTTTTCTTCTTTCCTTAGTGTAGCTAAATCTTTGTCAATTTTGTTTATTTTTAAAAAAGAAAAAAACTACAGGCCAATAACCCTGATAAACATAGATGCAAAACTCCTGAACAATGTACTAGCAAACTGAATCCAGAAGCACATCAAAAGGTTAATTCACCATGATCAAGTTGGCTTTATTCCTAGGATGCAGGTTGGTTCAGCATACACAAATCAATAAATGTGATTCACCACATAAACAGGATTAAAAACAGAAACCATGTGATCATCTCAATAGATGGCAGAAAAGCTTTAGATAAAATCCAATGTCCTTTCATGATAAAAAAAAAAACCCTCAAGAAACTAGGCATTGAAAGAGCATACCTCAAAATAATAAGAGCCATCTATTACAAACCCACAGACAACATCATACTGAATGAGAAAAAGCTGGAAGTATTCCCCTTGAGAACTGGAACAAGACAAGGATGCCCACTCTCAGCACTCCTATTCAGCATAGAACTGGAAACCCTAGCCAAAACAATCAGGCAAGAGAAAGAAATAAAAGACATTCAAATAACAAAAGAAGAAATTGAACTACTTCTCTTTGCAAATAATTTGATTTTATAGCTAGGCAACACTAAAGACACCACCAAAAAGCTCCTGAAACTGATAAATAACTTCTGTAAAGTTTCAGGATAATCAATGTACAAAAATCAGTAGCATTTCTATACACAAATATTGTTCATGCTGAGAGCCCAATCAAGAATTCAATTGCATTTGCAGTAGCCACACATGAAAAATACCTAGGAACACATCTAACCAAGGAAGTAAAAGATCTCTACATAGAGAACTACCAAAAACTGCTAAAAGAAATCACAGAAAACACAAACACATTGAAAAACCTTCCATGTTTTTCGATAGGAATAATCAATGTTGTTAAGATGGCCATACTGTCAAAAGCAATCTACAGATTCAATACTATTCCTATCCATTTACTAATGCCATTTCTCACAGAATTAGAAAAGACATTCTAAACCTCATATAGAATGAAAAGAAAAGCCCAAAATAGCCAAAGCCATCCTAAGCAAAAAGAAGAAAGCCTGAGGCATCACATTACCTGACTTCCAACCGTATTACAAGTCTACAGTAACCAAAACAGTATGGTACTCATGTAAAAACAGACTTGTAGATCAATGGAACAGAAAAGAGAATGCAGAACTAAAGCCACACACCTACAGTCATCTGATCTTTGACAAAATCAACAAAAAATAAGCAAGAGCAAAGTTATCCCTATTCAGCAAATGGTGCTGGGATAACTGGTTATCCATATGCAGAAGAATCAAATTGGATCCTTACCTATTACTATAATAAAAGTTAACTAAAATGGACTAAAGACTTAAATTTAAGACCCCAAATTATAAAAGTCAAAGAAGAAAACCTAGAAAATGCCCTTCTTGACATCAGCCTTGACAAAGAATTGATGGCTATATCCTTATAAGCAATTGCAACAAAAACAAAAATTGACAAGTGGGAACTACTTAAACTAAAGAGATTCTGCATAGCAAAAGAAATGATCAACATAGTAAACAGACAAGCTACAGATTGGGAGAAAATATTCACAAACTATGCATCTGACAAATTTCTAGTCTCCAGAATCTACAAAGAACTCAAAGAAATCAACAAGCAAGAACCAAATAACGCGATTAAAAAGTGGGCAAGGTACATGAACAAACCCTTCTCAAAAGAATACCTACAACCAGCCAAAAAACATATGAGAAAATGCTCACCATTACTAATCAGCAGAAAAATGCAATTAGAAACCACAATAAGGTACGATCTTGCACTAGTCAGAATGGCTATTAAAAAGTCAAAAAATAACAGATGTTGGTGAGGCTGCAGAGAAAAGGGAATGCCTATACAGTGCTCATGGGAATGTAAATAGTTCGGCCACTGTGGGAAGGAGTTTGGAGATTTTTCAAAGGACTAAAAAGGAAGCTCTCATTCAACCCAGTAATCCTATTACTGTGTATATACCCAAGGAAAAAGAAATCATTCTACCGAAAAGACATATGCACCTGCAGGTTTATTGCAACAATATTCCCAGTAGCAAATACATGGAATCAAGGTATTTGCTACTGATTCCATGTGCACCATTGATTAGGTGCTCATCAATAGTGGATTGAATAAAGAAAAATGTGATATACATGTGTGTGTGTGTGTGTGTGTGTCATGGAATATTATGCAGCCATAAAAAGGATAAAATAATTTCCTTTGCAGCAACATAGATGCAGCTGAAGGCCATTATTCTAAGTGAAATAACACAGAGACAGGAAATTAAGTACCGTATGTTCTCATTTGTAAGTAAGTACTAAGCATTGGGTGTATATGGACATAAGGATTGCAAAAACAGACACTGGGGACTGCAAGAGGGAAGAGGGAAGGAGGAGGGACCAGTGTTGAAACTAACTGTTGGGTACTATATTCACTACCTTGGTGATGAGCTCAACTGTAAGCCAAGCCTCAGCATCACACAATATACTGAAGTAACAAACCTGCACAAGTACCCCCTGAATCTAAAATAAAAGTTGAAAAAAATGTCTTGTGATGACATTGGCCCACCTAGTAATCTGAGATAATTTCCCTGTTTTAAAATCTTTAATTACATTTGAAAAATTCCTTCTGCTATGTAAGGCAACATATTCAGAGGTTACAGAGACTAAGATGTGGACATCTTTGGAGAACTATTAGTAAGTCTACTTCATCTACCATAAGTAAAACCTTTGAGCTGGTAAAGAGAGGAAAGCTAACAGAAATTTGAGAGTGTGGTGTTGGAGTAAGTCTCCAGGAAAACTCTCTACTCCGCATTTCAAGTTATAAAAATATCTAGGCAATTTGGGGCATCTGAGAATAGAGAACATATGTTCTTATTTCTTGAGTGGAGCCCACGAAAGCAAACAAGATTTCCTGCACTAGCTTGATATAATACCAGTGAAGTTTAAAGAGGAAGTTGACATTTTAGGCATAGCTGCATAAACAATACTACCACACTGGATTCTCCAGTATCTTTAGGATGACAGAGGAGAGCACCTGGGAATTATTTGTGACACAGATTAGTGCCTAGAGGTGGCTGTGAAAGGGTGAACTAATCCAAATGGTTCTCATGAGCAATGTATAGAGAACAGAATACTGAGACCACAGTGTGCCGGTGGGAGGTATGACCACTGTGAGGGACAGACAGAATCATGTTCATCCATGGCTGTAATTGTGGGCAAATGATGATAATCCTTTCAATGTTACCCATCAATGCCATGATGTTACATAAATTATCTAGTGGTTTGATGCCTCTCTAGAAGAAAGGGAAAGAAAAAACTTGAATTGACTCAATAGACACTTAAAATGGTTAGGTTTATTTGGAATTAAATTTCCTGCCATTAGACAGAATAGAGGCTCAAAATAAAAATTAAAGTGTATTACTTTATAAAGTTACTTTTTGGTGTTCATACAATTGAGTTTTATGGTCTAAACACTTTATACACTTTTGAGAACTATTCACAGTTTATAACCTTATAGAGGTCTTAGGAAAAATTGCCAGATTAACAAAGCTTCATTTGTTCTGATTCATCATTCCCGTATTCTGTCTACTTCCTGTCCCTTTGTTAAACCTCTCTAGAAGGCCCGTTGATTAGTGCTTATTAAAAATTTAGGGTTCTAGCACCTGACTCAAGCAATAAGATATTTATCGACTTACATTACTAAAAAATCCTGTGGGAATGTGGGCTTTAGGGTTGGTTTGATGCAAACATCAATAAACATTAATGACTTGAATGGTGTCATTGAGGTGGCAGACCCATGTCCCTGTGGCTCTCAGTGATGACTTCTTCCATGTATTCATCTCATCCTCAGGGTGGCTCATCTCATTATTGAAAGAAGGCTGCCAGCTATAGCATCCACAGCCTCTAGTTATTTTCATATATACCTGGAGTAAGATAGGGATTTTCTTTTCTTAACTGTGAAATAAAAAAAACTTGAGTCTTTTTATGAGCAGAATAATTTGGTTACATGCCCACTCCTGAACCGTTCACTAAATCAATGGAAAACCATATTCTGATTAGCGTAGGCCTGGGTATGTGGTCTCACCTAAATCTAAAATGACCCAAATGGCTTCAATCCATCAGAGTCCAACTTTAGAGCTGGAGTGGGCTCAGTCTCTTCCATGCCACCTAGTTGTTATGCAAAGAGGAAAGGAAGAGATGCTTTTCTTAGAGTTGTCCTTACCAGTAAGTATCCTCTGTCCTCCCCTCATTAAATTATCATATTATTTTATATAATCTCCTAAAGATTCCCAAGGCATCAATTTTGTTAATTTGATAAACTAAGCTGTGTCATTGAGGTTACTCATAAGAGAATATGTGACTTTCTGTAGCAATGGACCACTTTTATTGTACTATAAAATTAAAATAATTTCAGACATAGTAGATAAGACCAACTCCATGGAAGATAAGCAGAGAGCATCTTTGAGGTGCCACAAATTAAGCAGTTTTGACAAATGACTGAATTTTTTTAAAAGGGTTGCCTTTTTAAAGGGTGGAGAAAAAGTGGCTGTATCAGTCAATTAAGGACTGTTCCTGGCTCTGATTAAGGCACTTTTGAACAACATAAGTCATTGGTGAACTAGAATAAAATGACTCATATCTTTGTGTATTGAGAGACTCTTAACATGCACACTATTGATCCTGGGGAGTGATTTCACTCTGTATTTGAAAGTCAAATTGAGGGCCTCTATTTTGCAAGCCTATTTGACACGATAGGCTGTAATGGGTCTTTTAGGATTCTTTGGGCCCAAACTACCCATAAAATTATTCATTGTAATGGCTCCTTTGGAGCAGTGACAGGACTTGATATGAAGGTTTGTTAAGAACAGTTGGATTCACTGATTATATCTCCAATGATGGAAAATAGAAGCTTAAGGGAGGGCAAGGATTTTGGAGACAAGGAATTGTTTTATCAGCAGATGACAAGACTACAAGTAAGGAAAGAGCCAATGGGAGTTGTCGATTCAGAGTACATGCTATTCTTAGAGACCGAGGGATTTTATGCATATGGATTTTATTAGGCATAATGTGTATAATGTTTTACACAGATTGTAAATAGTACTTTCAATGTAAAAGTATATTGAAAATATAATGCCCAAAATTATATGAATATTTTTGTTTTCTGTATCAGGTATACAAATAACAAGTAAATATTTGTTAGAGGAATACATAAAGTAGACATACTATTTTACTTGCTAATTTTCATGAACTTTTTGAGCTAATTGGTTATTCTGAAATATGTTCTAATTTCTTCCTAGGGGACACGAAGCTGCAGTTTACTAAATTCTATTTCTATGCTAATTTAGCCAGTTTGTATTTACCTTGTTTTCTGAGTAGTAATAAGGAATAAGCTTTTTCAAGAAAATACAGTTTGCATTTAAGAATATAATAAAAATTTACTGACTTGTTTGGCAGCCATATGCTTGGAATGAGCATAATTAAGGGCATCTGAACATAAGAAAATCCAGTATTGCATTTGGGATTGAGTTACATTAATGATGCTACAGTATGTTTTTGGAGCTAACCTACCATCTGCCTATCCTGATAAAAAAACGTGTCAGACAGAATTATGTACAGATGGAACTTTGAAAAAACTGATGGCCTTTTGTCATTAACAGTTACCTTGTGAAAGAACAGACAGGTGCACAGCTAAAGTACTAAAAACTTTTTAATAGCAGACCTAGACTGCTTTTGCTCTTCATAGGATTTTAGAACTATTAGTGTTAATCAAGTCAATTTTCTTATTACACATAAGAAAGCTCAGGCAGGTGAGGGGAATTATTCTTGGGCTCACAGTTGTTAAATGGTAAAATCGGTCTCTTTGACAGTTGGATTCATTTTGGCATTTTCTCTGTAGTATTGAAGCTAGAGCTTGGGTCAGGATTTGGGGTTTATAGCCGTCTAGCATAGTCCTACTATTTTTGGATAAATTTGCATTTTGTTGTAAGAGCAATGGGGAATCTTTGAAGAATTTTAAATAAAAGAGTTATAATTTGGTTTTAATTACATTTTAAGAAAACACAATTCTTGTTACCATGTGAGCAGAGGAAGGAATGGATAAAATCAAGAGCGAAAGTGAGAAGACAAGTTAGGAGGCTTCTGCGACAGTTAATGAAAAGTATTGAGATCTAGGGTGTAAATGATGGCTGAGGAATGGAGATATTGACACATTGAGAATATTTAAAGATGGAATAAAATGTATTTTGGGAGAAAGATAGGGAAAACTGGCAATGACTCCAAGTTTTCTGGTTTTAGTAATGGAATAGATATAGTGGGATGGTAGTGTAATTTACAGGTCTGAGGGAGATTGGGTGGGATAGTAGGTTTTGAGAGGTATTTTTGGAGAGGAATGAAGATCCACATTAACACTACACAATCAAGTTTGATTTGGATGTTGTTTCTTTATAATTCCGTGGTAACCATTTCAAATAGCCCATGCAATGTTCATATAGGAAGATATATGTATACGTATGTGCATATATATATATATGTATATATATATATTCATTTACAAGAGACTTCTAGTTTTGTTTGTGGCAGCAGCTTGATTTCTCTGCCTCTCAAGCATGGGAAGTGATAATCACAGCAAAGGTAATAAATCTGTCCAATGAGTTCAGAGTACTGTGTGTGAGGCTTCTAAGAAACTTCTTAAAAGGGAGATACATTCAAATAGCACATGCTTTTTTTTTTTTTTTTTTTTTTTTTTTGCATTTTTCTCTACTTTCTGCCTAAAATTTGGATACAATAGCTGGAACTGTGGCCACCATATTGCCACCAATCACGAAAGACTAAAAACAATCATGTAGACCTTGGTCTTGATATAGTTTAGTTTCTGCAGTAGCCCTAGATTAACTTCCTCTATAATGTTAAAATAAAATTAAGTTTATTTTGTTAAACCACTACTTTCTGGATTTTCTGTTGCACGTGGTGAGATCTGAACTCTGATATCACTCATCACATTCTTGATGCAGTTTGTGTTGGTTTCCTGTCTTCCTTACTAGATAATAAGTTCCTTGAGTTCAGGGTCATTGCTTTATCTTTCTTTGTACTCATAACACTCAACACAGGATTAACACATGATAGGAACCATAAAGCTTAGTCAAAGTAACTTGATAAATAATTAGATCATCAACATAGGTAAGATGAATAAGACATGGAATAGAGATAAGCCTAGAATGCTTGGACTCATTTATTAATACTTTGTGTAGACCCATCTTGTGATGAGAAACTTCTTAGTATAACATTCTCCCTTTACCTAGAGTTAATGTCAAAAGAAATCTCAATGCACCAGAGCATTTTTTCTATAAATATTATTTTATAAGATAAGTCATTCCAAAATGTCTAAAACTTATGTACACTTACACTATTCAAAACACTTTCCTGTTATGTATCACATTTGACCCTCATTGTAAACATTTTCATTTTACTAATAAGGAAAATAAGGTCTAAAACTCATAAGTGACACAAACAAAATCATAATAAATGTTGATAGATAGTAGAGGTGCAACAAAAATCCAAAAGCTCTTGAAACGTATACCAATTTTACTTTAATACATCTCACTGAATACTTTCTAAATCATTAAAGATATAATACCATATAATATATAGTGGAACATGGTGTAAAATGTGAAAGTTATGCATGATATAAATAAGCATGATGTAATGTAAATGTTTAAGATATGGAGAAATGCAAAATTATGCATATTTTATCTTATTCTAATTTTTTGATATAATCATAACTGAATAATGCTCAGTTGAATAGATGTTCAAATATAATCATGTACTTGGATAAATAGGGGGCTTAATTATAATTCTATGGGTTCTTTCCAGATATGCCCTGTCTAGTTTAAATTCTTTTGAAATCAGCATATGTTATCTCCTGAGAATGCTGGGAGTTCAAAGTATTTTATTTAGTGTAGAAAATAAGTAAAACTTCTCTAAAAATAGTTCATTATGATAACTGGTAGATGTTTAATGCTCTTTAAATACAGTCTTTTTAGCTGTAGACGTGTTTCATTGTTTCTTGAGATGTTTTACAAGCAGGGCAAGGATCATTTGCATCAGTTGTTATGAACCCTATAACTCTTTTCCAACTGTGTAATTGTGAAAATTTCAAATCTGTTAGAGTTTAAAACACAAATATTTGTTTAAAAAAAGTGTATACATTTAAAAAATCCCAGTCATTTTAATGTCTTTAATTGGCTTAGATAACATTAAATTTGTTAATTATTTAATTTCATCTGGAGTCATTAAAGAACATTATCTAACTTGTTGTGGATGTGATTTTTCAATTTCTGAAGTCATAGTCATGTGGATTAAAATAAACCAAGATTACCAATATAATGACCTTGCTAATTAGATACAAATAGAATACTGTAAAAAAAGAGAATACAGTAATAAAATCTATTTTGAATATACTTCATTTATTAGAGGTAATTGTTAGTTTAGGCCTAGAATTCTTCTTAAAGTACTAAAATTATTTTAGAAATTTTAATTATGTTTTTAAATTCAGGTGTTTATTTATTAAGAATAAATCACTTCCCCAAATTTCTTTGAGAATTTAGAATAACATTTCCTCATTTCTCATAAAGTATGTGTGCAATATACACAGATCAGTATTTATGCAAATGCAAATAAAGTTTACTAATTTTGTAAATACTTAAAAATGTCTAGTGATGTTTATCTAAAATAATTTTTGTTTAAAGTTAATGTTTTAGGTTAAATGGAATAATAACATGCAGCCAAATACATTAGTAAAGTTAGAATGAGTAAAAACCCCATAAACCGTTAAGTGTGGTGATTTTTATGTGATTTTTAATTGCTTTCACATTTACTTATTTATATGGTAATTATATTCAACAAGATAAGACATTTATTAAATAATTACTATATACCAGACATTGGGAATAGACATAAAGATGACAATTATATATTGAATGCTTACTACATGCCACACATTGTCCTAAAATTTTACATAGGTTATCTCAATAATCTCATGCAAAATTTATTTTTATCCCAATGTTAAAATAAGAAAACTATGGGTAAAATTATTGAATAACAAATACTAGGCTTTGTAAATCATTTACATATTAGCTACCAGAAACATATCTATCATAAACCAAAATTGTTTCTAAGTTTTATACCATTCCACACTAAAAGAAAGTCACCTTGGAAAAATGGATAAATCCAGGGCCAAGGCAAAGAAAATGCAAGAGGAGCCTAAAACAGCTTGAAGTAAGATCAAGAACCAGAATTAAGGAAGTGCTCAAAAGTGGATAGAATTTATGTCAAAAAGGACAGAAAGCTTAATGAAGGCCCCATTGATCAAACATGGCACAATTTAAGCATAAAGATAAAAAAATTATTGGATTAATCTCATTAAATTAAAAATATAATTTATAAGTCTATATTGCTAATAAAAATGAATAAATTAATAAACGATCATGGAAAGCAACACTCTTCTTTATAGGAGAATGCTAATTAGTAAATATAAAAAGAATGATCAAGTAGAAAAATCACCATTTGTCAACAATTGCAGTTACAATTGATTGAGGCAGAAATTCTCAATGGTTAATAAAATCATCCTGTAAAATTGGTTGGGGAACAGGCTAATTACATAATGTCAACATTTCCCCTATATTATTGCTTATTAATTACAAAAGGAAATAAGGTACCTTTACAGTGGAGAAATATGACAGAAAGGTGACCAAAGTTAACATTACCACTAATGGGATGTAGAAGACACTGTGAGATGCCACCTAAGTCCTGTTTCAGGACTAAAAGATATATTCTCACAGTGAAGGTCTTTTAGTCAGACAGCCTGCAGCTGTGAGCTCTCTTTGGCATTGCCTTGATTGAAGAGGTCATTTCACTCGAAAGCATACCCTCTTTCCAGTGTGGCCCCCATCCAACAATTGGATGAAATAGGTGCCTAAAGGCCTAGAACACTTAACTCAATGCTAGATAAGTCTTAAGGGCCATTGTAGTCTTATTCCTTCCTGGGGGATCAGCCGAGGCTTTTTTTGAGACTACAACACAGCCCACCTTCTCTGTACAAAATCCGTTGTCCTTTCTGCCTTTTCCCAGCTGGTAATCTCAAGAGCAGTTCTTGATAAATCCTTCATACTAGCCTTTCTATCAGAGCCTGCTTCTTGGCAAATTAACATGTCATGACAACCAAACTGATGTCACATGCCTCTGGGTATGCTACTCTCAGAAAGACACCATCAATTTTGTAATATTCCTGGCAAAAGTGCAAAAATTGAATCTAACTATTAGAAAGCATTTGGACAGTCCCAAAGTTAGGTACCCTACAAACCACTCATCTTTATTCTTTGAAATATTTGTTTTATTTTGCTTATCTATATTTTCTATTTTTCCTATGCTGATCATTAATTATGAGGCCCACAAAATAGAGGAAATGCTATTTCTATTAATGGCCTAAATAGTAGGTGAAGTGAAGATAGGTAAGTTACATGCTGATGGCAAATAGCGTATATATCTTGCATACTGCAAGATTCTCTGCTCTAAGGGACAGGTTTTATAGAAAATAATTGTTTAGGTAGTTTGCATAAGTGGTAGATTTTAAAGTATTAATTGAGCAACTAAATAAGTAAACTCAAAATTTTCTCCCAGAAACTTCATAATTTAAAGAAAGTAATAATTTTTCCTTCCTGAAGAATAGAGAGGGAAACAATGTTTTTATTTTCTGAATGGTAAGAAAGCAGAATGGCAGGAGCAGAATGAATGATGGAATGGAAAAGTAAGCTTAGTAGAAAGTCATATTGGAATGAGGACTTGAATAAATGAAGAATAAATGAGGAAATGAGAAAACAGAAATGTTTTCCTTTCTGTAATATGTTGTAGCTCAAATATGATGAATTTGAAACTATCCGGAAACCACCTTGATTTTTGACGTTGGCCTCCAAGTAATATAATTGTATTCATGTTCCTAGTCAGCATGTGAAAACATATCCTTCCCTTTATTGTAACTAGAATATACTGCATGGAAAGGGGACCAGGTGTTCTAATCAGAGATTTGGATTTTCTGTGTGTGTGTGTGTGTGTGTGTGTGAGAGAGAGAGAGAGAGAGAGAGAGACAGAGAGAGAGAGACAGAGAGAGAGAGAAAGAGAAATCCTTAGTTAACCAGCTGACTAAAACTCCAGAACTGCTGGAAAAGAAAACCTCCTTAACAATTTGTAACATAGATATTCATCCTAAAGCATAATATGAGCAAATAAATCAGTAGCAGGTGGAGACTGAGACCCTTACACAAGAAAGTGACGTAATGACAGAGGTTCATGTTGGATAAAAACAATATAGAACAATAGAGAACGATCAGGAGAATTTGAACAAAATACGGAAATGAAAAATCAAGAAAAGACAAGAACAGAGGCCATTCTTTTCTCCAGGTCTATATTTTCATCAGGTGTATGGACTGAGGCAACTGGTAGTTTCTATCAGAATTCCACCGAATATGATTTATAATATGTTGTATAAAAGAACTTTCCTTGAATCATTTCAGATGGACAAATGCTCTATGTTCCCTCTCTGACACCTAATGGTGATGCCCACAGACTGTTGATCAATTGCAGCAAATACAATATTGTCTGGTAAGTTGGGCTCTTCTACTCCCATCAGTTGAGCTCCAAGCTCATCAAGATTCCTTGTGTTTATCAAATGTGTTTATACAAGTCAAGCTTTAAAAAGAATTACTTTAGGGCCCCGGCGTGGTGGCTCACGCCTGTAATTCCAGCACTTTGGGAGGCTGAGGTGGGCGATCACAAGGTCAGGAGTTCGAGGCCAGTCAAGCCAACATGGTGAAACCCGTCTCTACTAAAAATACAAAAATTAGCCAGGTGTGGTGGCAGGCACCTGTAATCCCAGCTACTCAGGATGCTGAGGCAGGAGAATCGCTTGAAACCAGAAGGCGGAGGTTGCAGTGAGCTGAGATCACACCACTGCACTCTAGCCTGGGTGAAAGAGCGAAACTCTATCTCAAAAAAAAAGAATAACTTTATTTGATGAAATATAAGTGTGAATAACGAGTTGTAGTTGTTATGAATATCAGTGGAATGTGTTGAGAAGACTAATAAAATTGAGTTGAGCTGCCAAAAATAAATTTGGGCAAGATAACTATAGAAATGGCAAGAAATCATTAATAAAATGACTGCATTCAAATTACATTGCAAGTGTCTTTAAGTTTTCATTTCACATTAACATGAACAGAAATTGGAAAGTGTAAGACATTCATTATTGCTGTGGTTTTATACAAGATGAATGAATAATCTGAGGCTTCCAACAGTGGACTAATTCCCGGAAAAGGCTTTCACCTAACATAAATGATTAGCGAATGGTGTTATGTTATTATATTTTAAGTTGTAATAAATTGATATATCTTATCATTTAAAAATAATTAATTCCTCCTTAATAGAATGTTTCTATTACATAATCAACTGTCAGATTACATTGATAAAGGGGCTGCATCTCTAAGGTAACCATAGTTATAATTCCTGTTCACGGTGTGGGCTCAATTATTTAAACATGTTTTCATTGTTACTATGAATTTAAAAATTAAGAATTATTTCAAATTATTTCAAATGTTGATAAAATATATTTGGACTTTATGGAACCTATTGACAAGAATAGTTACACATCTGTACCTGGACAGGAGAACCTGTTGAAGAGTACCAATTAGAATGGTTGGTCTCAGCTTATTTCTAGGTCTTATTGAGCTATAAATAAATACTTGACCCAATGGCAACCATATACTCTTTTTTTGTTGTTTTTATTTTTTTATTTTTTTATTATTATTATACTTTAAGTTTTAGGGTACATGTGCACAACGTGCAGGTTTGTTACATTTGTATACATGTGCCATGTTGGTGTGCTGCACCCATTAACTCGTCACTTAGCATTAGGTATATCTCCTAATGCTATCCCTCCCCCCTCCCCCCACCCCACAATAGTCCCTGCTGTGTGATGTTCCCCTTCCTGTGTCCATGTGTTCTCATTGTTCAATTCCCACCTATGAGTGAGAACATGCAGTGTTTGGTTTTTTGTCCTTGCGATAGTTTGCTGAGAATGATAGTTTCCAGTTTCATCGATGTCCCTACAAAGGACATGAACTCATCATTTTTTATGGCTGCATAGTATTCCATGGTGGATATGTGCCACATTTTCTTAATCCAGTCTATCGTTGTTGGACATTTGGGTTGCACGGGCAAGGACTTCATGTCTAAAACACCAAAAGCAATGGCAACAAAAGCCAAAATTGACAAATGGGATCTAATTAAACTAAAGAGCTTCTGCACAGCAAAAGAAACCACCATCAGAGTGAACAGGCAACCTACAGAATGGGAGAAAATTTTTGCAACCTACGCATCTGACAAAGGGCTAATATCCAGAATCTACAACGAACTCAAACAAATTTACAAGAAAAAAAAACACAACCCCATCAAAAAGTGGGTGAAGGATATGAACAGACGCTTCTCAAAAGAAGACATTTATGCAGCCAAAAAAACACATGAAAAAATGCTCGTCATCACTGGCCATCAGAGAAATGCAAATCAAAACCACAGTGAGATGCCATCTCACACCAGTTAGAATGGCCATCATTAAAAAGTCAGGAAACAACAGGTGCTGGAGAGGATGTGGAGAAATAGGAACACTTTTACACTGTTGGTGGGACTGTAAACTAGTTCAACCATTGTGGAAGTCAGTGTGACGATTCCTCAGGGATCTAGAACTAGAAATACCATTTGACCCAGCCATCCCATTACTGGGTATATACCCAAAGGACTATAAATCATGCTGCTATAAAGACACATGCGCACGTATGTTTATTGCAGCACTATTCACAATAGCAAAGACTTGGCAACCATATGCTCTTAACAAAGGGGAGAGAAGCAGCCTATGAGCTGTCCTGAGAGTTCCATTCAATAGCAGTGCTCCGTAATGTGTGGGTTACATATTCCCCAGATGCTAGCCACTGGGGATTACTTTTAATTTCATATCTTTAGAAAATTCTTAAGTCTACATCAAACATATAATTAACATCTAGATTCCCTCTCAATATTTCTAAGTGTTTTTGTTATGTTACTCTTGTCCCTACTAATAGCAATTTAATGATCCCTGCTCAATTCTTGAGCTTGTCTCCTTGTCTTGCTTCCTATAGTTGTTGTCAGGGTGTTTGCTTGTCCGTCAGTGCCTTTGTGCAAATTAGAATGAAGCTGAGCTGGGAGCATAGCTGGTTGCCAAGAATTCAGGCTGGATTTCAGCTCTCATTAATTATCTTACCTGGGCGCTTTTGTTCAGCAGAGCAAACTGCAGCACTATAGGTGGCAATCGTTTTCCCACAATACCCCCTTTATTTATTCCTACAAGCAATACCGAAACAATTTTTTTTTTCTTTTCAACTTTTATTTTATGTTCAGGGGGTACACGAGAAGGTTTGCTACATGGGTAAATTCTGCCACTGGGGTTTGGTGTACAAATGATTTTGTCATATAGATAGTGAGCATAGTACCTGGTCATAAGCATAGCACCTGGTAGTAGTTTTTAGCCCCTTACCCTCTTCCCATCCCCCTCATCAAGTAGGCTCTAGTGTCTGTTGTTCTCATCTTCCTGTCCATGTGTACTCAATGTTTAGCTTCCACTGGTCAGTGAGAACATGTGGTATTTAGTTTTCTGTTTCTGCATTCATTAGTTCATTAGCTTAGGATAATGTCCTCCAGCTGCATCCATGTTGCTACAAAGGACATGGTTTTGTTTTTTTATAGCTGCATAGTATTCCATAGTGTATATGTACAACACTGTTTTTACTAAGTCCACTGTCAATGTGTATCTAGGTTGATTCCATGTCTTTGCTATTGTGTATAGTGCTGCAATAAACATATGAGTGCATGTGTAGAATTCTTTCTGGTAGAAGATTTATATTCCTTTGGTTATATACCCAGTAATGGGATTGCTGGGTCAAATGGTTTGTTATGTTTTAAGTTCTTTGAGAACTCACCAAACTGCATTCCATAGTGGCTGAAATAATTTAAATTCCCACCAGCATAAGCATTCCCTTTTGTTTGCAACCTTGCCAACATCTGTTATTTTTTGACTTTTTAGTAATAGCCATTCTGACTGGTGTGAGATAGTATCTCAGTGTGGTTTTGATTTGCATTTATCCGATGATTAGTACTGTTGAGCATTTTTCATAAGCTTATTGGTCACATGATGTCTTCTTCTGAGAAGTGTCTGTTCATATCCTTTGCCCATTTTTAAATGGGGTTGTTTTTTACTTGTTGATTTAAGTTCCTGATAAATCCTGGATGTTAGACCCTTGTTGCATGCATAGTTTGTGAGTAATTTTTTCCATTCTGTAGGTTTTCTGTTTACTCTGTTGATAGTTTCATCTGCTGTGCAGAAGCTCTTTTGTTTAATTAGATCCCGCTTGTCTATTTTTGTTTTTATTGCAATTGCTTTTGGAGGGTTCATCATGATATTATTGCCAAGGCTGATGTTGAGAATGGTATTTCCTAGCTTCTCTTCTAGGATTTTTGTAGTTTTAGGTCTTACATTAAAATTTTGGATCCATCTTGAATTGAGTTTTGTATACGATGAAATGAAGTGGTCAAGTTTTAATCTTCTGCATATGGTTATTGCACAACCATTTATTTAATAAAGAGTCCTTTCCCCATTGATTATTATTGCCAACTTTGTCAGACATCAAATGGTTGAAGGTGTGCAGCTTTATTTCTGGGTTCTCTAACCTGTTCCATTGATCTATGTGTCTTTTTTTTTTGGTACCAGTATCATGCTGTTTTGTTTACTGTAGCCTTGTAATATTGTTTGAAGTTGGGTAGTGTAAGGCCTCTGGCTTTGTTTTTTCTTTGCTGGGTTTTGTTTTTTTTGCTTAGGATTGCTGTGGCTATTCAGGATATTTTTGGATTCCATATGAATTTTAGAACAGCTTTTTCTAACTCTGTGAAAAATGACATTAGTAGTTGGATAGGCATAGGATTGAATCTGTAAATTGCTTTGAGCAGTATAGCCATTTTAACAATATTGATTGTTTCTATCCATGAGTGTGGAATGTTTTTCCATTTGTTTGTGTTGTCTGTAATTTCTTTCAGCAGTGTTTTGTAAATTCTCATAGTAGAGAACTTTCACTTCTTGGGTTAACTGTATTCCTAAGTGTTTTATTCTTTTTTGGCTATTGTGAATGGGGTTGTGTTCTTGATTTGGCTCTCAGCTTGGATATTATTAGTGTATAGAAATGCTCATAATTTTTGTATTTATTACATTGATTTTCTATCCTGAAACTTTATTAAAGTTTTTTATAAGTTCTGGGAGACTTTGGGCAGAGACTATGGAGTTCTCTAGGTATAGAATCATGTCATACATGAAGAAAGATAGTTTGACTTCTTCTTTTCCTATTTGGATGCCTTTTATTTCTTTATCTTGACTGGCTTTTTTGGGAGGGTAGGAATTCCAGTACTATGTTGAATAGGAGTAGTGAGAGTGGGAATCCTTGTCTTTTTCCAGTTCTCAAGAATAATGCTTCTAGCTTTTGTCCATTCAGTATGATGTTGGCTGTGGGTTTGTCATAGATAACTCTTATTATTTTGAGGTGTGTTCTTCAATGCCTAGTTTGTCGAGAGTTTTTAACACGAGTGAATGTTGAGTTTGATCAAAAGCCTTTTCTGTGTCTATCGAGATGTTTAGTTCTGTTTATACAATAAATCACATTTATTAATTTGTGTATGTTCAACTCAACCAACCTTGCATCCTAGGAAATAAGCCTACTTGATCATTGTGGATTAGCTTTTTGAAGTGCTGCTGAATTCAGTTTGGCAGTATTTTGTTGAAGATCTTTGTGTCTATGTTCACTAGGAACATAGATACAGGTTCCCTGTTTTTTGTTGAGGTTTTCTTTTTTTATTGTTTCTCTGCCAGGTTTTGGTACCAGAATGATGCTGGCCTCATAGCATGAGTTAGGGAGGAGTTCCTCCTCCTCAATTGTTTGTGATAATTTCAGTAGGATTGTTTCTTCTTTGTACAACTGGTATAGTTCAACTGTGAATCCATGGGGTCTGGGGCTTTTCCTAGTTGGTAGTTTTTCTTTTTTTTTTTTTAAACTGATTCAATTTCATAACCATTATTAGTCAGTTCAGGATTTAAATTTCTTCCTAGTTCAGTCTTAAGAGGTGTATATTTCCAGGAAGTTATGTGTTGTCTCTAGGTTTTCTAGTTTGTGTGCTTAGAAGGGTTTATAATAATCTCTACGGCTTCATAATAGTCTCTAGGGCTTTTTGTAGTTCTACTGGATCAGTGGTAATGTCACCTTCGTCATTTCCAATTATGTTTATTTGGATTTTTTTCTTTTGTTCTTTGTTAATCACACTAGTGGTGTATCAATCTTGTTTATTATTTAGAAAAACCAATGTTTGGTTTTGTTGATCTTTTATATGGATTTTCATGTCTTAATTTTGTTCAATTCGGCTCTGATTTTGATTATTTTTCTTCTGCTGGCTTTGCATTTGGTTTGTTCTTGCTTTTCTAGTTCTTTTAGGGGTGATGTTATGTTGTTAATTTGAGATATTTCTAATTTCTTGGTGTAGGCACTTAGCATTATAAAGTTCACTCTCAACATTGCTTTAGGTGTGTCCCAGAGGTTTTGGTATGTTGTATCTTTTTCATCACTAGTTTCAATAAACTTTTTGATTTCTGCCTTGATTTCATTCTTTACCCAAAAGTCATTCAGAAATAGATTGCTTAATTTTTATGTAGTTGTATGGTTTTGGGAGTTTTACTTGACATTGATTACTGTGTTTATTATGCTGTGCTTTGAGAATGAGGTTGGTATGATTTTGGTGTTTAGATTTGTTGAGAATTGCTTTATAACCAAGCATGTGGTCAATCTCAGAGTATGTGCCATGTGCAGAAGGAGAATGTACATTCTGTTTTTTGTTGGATGAAGTATTCTGCAGATTTCTGTTAGGTCCATTTGGTCAAGTGTCAGGGTTAGGTTCTGAATATCATGTGTTAGATTTCTGCCTTGATGAGCTGTGAAATAATGTCAATGGGATGTTAAAGTCTCAAACTATTATTGTGTGGTTATCTAAGTCTCTTCATACGTCTCTAAGAAATTGTTTTATCAATCTGGGTGATCCAATGTTGGGTGCATATATATTTAGGATAGTTAAGTTTTCTTGTTGAGTTGAACCCTTTATCATTATGTAATACCCTTCTTTGTACTTTTTTATTGTTGTGGATTAAAACTCATTTTCTCTTACATGGAAATAGCCACCCCTGCTTTTTATTCTGTTTGCTTGATAGATCTTTCTCCATTCCTTCACTTTGAGCCTATGGGTGTCATGCATATGAGATGGGTCTGTTGAAGACAGTTTACAGTTAGATCTTGCTTTTTTATCCAACTTTCCACTTTGTGCCTTTTAATTAGGGTATTTATCCCATTAACATTCAAGGTCCATATTGATATGTGAGAATTAGATTCTGTCATTCTGTTATTAGCTGGTTGTTATGTAGACTTGATTGTATAGTTGCTTTATAGTGTCAATGGGCTTATGTACTTAAATGTGCTTTTATGTGGTGGCAGGCATCAGCTTTTTGTTCCCATGTATAGTACTCCCTTAAGGATTTCTTGTAAGGCAGGTCTCATGGTAATAAATTCCCTCAGCATTTGATTGTCTGAAAAGGATTTTAGTTCTCCTTTGTTTATGAAGCTTAGTTTGGTTGGATATGAAATCCTTGGTTGGAATTTCTTTTCTAGGATACTGAACATAGGCCCCAAATCTCTTCTGGACTGTAAATTTTCTACTGAAAGATCCACTGTTAGCCTGATGGGGTTCCCTATGAACATGATCTGCCTCTTCTGTTTAGCTGCCTTTAATATTTTCTTTTGCATTGACCTTGGAGAATCTGATGACTATGTGTCTTGGATTTGGTCATTTTGTATAGTATCTCACAGGGGTTCTCTGAATTTCCTGAATTTGTATTGTATGTCAAGGATTGGGAAAATTTACGTGGACAATATCCTCAAATATGTTTTCCATATTTGCTTCTCCATATTTATTGAATATTGAGAAATAGTTGAGAAGTATTTCTCAATACTTCTCCAATTATTTCCATATTTCTTTGCTCTTTTGCATCTTTGTCAGTAATGCCAATGAACTACAGGTTTGGTGTCTTTATATAATCTCTCATTTCTCAGAGGTTTTGTTCCATTTTTAAGTTCTTTCGTCTTTATTTTTATCTCCCTGCATTGATTTAAATGAGTGGCCTTTGGGCTCTGATATTCTTTCCTAAGCTTGATGAATTCTGTTATTAATGCTTCCAATTGCATTATGAAATTCCTGTAGTAAATTTTTCATTTTCAGAAGTTCCTTTTGGTTCTTTCTTAAAATGGCTATGTTACCTTTCTTTTTTAAAATTTTTTTATTTTATTTATTTATTTTTATTTTATTATTATACTTTAGGTTTTAGGGTACTCTTGGATCATTTTACTGGTTTCCTTCAATTGGGTTTCAACCTTATCCTAAATCTCGTTGAGCTTCCTTGCCAGCCAGATTCTGAATTCTATATCTGCCATTTCAGTCATTTCAATCTAGTTAAGAACAGTTTCTAGTGAGCAAGTGTAGTCATTTGGAGGTAAGAAGACACTCTGGCTTTTAGTGTTGTGAGAATTCTTATGATGGGTTTTCTCATCTGTGTGGGCTGATTTACCTTTAATCATTGAAGTTGCTGTCCTTTGGATGGAATGTTTTGCTTTTATATTTTTTGGTTCCCTTGACGGTTTAACTGTGGTATAAGTTGGGTTTAGTCAGTTAGATTCATTTCTGGATGCTATCAGGGCACCAGTGGTTAGCTCAGTACTCCTGGGCTGCATGCTGTAACCCTCGGGGGCTGGGATCAGGCCTGCAATTTTGATCTCTGGCCCCTTGTGGTCAAACACCTGTTGTGCTGAAAAAGCTGATATATTCCTAGGCTGCTGGCAATGCCACTTCATCAGGGACTGCCGGCAAAAGCACTCAGATGGGGTGGGGATGGGGGGCTGCTAGTGAGTGTGTAGTGGCAAGGCCTGAAACAGATTTTTTAGAAGTATAACTGTTATTTAAAAGTTCAGTGAAAATGGAACATAATTATAATAATAAAGAATGGAAATGAAGATTTTCTTGCAGTTCCTTAGGTCCCTGCCTTTACCATGATGTTGTCTATCATTTGGTGGCCCCACTTTGATCACAAAATGTAATACAAGTATTTCTTATAAATTTTACCTTCCTAATTACAAGTGAATAGTGACTATTTGAGTCAATCAGAATTTTTTAAAAATAGTTTTTGAGAATGTGAATCCCATAAAGAGATACAGACAGATAAATAAGAATCAAAAGTCAAGAGACACTACACAGAAGCCATGAAGCACTAACAACAGACACAGGGAGAAGCTCAGCCATGACAACAGAGGTGTATTAGTATTTTTACTGTGCTCTAGAGTTTCTGTAGCATCCAGAATGCTGCTTTCTGAGGTCTGATGTACCACTGTTGAGGCCATTTGCTAAGACCTGTTACCTCCTCAGGTGCACTTAATAATTAAACCCCACCCCATCAGTTGAAGAAACCAGACAGGGCATGATTTTGTTCAAGCAAGTAAAAAGAGCCTAACAAAACTACGGATTTCACTCATCTTTCAAATTCCTCAGTATTTAACAGATAGCCTAAAATTGATGTGAACTCATAATCTTTACTCCTTTACAAAAATAAAGCTAAGCATTTTCACTCTTCGCTAAGCCCTACTTTGTTCTCCCAAAGCAAACACTTGTACAAAACAAGAGTCTCTGTGTAGAAAAGGATGATGATTGAGGCACTGAATTCACCTTTCTGTTGCATATGGTAATAGAGCAATTCCTTATTGACTTATATAATCAACTGTCTACAAGTAGACTGTAGCTTAATTATGTATAAATGCCCAGTGTGTTCTTTCCAGATTATAAGAACTTCTAGACCTAGGCCTTTCCTCCTCCAACTCTTTGGCAGCCAACCTACAAGTTTAACAGGATAATTGACTCTCCTGAGGGATAGATGCAGGACAAATATATGTGATGGAATGATTCAGTCATCTTAACAGGGCCTCTCTTGAAACAGATTATTTATTTTCTGATCTACAAGAGAAAAATGATAAAGGAAAAAATACTAAACCAAACAAAAATAGCTTCCCCCAAAACCTGGAAAAATTAGACTACACATTTATTATTCTTGGAAGCACTTCTGCTCTGTATGTCTCATAGAGATGTTTCTCTTGATTTTTTGCAGCCCTCATACTGCTATACTGGCATTTAGTTTATCTGAGATTATCTCATTGTAGCCCTTTTGAGGGTATGCTGTGAGGGAAAAAATCTCAGAATGAACAGTAAAGCATTTATAGGGCAATTGGGACCATTTTCAACCATAGTGTTGGATTTTGAAAAGCCTTTCATTCTGCTGATGTGAAAATAAAGAGGATAGAGCCAGGTGGAACTGTAAGGTTTCTTTGTTTTTCTTGTTTTCATTCGATAATTTTAAAGAAGGACAAAAAAAAATGCCTAGAATCATAGAGTAACAGCCCTACTTAATCCTCATACTTGCTTTTGCTGAGAAGTTCCTTAGGTCTAATTTTGCCAGCAAATTGGATTGTATTGCTTTTTTATAAACTGACGACCATTGGTAGTTTTTCTTAGGCAAAAATTTGTGTATTGAGACACTTAAGAACACTTAAGATCTTACGAGCTTAAAATTAAATGAAATAATTTGGTCATAGTTAGTAAAGATCAATAAATCATTTAGTTGCCAGACTTACTTCAAGTTAGTTATGGGGAAATAGCTGTTCAGAATTTGGAAGAATTCATTGATATGGTTTAGTGTTTTCCATACTTGCTGTACAACCCACTTCCTGGCAATGTTTCATTTTGCCTTTTATTTCTGAATCAGAAAATATCATTTTAAAGATGAAGTAATCTTGTGACTGGCTTAAAGCTAAAAACATACTACATTGGAGAAAATGGGACTAAGACTCTTTAGAGAGATTTATTTCATACCATTAAATAGTGTCTTTAGAGCACCCTTGAGTATTGCACCAGATGGGAAGATATTACCTTCTTACAGTCCTATGAACGATGCTCATATAGGTAAAACTAATGGGAAGGCACATTCAAACAAAAGCAAACCTTATGGCGTATATATTTTTTAAAAATAAAAGACTGTATTACTAGAGCTAATTAGGCCTTTTCTTCTATGCCCGTAAGAGTGAAATTCCAAGGCCTAATAGAACAATCCTAAGAACAGTAGAGTAGAGACCTTAGGACATCCACATTGAAAAGAACATATTACATGAATCCTCCAAAAGTAATCTAAATATTCTGAAGGAATATACATGAATTATGGCATAATCTTTATCTCTACCTGGGACCCTTGAAAAGTCTTAGACCCTGAGACACTGATGCTATGTTTTTGTTGTTGTTGTTGTTGTTTACTTGTTTGTTTGTTTACTTGAGATGGAGTCTTGCTCTGTCACCCAGGCTGGAGTGCAGTGGTGCCATCTTGGCTCACTGCAAGCTCTGCCTCCTGAGTTCATGCTATTCTCCTGCCTCAGCCTCCCGGGTAGCTGAGACTACAGGCACCCGCCACCATATCCAGCCAATTTTTTTGTATTTTTAGTAGAGACGGGGTTTCACTGTGTTAGCCAGGATGGTCTCGATCTCCTGACCTCGTGATCCGCCCGCCTCGGCCTCCCAGAGTGCTGGGATTACAGGCATGAGCCACTGAGCCTGGCCGGCACTGATGCTATGTTTAAGACCAGCACCCAGAGTCTAATATATCCTTCCATAACCAGTAGGCCTGATGCTCCTTGACAACTGTTGATATAACAGAATTTATGGTGTTTGCCTGGTGGTTGCAAGGCAGAGGAGAGGAGGGATCTGTTTTGAGTGAATGTTCGGAGCTGTCTAAAGCTTATTCTCTCTGTGTGTCTCTATTCTCCACAGCAAAAATTCTCATTGCCTTCAAAAGTTCTCATGAGGCTAAGAGTTATTGGCCAACATTGGAAGTGAGGGAAGAGTTACAGTCTTTAGGTTAATTACTGTACATTTTTGTAGGACTCTAAAATGTCAAAGAAAAATTCAAAACAAGGGTTAATATTTTTTGTTTTGAGGATAATTCAGGGAAATATATAAATATTTATAATCTCAATTTAAAAGCTTCACAATGGAAACAGGCTTTCGAGTTTCAAGAAGGAGAAGGAGAGTACTGAGAAGAGGGGTGATTTTCAAACTTAGATTCCTACTTTATTAACAGAAGAAAGCATCAGCATGCTTTTAAAATAATTAAAATGTTGATATCTAGGGTATGCTAGAGAAATAACAACATGGGAGCAGTTTCTACTCTTCCATTTGTCAAATTCTCATAACACTTTAAAGTAAATGTGGCATATTTACACATATTATTGTATTCTGGAAATCTCATAATTTAGGAACTTTTATTGTACTGAATTTACAGTTGGGGAAATTAAAGCTCAGAGTGTTCAAGTGACTTGCCCAATATTATATAACAGTTAAGCTAAGGCTTTTCTTTTGTACTGGCTTCCATGCAATGGATTTGCAGATGTGATTGCAAAGCAGGATTCTCCCCACATGAAGCTTTCTCCCAACTCGGGCCTCCTCTGGTGGTATAATGGCTAGGATACACAAATGCATGTGTGCATATAAAATGAGATAATAACAAAATGTTGTTAATGCAAGAAAGATGGAAGCACTAACTGCCTGAAGCAAGCAGGGAAGGCTCTAAAAAAGCAGGAATTTCTCAGCTGGAGCAGTCGGAGGCTGCAGTTCTAAGCAGAGAAATCACCACATGCAAAAGATAGTAACAAATGAAGGTAAATTAGGTACTCTTGGATGGAGGGGTTTGCCAGAGGTGGAACAATGGGCTTGAGGGGGTGAGGAAAAGGAGGTAGGAGTGTCAGAAGTTACCAAGAGATACATCTGGAAAGGTGAGTAGAAACGGACTGGAAAGTGGGAATAAGACGAATATAAACTTAATTCTTGCAGTTGGTGCCCAAGCTTAGAATCTGTGCTTTAATTTGACCTGTGAGTTGTGTAAAAGCTAATTATATTTAATAGAAGCCCCTTCACTTTTGATGTTGCCTTTAAGTTTCAGCTTCAGAGAGAAATCATTATGTTTAATCTAAGCCTTTTAACTAAAAGATGAGTTTGTCAGTTTCAAAGAATTACATACTTATTTTATTGGAAGATTTTTATGCTTTATTTTACACGACATCAGGAAATATCTGTGGAAATACTTCCAGTTGATCAGAAATGAGAGAAACAAAATAAAGAAAATTCAGTTGAAAGAAATACTTATGAAAATGTGCATTTTGGAGTGCTCTTCGTAATCCTGTTAAGTGAATAACCGAATGTCACGTCAGGCAAGCTTCTGCAGCCTTCATTCATCTGGCAGATATTTGAATGGCAGCCAGCAGGCTGTAGCCACATTACCCGTGTCTTACTGTCTTTCCTTCCAGATGTTGTCTCTTACCCCTGGTTTTACAGAAACAAGGAGTGTCAGGAAAAAATTGAAAAAGAAAAAAAAATTCAAACAACTTGCTTGTCTTCACAAAATTAACTCTGCTGCCTTGCTACTGTCAGGCAAATCTCTTGCTCCTCTTTATACCTCTACAGTCCTCAGCTCTTTCCTTCTTCTTGCACCAAATCATCATATAACCGAGTCTCAGGTACATGAAGATTATTTAAACTTTCATTTATTGGGCTCTCAGAATTCACAGTGTCATAGAAACTAGAATCAATCAGTACTATACAAATGCGTAAGGTGTAATTCGTTTTTATAATAATAAACATCTGGCTGGTGAGAGGTGAGAAGAGCCTTGTTGTAAGTGAAATTGAGACTGGACTACTCATGAGAAGAGCATAAAAGGGATTAATAACTCCTAAAATTCTAATGAGAAAGCACATACCTCATTTGGCTTATGTAGAGAGGTCCCAAATCCCATGCTGGGGGTGTATATAACGATAGGTTATTAAATTGCTGGGCTAGCTCCATCCTCCCTTTCTATGGGGACTGAGGCCATCAATTACTATGCAGAAAATGTGCATCCATTGTGCCATGAGGTGATCAGCAGGGAGGCCATGCAGCAGGCACTTTCTCTCAGTGAAATATGTTCAGAGAAAACATGTTCCTGGAACTCTGTTCAGTGAGCAGATTAAGAATTTCATACAGTTTTCTAAGTGAGAAGTCCTCAGATGCTGTCTCATTGCCCTTCTGTCTTTCCGGTTTAAATTAAACAGGATGTGTATCACATTAGTGAAGGAAAACTGAAAACGGTCTGCAAGATGAATTGGAGAATACAAAAATCCAGCAAAAGCAATAGCAATACAATTGTTCGATCACATGCCTGCGGACAGTTCCCGGCTTAGCTGACAGTCAAATTGTCTTTTGAAAGTTGATAAACTTCAGATCACATGTCAAGAAGATAATTTGCAGTATTAAAAAAATAGATAGCCCATCCTGACTCTTAAAAGTGTGGTTTAGTGCTTTCCAAATTTTTTCGCATTGTGAATTGTATCTCTTTTCTTGCCGCCTCCACTTGCTGGCATGGCAGGCAGATTTCAGATCTCTCCTCACTGGAAATGCCAGATCATAGCACTGTGGCAACCAGCGCTGTCACGAGATCCTTCCAAGGATGCCACCCCCACAAATTCTTCTAACCCGTGACTATTTCTCATAATTTCCTGCTCCTCCAAAGGGCAGGGCAGATGGCCAGGCCCCAGAGCACACAATGCTGACAGTTGTTCCAGCTCTAAGGCTGTCAGAAGGGCCCACTCTAGATGTCCACAGACATTTTGGATTCAGATCCTATCACTCTTAAATATGGAAGTTTGCAAACTTGTGCTGTTATTTTTTTTTAGTCAGTCATCTCTATATTTTCCATAAGTGATATTAATAAATTTCCAAAATAATGTATTACAACCATTGATATTTAAATATAAATTCTATTTCCTCACTTCAAATCCTTAGGATATAACGTTCTTCAAGTTAATTGATTTCAATCTCTGTCTTCTATTACACACACACAAACAAAATATATATATATATATATATATATATATATATATTTAAAATAAAATGCTCTCTGGAAAGCAAAAGAGGAAATTTTCCATCAAAAACTTGTAAGGCTTCAAGGAAACCTTGAAGTTGGAATTTTGATGTTATCTCTGCATTGTTTCCATTTAGGAACTTCAGTTATTTTATTTTATTTAATTAATTTATTTTTGAGATGGAGTCTCACACTGTCGCCCGGGCTGGAGTACAGTGGTGCAATCTCGGCTGACTGAAACCTCCGCTTCCCAGGTTCAAGTGATTCTCCTGCCTCAGCCTCCCGAGTAGCTGGGATTACAGGCATGTGTCACCATACCCGGCTATTTTTTTGTATTTTCAGTAGAGATGGGGTTTCACTATGTTGTCCAGGCTGGTCTTGAACTCCCGACCTTGTGATCTGCCCACCTCGGCCTCCCAAAGTACTGGGACTGCAGGTGTGAGCCACAGCGCCCAGCCCAGTGATTTTATTTTTATGGATAAAAATGTAATTGATTTATTGGCTTGTTTTAATTTGGAATATTTCTTAGGAGATTTACTAGGTACAACATTTGCATTTATTTATTTCTTCATATATTGGATAAATATTTATTGAATTTGTGTGTCAGGCACTTTGTAGGCACTGAAGGTACGTCCATAAACAGTATTTACAATGACTTCTTCCCTCATGTACTCACATTCTGGAGGAAAGCTGTAGAAAGTCTAAAAGCTTGATTATTTTTAGTGGCCAGGAGAACTGGGTTCTAGTGTTGCTGCTTATATCAATCATTATGTGGTTTCGACCTAGACATAGACTTCCATAGATTACTTTTCTTGTTTGTAAAATAAAAAAGAAAGGTTGGTTGTAAGTTTTTGTTTTTTTGTTTGTTTGTTTGTTTTTCACCAGCATAGCAATAATGAAAATGGTAGCTCTAGCCTCTTTGGCCTCGGAAAGAACATGGAATTTGTGAACCTAGTAATTTTGTCTGTGGTAATTTATTCACTCCTGCATTTAATAAGTGTGCAGCGCATGTCTTCTGTGTGAGCAGAGACTGTGCTTAGTGAGTCAGGAATACACAGATAGAGGAGACAAGTTTCACTTCTCATGATCTACTGGGGAGGCCTTCATTAAAGTAACTGGCAGAACTCCAGTGGAATAAATGCTGTGATTACTAGCAGTCTGAAGAAGGTACAGTGGGGGACAGGCCAGAGTATAATTGATTCTTGCCTTGGGATTTAGGTAAGGCTTGCAACGGGGGAGACATTTGACCTGGGTCTCTAGGGAATGGAAAGGTGGAACAGGTGAGAACGAGAAGAGAAAATGATGAGTGCATGTATGGAGATGTGACATGGCACTGTGTGGTAAAAGGCAAAGGAAGTAAAAAGTACTTTTAAGATAAGACTTAGGGGTCAATTTTTAAGATGAGTGAGAGGAGATAAGAAAGGAGAGCAAATACAGACTAGATAGTGAAGAACCTTAAATGCTTCAGTAGGAAATTTTAACTTTATTAAGACAATAAGCTTGAACTGAATGTTTTTCTGGGTCCAGGTCAATGACATTAATTTGTCTTGTTTTCAATGGTATCTATTATGTAGAATACTTAAGAGTATCCTAAATAGGCTGTACCTTTTGTTCATCCAGGAATTGGGAACCTTCCAGAGAGAAGACAGTATGGACTTTTCTTTTACTCTTTGTTTTTATGTGTTCCAGATTCTCTAGGGTTTTAGCATTGGGAAGAGGAGTTAGATAAAATGGGTGCAGAAGTTTCTTCCTAAGCTGATGTTCTTATAATTTTCCCCACTCTGTGACCTTTGGTGAGACTGACATTAGATCTCTGGTTCTCTTGTGGACCCACTTGTGTTCTTCAGATCCCCTATATCAGGCAACTGATAATCCACATGTACCACCTGTGCAGTCTTCTAGCTTGGGTGACATGCTCTCTTGGTGGTGCATTTCGTGAAGGTCCTACAGTCTCCCACTGCTGGCAAGCTTCACTTAGAAGACTTCCTTCTTGAGTCTGTCATGGCAGTTCAAATTAGTCTGGCATGGAGGCTCATGCCTGTAATTCCAGTGCTTTGGGAGGCTGAGGTGGAAGAATCACTTGAGGCCCGGAACTTGTGACCATCCTGGGCAACATAGCGAGACCCTGTCTATAAAAAGTTATTTATTTATTTTTTTTATTAGCTGGGCATGGTGGCATGCACCTGAAGTCTCAGCTACTCAGGAGGCTAAGGCAGGGGATTGCTTGAGCCCAGGAGTTCCAGGCTACGGTGAACTATACTTACACCACTGCACTTCAGCCTGGGTGACAGAGTGAAACTGTCTCAAAAAAGGCTCAAATTTGTTGTTTTCTGTAGTATCCACTTTATCTTCAGGAAATGTGTGCATCTTTGCCACACCAGGAGGACTTGTCCCACTACTGCCCTTTCTTCCCGTCCTAAAAACTTGGAGTGATCCAGACATTCTCCTGCAGCCAGAATTATTCATGAAATAAATTTATTCTTGGTTTTTTTTTTTTTTTTTTTTTGAGTCAGTTTCACTCAGTCGCCCAGGCTGAAGGGCAGTGGCATGATCTCGGCTCACTGCAACCTCCACCTCCTGGATTCAAGCAATTCTTCTGCCTCAGCCTCCCAAGTATCTGGGACTACAGCTATGCGCCACCACACCTGGTTAATTTTTATATTTTTTGTAAAAACGTGGTTTTACCATGTTGGCCAGGCTGGTCTCGAACTCCTGACCTCAGGTGATCCACCCGCCTCGGCCTCCCAAAATAAATGTATTCTTGCCTCTTGGTTCTAATATATCCCCAGACTCTGGAGGAAACCTGACTGTTTCTCCTATGCTAGTTGGATTGAGCCTAGTGATTGTCACAGTTGAGGAAGTGTCCACCAGGGGACTGAGACACCTATTTATTCATATGGGTGCCTCTAAAATCCATAGTGTTTTTTCTTGGTGTCACTCCTTTTATTTGTGGGGAAAAGAGTTAAAAAGCAACCAGTGCACAGCAACTTGAGAGAACAAGACTTGGCACTTCTTTTTTAAAAAAAAAAAAATGTTAATTTTTGTTTTAGAGATGGAGCCTTGCTTGGTCACCCAAGCCAGAGTTCAGTGGTGTGATCTCTGCAGCCTCGAGCAATCCTCCTGCCTCAGCCTCCCAAGTAGCCGGGACTACAGGTGTGCATCACCATACCTGGCTAACATGATACTTATTTTAAGTAATCCCCTGGATGAAAGTGAAAGTGGAGAACAAGTTTGACCACGTCATAGCAATCTGTTGAAGAGATGGGGTTAGTATCTGGTGGTTTCTTGTGGTCTCCCTTTAGAATGTAGAAACATCTTTTATTGCTTTCAGTTTTGAAACTTTGGGTGAAATGTGAGAAACAAGGAAAATGCCCCATTCTGAATTCTGTGACAAATGCTTTTTCTATTTTCTTAGTCTATTTTTTTCTTCCTTAATAGTTTATAATGTTCATTTTGACAATTCTAGCCCCTCTTGCTGGGATAATGGGAACTAATGAAAAGCCGGATTTATAAAATAGAGCCACATCCCATTGACAGCCAACAGTGATAGAGGCAATAGTAATCAAAGTAGAAACTCTAAAAGGATGAGGCACTTAGGGGTATTAGATGGAGATACGCCTGCATCCACTTTTCCCTATTTAGTGTTGTACCAAGAGCTTTTCTGTTGAAGAGTTGGACTGTTTTATCAAAAGGGGTCCTGGCTTGGAAAACACTCCCTTATAATGCCAATCAAGTCATTTCCATGCTATGTATCTTCCTTTTTGTTATGATAAATATTCTAATCATCGGAGTTGTATAGAATCAAAATACTGAGACCTTATTTATTATATTATTTCCTAAGTTAATGACTTCTAATAATGACTTGTTACATTCTGGTTTAATTAAGCAATAAGACAACAGTTCAACCACCTGGTGGTCCTTTGTTGGTAATAAAGGGATGACCAGCAACCATGTTGTCTTCACCAATTGATAATTCCACTTTGGACAGTTTTGTTTGTGATGCATTGTGATGCTGTTATATTTATTGAGCCACTGATGAGAATCTCTCTCACTATCTGGTTTCTGAGTGTTTGTGTAGTAGAACAATATATATGTGGTCTTGTCATAGGGGTAGCAGCAGGAGACAATCAGCAAGACAAAGAGAAGGGCTGAGAGAGTAAATCTCATTAAGGTTAATCATTCAAGTATAATTGTACCTAAATGACCTTTGAAAATGATTTGACATCTTATATGTTAACTTCACAAGTAAAAGACTTGGGGTTGAGGTTGTGGTGAGTACTGACTGAAGCCACCATTCTCTACTCTGAGTCATGCCAGACTTTCTCGTCCTTTGTGACATTTTTTATGAATCGTGAGGTCTTCTTTTGAAGGCTTCAACATTGCAATGGATGCTAAGTTATCACATTTAAGATGTGAAAGTAGAGATGAGACATGGTGCACATTGCAGTGCCAGATGTGCACAGAAATCAGTTTGTTTATACAAATAGTTAAGCATGGAAACACTAGATGAGTTGCATACATTTGTTTGTCCTTGGCTTTACTGAGGCTCTGGTTCCAACTTTAATCTTTTTTTCCTGTAGATGATACTCATCTTACTTACAGTATTTACCGAAATGTAAGGTATTTTTCAGAATAAGTCCCTTAAATCATAAGTGATGTGTACCAGATGTGGCTTAATTCTAAAGTAAATTAGGTGTGGCTTCTTGGTTAGAAAATAAATCTTTTTATCTCCTCTTCTTCCTCTCATTTCTTCCTTATCCTGTGTGGCAACCAGGTATAGTTGAAGGACTAGGAATTTTGAAGACAAATAGACCTGGATTCCAGTTCTGACCATGCCATTTAATTTTTGGTCATCTTAATATGTTACTTGACATCTTTGAATCCCTGTGTTTTTATCTGTAAAATGGAAAACATAGCAATAGCTACCACTTAGTTGTTGTGGGCTATGAACACATCTATTATCTAAATCTCACAGAAATCTCCTACATGGTCAGTGCTATTATCTTCATGTTATGGAGGAGGAAACACGGACTGACAGAAACTAAGGAAATTTCAAGGTCACACTGCTTGTAAATGGAAGAGCTATGGTTTGAACTCATGTCTGTCTCTTGTCAAAGCCCTTGACTCCACTGTACTTCATAACCTGAATGCCTCTTATAAGAAGAAGAGGAACTTTTATTAATGTATCTTTGATGGAGTACTTTAAAATAAGATTGTATTAGACCATTCTCACATTTCTATAAAGAAATTCCTGAGACCGGGTAATGTATAAAGAAAGGAGATTTAATTGGCTCATTATTCTGCAGGCTTTATAGTAAGCATGATCCTGGCATCTGCTCAGCTTCTAGGGAGGCCTCAAGGAGTTTTTACTCATGGCAGAAGGCAAAGCAGGAGCACGTACTTCACATGGTGAAAGAAGTATCAGGATTGGGGTGGGGGAGATGCCACACACTTTTCAATGACCACATCTCAGGAGAACTCACTCACTATCATGAAGACAGCACCAAACCTTGAGGGACCCATGCTTATGATCCAAACACCTCTTTCTAGGCCCCACCTTCAGCACTGGGGATTACAATTCAACATGAGATTTGGGTAGGGACAAAAATATCTAAACTATATCAAAGATATTTTAGTTAGGGCCCCATTTGTGAAAAGTGAAGCCCAATTCAAAGTGGCTAAAACAAGTAGGGAGAATGATGGATGAAAAATGGGGTAGTTGCATGCCTGGATAAGTGCATTACTTTGGTCAGGGTAAGGAACTTGTATGACATTAACTACTCACATTAGTCCCTTATCTTTGCTGGTCTGTAGGTAAAGGCATTTTTGGGATTCTTCATGTGGTAAGAAACATGGATGTTAGTATCAGTGGGAATATATCTTTGCAACCCTTTATCAAGAAGAATGTCTTCAATAAAACTTTGAACCCTAGGGAAGGACTCTAATTGGCCTGCTTCAGATCACATGCTCAGGTTTTATCCCAATCATTAGGGCCGAGTGCCGTGGCCCAAGGTTTAGTAAGGTTTTGCCAAGGCTGGTTTATTTGTTTATAGTTAGAGAAATGGATTCTACTTTCATGAGGAGAAAGAGGAAGCAGCATTGTATAACTAGACAGTAGCAACCATAGAATATTTAAATAAATCACAGTGATATTTTACATAGTTACAGATGATTTAGGTAAACTTTTCAATTTTTCTTTCTAAAATCTAAGGAATTTGCTGTCTTTTCCTTTTTTTAATTTAATTTTATTATTATTATACTTTAAGTTTTAGAGTACATGTGCACAATGTGCAGGTTTGTTACATATGTATGCATGTGCCAGGTTGGTGTGCTGCACCCATTAACTCGTCATTTAGCATTAGGTATATCTCCAAATGCTATCCCTTCCCCCTCCCCCCACCCCACAACAGTCCCCGAAGTGTGATGTTCCCCTTCCTGTGTCCATGTGTTCTCATTGTTCAATTCCTACCTATGAGTGAGAACATGCGGTGTTTCGTTTTTTGTCCTTGTGATAGTTTACTGAGAATGATGGTTTCCAGTTTCATCCATGTCCCTACAAAGGACATGAACTCATCATTTCTTATGGCTGCATAGTATTCCATGGTGTATATGTGCCACATTTTCTTAATCCAGTCTATCGTTGTTGGACATTTGGGTTGGTTCCAAGTCTTTGCTATTGTGAATAGTGCCGCAATAAACATACGTGTGCATGTGTCTTTATAGCAGCATGATTTATAATCCTTTGGGTATATACCCAGTAATGGAATGGCTGGGTCAAATGGTATTTCTAGTTCTAGATCCCTGAGGAATCACCACACTGACTTCCACAATGGTTGAACTAGTTTACAGTCCCACCAACAGTGTAAAAGTGTTCCTATTTCTCCACATCCTCTCCAGCACCTGTTTTCTGACTTTTTAATGATCGCCATTCTAACTGATGTGAGATGGTCCTTTTAAATCATTGGCTGTGTTTTTAATGTAAATAGATCACAGGGGGAAATCTCTTTTATTTTATAGCCATAATCTTAGGGCATTTTATTCACTTTATATTAAACAATTCATCTGTTAATTTGTATAACTGGAAATGTCCCTAAGAAATGTCTTTTCTATTTTGGCCACAGTGGAAAGAGCACTTACACACATGGTGCAGTCATTCTAAATGTTCAAAACAGAAGGGTGTTATGGGGGCTAGTGGTGTTTGCTTCCTGTTGTAATGTCATATATTTAATGGGCAGAGAGTGGAAGATGCTGGCAAGCTACTCAAACAGTCTCATTGTGTGATACCTGGGAGAGTTAATCAAAGCTATATAATTTATTGAAGTAGATATATTTACAACAGTACAAAATACATCAAACAGCAAATGAGTCTGGTATGCCTGCCTAGTAAGGTGAACAAAAATCAATATTTAAAATGAGAAAATGAAAACATTCTATCTTCATATTAAGTCTTAAGGAAGAAACAGCTGTTACATTAGTTATCACCTTGTAGAACCAATACAGGATTGTAATTTAATTTCTTGGACCCATAGTTGCTTGGCTGCAGCATTACCACATGATTTAAACCCTGAAAAGTTTGGCTTTACTGCTAACTCCAGGTGCAAATTTTTATACTAAGCCTCTATTCTTTTTCGAACTGAGATTCTTCCCAACTAAAGATTATTTTCAGGCAGTTGATTTTAAGACACAGACCTTCTTAGCAAACTCTGCTTCTTGTTTTCTGGACTTCCAAGTGTAGAGGTTTGAAATGTACTAAGTGTCTTAGACCATGATATTAGCATATGTCAAGAGTCTCCATTTTTATTTTCATTCTATATTATTCTTTATTATGTGTGTTTGCTCTTCCAAGCAATAATAGTCTAGTGCCATGACACTAAGATGACTTTTAGTTTTGCACAGGCAACAACAAGATCTTAGAAAATATTGCAAAGTGGACAAAGTATGTGGTACACACACACACACACGTACACCAATTACTTTATGGTGTTTTTTTGGTCAGTAAAATGCTGTCCAAAAACGCTTTCCAGTTTATTCATGACACCCACCTTTATTTTAGATCAAGTTCTTAGATTACTGTCTGCACCCAAGAATCATGCAGTCTAATGGAAAAACCTCCAGCATTCTTGCCTACCAGGATCCTCACCACTACCCAGTATCAACTGTGGATATCCTCCTGTAACATTTTCTACTCTCTAAAATCTCTTCCCCGTATCTCTAACTCTTTATTAACAACAAGACTCTCCTACGTGAAGCTAAGAGTCACTCCACATAAGGTAAGGATTCATTCAGTCACTTAAATATATGTATTGTGGGTACAGTTGTGGAAAAAGACAGATGAGGTTGCTGAAACCTTAGAACCTGATTTTTAGTGGAAAAAGGCAGGAACGAGATGACAAATAAGCAAACAAACAAATAAATAATTCTAAGAGCTGTAGCTTCTATGAAAAACAATGGATATGTTTAATATCCCTGGAGAGCATTTGCATTTTAAAGCAGTTGCTTGCTAAATTAATTGATTCTGTAGTACGTGGAGTTTATGTGGGGATTGCTGTCTAACATCCCCTTTCACCAAATCCTCTGCTTGCCACTACATTTTGTTTATAGCACTCAGAAATGTCTTTGTAATCTAGCTTGTAAAAGGAAATACATGGTTTATTTTACTAAAAGGCAAGATAGAAACAGAACCACAAGTAAAAAGGGAGCAAGCAGCTGTGGGTGTCTAATGTGTTTTATAGCAACCTTTTCTCCCGTGTACCTTTTAAATGTAGCCAGAAGAAACAGAGAAGGAAGAGAGGAGAAGGACTCACTGTGGGAGAGAGGGGTTCTTGCCTGCACCAGCAAAAGTCTCATGTGGGAGTGAAAATGTCTTTAGCCATGTGGGGCCTCCTTGGATACTGGGGTAACAGGTTGATTCTTTGCACAATAATGTTGAAACCATTTGTGCAGAGCTTCCTTGGCAGCTTGTTCTAATTTTGCCTACTAAACTAGATAGAGCTAAAATAATCAGTGCCTATCTGGGCAGCAGCCACATCCTACAAGGGTCATCCATGCTTTCCTGTACTCTAAGTCACTATATTGAAATATGAATTTTATGTAGTATCACAAATAATTTTATTTTGTGTAAAATCCCATTTCTGAACATGTGTTTTTAACTTCAGATTATAAGTAGTTGATGATCTCACTGCCATCACTTCACTGGTTTATAGAGAGGAATTCAGGCACATTTTTCTATTTATATACCCCTACAGAAACACATATTGCTCCCTACTTTATAATTAAGGCTCGTAAACAATATTTCCAAAGCACTCTTTTACCAGAGGGAATATTATTTGGAAGCATCTTTGGTAGTTGAGAAAGGTTACTGGTGAGTGGACATCTCCCCTAGGAAATTTCCCAACTGACAAAATTAGTTTCAGGGTAGAGATGGTGTGGGAGGTTCAACTGAGTTGTATCTGACTCAAGTAGGGGAGTTCAAGGAAAGATTCATGAAGGGAGTGTGTCTGAGCTGGAAACTGGCCTGACAAAGCAGGCCTCCCGGATGTCAGGAACATCCAGGGCAGAGGTACAGAAAGAACAAAGGATGTGGTGAGCAGTGGCAAGAAGTTTGGTATTACTTCAGCATCAAGTGGATCGAAGAAAAGGATGGACGATGATATAGAAGAGCTAAGCAGGAGTTCAATCATTCAATATCTTTTTTTTAAAGAAATTCAACTTTTATTTTATTTTAGATACAGGGGGTACATACGCAGATTTGTTACCCAGGAATATTGCATGATGCTGAGGTTTGGAGTGCAGATCCTGTCACTCAAAGTGTGAGCATAGTACTTGATACATAGCTTTTTAACCCATATCTACCTCCCTACCCCCTCTAGTAGTCCATAGTGTCTATTCATTTATATTTATGTCCAAGTGTGCTCAGTGTGTATCTCCCACTTATAAGTGAAATCATGTAATCTTTGGTTTTCTGTTCCTGTGTTAATTTGCTCAGGATTATGGTCTCCAGCTTCATCTACTTTGCCGCAAAGGACATGATTTCTTTTTGTTGTGGCTATGTAGTATCCCATGGTGTATATGCACCACATTTTCCTTATCCATTCTACCATTGATGGGCACCTGGGTTGATTCCATGTTTCTGCTATTGCGAATAGGGCAGTGATGAATATATGAGTGCATATGTCTTTTTGGTAGGATGACTTACTTTCTTTGAGGTATATACCTAGTAATGAGACAGCTGAGTCAAACTGTAGCTGTGTTTTAAGTTATTTAAGATATCTCCAGACTGCTTTCCACAGTGGATGGACTAATTTACATTTCCACCAACAGTGCATAAGTGTTCCATTTTCTTTACAGCCTAGCCAGTATCTTGTTTTTGACTTTTTATTAATAGTCATTCTGACTGGTGTCAGATGGTATCTCATTATGATTCTGATTTGCATTTCTCTGATGATTACTGATGCTGGGCATTTTTTCATATGCTTATTGGCCACTTGTATGTTTTTATTTGAAAAATATCTGTTCATGTATTTGCCTGTTTTTAAATAGAGTTAACCACATTAACCAAAACAGGTTGGTACTGGTACAAAAATAGACACATAGACCAATGAAACAGAATAGGAAAGTCAGAAATAAAACCACACACCTACAACCCTCTGACCTTCAACAAGACCAATAAAAACAAACAATGGGGGAAGAGCTCCCTGTTCAATAAATGGTGCTGGAATAACTTGCTGGCCATGTGTAGAAGATTTAAACTGACCTCTACCTTTCACCATATACAAAATTAACTCAAAATGGATTAAAGATTTAAATGCAAGACCTCAAACTACAAAAATCCTGGAATAAAACTTAAGAAATACTCTTCTTAACATTGAACTTGGCAAAGAATTTTTGAATACGTCCCCAAAAGCAATTGCAACTAAAACAAAAATAGACAAATGGGACCTAAGTAAACTAACAAGCCCTATGCAGCAAAATAAACTATCAACAGAGCAGACAGACAACCTACAGAGTGGGAGATATTCACCAACTATGCATCTGACAAAGGCCTAATATCCAAATATGTAGGGAACTTAAATCAACATGCAGTATCTTCTGTGTCCTTATATGTTATGCTAGGAGACTTTTACTGTTGGTATGTAAACAACTGGAGGGCTTTAATCAGGGAAGTTGCACGGTAAGTTCTGCTTTTCAGAAAGATTGCTCACCTTTTTAGGTAGGTGGAGATTTGAGGCAAATCTGATTGGAATCAGAAAACTATTAAGGTAGTCATTGCAATTATCTGTGCAGAGATGATATGTGCTTGAAATGGGGCAGTGGTAGTTGAAATGGAGATGAAGGATGCAGATGAAGAACATGTGGAAAGTAATTTCAGAAGGATTTGTCTATTGGATGCAATGAATATATATTAGGAGAAAATGTGGAAAGGGTAGGAAATATCAAGGATAACCTACAGATTGAGCCAAAGAGAATTCAGGTGGAGGTAAACAATTTTGGGAAAGAGGTAGGTTCAGTTTTAGGCGTAACAAGTTAGAGAATATCTAACTAGAAATGTTTAACGAAAAGTTGCATATGTGAATCTGATTCTTGGAAGAGATCTGTGTTGAAAAGACAGGCTTGGAACGCAACAGTATACAGTGGTACTAAAACACTGAGAGTAGAGAAGTTGCTATTGTCCAGAAAGAGAATGGAGGAAAACCCCAGGGGAGAGATATATAGAGATAGAGACTGAGATAAAGATAGAGACAGAGATAGAGATAAAGATGAGAGAGAGATAAAGAGAGATAAAACACCAGGAAACAGTATCAAAGAGATAACACTTAGGAGAGATCCAGGAAAGGTGGTGTGATCAACAGTGTTAAATGCATCTACCATACCCTAGAAAGTAAGTATTTATTTGATTCTATGTGGTCCTTGATGACTTCGGCAAGAGAAATTTGAGTAGAATGTTGGCGGTAGATGCTGGATTCCTGTGTGTTGAGTGGTCTTTAAGGAAGTGGAGTTAGAAAACAGAATTTACCCCTCTGTGAAGTTTGGGTGCTTAGAAAGAAGAAAGGCTGGTGGTGTCCAATCTACTTCCATGTGGATTGGAAGAGGCTTGGGCATGTTTTTAGGCTAGAAGAAGTGACAATGAGGAGAATGATTTCGAGATAAAGGATTTCAAGACAAAAATTAATGACAAGCAAGAGGAGATCAATTGAAACATAGATTTGCATAATAGGAGGATGTTTCTCTTTAAGGCTACAAAGTTGGTAAGTTGGTAGTTGTGACTATGGACATCATAGGAATTAATAGTGACTTAACAGAGATTTTACCAGATTACCTTAATAGGATGAAAAATTATATTTTGTCAGTGTACAGAGCAAGGGTTGATTATGGGGTTTAATGGGAATGGAAGGGATTTGAGATAATGACTGAAGATATTAGAAGAGAGAACTGATTTTACTGTGGTTGGAGAATGAGTTTGTAGTGACACAAATATGCATTGTTGCATGATTTTCTCAAGTACTCAACCTCTTGGTATGAGAACAGAGAGGGATGTTTGAAGCATTGGTTCAGGTTTAGGGTTTTACCAGGTAGGAAAATGGAGGAAAAAAGAATTCTGAATTAAATGAGACTAGTAATAGTGTGGTGTGGCTCAGGAAGTTTATCTCTAGTGTCCATGCAGGGTAAAGAAAGATAAAAAGTAAATGCTTTATAAATGGAGGATTCAATTTCTTGAATTCCTTTCTGAAGTTAAACACCAGATGAGGTGGAAGAAAAGACTTGAGAGGGCTAAAGAATAGGGCACTGTGACCAGAGTTTCGAGTAGTTGATAAAATGTTGAATTGACCAGGGTTATGAATTAATCCTCTGTGTAGCTCTGGGAATGGGTAACAGAAACAGATTTGAAAAGGACAAGAATTTTGTGGAGGAATGGCTATAGGAGTATAGAAAGTAGAGTGTTGAGAAGCTAGGACTATAAAAATGGAAAGAACCTCCACAGATATGGTGTCAAGAGTCAAAAGTAGGATCAATAGTTGTGAAAGCATAAGGATATATATAGCACAGTGAAGAGGGAGGTAGGGAGTTGGAGGGTAGCCTTATGTTGACGACTGGTAATAGAAATGAGAGTCATGCTTATTTATTACTAACCTTGAATATCAAAAGTCTGGCAAAAATAATTCTGACACCAGAAAACTTGAAGATCCAAAGAAATATTGTGCTATTCTCCAAGAGTAAGTGAGGGTTCTGTTCTTGGCTGTAGTTGATGAAGGTTCATTCCTGCTTGGCTTTTCTGCATTACATGGGTTGGCTCTTCGCATCCAGGCTCAGGCTTCCTGATTCTCAGTATTCATAGAAAGCAATATATGAATCCTAGCCTTAAAATCTCTAAAACTGAAGTCAATCTTTTATTGAGTGTAGTTTTGGGAAGAAGAAAACAACTATCTTCCCTATCCTGTTACTTTTTCTCTATTCTGTTTATTCTTAGGCAGAGACTTTTTGGCTCTTTGAATTAGTTTTCTGCTTTAATGGAAATTCTTCTTTCTATTGGTATTCATTTACATGCAAGAAGATAAATTACAGTGGAAATACATAACTTTAAAAAGCATTTCACAAAGATTGCTAATGGGTATTAGATATCTTTCTTGTAAAGAATTGCTTTCTTCTGTTCCATTTGGAAACCACACCATGGTTAATATGAAAGTGATTTCATCTGTGATATTGACCTACATAATTGTTGATGCCTACAGAGAAGTGCTCATGTCAGACCCTTCAAGTTTACATGCCAGTCTCATGGTCTTCTGCTCTGACCTAAAGTAAAACACTTAATTACTGTACATTTCAATTTGCCAGCTGTAAGTGTGGGGCTATCTTGCTTAGCAAATAGAAAACCAAAGGAGAATGTAAAGGATTGCTTGAATGACATTAATGACTCTGGACGACTCAATTACACTCACAGAGACTCAGTTTCTTCATTAAAAAACAGCATCCACTCCCACAAGAAAATCATAGGGTTTTGGGTGCATAACAATATGTGTAAGACATTTGAATTGTGCCAACATGATGGCCAACATATTTCCAAGGAATAAGTTTATGGATAAGGTTATCAGCAGAAAGTGTCAATGTGAAAACTGAATCCATCTGTCTCTTTTTTCAATTTTACTATTCAGTTTGTAACCTTGTTTCACGTATTTGATTATGTAAGTATAACATAATTAAAATCTAGAAGCAGGGCAAAGCCATTGCAAATGAACAGTATTTGTTTTTTTTCATATTTATTTTGCAGGAATTTAATTATGTTATAGAGTTTGTCTCAGTTAGGATTCTGAATTTGCTTAATATCTATTGAGTATGAATCATGCCCCAAGGAATGTGCTAGGCCCTGAAGAATCAAAGATAATAGAATGATATGATCTCTGATCTGTATAAGTGCATTGTCTAGTGATATCAGTTCATGATTTCATGTATTTTGATATGAATATTATAAAATGTTCATGAAATATTATAAAATATTTTGTGAATTCTAACAACCTGTAGATGTTTTGAACTTTTAAAAATATATATAATTTATTTTTTAGAGCAGTTTTAGGTTCACAGCAATATTGAGTGGAAAGTACAGTAATTTCCTGTAATCTCCTGTACCCATACATGCACGGCCTCCCCTACTATCAACATCTTACATCAGGCACATTTTTTAAAACCTGTGAGCCAACATTGATACATCATTATCACCCGAAGTCCATAGTTTGCATTAGGGTCCATTCTTTGTGTTACATATATACATCATTATAGAATCATACAGAATAGTTTCACTGCCATAAGAATCTTCTGTGCCCCTTCTACTTTTCCCTCCCTCCACCCCAACCTTTGGCAACCAATGATCTTTTTACTATTTCCATAGTTTTGCTTTTTCTAGAATGTCATATAATTGGAATCATATGTGTGTAGTCTTTCTGGATTGGCTTCTCTCGCTTAGTAATGTGTTTTTAAGGTTCCTACTTTTTTGTGGCTAGATAGCTTCTTTTTATTGTTTAACTATATTTTTTTCTGGATATACCACAGTTTATTTATCTATTCACCTACTGAAGAACATTTTGTTTGCTTCCAAGTTTTGGCAGTTATGAATAAAGCTATTGTAAACATTCATGTTCAGGTATATTTGTAGACATAAGTTTTTAAATCATTTGGTTAAATACCAAGGCACATGATTGCTTGATTATGCAATAAGATTTAGTTTTGTAAAAAACACAAAAATTGTGTTCCGAAGTCACTGTATGATTTTTTATTACTACTACTCACGAGAGTTCCTGTTGCTCCACATCCTAACCAGCATTTGATGTTGTCAGTGTTTTGGATTTTAGCTATTCTAATAGGTGTGTAGTGGTGTCTCATTATTTTAATCCTTTTGGACTTTTGACTGATGTCTTCCCACCAAATATTATGGTGTGCCATGTGCTATGGAAAAATTTGAAAGATTAGTGGATGAACAATTAATAATGGAATAGGGAGAGGAAGAAAGGCCAGTCCAGTTTAGGCAAAGGAAGCTTTTGTGAAAAGCCTTATGAGTGAAAGATAATATGATAAATAGCAAATAGTTGGGGATATGGTATAGAATAGTTTAGGAGGAGTATCAGGAGGTGAGGACATACATTTAAATAGAAGCTGAATTTTGAGAATATGAGTTAGGTTGGATTTTATTTTTATAAAAGATAGAAAAATTTAAATAATCTTAAATACAGCAACCAAATAGTTTCAACTAGACAAACTTGATTAATTCACATACATACATGCATTTTTCAAAATCACATTAAAAAACCCAAACATACGAAAAAAACTTTTTAAAGAAATGCATTTTGGAGTATTTAGGGATTTGCTTAAAAGCACTTTAGTAATAAGAAATTTAAAAATAAAAGAAGGGTAGGCAAACATGACAAAATGTTGATAATTATAGAATTACAGCAATGGGCACATGAGTGTTTGTCTTACTATTCTCTCTACTTTTGTGCATGTTTGAGAGTTTTTCTAACTTATATATTTTTAAAAATTACAAATAGTAGACTAGGATTGGAAATATTTGTAAGCGATGAAGTGACGTGATTACATTTACATATAAGTAAAGACATTTATGTGACAGAATTGACAATGTGAAGGAAGGTGGCTATGACTGGTTAGGAGTATATTGCAATACTACAGGTAAGAAATGATATGGATACCTTAATTGATAAATCATAAGTATAGTGATGTTATTTAAAACTACAACATTTATAACATCCTCCAGAGTAACTGAGTGGAGCGAAAATAAAAGACAATCAAGGACTGCACTCTAAAAGACAATATTTGAGCACTGAAGAGAAGAAGAAGAGCCATTGAAGAACTTGAAATGGCTGGGCATGGTGGCTCACGCCTGTAATCCCAGCACTTTGGGAGGCTGAGGTGGGCGGATCACGAGGTTAAGAGATTGAGACCATCCTGGCCAACATGGTGAAACCCCGTCTCTACTAAAAATACAAAAAAATTAGCTGGGCATGGTGGTACGTGCCTGTAGCCCCAGCTACTTTGGAGGCCAAGGCAGGAGAATCGCTTGAACCTGGGAGGTGGAGGTTGCAGTGAGCCAAGATTGCACCACTGCACTCCAGCCTGGCAACAGAGTGAGACTCTGTCTCAAAAAAGAAAGAAAAAAACAAAACAAAACAAAACAAAACAAAACTTGAAATGGAATGGCTAAAGAGGTGGGAGGAGAATCAGGGAGCAGTGAAGCTGTTATTGAATAAAAATACATATTATATTTGTAAATATAATCAAATTTCACAAATTGTGTACTGTTGCTCTAGGCTCTGTTTGCTGTAGGTTTTAGATAATGTCCTATGGAATCATGAACAGTCATAAATAGTTAAATAGTTTTTCTCAGTATTGATAGTTCTTTATTGTTGAGAATAATTGTCTGGCTGTCATAGCCATATTATTCTTCCATATAAAAAATTTAATTTGTTTATTTGTAGGGTAAAAATGGGTTTTTTGAAGCCATAATTCAATAAAGAAAATAAATTTCAGATTGAAACATAGAGGCCTAGACTTTATATCACATTTGGAACCCTTATTATTTAGTTATAAATAGCCCATAGTTGAAACATGTTTTTGAATCAAAGGTAATTAAATAAGATAAATAAGATTATTTGCCTAGTATTCTGATTATCAGATCAATCAAATTTGTTTTCCTCATTGCTGATAACAGAATATAATTTGGTCAGGCTGAAAACTAGAAAACCCATAACCATGAATGCTGCAGTTAATTTCAAATGGAAGTCTCCTTTAGTAATAATATTAACTGTTATTATTTATTAAATTCATTCTGGATATTTGTCACCAGGCCAAGCACCATTCACAATTCATCTTGTTTAATCCTCATAGTTTTATTTTTCATTTTTTTAAATTATATGGGTATATATTAGGTATATGTATTTATGGGGTATATGAGAGTTTTGATACAGGCATGCAATGTGAAATAAGCACGTCATGAAGAATGGGGTATCTATCCCCTCAAGCATTTATCCTTTGAGTTACAAGGCTTTGTAATATTTATACCCAACTGGTGGGTGAAGATGTTGAAATTCAGTGAGATTAAATAATTTGCTTGACATCACACAGCTAGCAAGTGGCTGAGCAGAAGTTTTGTCCCAGGAGGCATGAATATGGAGCTCATGCACATGACATCTTGTAATACACTTTATTACTTGGTCTCCTTGGACCAGACGTTCAGGACTCTTCATCACAGGAGCTGACATCTGTATCTTAGAATGTCCGATCATGCAGCATAAAACGAGAGAGCATAAGAATAGACTTCGCCAGATGCCATAAATGTTATTTTTATTTTTAGAACCTCTGGGGACTGATGCTACAGTTAGGTTTTCATCTAATATTCACAAATTGAAAGTAATGTATTTTTCACAAATATTTTGGGGCTATAGTGCAAATTTCATAACTTATGGGAAAATAAGAACCATTATGGGCATATTATAAAGCAAATTATTTGAAATTGAAGTTAAAATGACCCGTAATGGAGAATATGTTCTATATTTTTAATAGCATAGGAAAAATTAATGAGTTAGATGTTCATAAATCTTTGGGACAGGTTGGCATCCTCCCAAGAGTTTTAAAGGAACCAAAGGATGAAATTATGGAAACCATAGCTAAAATGTGTAGTAACAGTTCATTTTACCTGAATATTGGCAAGCTGTTAATATAATTTCTCTCTATAGCAAAGACTAGTGAGGAGACCAAGGAAACCTGGACACACAGCTACCAGATCTCACCTCTATGTTGCTAAGGGTTCAGATCAGCATGTGGTGTTAGAACTTGTCGATTTCACTGCCCCCATTTGAGAAGTTTAAAAATGCCTCCAGGCTCACACCCACCTCACAGGGCCTCCTAAAACATAGGTCATTGTGCTCTGTGCCGGGTGAACCTGCTAGGCTAATCATGACTAACTGGTTCAGAAATGAGGCCTGAGGAAACAGACACCAGGAGAAAGCTAGAGCCTCAGGAAAAAGAGTAATGAAATCAGTGAGCACTAGTAGAAGAATTATAGAACCAAACCTCTTCCCAGTTTCTACCGAATATGGATTTATACTTTTTCTACATAGATCACACATATTCACTTATAATTCCTTCATTCAATATAGAAGACACCAGAGAGAGATACGAGAAAGAGGGAGAGAGAATCTACAAGAAACCCACTTAAGCTTTAAAGGCACACATAGGCTGAAAATGAAAAGATGGAAGAAATTATTCCATGCAAATGGTAACCAAAAGAAAGCAGACATGCCTATACTTCAAGTTAAAAACTGTTGTAAGAGACAAGGTAATTATTTAATGATAAAGGGGCCAATTCACAATGAGGACATAAACATGGTAAATATATATGCACCCAATTTTGGAGTACCCAAATACATAAAGCAAATAAACTTTCCATTCAATAGCATCGAAATACACATTTTTCTCCAGTGCACATGGAATATTCTCTAGGATAGAGCAAATGTTGGGCCACAAGACAAGTCTTAGTACATTTAAGAAGACTGAAATCATATTAATGGATATGAAGGGAGAAATAGATAGCAATACAATAATAGCAGGGAACTTCAATCCCCAACTTTCTTTTTGTATGCTATATGTGTGTGTGTGTATATATATCTTCACATTTTATTTATATGGCTGTATTTTTCTTTAAAATAGACTTTTATTTTAGGTTCAGGGTACATGCATAGGTACAAATGTTACCTATGTAACATTTGTGATATAGGTAAACTCATGTCATGAGGGTTTGTTGTACAGATTATTTCATCACTCAAGTATTAAGCCTAGTACCCATTAGTTATTTTTCCTGAACCTCTCCCTCCACCCACCCTCCACCATCAGAGAGGCCGTAATGTCTATTGTTTCTATCTTTTGTGTCCATGTGTTCTCATCATTTAGATCTCTCTTAAAAGTGAGAACATGTGGTATTTGGTTTTCTGTTCCTGAGGTAGTTTGCTAAGGATAATGGCCTCCAGCTCCATCCATATTCTTGCAAAGCACATAATCTTGTTCCTTTTTTTTTTACAACTGCATAGTATTCCGTGGTGTATATGTGCTAGATTTTCTTTATCCAATCTGCTCTTGATGGGCATTTAGGTTGATTCCATGTCTTTCCTATTGTGAATAGTGATGCAATGAACATAAGCCTACACATGTCCTTTGGATAGAATGATTTATATTACTTTGGATATATACCCAGCAATGTGATTGCTGGATCAAATGGTAGTTCTTTTTCTCAGCTCTTTAAGGAATCATCACACTGCTTTCCACAATGGTCGAACTAATTTACATTCCCATCAACAGTGTAGAAGTAAGTGTTCCCTTTTCTCTGCAACCTTGCTAGATCTGTTATTTTTTGACTTTTTAATAATCACAATTCTGAGTCATGTGAGATGGTACCTAATTGTGGTTTTGATTTGCATTTCTGTAATGATTAGTGATGCTGAGCATTTTTTCATATGATTGTTGGTCACAGGTATGTCTTCTTTTAGAAGTATGTTTATGTTCTTTGCCTAGTTTTTAATGGGGTTGTTCTTATCTTGTAAATTTGTTTAAGTTCCTTATCATTGCTGTATATTAGAACTTTATCAGATGCATAGTTTGCAAAAATTTTCTCTCATTCTCTGGTTTGCCTGTTTACTCTTGATAGTTTCTTTTCCTGTGCAGAAGCTCTTTAGTTTAATTAGATCTCATTTGTCAATTTTGGCTTTCATTGCAGTTGCTTTTGGTGTCTCCGTCATGAAATCTTCTCTTATATCCAGAGTGGTATTGCCTATGTTTTCTTTCATGGTTTTTACAATTTTGGGTTTTACATTTAAGTCATTAATCCAACTTGAATTGATTTTTGTATATGGTGGAAGGAAGGGATCCAGTTTCAGTCTTCTGAATATGGCCAGTCAGTTATCCTAGCATCATTTATTTAATAGGGAATCTTTTCTCCATTACTTGTTTTTGTCAGCTTTGTCGAATACTAGGTGGTTGTAGGTGTATGGCCTTATTTCTGGGCTCTCTATTCTTTTTTTTTTTTTTTGAGACAGAGTCTCACTCTGTCACCCAGGCTGGAGTGTGGTGGCGCGATCTCGGCTCACTGCAAGCTCCGCCTCCTGGGTTCACACCATTCTCCTGCCTCAGCCTCCCGAGTGGCTGGGACAACAGGCACCCGCCACTGTGCCCGGCTAATTTTTTGTACTTTAGTAGAGACGGGGTTTCACCGTGGTCTCGATCTCCTGACCTCGTGATCCTCCCTCCTCGGCCTCCCAAAGTGTTGGGATTACAGGCGTGAGCCACTGCGCCCGGCCTGGGCTCTCTATTCTGTTCCATTGGTCTGTGCGTCTGTTTTTGTACCAGTATCCTGCAATTTTGGAAATCTCCCACTTACAACAATTGATAGATTAGCCAGACAGAAAATTGATAAGTAAATATTGGATTTGAATTACATTTTTAACCAAATGGACCCAACAGCCATGCATGGAACTTTCTATCCAACAACAGCACAATACACATTTTTCTCCAGTGCACATAGAATATTCTCTAGGATAGAGCATATGTTAGGCCACAAGAAAGTCTTAATACACTCAACAAGACCAAAAAAGAAGGAGATTTTGCCATTTGTCACAACATGGATGAGCCTGAAGGACATTTTGCTATATGAAATAGGCCAGACACACACACACAAATATTTAATAATCTAATTTATATGTGGAATATAAAAAGTAATTCAAATTTACAGAGGAGGAGAACAAAACAGTAGTTAAGGAGAAGGGTAATGGAGAAATGTGTGTCAGAGGATACAAATTAACGGAACTATAGAATAAACAAGTCTGGATATCGAATGCACACAATAAGGACTAGAGGTAATAAAATTGTGCTGTATATGAGATTAATGCTAAATGAGTAGATTTTAGCTGCTCTTGCCACACAAAAATAGGTAGCTGTGATACAATGGATGTTAGTTTTATTCACTATAGTAACCTTTTTAGTATATATGTATCCCATAGCATCATGTTGTATACCTCAAATATACACAATACTTCTTATTTTTAAAGAGAGAGAAATATCTTTGTCTTGCTCATATCCCTTCTAAATGTAAATGTTGTCTTATTTATCTCTTTTTTCCCCCTAAATCCTCCTCTTTTTCAGAACCAGTCCAGCTCCACTTTTCAATGAGGTTTGGAACAATGGCTCCCACTTTTAGATATATAAAAATCATCTCAAATTTGACTTGTCCCAAACTATCTCCTAATCCCTCTCCCCCAAGAAAGCATTTCTTCCATGGTCTTCCCACCTAGGTTGATGGCAACTTCATTCTTCTATTTTTCCAGGCCCCAAATCTTGAAGATCAGCCTTGGTGGTTCTCTTCTTCTTACATCCCATATCCAATAACTCATTAGCTCTTTCTTAAAAATATATCCAGGATAAAGCTATGCTATGTTTGGAATGTTTATGTCCCCCACAAATTCTTATGTTGAAATGTTAACCCTCAAGGTGATGATATTAGGAGGTGGAGCCTTTGGGAAGTAATTAGGCCATGAGTGGAGTTCTTGTGAATGAGATGAGTGCCCTTATAAATGAGACCTGAGAGAGATGCCTTGTCCCTTCTGCCATGTGAGGTTGTATCCAAAAGAAGGCTGTCTATGAAATGGGCCCTCACCTGACACTGAATCTATCAATGCCGTGAACTTGGAGTTCACAGTCTCCACAACGTGAAAATAAGTTTTTGTTATTTATAAGCTACCTAGTTTGTAGTATTTTTATTATAGCAGCCCAAACAGACTAAGATAAGCTACTTCTCACCACCTCCACTCCCATCATCCCGATCAAGGCCTCCATAACCTCTTACCTGGAATATTGCAATAGCTTCCTAACTGGTATCCCTCCTTTTGCTCTTGCTCACTTCAGCAGTCAGTGTGGCCCAGTTAAAATGTGAGACAGAGTTGTCAGATCCTGTCACTTTTCTGCTCAGTTCTATCCAAGTTATTTCCTAGTCAGACAAAAGTTGAAGTCCTAAAAACTGTCTATGAGGCTGTACACTATTTACTCCTCATCTCCACCATTTATCTTTCTTATGTTAATCCATTCTCTCTTCCTTGATTCTTTTCTGTAGCCACACTGATTTTTTTTTCTATTCTGTGTATGTGCCAGGCATGTTGTCTCTATCAGGGACTTTGTTTCACTCCAGGATTAAGTCCTTTGGGTCCTTTTCTAAGCCCCTCCCTCAAAAGTCCTTTCCCATCTCTCCATCTGACAATGCAATATATGCTCATCCTCCTACACCTGTGCTCTGTATCCCCCTTACCTACTGCATTCTTATTATCTGTAGCACTTTTACTCTGTATTTTACTCAGTATCTCTAAGGAGTGGAATCATGAGTGACTTAAATTTTTTATAATTTCTGCATTTTTTCAGTATTGAACAATGAGCATATTCAGAGGAAGGAGGAATATTGTGGGCTGATGGAGCCAGGAAAGGCCTAGCAGAGGAGGACTGAATTTGCATCCCGCAAGGTTGGTAGGCTGGGCTAGAAGGGGAGAGACAGCATTTTAGGTCTTTATAAAACATGCAGGCCGGGCGCGGTGGCTCACGCTTGTAATCCCAGCACTTTGGGAGGCCGAGGCTGGCGGATCACGAGGTCAGGAGATCGAGGCCATCCTGGCTAACACAGTGAAACCCCGTCTCTACTAAAAAAAATACAAAAAATTAGCCGGGCGTGGTGGCGGGCGCCTGTAGTCCCAGCTACTCGGAGAGGCTGAGGCAGGAGAATGGCGTGAACCCGGGAGGCGGAGCTTGCAGTGAGCCGAGATTGCGCCACTGCACTCCAGCCTGGGTGACAGAGCGAGACTCCGTCTCAAAAAAAAAAAAAAAAAAAAAAAAAAAAAAAAAAAAAAAAAAAAACATGCACAGAAGGAAGAGGGTACCATGTGCATGGCATGTTTCAGAGGCAGTGAGGAAAGCAGCCAGGCTAGTCTTTTCCTTTATCACCAAAATGTTGAATGTGCAACTGGGAGCAGATAATACAGGGCCCAGGAGTGTGATTTTAGTCAGGTGTGTTTTTTTCTAATGGAAGACATCAGTGGCAGAATTATTCTACTAAATTCTTCTAGTCTTTTATTTTTGTCATTTCCAAGTAATCCTTAGTGTCCTAGGATTTGTGCACATCTTTCAGCACTTTACTGTTCCTAATGACACTCATTTTATGTTATAGTGGAAAAATTTAAGTTTCAATAAGTGCCATAATTACGTCTCTACCAAGATATAATTTTCTAGCCATTCCCAATGGATCTTTTTCTTCCAATATTTTTAAATGGAAAGAGGAAAAATTAATTTAAGAATTATCAATCTGGAAATCAAACTTGCACACTTAGAAATACAAAGAATAAGGTCAGGTGCAGTGTCTCACACCTGTAATCCCTGCATTTTGGGAGGCCAAGGCAGGAGATTATGTGAGGCCAGGAGTTCAAGATCAGCTTGGACAATTTAGTAAGACCCCATTTCTACACCCCCCCAACACACACACACACACACACACACACACACACACACACAACTGGGCATAGTGGCATATGCCTGTAGTCCAACCTATTCCGGAGGCCGAGGCAGGAGGATCACTTGAACCCAGGAGTTCTAGGCTTCAGTGAGCCATTATCGTGCCACTGCACTGCAGCCTAGGTGACAGAGCAACATCCTGTCTCAAAAACAAACAAACAAACAAACAAACAACAACAACAAGAAAATACAAAGAATATTCACATTTTTGTTTTGTTTTGTTGGGGTGAAGGAATGTCAAAGGATTTCGATTATAAATAGTTTATATTTCTTTTTCTCAGTCTCATCTCTATCACTTATGTAACTGTGTATAGAAGATACCATCTTGAGAAAAAATTCATCATCCTGTATGAATGTGTCTTTCCAATGTGTGGAACATGGCTATGATTTCAGCATTTGGCTGTCAGTGAAGGGCAACTCAGCACTTAATATTGAAAGGAAGGAAGCCGAGACACAATACCTAATGTTTTTACTTAAAATCTGCCCTATCCACACAGAGCTGAGACCTTTCCTGGAAAGGGAAACCAGGCATGATATAAAGCATGTTTAACAGTGTTGAGTTTGTGTCAGTGGGCAAATAGTATGGTTGGAGAAAACACTATTTCGCACAATTTACATGGTAGAATGTACAAAGCATTTTCAAAGTCAGATTTGGAAGTTATTGGGTATATAGTTGTAGGCTTAGAAAAACAGGATGCCAGCACAAATCCAAACAATACAGAATAAGACTAAGTGTGGTAGGGCTTGGGGGTCTTTCTTCTCGTATTGAAGGGTCAACCAATTCATAATGTTTCTAATGATTTTCTGTGAGTACCTTCATACAGAGAGCTAATCAATTTCCAATTTAAGATGTATACTTTTGCCCTTTGGATTTCTGGAATAGAATATCAACTAAATGTGAATTTAATGGACTAATTTGCATTTCTGGGAGATTCTTTTTTAATATAACAGAGAACAGAAACATGGGTATTATAAGCCAAGCACTTTAATGTAAGGTGATGGAGTCGCAAATTAAAAGTAAAGCATTCAGTGGAAATATAAACAAACAAACAAAGAAAACAAGAAAAAAGCAACTTATAGGAATAATTGTTTTATAATATTTATTTTTTAATAGTCTGGAATTGTGTGTGTATATGAGTGGTGCGTGAAACCGAAGAGTCGAACAGGCGCTGACCTCATAGTCAGGTCCAATAAGTCAGAGAAATAACCAGGTACAATTTGGTACTTATAGTTTCTCTGATCATTCTGAAATAACAGGAAAAACTACCACTGGAAGTGGCAATGACATCAGTAAGATTTATTACTCTAGATTTATCAGTTTCTACTTTGGAGAATACACAGTAGAATTTTTGTTACCTGCATTCTGTCCCCTCCCCTCCTTCCTCTCCAGGCCCTCATCCTTTACTATAACCCCCTAACTACCTCTTTCAACTGAATTTCCATCCATTCAAATTATATTCTCCACTTCCACTTTATTCTAGTTTGTAATTCCTTAACTCTCTTGAGCCTGCTTTCTCACTTTAATTTAGCAATATTACTTTAGCCTGTACCCTCAACTTGGACTGATAGTTAGATTCTAATGTGCAATGTTTCTGATTCTGCCAAATCTTGCCTCCTGACATAGTTTTTTAAGAGCTGGCAATCTGCCCTTGAGTTGCACCAAGCGTGGCATGACCCTGACATAGTTTATCAGCAGCAGTTGCCTGTGTTAACTGCCTGACAGAAACTTCATTATTCTCGATAAAGAATACTCAGTAGGTAATGACGGTCACCAACAGTCCATACACAATGAAGAAACGTGACACACAGGTTTAATTTCTCCAGAAAACAGTTGCAAGAATACGCTTTTAAGTGTGTTGGTCAATATTTTGAAATACAGATCACATTAACTTTTGCTAGTGTTTCTCATTACCTTATGGTCATTTCTGCATTTGGGTAGCTAGACTCTGGCAATGATTGCCTTAGGACACAGGTAGTACTATGGGAAGAAAAGAGTCAATTTTTGATTTTGAGTTTCAAAATATGTGTTTTGTGACTTATGGCAGAAATAAATATTTGAATTTTAAAAGCCTAAGCTATCTACTGAAAATGATAGTGAGCCAGGCTCACAATCTTCATTAAATAAAGACTCTTTGGACTGGGGAAGGGACAAGAAAGTAAAAGAAAATATTTAATCTGAGAGGATCCACAAACCCCTGTCTCCTCCACACTTCTCATCACTATCTTCTTGGGGGAGATAAAAGCCCTAGAGAAGTTCAGACACCTGAGACCAGAAAGGATCCATAGCTCCCTTACCTGGGTGGAATTTACTAACCAAATACAACCAACAGTCCTCTAGTAGGATGACTGTATCATTTAATCATTGAAACGAGGGCATTTTCCAGCACTTTGGGAGGCCGAGACGGGCGGATCACGAGGTCAGGAGATCGAGACCATCCTGGCTAACACAGTGAAACCCTGTCTTTACTAAAAATGCAAAAATTTAGCCGGGCGTGGTGGCGGGCACCTGTAGTCCCAGCTACTAGGGAGGCTGAGGCAGGAGAATGGCGTGAACCCAGGAGGCGGAGCTTGCAGTGAGCCAAGATTGCGCCACTGCACTCCAGCCTGGGAAACAGAGCGAGACTCTGTCTCAAAACAAACAAACAAACAAACAAAAAACACAAGGGCATTTTGAGGGTGAAAATGATCTGAGCAAGTGTGAAATCTGATGAAATGTCTGGACAAAAGATGTCAACCAGGACCATCCCCGGTAAACCAGGATTTACAGTAACCCACTAATGCAATGAGATCGCATAAGAATTGTTTTTGATGTAGACAGAAAGTAGAATAATGGTCACCAAGGGCTTGGAGAAGGAGGTAATGGGGAGTTATTTTTTAATGGATAGAGTTTTAATTTGGAATGATGACAAAGTTCTGGTGTTGGATGGTGGTGATGGTTGCACAACAATGTGAATGTACTTAATGCCACTCAATTATATGCTTAAACATGATTAAAATTGTAAGTTTTATGTTATATATAATTTACCACATAAAAAAGTTATTTTTAAAAACGTATTGTTTATAATGGGTTGGTAGATTGATGAACCTGAGGAAGCCATGCAGTTTTTTCCCTGCAGTTCAGAGAGTGAAGAACGTTTCCACACAGCTGAGAATGCTGCAGATTTGCCACTGAGGGCTGGGGAACCTTGAGAGGGGTTGAGGAGGAGGCCCTAGGAGCGGCATGAATTAAGGGCAAACGCCCTGATGGGAACAACGTAATCTCAGATGCAGCAGAGGTGGATTAGGAGGAGTAGACACCTCTCCTCAAAAGCCTTCATACTATGTAGTAAGCTTCTCAAATCTTAGATTCAATCTCCTAGGAAAAAAGAGATAAGTTGACCTTGAACTTAAAAAGTTTCACTTTCTTTTATCTGGGGCTTCAAAGCATAGCTTAAGTTTATTTACAGAAAAATAAATTGAAAATATAATATGTACTTAACATTCTGAGTGTCATAATTATTACGAATAGAATTTCATTTCTGATAGCTGTAGACCAAACAAAGTCATAAAGATATTTTTGTATTATGGATCTGTTAATCAGATAACGTATTTTTGGTTTAATACATTATGGCTTAGAATAACATTTGCTTAATATTTAAAGTACTATTTAAAAATATTTGTATTTAAATATGTAAAATTATTATATTTTCTTTATTTTTTTAGAGACAGGGTTTGCTCTGTTGCCTAGGCTGGAGTGCAGTGGCACAATCATAGCTCACTGCAGCCTTGAACTCCTGGGCTCAAGCGATTCTCCTACCTCAGTCTCCTGAGTAGCTGAGACTACAGGGGCACATTATCACACTTGGTTATTTGATGTGTGTGTGTGTGTGTGTATGTGTGTGTGTGTGTGTAGATGGGGGTTTTGCTATGTTACCCAGGATGGTCTTGAACTCCTGGTCTCAAGCAATCCTGCCATCTTGGCATCCCAAAATGCTGGGATTGCAGGCATGAGCCACTGCACCTGGCCTATATTTTCTTTAATGTGCTATTCTGGAAAGTACTTTGATTTATTGTTTATAGTTCTTACTATTTAAGGAAGCCAAATATTTTGTTTTCCTAAATGAACACATTTCAAAATATACCATGGTCATCAATAAGAAAATATGGTTTCATTTACATGTTACTTTTCTGAATTATTTCCAGAAATGCCTCTACTGTGTAAAGTACAGTAAGGACGCAGTGGACAACTGAGAATCTAACAGGTGCAGTGGTTGTGGTTAATGTTTTAGGCCAGCAGCAGGTAGATGGAAAACCCAACCATTTTGTTCATGCTGGATTGCAACCAGGATTTCTTTACTATTCCTTCACTCTGATGAGAACAGTAGTTTCTTGAATATTTCCTCCTGTCTGCTAATTTATTTGCTGAAAGGTATATTTAAAAGGAAGTTTTTGAATATACATTTTTAGGTTGGTTTGTTTAACAATGTTAATACAATAAAATGAAATAAAGCATTTCAAGCCATGTTTTAAATGCCACATTTCTAACATGTTACCCTTAGGGCCGGGTTGTATAAATGCAGCTTGGGCTCTTTTTTTTTTTTTTTTTTTCGAGACAGAGTCTTGCTCTGTCACCCAGGCTGGAGTGCAATGGCATGATCTCAGCTCACTGCAACCTCCGCCTCCTAGGTTCAACTGATTCTTCTGTCTCAGCCTCCCTAGTAGCTGGGATTATAGGCATGTACCATCACGCCCAGCTAATTTTTTGTATTTTAGTAGAGATGGGGTTTCACCATGTTGCCCAGGCTGGTCTTGAACTCCTGAGCTTAAGCAATCCACCCGCCTCAGCCTCCCAAAGTGCTAGGATAACAGGCGTGAGCCACCGCGCCCGGTCTAGCTTGGGCTCTCTTAAAAGGACTTTGTAGATAGAGAAGACTATATGTCTATCTTTATGGTGCTATGAAATGGATATTAGAAAAGAGATTTCAACATTTTTAGCCTTTGTTTTACTTTTATACTTTTTGACCTCTCTCCCCAGCAAACAGAATCAAATTCTTTTTGTATTAGAATCTTCCTTTATTTTCTACTACTTGCACACACATTACCATGCAGTATTTAAATTAACTCTCAGCCATTTGAAATTTGGCTCCTTGATCAGGAAAACATGACTTATTTGCTATTTTAATGAAAGATTATGCAACCTAAAATCTACATTGTTAAATTGTAGCCTACCTTTGAACCATTGGTCCAAAACTAACACATGGCCTACCTCAGGTTCTAAGGCAATTTTTCAGTCTGGCCTTACTTTTCACATTAAAGATTGCAGGTAATGCATGTTTTCTTGTTTTTCAGGAAGACTGAGCAGGATTGTACCAAACCATGCTATTTAACAGTGTACACTCCGTGCTCCAGAAGCAAAAATAACTTTAGAATAAAAGGCTTAAATGCTTTCTTTAAAATGGGATAGAGAATATTCTCCATGTTATTCAGCTCTTTCTTTTGGTTAGGGAGAATAATGAGCTATAAGGGCATTTTTGATTGTCCACCCCATTTTTCTTTCCTCTTTCTTACAGTTCTGTGATTTCTCTTCTTGTGTCCACACATTCCCCAACACAGTATATGTGAATCCATTCTGAACGCTAGGGATGGATTTGCTTGATTTAGTGTTAACTCTAATCTTAGGCACTTTAGAAACAGAGATTACTTTAGGAACCCAGGACTAAGCCAGTTGTTGATGGCATGCCACTAGAAACAGCGTTTAATTTACAAACGGACATGGGCCCAAATTCAGGTTAATGAGAAAAAGTGAGCTGGGGACTTTTTGAGGGAAATTGCAATGGACTGAAGAAAATATCCTTGGGCAAGACACCTGTTGTGCCCCTGGAAACAAAGACGAGTGCTGGTCAGAGCTAGAACTTCCGTTGTCATCAGTAACGCTAAGGATGAACCCCCATCAAGAGGACGGTGCTGCCAAGTATCACAGAGAAATTGGACAGGGGCTTTTGGATTATGGTAAACCTGAGCCACCCTACTTTTGGACTTTGAGTTAAATGGTCCAGTACATTTCCTTAGTATTTGAGTAACTTTCAATTAGGTCTTCAGTTATTTATAGCTTACAAGTATATAACATACTCTGCTAATAGGAGAAGAACTTCTGGATGGAAGAAACTGCTGTTTAATAGCTTACCCCTAATACTACTAAATTAGGGAAGAGTAGCTTAAAACAATATTCAAAACATGATCTCAGCTTAACCCATTACATTCTGATTGGTGGGGTAGTAAATAGGCATTAAACTGTGTTATCATTATAAAATGAAGAAACTATACATCTCCAACCTTCCATACTCTCTATGGAAGTCTTTTATAAAACTTTGATTTAGAGTCCCAAGTTAGTAAAGTGTGTGTTAACTCTACTCATACTTCTGTCAATAGTGTATACTTGTTGAAAAAATACATGTACTAATCTTATGCAGCATTTTGCAAATAATTCTGTGACTGTTCTGTTGAACCCACATGCTAGACTTACACATCTGGCATCTCACTTTATTTTGGGATAGTAACAACTTCCTAACAAAGTGTTGCTTCTTGCAGAGAAGAGTGCTAACCCTTCAACCTAGCTGCATTATTCAACAGGAGAAAATATTTATCTGCATATTTTTTATTAGGTATGAATTTTGCATTTCTCTTTCCTAAGAATATATTCTTTCTAGGAGACCATGATATTCTGAGCCTATCTTAACTATGTAAGGGGTTATTACTTAAAAGATATGTGGTTCCAATTTAATTTATTTAGCCTGGAAAACAGAGGATTTGCATTCAAACTAAAATTTGTCCTTAGGGTGGTCTTTAGAGGTACTGTGAATATATTAGAGACTGCCATTTAAATTCACATTCTCAAATTAATTGTGTGCAATAAAAATGATTTCCAATTCCTTTTTGGCAGCTACTGTTCAATAAAATCAAAAAGCTGTGTCTTTCATGAACCTGGGAAATAGTACATGTACATCAAGTTAGAGACATAGTATCAACACATGATTAAATTTCACACACACACACAATTGACATAACTTCTGTCATTCTTTTCTTTTTGGACAATGTATCTTTATTTCATAGTCTTTATTTTATTTCTTATTTGTTATTTACTTACTTTCATAGCAATTTCTGTCTTGTAGAGACTTACATTTGGGTTCTTTGAAAGAATTAAGCAAACTATGTCAATATAGCAAGCTTAGCAACTCCTTTTCAACTGTGCTTTATTTCCTTTACAGAAATGAGTTTGCTTGTTTTTGTTTTCAATTTAATAAAATGAAATATTAACATGTCAGATTTGTAAGTGATCTTCAATGTCAGTGAATTCTTTTCTTCACCTCATGTGTAAATTTTCCTTAAAACAAACTCCAAGCCAACGGAAAAGATTTGAATTTCAACCCTGCTACTTAGTGGCTATCAGAGTTTGGGCACACGTGACTTATTGAAATACAGTTGTCTCATCTATAAATGTCAGTAATAACATTGACCTCGGATTTGATGTGATAATTATTTGCTTCACAATCCCTTTTACCTATATGTAATTAGCAAATTTGATGAGTGGTTGTTTTATATATTTATGTAAGCAATAAAGCTAATAAAAAGATTTTGGAAAGAAAAAATTGTGGAACACATAACTAAATCCTTTTCTCCAGTTTTTTATTTTCTCGTTTGAGATGCTGATCATTTTCTTAATAATTTACTTATATTTCTTCCATTTATAAAGCAAGGATTTATGTAGAAAATGTAGAAAACACAGGCGAGGATAGTGAAGAAAATTTAAATTACTACCAGTTGAAATCTAGGGCAGGTTATAAAGATAGATCATTTCCTCACTCTTGGAAAACAAAAAGCCCCCAGTTATTTATTGTATCTGACAAATAAGAGACTAATTATAATAAATTAATAAATGTGTCTATTATAGTCTAATAATCAGAAATTATGCACTAGTTTGCAGCTGGTTCAAGGCAAATGGGAAGAAAAAGGAGCTGGTTGGTTTCCACTCTGTTCCTCTCTCTAGACCTATTATTGTAGGCTGAGTTAGAAAACAGTGCTCTGCCTGAGCTCCCAACCTCAAGCTTACCACATGGGTGCTTTGATGCCCACTGTCTCCTTCACCATGGCATCAGGGAGGCAGAAGGCCACAGCCATTCAAAATATTCTTTAGATCAATACTTTTGCCAAGCTTCATTTCTGCTCACAGCCTTCCTAGCCTATTTTATAGGTAAGGGTTATAAAAGAAATTCTCTCATACCTCTTTTGTCAATCCCTCTTGGGTGGCCCAGCCCCTCTCTGTGTAACAAGGGAATGATTGGCACCTGCTGCCTTTGGGCTTCCATGAAAACTGACACAACAGTCTTGTTTTTACATCCAGTTATAATCACTCCCTTAGGATACATTATATGAAGTGGATTTCTGCACCTAAGAATATGACCATTTTAAAACTCTTGACACATGCTAGTAAATTTCTACTTCCCCAAATAAAAATATTATAGCAGTTCACACTTTCATCCTTACTACATAATACTGAGAAAAGAAAAATAGGGTAACGGAAGAGAACAGGACAAGAAGGAAAAAGCAGGGGCCTGAACCTGAGAAGAGAGGAATGATACAGAGAAATGGGAAGAAGTGCATGCAGGAGATGGGGTACAATCTCCTATAACTCAGGTAAATCCATGTCAAGTTAAACTCCAGCATAAATAAATATGATTAATCTCTGCCAAATTATTTCAATGCGCAAGCATATTTATAGCTAGTTATTTTCTTATTTTCTGGGTCTAGCCTAGAAAGAGTTATTGAGAGGTAGATTTACATAATCATCCTAGAACTCTTTCCATAGCAAAATGTAGAAAAATAGCAAAATATAGCAATATTAGTTCAGGCCATAACAGTATCTGCAAAGGCAGCATGGTGTAGTAGAAAGAAGATACATTCTGTCTCCAGATTCTGCAACTTACTAGCTGGTTGATCCTGAGATAGTTGCTCAATACTAATGGGTCATAAGCTTCTCAACCCTAGAATTAGAATAATAGTGTCTTTCTTGCTCAGCCCATGTGGTAATTATGAGATGAGATAGGATGAATTTTGGAATTTGTGAACTGTAAAGATCTTACAACAATCAGATATGTTGCCTTGTCAATGATTTATCAGCACCAAGGCATACTTGGAAGTTTCTAATTGATATTTTTTAAATCTATTTTTTGTCTTGTTGATAGTATCCATGCCGTTGTTTTGCCACAAATGAGCTTTCGTATGTCAAGTGTACCTTGCATTTTTCTGGGTGCTTAGAAGCTACTCAGTAAATATTAGTTCTTGGTTTCCTCTCTCCTCCCAGTTCCCCAACTATTTGCTTTTTGGAAATATCTGCTTATTTTACAATCATATTGTCATGACTCATTCTTTTCAAGTAGACAACAGAAAGTATGTGTATGCGGGGAACCTACTGCTCCACATTCTCATATTTATTGCATTTGATATTATTTGCATGGAAAGCATTTTCTTGCCAGCCTAATTTGGTGAAAATGATGTCAACTTTTTCCCTATTGTTCATCTGAAATCAGCTCCTAGATTTAATGGATTACATATCTTGGCTTTATTTTCTCATTTAATTTAATTTTATTGATGTAAAAACAATAGGAATAACAAAATGCTTCCAGTGTCAATGGTAATTAAAAAAACAAACAGAAAGGTAATAAAATGCATTATTACTTTGGCTAGATCCTTCCTTCTTTATTCACTTGAGAAAAAAACAATCCAATCTTGAGAGAAAATGTAGAATGTGGTTTTGCGCCAGCCGTAATTAGCAGGAACAGCTTGACGAGAAACAGTGATGGAAGAATCAATGACATCAATAAAGTAAAACCCAGATAAGGTTTCTGTTTTTCATATTAGGTCTTTACATATCAACTTAACCAAATGATTGAGAAATGACATTCTTAATCCCAAACAGTGTGCCATAAATATATTGTAAACCATTTTGACCTTTTAAAACTATGTCAAGCTTTTCCAGTCTCCCAAGAGAGTATACAACATGGTTTTATAACCAATAATGCCTTCCCATTAAACACTACAGTAGTTTTATCAAATAGAATTTTTAAATGAGATTTAAAAATTGCGGAAAACCAGGATTAAGTGAAACATTAAAAATGTGACTGATGTTCTACACTCAGGTCTTGATTGTAGGCATAATCATGAGAAGGGTAATATTTTTAAATTTTTAATTTGTTTGCTTTAATTTATCGAACTTTCATTTGGATTGATCTCAGTTTCTTCTCTTCCCTCATGACCATAAATCAAAAGATCTAGGATTTTTTCCATCAGAATTTGCTGATGCTTTACATATTGTTAAGAACAAACCCTTCTTGGTGAAACATAGGAACCACATGCCTCACACTTAGACCAGGGTTTTTCCATTTTAGCACTATGGATAGTCCAGATCTGATAACTCTTTGTTGTGGGGAACTCTCTTATGCATTGTATTGAGTTCAGCAGCATTCCTCAGCCTCCACCCACTAGATTTCAGTAGAACTTCCGAGTTCTGATTATCAAAAATGTGTATAGACATTGCCAAATATCTTCTTGGGGGCAAAAAGCACAACTGGTTGAGAATCACTTTCTTAGATTGAGACTTCTACATTTCAGATGACATACATATAACTAACTTGATACACTAATGTGGCCAAAAAGAAAGAAGTCTAGCAGAGATAGGAAATCAAACCACAGTAGACTATAGTGGTTCTCAATCATGACATGCATTAAAAATACCCGTGAGATTTAAAAATACTGATACACAGACCAACCCCATATTAGTTGACTGAGGATCCTTGGATATAAGGACCAAGAATCACTGCCAAATTTACTAAAGTAGGTTCCTCTGTGAATTTGATATACTACCTTTAGGGGCAAACACACAAGTTCTCCTTTTTGCAGTGTTACCCATCTTTTAATTTCTGTCCTTTCAGAGTCTGGAGTTGCTTCTGTTGACCATCAATTTCCTGTGGTGCAGAGGGGCTACAAGTATAATACAGATTAAACTCCCTGCAGGAAGTCTCTTATAGGTAAGAACAAGTTCAGGTAAAGACAACACAATTCCTTTCACTTGCAACCACTTCCCAGTGTGGAGCCTAGAACTGTAGTTCTCACTGTGAGATTTCTGAGAATCAGCAGCACAACCTAGGAACTTGTTAGAAATGCAAAACTTCTGACTACGCTAGAACTACTGGATTAAAATCCCTTGGGGTGTGATATAGCAATGTGTGTCTTAGTAAGGTGATTCTGAAGTACAATAAAATTTGAGAACTGTGAGCTAGAGACATTCTCTGTATTCGCTTATGTGTTTTCAGTGTTCTTCCACCTGAAACCACACTTCACAAGACTTAAATCATTGGCATACACTTTCATTGACTCTTTTAAATACTGCTGCTTAGGATTCCATTTTCTCAGAGATGTTTGTTGTGGAATCTATGACATATTTATACAGGTTATAGTCCTCAGAAAAGGAGAACTAGAGGTAAAGAAGAGGTCGAGTGAAGCAGAGAGCACTAGACACAGACCTGGCCCAAGTGAATGAGCACAGAAAATCTCCAAACTTGCTGCACTATGGGCCCATTCAGATCCCTACAACAGCTTGGTTTGACTTCCACGGGTAATAATTAGCAGTTAGTGGGCCAGAAGAAAATGACATAATGATAGTTATTGAGAAGAGGAGGCCACATGCAGAAAAAGGAGAACGTGATTTTAGGCAGAGCCGCTGATGATTGAGGAAGGAGAGAAACAAAGGCACCTCATGCCTTTCCATATTACCTTTATTGTAAGTGAATTACATTCTCGCATTCTACACCATTACATTCAGTAGTTTTACGTTACAGGTCAATAATGGAGGTTGGCCTCTATATTACCAAGTGTTACTTGCTAGTTGATATAATTATCCCTTGGTGGACAAGATTGGGAAACTTTCTAGTGGAAAGTATCAATATAATTTTTGTGTGGATACTAGGCTATAGAGGGGCAGGGGTAGAAAATGGGTTTTAATTAGAGGATATTGAAGGAGTCTAGGAGAAAGATTCTGTTGCAGCAGTCCAGGAGAGTAACAGGGGAGAAAGTGTGATAAAAATGTAATGTTAGCTTTGAGATCTAGTTTTCTTTTCTTTTTTTCTTTTTTAGAGACAGGATCTCATTTTGTTGCCCAGGCTGGAGGGCAGTGACACAATCATAGTTAATTGTAGCCTCAAACTCCTGGGCACAAGCAATCCTCCTGCTCCAGCCTCCAGAGTAGTTGGAACTACAGGCATGTGCCACCATGCCCGGTTAATTTTTTTTTTTTTTTTTGTAGAGACAGGCTCTTGCTGTGTTGTCCAGGCTGGTCTCAAACTCCTGGCCCAAGTAAGTTGTTCTTCCATCTTGGCCTCCTGAAGTGTTGGGATTACAGGTGTGATCCACCTTGCCCAACCATAATTGATTTCATTACAAGACAGGAATCAAGAATGACTCTTGCGTTTTTGCTTAATCACCTAGGTGGATGTAAAATAACTGAAACTGAGAAATTTAGTAAGGAAGAATATTGAAAAGGTTGAGGAATCAAGTTGTTTTGACCATATGCATTCTAAGATTCTTATTATGAAAACAAATAAAGATGCTAAGAAAGCAGAATAATAAACAAATCTAGAGTACAGGAAAAGGGGATTAGCTTTGAAATTTAAATCTGGGAATCCTTTGCATGTAGATTCATAAAGCCCTGAGAATGGATAAAATCATCCCAATGAAAAGAGAGAAGAGAATAGAAGAGATCCCTGAAGTCTGGGATTTTTCAACTTGGTATTTCTTTAGGCTCAGTAGTCTGTTATTTTTATCATGCTGAATTCTAATATCCTTGGATTTAATGTTACACTTTATGATGGCCATATATAAGACTTTTTTGTTTTCTTTCTCATAATTTTTAACTGAGCAATTAAATTAAAGCAGCCCACTGACAATAGCTTCTCTGTTACCATTATGGTATTGCAGCTTCCCATTGGGGATGACAGAGCTGGTGCTCAGGTAATCAACATCCTGCTGAGCCTATGAGAAAGCATTTGGGACAACTTGACAATGCATGGTGAGTCAGAAACTTTGCTTTTTGATTCAAGTATTTAAAATTCCCTATTATTTTCTTTGTTTTTGGCTGCCTTTTGCTTAGTTGTCTTGTCAGCTGTCCTAAGCCTGACAGCCATATGAGGTCAAGCAGAAAAATTGAACTGAGGAAATAATCATAGTTCTTCAGTAGATTGTTTCTGAAAACTGAATATGAAGAGAGCATATTCACAGGTATGGCATAACTTCCATCTTGTAGCTGAAAGAAATCTTACCCCCAAATGATGACAATTTATAGAATTATTAGTTGAATGTTTATGTAAGTATATGCCTTCATATTTTTAAACATGTACAGGCTGCATTATTTTCTGCCAATAAATTTTATGACTTTTATATCAAGTAAAGATATGTTGCTAATATGATCTCTGCAGTTGATAATATAACTTTTTGTGGGCTAGACTAACCATGTGGCTTCCCAGTTGGGCTGTAAAGGAATCAACAGCTAGTTTAGAGTTACTGGGGGCAGCATTTGGAAGATTTAACTTGTCCAGTTTGGGCTACTTATTAGTATTACATATTGCTTATCTATCTTTTGCAATTCTTTGGGGTCCCTTCCTTAGACTTGATGCTCAAGGAAGCTTTGATGGAAGGCTTTCTGTAGACAATTCACTTGGCTCCGACAGGCCAAAAAAGCTTATCTGGAGCCCAGATAAACCCAAGGCTCATTTCTGCATTTATTTATTAATACAGCAAACATGGTTATTTTTTGGAGATTGTCAGAAAATCAGTTCTACATACTAGATGTGAACTTGCACTCTGATACTAGTTCTGTGTTCATTTGTATTTTCTTTTATTTCTTGGTAAGAGCTCAGAAAACAACTGGATAGAAATGTGATCTTTTGGCATCTTTGAATTCACTCTTACTGAGATACCAGTTTTCCTGTCAAAGGAAAAGTTAAGAAAATGAAAACCTATGATTCTGTAATATTGACTTTCTATTGAACTAACAAGTAAATTAGAAAATAGGAAATGAAAGAGATCATGTCTAGCTTAGGGAGGCATCTATTGAAGGCTCAATGTGAAACCCATTTCGCTCTGAGCATATCTAAATGGGTACTACAAGAAATATAAATATTAGATAGATTGCTGGTATCTTGGTTTCCTTCCATGTAGAATTCTATATAGAATTTCTATCCATTTGATGTAGATCCTGGTTTTTAGAGAGCTGCAGGGGTAAGAGAAGGTAATGTAGATGGTCTCACTTTGTTAACATAAAATTACATAAACAAACCCTCACTTGAACTTCTCATAGCACAGAGTGATTAATTCAACATTTACTGGTTACTTACCATTTTCTAGGCACTGTGACGTGTTCTGGGTATGAAATTAGAGAGTTATGGGCATCCGTTTTAAGGAATACACAGTTTCTAGCCTTGCTCTAAGATTAAATCTGACTAGATCAATAGAACTCTAGCTCTTACATTTTCTTGAGTTTTAGAGACTGGAGCTACCAAATTCTGATGGTTAATTTTGTTTGTCAAATTGACTGGGAGATGGGATGCCCAGCTATTTGGCTAAACATTATTCTAAGCATGTCTGTGAGGGTGTTTCTGGATGAGATTAACATATGATTTGGTAGAATGAGTAAAGCAGATTGTCTCCCATAATGTGAATGGGCATTGTCCAATCCTTTGGAGGCCCAAATAGAACAAAATGTGGGATAAGGGAGAATTTACTCTCTCTACCTGCTTTTGAGATGGGACATTGTTCTCCTGCACTTAACCTGGAACTACTCTACTGGCTCCCTGGACTTCCAGCTTTCAGACAGCAGATCATGAGACTTCTCAGCCTTCACAATCATGTGTGTCAATTCCTTATAAATCTTGTTTATACACATGTGTGTGCATGTGTATGTGTGTGCATGTGTGTGTGTGTATATGTGTCTTATTGGTTCGGTTTCAATGGAAAACCCTGACTGATACACCAAAGAATTCCAGGAGAAGATGTACAGAAACAAAGTATGTCAAAAATCCCAGAGGGATATCCTATAGAAATCTAAGGGACTATTTCTTGTAAAATGTATTAGATACTTCATTAGTACTAACTCTGAAAACAACAGTCTGGGTTTAACTTTGAGAAAGTGCCTTTGAAAATAAAGTTACAAATATCTAAAACTAAAGTTAAAAACTGTAGATCAGACAAGCTAAGAATAGAATACCCAGAAAAACACATGCAAGTTTGCCATACAGTCAAAACTGAATTTTTGATTTATGGGAAGGGGACACAAAAAATTTGGAAGGGGCTTTGCCCAATTTGTGATGAGAAAGAAACCAGAACTCTATGTCCAAGCAGCAAAGAATGGAGCTGGGATACCAATAGCCATTTTTCTTAGCTTCTGACATAAAACCTTTAATTTTTTATATAACTGGCTATAGTGAGCCAGGGTCAGTCGAAGGTCACTGACAAAGCAGATGCCCAGATTTCCATTTAGTTACACAAAAAAGTAGCTGCTTGATTAAATTTCATGTAATATGCAGCCACCCTACAACACAAAACCCATAAAAGGATCAAGTGAAAGAAAAACCAGAGGATTATTGTCATCTTTAAAAACAATATTCAGTGAGAACAACCTACCACAGGTGCACTCAATTGCTGTGCTTTTGTGAGGGATCACTTTATTTTGTGAAGTTTTATGCTCTAAAATTCAAAAAGGAATGGAAAGAAATGAGGTGGAGGCATTTGAGCCCAAGGTCTCAGTGTGTATTCATGGTGTGCTTAGATATCATGGGCAGTGGAAGCTGATCGATATTTGTCTAGCAATTTTCTAGTCAGCTCAAAATCACCACAGAAAGTGCTAGATTTTGTAAGGAACATTTTTATGGTAACTTTTTTTTTGTTAACTAATATGTTTATACTTCATGATATGCCTGCAAATAAAGTATATGCCTGAAAAGAGATCCATGATTATAGGGAGAAAGCTCTACTCTCTTTCAGGCTCCCTGCTTTTTTTTTTTTTTTAAACTTTTAAGTTCAGGAGTACATGTGCAGGTTTGTTATATAGGTAAACTGTCATGGGGCTTTGTTGTACAGGTTATTTGATCACCCAGATATTAAGCTTAGTATGCATTAGTTATTTTTCCTGATCCTCTCTGTCCTTCCACCCTCCACTCTCCAACAGTCCTATGTGTGTTGTTCTCCTTTATGTGTCCATTTATCTCCCACTTGTAAGTAAGAACATGTGGTTATTTTGTTTTCTGTTACTGACTTAGTTTCCTAAGGATAATGGCCTCCAGCTCCATCGATGCCCCTGCAAAGAACATGATCTCATTCTTTTTTATGGCTGCATAATATTCCATGGTGTATATGTAACACAATTTCTTTATCCAGTCTATCATTGATGAGCATTTAGATTGACTTTACATCTTTGCTATTGTGAATAGTGCTGCAATAAATATATGTGTGCATGTGTCTTTATAACAGAATGATTTGTATGCCTTTGGGTATATACCCCGTAATGGGATTGCTGGGTTGAATGGTATTTCTGTCTTTAGGACTTCGAAGAATTACCACACTGTCTTCCACAATGGTTGAACCAATTTACATTCCCACCAACAGTGTGTAAGCATTCCTTTTTCTCCACAACCTCACCAGTATGTTATTTTGTGACTTTTTAGTAATAGCCAGTCTGACTGGTGTGATATGGTGTCTTGTTGTGGTTTTGATTTGCATTTCTTTAATGATTACTGATGTTGAGCATTTTTTCATATTCTTGTTGGCTGCATCTATGTCTTCTTTTGAGAAGTGTCTGTTCATGTCCTTTTCTCACTTTTTAATGGGGCTGTTTGTTGTTTTTTTCTTGTAAATTTGTTTTAACTTTTTTATAGATGCGGGATATTAGACCTTTGTCAGAAACATAGTTTGCAAAAATTTTCTCCCAGGTTGTAGTTGTCTGTTTACTCTGTTGATAGTTTCTTTTGCTGTGCAGAAACTATTTAGTTTAATTAGATTAACACTATCAATTTTTCTGCTTGTTGCAATTGCTTTTTGGCATCTGCCTCATGCAGTCTTTGCCTGTGCCTAAGTCCTGAATGGTATTGCCTAGGTGGTCTTCCAGGATGTTTACAGTGTTAAGTTTTACGTTTAAGTCTTTAATCCATCTTGAGTTAATTTTTGTATATGGCGTAAGGAATGGGTCCAGTTTCAATCTTCTGCATATGGCTAGCCAGTTCTCCCAGCACCATTTATTGAATAGGTTCAGATAAACACAATCTGAAATGGCAAGGGGGATGTCACCACTGACCCCACAGAAATACAAATAATCACCAGAAAATATTATGAATACCTCTATGCACATAAACTAGAATATTTAGAAGAAATGGATGCATTCCTGGACACATGCACCCTCCCAAGACTGAATCAGGAAGAAATTGAATCCCTGAACAGACCAATACCAAACTCTGAAATTGAGGCAGTAATAAATAGGGTATCAACCGAAAAGAAAAAGTCCAGAACCAGATTGATTCATACCTGAATTCTACCAGATGAACAAAGAGGAGCTGGTATCATTGCCACTAAAATTATTTCAAAAAAATGAGGAGAAGGGACTCCTCTGTAATTCATTCTATGAGGCCTGCGTCATTATAATACCAAAATCAGGCAGAGATAAAACAAAAAAAGAAAACTTCAGGCCAATATCTTTGATGAACATTGATGCAAAAATCCTCCACAAAATACTGTCAAAGCAAATCCAGTAGCATATCAAAAAGTTTTCCACCAAAATCAAATAGGCTTTACCCCTGGGATGCAAGGTTGGCTCAACATACACAAATCCATAAATGTGATTCATCACATAAACAGAACTAAAGACAAAAACCATGTGATTATCTCAATATATGAAGAAAAGGCTTTTGATAAAATTAAATATCAATTTATGTTAAAAACTCTCAGTAAACTAAGCACTTAAGGAATATACCTCAAAATAGTAAGAGCCATATTTGACAAATCCACAGCCCACATCATACTGAAAGGGCAAAAGCTGGAAGCATTTTCCTTGAAAATTGGAACACAGCAAAGATGCCCTCTCACCACTCCTATTCAACATAGTCTTGGAAGTCCTGCCCAGGACAATCAGTGAGAGAAAGAAATAAAGGACACCCATATAGGAAGAGGGATAGTATAGATATGAGATTATGTCATCTGTTTGCAGATGACATAATCCCTGTTTGTGGATGACATAATTTTATCTAGAAAACCTTAAAGTCTCAACTCAAAAGCTTCTTAAGCTGATAATCAGCTTCAGAAATGTCTCAGGAAATAAAATTGATGTGCAAAAATCACTAGAATTTCTTTACACCAACAACAGTCAACCTGAGGACCAAATCAGGAACATACTCCCATTCACAATTTCCACTAAAAGAATAAAATACCTAAAAACACAGCTAACTAGGGAGGTGAAAGATCTCTACAATGAGAACTAGAAAACACTGCTGAAAGGAATCAGAGATGTCACAAACAAATTGAAAAACATTCCATGCTCATGAATAGGAGGAATCAATATCATTAAAATGGACATACTGCTCAAAGAAATTTATAGATTTTTACAAATTCCTATACATGCTATTTTTATTTAACTATCATTCAGATTCTTCACATAACTAGAAAAAAGCTATTTTAAAATTCATATGGAACCAAGAAAGAGACTGAATAGACAATGTAATCCTGAGCAAAAAGAACAAAACTGGAGGCATCACGCTACCTGACTTTGAATTATACTACAGGGTTATAGTAACCAAAACAGCATGGTACTGGTACAAAAATAGACATATAAACCAATGGAAAAGAATAGAAACCCAGAAATAAATGGTCACAATTCTTTCATCCTCATTGGTTAGAAGTTGTGGGTTTTGTTCTGTTCCACGTGTGGACTAAATCTCCTGTTTTTTCTTCATGTATGCATCTCTTTTTTATTACCACTAGTAATAAAACATGGGACCAACATGGGACCAAAATAGAACATGGGACCAACAACCATTACCAGTTGCCCACTCGCTATTCAAAAAAAAGAGAAAGACCAAAAAAAAAAAAATGCAGTGTAAAGGACTAGAATCACTTCCTTACACTTTTTTGAGTCACTGTCTACGTGAATGCTACTGTCACCAGCCATTTCTTGCTTTTCTTGCAGGTGAATGCTTACCATCATCATTCACCTTGTAGAGTTTCTTGTGAGCAACTACATCTAAGTAGTTGTGCATAACTGGTCTGAATCTCTTTCTATCAACACATTAACACCATTATTGTTTAGCCTCTATTTGTCTAGGTTTTCTCAATGGTAATATTGTTGTCATAATGCCTTCTGGTGGCATTGTTATATGAATTGAAATAATAAAATAAAAATATCTGATGTTGTGTCTGGCACACAAAAAATATTCAATACCTAAAAGCACTTTAGTATTTTTTTTGTTTATTCTACAAATATTTACAAGCACTTTCTATATGCTTGACACTGGCCTAATTCCTAAGGAAATAGAGGTGAAATAGACATCTGATTTCCTGCTAAGGTTAAACAATATCTACAATTAATTATTAACCTACCTACAAATCTTCATGGACCTCTGATTGCATGAGAAGTAACAGAAAATAAATAAAGTGGTATACAAACAGCTGATACTCACTAGCACCCCCTGTTTGGATTTACTGGCTGTTTATGGCTGGCATTTGTTCTAATTGGTCATTAAAGGATGCAGGGAGTAGTTTAAGTAGAATTTCAGTGTTGGGAGCTGGCGGTGAAGCGGGATGCTTTTTCCCTGAGGTTGTCCTGGGGAGGAAATCCTCCATTTTTGGTTTACAAGAATAGAGTAATAAAGTTATACTACAATGACATCTTCATTTAGGTAGTTTGTTTTCAATTAAGCTGGTGAATGGTATAAAAATAAAAATAATAGAAAAATATGCAATGAATGCGGTTTGTCTGATGAATGATGAAAGGGTGTTTGATGGGTTGTTCTCCAATTCAAGTAAGTGTGAATAGGTCAGCCACTAAGATTCAGAATAAACAACAATTGTTGGAATGTCATACTTTGTTGTTTAGATGTATGAAGTATTGGGATAATTGCTAGAATGAGGATAGAAAATATAAGGGCTAGTACACCCCCTAGTTTGTTTGGGATAGACTGTGGGGTTGCATAGGCAAATAAAAAGTACCACTCTGGTTTGATATGGGGCAGAGTGCTAGGGGGTTTGCTGGGGTGTAGATATCTGGGCCTCCTAGGAGGTCATGTGAGAATAGAACTAGAATTAACAGGAGCAGGAGAAGTAGAATTAAGCCTAGAATATCTTTAATTGTGTAATAAGGGTGAAATGGGATTTTGTCAGTCTGATGAAATTCCTGAGGGGTTATTAGATCCTGTTTCATGTAGGAATGAGAGGTGGATGGCTACTAGGGCTGTGATAATAAAAGGTAGGATGAAATGGAAAGTGAAGAATCATATAAAGGTGGCTTTGTCAACTGAGAATCTACCTCAGATTCATTGTACAAGGTTGGTTCCAATTATGGGGTGGCTGATAGTACATTTGTAAGTACTGTTGAACCTCAGAACGATATTTGTTCTCATGGAAGTATGTAACCTATGAATGCTGTTGCTATAACCGCAAATAGAAGAATAATGCCAATATTTCAAGTTTCTAGGAAGGTGAATGATCTGTAGTATAAGCCTCAGCCTACATGTAGAAATAGGCAGATGAAGAATATTGAAGCCCCACTAGCACGTAGGTAGCGGATAACTCAGCTGTAATTTACATCTCAGCAAATGCGTGTGACTAAGGAGAAGGTAGTTAAAGTATCCAACTTGTAATGTATAGCTAGGAATAACCCTGTACCGATTTGAAGGACCAGGAAAATGTCCAGAAGTGAGCTGAAGTTTCACCACGCAGAGATGTCTGATGGTGCAGGTAGGGCAATAAACGAGTGGTTAATAATTTTTATTAAGGGATGTATCTCATGAATGTTAGTCATTAGGGTTCTTATAATTGAAGTACAATGATGATTTTTCATGTCATTAGTCATATTCCTTTTAAGAATTAGAACATATATTGTATTTTTATTATTATTCTTGTTATAGGCCTTGTGGGGCTCTCTTCAAAGCCTTCTCCTACTTATGGGGGATTGGGGTTAATTATTAGTGGGGGAGGGGGTTGCGATATTGTATTAAACTTGGTGGGGCTTTTGTAGGTTTAATAGTTTTTTTAAAATTTATTTGGGGGCAATAATGGTCATTTTTGGTTATATGACAGTGAGAGCTACTGAGGAATACCCTGAGACCTGAGGGCCAAGTGTTGCTCTGTGGGGTGCTCTGCTGTTAGGGTTGCTGTTAGAGTTCGTGTTAGTTATATGAATAATTGATTATGATGAGGTGGAAATTGTAACTGATCTTTTTTTCTTTAATGAGATACAGAAACACCTGGATTGGTTACAGCTTGGCGTTTGCCTTATTTGAACACAGTTTGAACATGAACAGTTGGCTACATTTGATTGGCCAAAACTCGGTGATTGGCATAAATGTAAGCTATGGTCTGGTTATACCTCCACTTTTTTTTTTTTTAATACTTTAAGTTCTAGGGTACATATGCACAACGTGCAGGTTTGTTACATATGTATACATGTGCCATATTGGTGTTCCGCACCCATTAACTCGTCATTTACATTAGGTATATCTCCTAATGCTATCCCTCCCCCCTCCCCCCACTCCACAACAGGCCCAGGTGCATGATGTTCCCCTTCCTGTGTCCAAATGTTCTCACTGTTGAATTCCTACCATGAGTGAGAACATGTGGTGTTTGGTTTTTTGTCCTTGCGATAGTTTGCTGAGAATGATGGTCTCCAGCTTCATCCATGTCCCTACAAAGGACATGAACTCATCCTTTTTTATGGCTGCCTAGTATTCCATGGTGTATATGTGCACATTTTCTTAATCCAGTCTATCATTGTTGGACATTTGGGTTGGTTCCAAGTCTTTGTTATTGTAAATAGGGCCACAATAAACATATGTGTGCATGTGTCTTTATAGCAGCATGATTTATAATCCTTTGGGTATATACCCAGTAATGGGATGGTTGGGTCAAATGGTATTTCTAGTTCTAGATGCCAGAGGAATTGCCACACTGTCTTCCAAAATGGTTGAACTGGTTTACAGTCTCACCAACAGTGTAAAAGTGTTCCTATTTCTCCACATCCTCTCCACACCTGTTGTTACCTGACTTTTTAATGATCACCATTCTAACTGGTGTGAGATGGTATCTCATTGTGGTTTTGATTTGCATTTTTCTGCTGGCCAGTGATGCTGAGCATTTTTTCATGTGTCTGTTGGCTGCATAAATGTCTTCTTTTGAGAAGTGTCTGTTCATATCCTTCACCCACTTGTTGATGGGATTGTTTGTTTTTTTTTCTTGTAAATTTGTTTGAGTTCATTGTAGATTCTGGATATTAGCTCTTTGTCAGATGAGTAGATGGCAAAAATTTTCTCCCATTTTGTAGGTTGCCTGTTGACTCTGATGGTAGTTTCTTTTGCTGTGCAGAAGCTCTTTAGTTTAATCAGATCCCGTTTGTCAATTTTGGCTTTTGTTGCCATTGCTTTTGGTATTTTAGACATGAAGGCCTTGCCTATGGCTATGTCCTGAATGGTATTGCCTAGGTTTTCTTCTAGGGTTTTTATGGTTTTAGGTTTAACACTAAAGTCTTTAATCCATCTTGAATTAATTTTTGTATAAGGTGTAAGGAAGGGATCCAGTTTCAGCTTTCTACATATGGCTAGCCAGTTTTCCCAGCACCATTTATTAAATACGGAATCCTTTCCCCATTTCTTGTTTTTGTCAGGTTTGTCAAAGATCAGATGGTTGTAGATGTGTGCTGTTATTTTTGAGGACTCTCTTCTGTTCCTTTGGTCTATATCTCTGTTTTGGTACCAGTACCATGTTGTTTTGGCTACTGTAGCCTTGTAGTATAGTTTGAAGTCAGGTAGCGTGACTCCTCCAGCTTTGTTCTTTTGGTTTAGGATTGACTTGGTGATGTGGGCTCTTTTTCGGTTCCATACGAACTTTAAAGTAGTTTTTTCCAATTCTGTGAAGAAAGTCATTGGTAGCTTGATGGGGATGGCATTGAATCTATAAATTACCTTGGGCAGTATGGCCATTTTCACGATATTGATTCTTCCTACCCATGAGCATGGAATGTTCTTCCATTTGTTTGTATCCTCTTTTATTTCATTGAGCAGTGGTTTGTAGTTCTCCTTGAAGAGGTCCTTCACATCCCTTGTAAATTGGATTCCTAGGTATTTTATTCTCTTTGAAGCGATTGTGAATGGGAGTTCACTCATGATTTGGCTCTCTGTTCTCCTTGAAGAGGTCCTTCACATCCCTTGTAAATTGGATTCCTAGGTATTTTATTCTCTTTGAAGCGATTGTGAATGGGAGTTCACTCATGATTTGGCTCTCTGTTTGTCTGTTATTGGTGTATAAGAATGCTTGTGATTTTTACATATTGATTTTGTATCCTGAGACTTTGCTGAAGTTGCTAATCAGCTTAAGGAGATTTTGGGCTGAGACAATGGGGTTTTCTAGATATACAATCATGTCATCTGCAAACAGGAACAATTTGACTTCCTCTTTTCCTAATTGAATACCCTTTATTTCCTTCTCCTGCCTGATTGCCCTGGCCAGAACTTCCAACACTATGTTGAAAAGGAGTGGTGAGAGAGGGCATCCCTGTCTTGTGCCAGTATTCAGACGGAATGCTTCCAATTTTTGCCCATTCAGCATGATATTGGCTGTGGGTTTGTCATAGATAGTTCTTATTATTTTGAGATACATCCCATCAATACCTATTTTATGGAGAGTTTTTAGCTTGAAGGGCTGCTAAATTTTTTTCAAAGGCCTTTACTGCATCTATTGAGATAATCGTGTAGGTTTTTGTCTTTCATTCTGTTTGTATGCTGGATTACGTTTATTGATTTGCATATGTTGAATCAGCCTTGCATCCCAGGGATGAAGCCCACTTGATCATGGTGGATAAGCTTTTTGATGTGCTGCTGGATTCAGTTTGCCAGTATTTTACTGAGGATTTTTGCATCGATGTTCATCAGGGATATTGGTCTAAAATTCTCTTTTTTGGTTGTGTCTCTGCCAGGCTTTGGTATCAGGATGATGCTGCCCTCATAAAATGAGTTAGGGAGGATTCCGTCTTTTTCTATTGATTGGAATAGTTTCAGAAGGAATGGTACCAGCTCCTCCTTATACCTGTGGTAGAATTTGGCTGTGAATCTTTCTGGTCCTGGACTTTTTTTGGTTGGTAGGCTATTAATTATTGCCTCAATTTCAGAGCCTGCTATTGGTCTATTCAGAGATTCAACTTCTTCCTGGTTTAGTCTTGGGAGGGTGTATGTGTCCAGGAATTTATCCATTTCTTGTAGATTTTCTCGTTTATTTGCGTAGAGGTATTTATAGTATTCTCTGATGGTAGTTTGTATTTCTGTGGGATGGGTGGTGATACCCCCTTTATCATTTTTTATTGTGTCTATTTGATTCTTCTCTCTTTTCTTCTTTATTAGTCTGGCTAGCAGTATATCTATTTTGTTGATCTTCTCAAAAAACCAGCTCCTGGATTTATTGATTTTTTGAAGGGTTTTTTGTGTCTCTATCTCCTTCAGTTCTGCTCTGATCTTAGTTATTTCTTGCCTTCTGCTAGCTTTTGAATGTGTTTCCTCTTGCTTCTCTAGTTCTTTTAATTGTGATGTTAGGGTGTCAATTTTAGATCTTTCCTGCTTTCTCTTGTGGGCATTTAGTGCTATAAATTACCCTCTACACACTGCTTTAAATGTGTCCCAGAGATTCTGATATGTTGTGTCTTTGTTCTTGTTGGTTTCAAAGAACATCTTTATTTCTGCCTTCATTTCGTTATGTACCCAGTAGTCATTCAGGAGCAGGTTGTTCAGTTTCCATATAGTTGAGCAGTTTTGAGTGAGTTTCTTAATCCTGAGTTGTAGTTTGATTGCACTGTGGTCTGAGAGACAGTTTGTTATAATTTCTGTTCTTTTACATTTGCTGAGGAGAGCTTTACTTCCAACTATGTGGTCAATTTTGGAATAAGTGCAATGTGGTGCTGAGAAGAATGTATATTCTGTTGATTTGGGGTGGAGAGTTCTGTAGATGTCTATTAGGTCCACTTGGTGCAGAGCTGAGTTCAATTCCTGGATATCCTTGTCAACTTTCTGTCTCATTGATCTGTCTAATGTTGACAGTGGGGTGTTAAAGTCTCCCATTATTATTGTGTGGAAGTCCAAGTCTCTGTAGGTCACTCAGGACTTGCTTTATGAATCTGGGTGCTCCTGTACTGGGTGCATATATGTTTATGATAGTTAGCTCTTCTTGTTGAATTGATCCCTTTACCATTATGTATGGCCTTCTTTGTCTCTTTTGATCTTTGTTGGTTTAAAATCTGTTTTATCAGAGACTAGGATTGCAACTCCTGCCTTTTTTTGTTTTCCGTTTGCTTGGTAGATCTTCCTCCATCCCTTTATTTTGAGCCTATGTGTGTCTGTGCACGTGAGATGGGTTTCCTGAGTACAGCACACTGATGGATCTTGACTCTTTATCCAATTTGCTGGTCTGTGTCTTTTAATTGGAGCATTTAGCCCATTTATATTTAAGGTTAATGTTGTTATGTGTGAATGTGATCCTGTCATTATGATGTTAGCTGGTTATTTTGTTCATTAGTTGATGCAGTTTCTTCCTAGCATCAGTGGTCTTTGCAATTTGGCATATTTTTGCAGTGGCTGTTACTGGTTGTTCCTTTCCATGTTTAGTGCTTCTTTCAGGAGCTCTTTTAGGGCAGGCCTGGTAGAGAAAATCTCTCAGTATTTGCTTGTCTGTAAAGGATTTTATTTCTCCTTCACTTATGAAGCTTAGTTTGGCTGGATATGAAATTCTGGGTTGAAAATTCTTTTCTTTAAGAATGTTGAATATTGGCCCCCACTCTCTTCTGGCTGGTAGAGTTTCTGCCAAGAGATCCGCTATTAGTCTAATGGGCTTCCCTTTGTGGGTAACCCGACCTTTCTCTCTGGCTGCCCTTCATATTTTTTCCTTCATTTCAACTTTGGTGAATCTGACAATTATGTGTCCTGGAGTTGCTCTTCTTGAGGAGTATCTTATGGCATTCTCTGTATTTCCTGAATTTGAATGTCGGCCTGCCTTGCTAGTTTGGGGAAGTTTTCCCGGATAATATCCTGCAGAGTGTTTTCCAACTTGGTTCCATTCTCCCTGTCACTTTCAGGTACACCAATCAGACGCAGATTTGGTCTTTTCACATAGTCCTGTATTTCTTGGAGGCTTTGTTCATTTCTTATTACTCTTTTTTCTCTAAACTTCTCTTCTCACTTCATTTCATTCGTTTGATCTTCAATCACTGATGCCCTTTCTTCCAGTTGATCGAATCGACTACTGAAACTTGTGCATTCATCACGTAGTTCTTGTGCCATGGTTTTCAGCTCCATGAGGTCCTTTAAGGACTTCTCTGAATTGGTTATTCTAGTCAGCCATTCGTCTAATCTTTTTTCAAGGTTTTTAGCTTCTTTGCGATGGATTCGAACTTCCTCCTTTAGCTCAGAGAAGTTTGATTGTCTGAAGCCTTCTTCTCTTAACTCATCAAAGTCATTCTCCGTCCAGCTTTGTTCTGTTGCTGATGAGGAGCTGCATTCCTTTGGAGGAGGAGAGGCGCTCTGATTTTTAGAATTTTCAGTTTTTCTGCTCTGTTTTTTCCTTATCTTTGTGGTTTTATCTACCTCTGGTCTTTGATGATGATGACGTACAGATGGGATTTCAGTGTGGATGTCCTTTCTGTTTGTAAGTTTTCCTTCTAACAGTCAGGACCCTCAGCTGCAGGTCTGTTGGAGTTTGCTGGAGGTCCACTCCAGACCCTGTTTCCTGGGTATCAGCAGTGGAGGCTGCAGAACAGTTAATGTTGGTGAACAGCAAATGTTGCTGCCTGATCGTTCCTCTGGAAGTTTCATCTCAGAGGGGTACCCGGCTGTGTGGGCTGTCAGTCTGCCCCTACTTGCGGGTGCCTCCCAATTAGGCTACTCAGGGGTCAGGGACCCACTTGAGGAGGCAGTCTGTCTGTTCTCAGATCTCAAACTCTGTGGTGGGAGAACCACTTTTCTCTTTAAAGCTGTCAGACCGGGACGTTTAAGTCTGCAGAGGTCTCTGCTGCCTTTTGTTGGGCTATTGTAATTGATTTTAAGAATATAGAAAACTGGGTGATCTTTGAGGGTGAAGAAATAGGATTACTTTTTGAGGATTCTATGAGTGTAGCTGCCTTATATAGTTATGGATGTTAATTGGTGGTGGTTGCTGGTTGATCTCTGTTAGTATTTTTATTGTGATTGAGATTACGTGAGGGAACAGGGTTAAATAATTAAGAATAGTGTTAGGAGGGAGGGAGTAAGAAAAGAGAAAAAGGAGAGCTTAATTAGGCTTTTCTGGGTAGATACAATGGTGGAGGCTATAATTTGAATTTGGGCAGTATTTTTTGGTATTCTTTTTGTCTAATCAAATTAGGTCTAGTAGAAGAGAGACTTAAGTTTTGACTTGCAAATAAATTTAAGTGTGGTGTTGTGCAGTGTATTATGACTGGGTAAAACCCTAATATGTTGGAGAAATTAAATATCTGTGATAGGTACTTGAGTTTGAGGTTGTTAGTTATAAGATTATGTTCTACTGCTAGCAAGAAGCCTGAAATAGTTACACTGAGGGCTGTGACACTGTGCCTGTGCTGTAACTGTTGTAACTATTTGAATATTATTTCTGGTTATAAGTAACATATTTAATGACATTATGCAGGAAAAGTGCTTATCATGATCTCAATACCAGAATAAGTTTTTAGTAAATATTAATTTTTATTATTATCATCACTAAAAAAGATAAATTGTACTCATAAAAAGAGCTTATAGTTTAGTATTGGAGAACAGATATTTGCCAAGCGACCATAATATAAGACAAAAGATCGGGAGGGGTGGAGCCAGGATTTCAAACTAGAAGCAGCTCATGGAGGAGAAACAAAAGAGCAAGTGAAGACTGACCCTGTAGGCCGATCGTCTGGGAAACCATGTCAGGGCCCAACAAGACAGCAGGAAAACACAAAGAGCAGAGAAGAGTGAAGCTGGGAACCTGTGGGTTTAGGCTCAGTGTAGAGCCAGGAGAGCCTCTCCAACATAGGAGAGGGTGGTGAGTGAGAGCCCTCAGGGGGATTCATGTTCTCCACAGACACCCGTACAAGACTGGGAATGGATAAATCCCCTTGGTCCCCCTGTACTCCACCCCCACTGCACATCTAGGTAGGGGCAGAGAGCCACCTGGACATTTTGTGGGGGTAACTCTTGTGTCTGAGGGGACCTCTACAAGCCTCAAGCCCCAGAACACACCAGCACTGGTGCCATATCCCCAATCGATGCTGCAGCTGTAGTGCCTGGGAACAGGAAGATTGCTCTAGCCACCCCTTGCTGGACAGGGGTCAGGTCCAGCTTACAGCCCAGCTGTCATGCTTTGGCCTGAACATGGCTGGCCACTCTACCTACCCTCACCACTGGTAGCCAGGTTGCCAACACTTGCTAGAGCTTTCAGCCCAGCACTCCCACTTTTATGTGAGCTCAACTGGTGGGTGCAGCTTCCTGATGTCCCTGGAAAAACACAGATGGCAGGGCACATCTCTAGCATTCTTATACACAAACAACATCCAAGCTGAGAGCCCAGTTGGAAGTGTAATCCCATTCACAATTGGGACAAAAGAGTAAAATACCTAGGAATACAGCTAACCAGGGACGTTAAAAACCTCTATGATGAGAATTACAAAACACTGCTGAAAGAAATCTGAGATGATACAAATGGAACAACATTTCATACTTATGGGTAGAAATAATCGATATTGTTAAAATGGCCATACTTACAGATTCAAAGTAATTTACAGATTCAATGCTATTCCTATCAAATACTAATGACATTCTTCAGAATTGGAAAATAAATATTCGTATGGAACCAAAAAAAAGCTTCAATAGCCAAGGCAATCCTAACCAAAAATAATAAACCTGGAGGCATTATGTTATCCAACTTCAACTATACTGTGGGGCTACAGTAACCCAAACAGCATGGTACTGGTACAAAAACAGGCACATAGACCAGTGGAACAGAATAAAGAGTTCAGAATTAAGGCCACACATCTACAACCATCTGATCTTCAACAAAGCTGATAAAAACAAGCAATCAGGAAAAGACTCCCTATTCAATAAGTGGTGCTGGGATAACTGGCTAGCCATATGCAGAAGGTTTAAACTGGACCCTACCATATGTCACATACAAAAATTAACTCAAGATGGATTAAAGACTTAAAATGTAAAACCTGAAACTAGAAAAACTCTGGAAGATAACCTAGTACATACCATTCTGGAAATATGACTTGGCAAAGATTTCATGACAAAGATGCCAAAAGCAATTGAAACAAAAAACTTGACAAATGGGATGTAATGGATGTAATTAAACTATGGAGCTCCTGCACAGCCAAAGATTATTAACCAAGTAAGTTAACAGAGTAAATTTTTTTAAAAACCCATTGACAGAGTAAACAAACAGATAACTTAGAGCATAGGAGAAAAGTTTTGTAAGGTATGCATCTGACAAAGATCTAATATCCAGAATCTATAAGAAACTTAAACAAATTTACAAAAAAAAAAATAACCCCATCAAAGAGTGGGCAAAGGACATGAATAGACACTTTTCAAAAGAAGACATACATGCAGCCAGCAAACATATGAAAAAATGCTCAACATCAGTAATGATGAGAGAAATGCAAAGCAAAACCACAGTGAGACATCATTTCACATCAGTCAGAATTGCTATTATTAAAAAGTAAAAACAACAACAACAAAACAGATCCTGGTGAGGTTGCAGGGAAAAGAAAACACTTTTACACTGTTGCTGAGAGTGTAATGAGAGTGTAAATTAATTCAGCCATTGTGGAAAATAGTGTGGTGATTCCTCAAAGAGCTAAAAACAGAATTACCATTAGACCCATTAATCCTATTATTGGTATATACTCGGAGGAATATAAATCATTCTACCATAAAGACACATGCATGCATATGTTCATTGCAATACTATTTTTAATAGAAAAAACATGGAATCAACCTAAACGTCCATCAATGATAGACTGGATAAAGAAAATCTGATTCATATTCACCATGGAATACTATCCAGCCAAAAAAAAAAAACCATTAAGATTATGTCCTTTGCAGCAACATGGATGGAGCTGGAGGCCATTATTTTAAGCAAACTAATGCAGGAACAGAAAACCAAATACCACATGTCCTCACTTATAACTGGGAGCTGAACAATGAGAACCATGGATACTAGGAGGGAAATAACTGACACTGGGACCTTCTTCAGGGTGGAGCGTGGGAGAGGTAAGGAGATCAGAAAAAAATAGCTATCGAGTGCTATGCGTATTTCCTGGGTGACAAAATTATTTGTACACCAAACCCTCGTGACATGAAATTTACCTACATAAGAAACCTGCACATGTACCCTTGAACCTAAAATAAAAGATGAAAAAGTAGAGTATTACCATTTTGCTAACTGCATGATATATTCATTGGATATATCATTGGATTTAGTTTGTCAAATCATTGTCTTAAGTTTTATCATTTAGATTTTTTCAATTTTTCATTATTAAAAATAAAATGTTAGTAAACATTAAGAAAAAGATAAACACCATGGAAAGTTCTAGAAGATTTTGATGTGGGAGATCTTGTTCCTATGATGAAGACAGAAAAATGTGGAGTAATGGGGGTTGAGATAGGAAAAGGTTTTTGACCTGGTGATGTATTGACCTGGTGTGGACAACTGAGGATGAGGAGGAGAGGCTACTAATTCAGCAAACAGAAACAGAACAGCCTAAGGCAGGAGAATTAGGAAATCATAGATATAACTATTTGGTAGGGTAGGTAAAGGAACCACAAAGACATTCCATTTAATTGAAAATTTGTAGAATAAAGTCAGGCATATTCGATCTGTCAAGGCGAATTAGAGACATACTCTAAACTTGTGAGTGGAAACCTGGAATTTGAATTTGGCTCAGATGATAGATGCAGTGTAGCAGTCAGTCAGCTAAAGCTACAGCTGCTCATCTCTTCATAGAACCATGTAAATCAGCATAATTCAGGGTTCTCATCCTCAGCACTATTAACATTTTGTGTTGACTAGTTCTTTAATATAAGGGCTGTCTTCTTCATTGTAAAACATTTAGTGGTATCCCTGGCTTCTGTTCATGAGATAACATTAGTACTTTTCTTGTGTAACAACTAAAAAATACCTTCAGACATTGTCAAATAACCCCTAGGAGGCAAAATTACCCCCAGTTGAGAAATACTGGCATAGAGGATAGTGTGGTAGAGGTAATTTTTTTTAACAATGATTGAAGTTGTCTCCTTTTTCCATTTCCCTCTTCTTAAATAATACCATTTCTAGACTCTTTTACCTCACAAGGAGGTTTGTGGTATTGTAAGAAACTACATGACAATTTTTCTTTCTTGATTTTCTTTCCAAAATCAAGTCCGTGAGGAGGTTATGCTGTACATTCTTCAGACAGAGAAGAGAAGGGCTTCCGAAGAAAACCTGAACAGAGAGAGAAGGATTTGCTCCACCTAAAAATAATTTTCCAAAGACAGAAAGAAAAGATAGGTGTCCATGGCATTGTGGAGTAGTAGGTGCTTGTGTCTTGTTCCTCAGAAGAAACCTGGTGAGATGGGACTTTTCTGTGAAGAGTGGCTACATTAGTAGCCTGCTTCTTCAAAATAGATGGTCCACTCAAACAAGAGGGTGGAAGAAAGATTTGTGAAGGGATCATTTATATGGTTGAAGGCAAGATTAAAACAAAACAAAACAAAACAAAACAAAAACAAAAAAATAAAAACAAGAAGGAAGGATGAAGTGCTCCTGGGAGTAAATGAGGAAGCAAGCCTTAAGCTGAAAGTGGAGGAAATGGGTACCAGGGCCCGTCACTGTAGTTGCAAGTCTATGAGAGGATCACCCAATAGGAGCTTTGCCATTGTTAGAGCAATGCATTCTCTCTCAACACAAAACCTCACAGGAGGTTGCCAGGGGAATAAATACTTCAATGTCTATATTTCCCACTATGCTTATATCTTCTATTAATACTTCCCATTGACTGAACCCAACTGGAAACCAGAGGCAACAGAAGTAGAATGATGTAATATGTAGAAGCTGATGTAGCATGTGTTTACTTAAATTTCCCTATGGCTAATGATATTGAGCATGTTTTCACATGCCCATTAGCCATTCATATAACTTCTTTGGATAAATGTCTATACAAATGCTTTGCTCCTTCAAAAGTTGGTTTATTTGTTTTTTTATTGTTGAGTTGTAAAAATTTTTTTACATATTCTGGATATAAGACATACGGTTTGCAAATATTTTCTCTATCTGTAGTTTGTTGCTTCACTTTCTTGGTGGTGTTCTATGATGCACATAAATTGTAAATTTTGATAAATTTCAACTTTTCAATCTTCTCTTTTATCACATATGCTTTTTGTATCTATTCAAGAGCTCTTTGTCATACCTGGGTCATAAAATTTACTCCTGTAAGAAGAGAAATAAGGCCACAGCTAAGAAAAGAATCCTGAATAATCCCCAGTCCTGGGTCAAGAGTAAGAAAAAGCTTAAGTAACTATGGAAAGAGCAGTCAGTGAGATAAAGCAAAGCAAACTTATCTCAAAGTTTTAGAAGCTAAAAAGGTGGAGTATATAAAAAATCTAATGATTTTTATAGGTCTCGTAATGATTTTTATAGGTCTTATAAGACCTGTCTTCAGCAGGTCTTATAAGAAAAAGTCTAGAGAATGGTCATTAGGAGATTGTTGGTTTTAGGAAATACATCCACAAGAATGGTGCAAGTAGAATGTATCTCGTAAAGGGGTTGAGAGATGAGTGGCAATGAGAACATGTGGGGAATATGAAGTCTTTTTTTTTTTGTTAAGGTTTCATATAAAATTATACTTTGGAAGAACTAAGTATTTGTTTTTGGAAAGAACTGAGGTATGATGACATTTGCTTGCTGAAATCAAATTCTGAAAACAGATTAAATTAATAACACAATGACATTCTATGTGCAGGGCTAAAATTATAAAAGATGGATCTGAGTAATATAAGGATGCCTGTGAAATATGGTCAAGCTACCCAAACATCAACTCTATTATGCCCATTTAATCCTAAAACTACTCTTTGGCTGGAAGGTCGGAGAAAAAACAAAAACCAAACAAAACCAAAATTCTTCTGCACTGAAATAAAAATTGTGTGTTTTCCTTCTTTGTTTTGTTTGTTGGTTTTGAAAGTAGCTTTCCATTGAGATTGGTGTGAGGTAACATTTTGCAAAGGCTCATCACCGTGACAGAAATCTGGTCTAAGTTTTTGAATATTGAAACTAATAAATAGATAAGACTGAAATGTGGTCACTCACGCTGGATAAAGCCCTCTTCTTAGGGAAGATAATGTCCCCTTTGTTGCTATTTTTGCCCCTGACAAGAGTACCAGTTGTCAGGAGCAAGCCAGGTAGCTGCCATATCATCATTTACAGCGTGTGTTTAGTACAAATGAAAACTGATGCTGAAATATAGAGGGAAGCACTGCATCAGAGAGATGTTCATCTCAGGAAAAGCTGCTGTTATCAGACTTTAGTGAAATGCCACCCAATGAGGAGAGCGTAGGTTTTTGTAAAAGAGAGATTTAATTCAAACTTTTAAAAAAGGAAAAAAGAAAAATTCTCTAGTTAAATTTTCATCTTAAAAATCAAACAGAATTCTTCCTCTGATTTTAGCATGGATAACATTTAAATACTCAAATAGTACAAGTTCCTTCTGCTGGTGGCTTTTGCTGTGACCATAAAGTCATACATAAAAACTGGCTGCGGGCCTGGGACTAGGTGATGTGAGCTAAGAGCTAAGTGGCTGCTTTTCTGGGACTCGTGGGCACAGCCATGAGAGAAGATTAGTAGATTTAAAAGCTGGTTAGAACCTTGTTTCATAAACTACTAAACGTCTACTCATGTTAATCAGGTTGTGTTTCCGGGCAGCTGAAAAGTTAAACAGCTTTTTACTTTCTTGCCAAGCTTTTAATGGGACATGGCAATCCCACAGACCAGTTTCAATGTCCTAGGCATGTTCCAGATGGGTGATCTGTGAACTCACAGAAGGTAGGAAGACCCTATTTGTAAGTTTAAATGGGTTCCACAAAATATTCCCCAAATGATAGGTAGAAGCTAAAGATAGTATAAAGTTATTAGCAGCTGTGACAGATACAAAGAGAAAAAACTGACTTTTTAAAAAAATGCCATGAGTTATCATGTTTCTTTCCTGATCTGAGCAAAGTTGGGCTTTTCAGAACATGAGCTTTTGGGGGTTGTATGGGGATGTGCTTGGTGTGCAATTTATTTCAGAGGTTGAGTTTACATTCTCAGTTAAGGCCTTTAATTTCCTGTGTTTTGTTAGAGGGACAGTGGGGACTTGGGGACTCAGAAACATATCTCTGGCAATGTGTATATCTAAATACCTGTCAGCAGGCCAATTCCAAGTACCTTCAATCACTCCAGTGCTAGGGGACAGGCCTAAGGTTGGAACCAGAAGTAATATATTTTGCAATCACTTTAAGTATATATTAAGGAAAAGCAGGTAGGTCATGTTGATTTTTAAAGCTATGGACACTATGCTTTGCTACCTGTTTGGACTGCTTTATCTTGTCAACCATGATGCAGAAAGAAGATGAAAGTTATCAAGCAGTGGCTGGATGACCATAAGCTAGAACTAGGAGGTGATTTCAGAAGTCTTTGAGATGCCTTCGTCTTCTCCTTCATTTAGTCAAGAAATATTTCTTGAGCATCTACTATGTGCCAGGCCCTGTGCTGGAAAGATACAATGCATTGCAAAAAAGGTCTGCCTCCTGGGTGCTGAGATTCTGTGGGGTGATGGGCATAGGAGAGTAAACAGCCCATGACAATAAAGTATAATGTGTGCTAGAGCAGGAATACACAGGGGAAACCTGTCCTAGCATGTGGGAGATCAAAAAATGTTTTGTTTTATTTTTTTTCTTGAGAAATTTGCATCTATATTGAATTTTAAAGGACAACTATAACTAGACAGTTGTAAGAAAGGAGGACAGTATGCCAGGTGAAATAAACAGAATATGCAGAGAATTTGGAGACAAAGAGTCAGGTGTGTCTGAGAAATGAGAAGTAGTTTGTCTGAGTCACAGCACAGTGGGTGGCTTGGAAAGAGCACAGGAAACAGAGGTATGACTCTGTGACGGTGGGCCAGATGGGCTTTGTGCTGCATATTAAAGAATTTGGACTTTGTCTCCCTCTAAGGAGCAAGTAGGGAGCCATTTTAGAGTATTCAACAGGAAAATGACATAGTAAAATTATTCTGATTGCAGCTGGAACAAATTTAGAAGAGGAGAATGTGGACACGGGGAGAATAGTTTAGAGGTGATATAGTAATAAAGGTGAACAATGACAGTATTTTTGGCTAAAACAAGGTACTGTGACTAGGAGAAGTGGATTAATTCCAGAATTAATAAGCAAGCATGTTTCCCACTCATGGGGGGGTCTGTTTATCATTTTCAACTCCAGATTTCTGAAGAACCTGAGCATACTATAGGCCCTGCTGCCCATGTGACCCCACCTTCCCCAGAGTTCCCAACCATATGGGTTTCCTAGTTAGATAAGATTGACAAGACCAGTGAGATTCTTCTCTCTATTTTTAGGACCATGAAAATTGAGACAACAAAAATTTGGGTCAGTGAACATTGGGAATTTGACCTAAAAGTTCATATAACTGTTGATTGGTAAGGAGAAAAAAAAAATTGGATCATCAGAGGGAGGAAAATGGAACAGATTCACAGATTATGACACAGACAAGACTGAGTGTATCATTTGAGAGGCTGAAAGTGTTGTGTGACTGTGTTTCATATTCTGCTCTTCAATTACCAACACAGTGATATCCCGACAACAACCATAATTTTTTGTACTCGAGGTAGTTAGAATAAGCTTTTGCTTGAGTTACCTTTACCATACTCCTTTCCCACCCCTCAGCATTATTTTGGGATTCCACTACAAAATTTAGGATTCATGTGGTGCTAATTATTTGCATGATGGATAGGTTTGAGGCCTCTGAGATTTTAGTTACTCTCTTCCCTATTTACACCTGCCTCAACTTATATATTTGAAAGTAAGGAAATAGTACACCCTTTCTATGATTATAGATTCACTACTGCAAGTTCCTAGACTTGAGTCAATATGTCTATCAACTCCCTGATAATCTTTATTTCCACTAACAAAAAGGTTATGAGACTGACTACAACAGTCCCATCCAACCTGTTTGAAGCCTTGTGAAAGGACAGGTTGATGTGTTATTATTAAAAACACATCACATTAATACTGATGATATTGTCTTAGAAAATGCTGCATTGGTTGTAGAACAGACCATGAGAAGTGATTGTTCCATTTGACAGTAAGCTTAAAAGCATGCAGAGTGGTCAGATTTAATGTTCAAACTCCAGTCTTTTCAGAATAAATAGGCTCCTACAATATGAAGATTCCAAAGCTAGTAAATGGAACTGAAAGCATCTTAGAGCTTCTTGTTGACACTACATGGTCATAAACCCTTCAGACTCTGCAAAGAGGTCGTAAAGCAAATTGCTCCTTCACAAGTAAAATGATTAAAGAGAGGCAGAGCTTAGACATCTTGGAGCCTAATGAGGACATTTCAGGGAAATGATGTCCCTTTTCTAGAACAAATAATAAATTTTTGTTGTGTGTAAGAAACAGAATTGCTCACAGGAATAAGCTGAGGGACATGGTAGGCACTATGTGCTATTTTCAGTAACACTGGGCTGAAAATGAGGAGTCTTGGGATTCCTAATCTGACACTAACTGTGTGACCTTGTGCAAGTAAACTAACCACTCTGCTTGCCTTTTCTTATCTGTAAATTAGAAAGTCTGTTCAATTGATAGACATTTATTGAGTAAATATTATTAGCCAGTTACTTTCACATTTATCTTACTTTATTCTCACAAGAATCCCATGAGGAAGCCACTATTATTCACTCATACTAACAAGAAATCTGATGCTCACGAATATTTAAGTGACATGCCTGAGGTAATATAGTTGTTACATGGAAGAGCCAAGATTCACCCCAATTTTCCAAGTCTAGTGTTATTCCTGCTACAGTTAGCTGCCTCCCTTATGGTTCCACTGTATTTATTAATGTATGTAATTCTATTTATTACTGTTAGCTATTTCATAGGCTTTTTTGTCCGCTTTTCTGAGTGTTTATTTTCCCAATTAAATCATAAGCGCTTCAAAGGCAAAGATCCTCATGTTTATATCTTTGTACCTGCCTCCTTACACTCCACAATATAGAATACTGATCTTCATTCACTTATTCATTCGTTGATTCATCATTTAATGAAATATGAATCAAGTGCCTACCTATTTTGTGACAGTCACTGTTCTGAGTTCTTGGAATACACTAGTGAACAAAATAGGTGATGTTTCTCAGTAGACGAACGGATAGAGGAAAAGTGATACATATACAAAATGGAGAACTTTTCAGCCATAAGAAAGAATGAGATTCTATCATTTAGAACAGTATGGATGGAACGGGAGGATATTATTTTAAGTGAAATAAGCCAGGCACAGAAAGACAAACTTTGCATGTTCTCTTCATTTGTGGGAACTAAAAATTAAAACTGAACTCATGGAAATAGAGAGTAAAATCATGGTTACCAGACGCTGGGAAGGATAGTGGGTGAGGGCAGGGAAGAGAGAAGTGGGGATGGTTAATGGGTACAAATATATAGTCAAATAGAATAAATAAGATCTAGCATTTGATAGGATAACAGGATAATTATAGTCAGCAATAATTTATTGTATATTTTAAAATAACTAAAAGAGTATAATTTAGTTTGTAACTAATTTAGATTTATTGTAACACAATAAATAATTTAGATTATTTATAATAATTTAGATAATACAATAAATAATAAAACAATAAATAATTTAGATTATTTGTAACACAAAGAAAGGATTAATGCTTGAGGTGATGGATACCCCATACACCCTAATGTGATTATTACGCATTGTATACCTGCATCAGAATATCTGATGTGCCCCATAAATATATACACCTACCATGAACCCACAAAAATTAAAAATACAAAAATATACATTCTTGACCTCATTCAGTTATATTCTAGTGAAATATGTGAATAAATAATAAATAGCATAAATAACAAAATAGGAGGTGCTAAGTGCAATAAAAATGTAGAGCAGGTTAACGGGGATTGGGAATGCGGCAAAAGTGTCACTTTGTAATTTGAAATAAGGCCATCAGGGCAAGCTTCATTGACAGCTGCATATTTGTTGTCCAAGTTCACTTAGAAATATCCTCTGACAACTTTAAGACTTGGCTTTGCTTCTGTGCAAGGGAGAGATGGCAACAGGCTTTGGCCTTAACCCAAAATTCACTGACACACATTTATTTCCCAGAAGAGAACTTTAGATCAATGTCTTCCATATTCATTTACACAAACACCAGTGGTATAAAGTGGAAGTGGCCAAGCCATAAACTGAATTTATGTCATGCCCTCTAATACAGACGACTCGGCATCAGGGCACAAGGCTTTAAAGGTAGTGCTGACCTTAGCTGGAAAAACATGAGTCTGTGAGCCTCACGGATATGTAATCAATACCGAGGTAACTGGCTACAAGGGTTTTTACACATCTGTCAGCTAAATCATAACCCTAAAGGGCAAATTTAGGCTGCTCTAAAGACCGTTAGCCAGATTTGTGGTGCTGACTCAAGGAGTTTGGGTTAATAAACCAATGCATGCATTACAAGTAGACATCAATATGACAATTTTTCACTGGTGACAGTCATAATCCTGTTTCAGTCTGGTATTCTACTTGATATTCATAGAAAAGTGCTGGAATGGCTGGACTGCCATCAGAGATCATTTAGTTTTCATTTTATGCTTTCTTTGTATTTTTGTTCCCACTAGATTACAATACTTTTTTCTTGGTGTCCCTCTTTCCTCTATTTTCTGCTTGTTATTTCTTATCCTTCCTTTCCTTCTAAAAGTTACCATGTGCTTGGTTTTATTGGCTTTCCTTTTTTCTTAGCTTTCTCTGTTATTCATTTCTCTCTCTGTCTCTCTTTTTCTCCCTCCCTTTTTCGTTTCTTAAATATTCATTGTGTATCTACCATATATGGGGCCAGGCATTATGCTGAGTGTTGCATAATAGTGGTAAAAAGCCAGAAGGCCCTCCCTTATAGAGCTCATTGTCTACTGCAAGAGATGGCGTTATACTTGCAAATTTACAAATAAATCTGCCCTGACTAACACTGGTAAATTTTCAAATGAGAAACAGAGAATGCTGTAAGGGAGAATAACAGGCGACGTGCTGTACATTAAGAAGTAGAGTAGGCCTCACTGGCAAAGGGACATCACACTGAGACTTAAAAGAAGGAAAGGAGCTTCTAAGCCAGGGAGGAATCGTCTAGAGACAGGAAACTCCATAAAGAAAAACCTTAGGGATCTCAAGAGCTTGGGGCATGAGGGAATTTTTGAAGGCTATCATGGTGAATCATAGCATGGAAGGCAGAGCTTGACATAGGGATGTTGGAGATTCCAGAAGCTCCCTCCCTATTCTCCCATCACCCCATGTCCCTTTAGCTTGGATGTGAATAAAGTATATGTCTGAATGTATCTTTTTTTTTAGGTTACTATATGGGCAAAATAAGTACAAAACAGAAAATGATGGAAGTGGTAAGAAAGTAGAAAAAGCTTTTGATAGGAGAACTAAATTCAAATGGATGGACACTAAGCAACTCGAAGTGGCTACTTGGCTACTGTGGTTTTCTGTGGCACATGAATTAGGTTACTCAGATACGTACTATGTGTATGATTCATAGTTATAAAGGTTACAGTTTTAAATAGGATTCGCATGTATATGTGGTATGTGTTTATATGCACATCTGTGCATGTGTATAGTATATGCAGGAAGATAATATTTACGGATAATTCAAAATTAATTTTTTATGCATTAAAAAAACTGATGATTTTATTCCAGTACTGTTTTAAGTGCCTTTTTCATGCTTTTCCTCTGAAAGTTTTCTTCCTCATCTTTTAAAGAACTATGAGAACAATTTACATATATATGTATGTTTATTTATTTATAGATGAGATGAGATAATAGTTATGTTTTAGTGATTCCATTTTGACTGGCTCATTGCAGATGAGTGATAGAAATACAAAACATGGCAAAGCACAATCCTGTGGTTCTGAGAAATAAAAATATCATGTATCATGAACTAGATCATAACAGAATTCTCTATAGGTACTAGCAGCAAAATGCGTATGAAACCACGGAAATAAATATGCGTTATTTCTAGATGAAACATTTTAGTTAGACGGCTTTACACAACTTGTGGAGACTAATTTTATCTGTAATATGTTTTAGAGCAGAATATTTTAGAAAATAACCTCGCACTACACTTTTTTTTGAGACTGAATTTACTTTACTACAGGTTGAGTATTCCTAATCTGAAAATCTGAATTTCAAAATGTTCCAAAATCTGAAACTTTTGAGCACTGACATGATGCCACAACTGGCAAATTCCACACCTGACCTCATGTGACAGGTTGCAGTCAAAACATAGTCAAAACTTTGTTTCAAGCACAAAATTAATTAAAATATTGTATAAAATTACTTTCAGGCTGTCTGTGTAAGGTGTATACAAAGTATAATTAAATTTTATGTTTAGTCTTGGATTCCATCCCCACGTTATCTCTTTACATATGTGCAAATATTCCAAAATCCATAATAATCTGACATCCAAAATGCTTCTGGTCCCAAGCATTTTGGATAAGGAATACTCAACCTATAAAAGCTAATGAGAAAAGAAATAATTACTCCATTTACTGATTCAAGTTTTATAAAGTATTAAGAAATCAACAAAAATCCTTTGTAATACAGCAAATGTAACATAAAAATATGATATGAAGTAGTTTGATTTGATATTTGGATACCAATTATGTGCCGTACTTTTATTTGCTAAAAAAGAAGTACCTATCAAAGGGCTTAGGGAATCAAAGGATGCAGAGTGGGTTTGGGGGTTGCATGTGATTATCATAATAAACCAGTAAGAGATAATGTAGATCAGAACTAAGGTATTGGCACTAGGAATGAAGATAATATTAAGAAAGGAGGGATTAGTAACTGATTAGATATAGTGGATTAAGGCCATGAAAAAATTGAGAATAATATACATCATGCACCACATAAAACTGTTTCCACCAGTGATGGATATGACAGTAGTCCTGTAAGATTGTAATGCTGAATTTTTACCATACCTTTTTTATGATTAGTTATGTTTAGAACACAAATACTCACTATTGTGTTACAATTGGCTACAGTATTCAGTACAGTAACATGCTCTGTATGTTTGTAGCCTAGGAGCCATAGGATATAGTGTATAGCCTAGGTGTATAGTAGGCTATTCCATCTAGGTTTGTGTAAGTATACTCTGTGATGTTTACACAACAATGAGATCACCTAACAATGGATTTCTCATAATATATTTATGTCTTTAAATGGTGCATGACTGTATATGATTCTATTTTAAATGATTTATTGGGGCTAGGGGGGTGGAGAAAGATGGCAGAATAGAAGGTTCCACCAATAGTCCTCCCTGCAAGGATGCCAATTTAACAATCATCTACAAGAAAACAGGTAGCTTTGTAAGAACCAAAACTCAGGTTAGCACCCGCAGCACCTGATTTTTTTTTTTATTTATTATACTTTAGGTTTTAGGGTACATGTGCACAATGTGCAGGTTTGTTACATATGTATCCATGTGCCATGTTGGTTTGCTGCACCCATTAACTCGTCATTTAGCATTAGGTATATCTCCTAATGCTGTCCCTCCCCACTCCCCCCACCCCACAACAGTCCCCGGAGTGTGATGTTCCCCTTCCTGTGTCCATGAGTTCTCATTGTTCAATTCCCACCTATGAGTGAGAACATGCGGTGTTTGGTTTTTTGTCCTTGTGATAGTTTACTGAGAATGATGTTTTCCAGTTTCATCCATGTCCCTACAAAGGACATAAACTCATCATTTTTTATGGCTGCATAGTATTCCATGGTGTATATGTACCACATTTTCTTAATCCAGTCTATTGTTGTTGGACATTTGGGTTGGTTCCAAGTCTTTGCTATTGTGAATAGTGCCGCAACAAACATAGGTGTGAATGTGTCTTTATAGCAGCATGATTTATAGTCCTTTGGGTATATACCCAGTAATGGGATGGCTGGGTCAAATGGTATTTCTAGTTCTAGATCCCTGAGGAATCGCCACACTGACTTCCACAATGGTTGAACTAGTTTACAGTCCCACCAACAGTGTAAAAGTGTTCCTATTTCTCCACATCCTCTCCAGCACCTGTTGTTTCCTGACTTTTTAATGATGGCCATTCTAACTGGTGTGAGATGGTATCTCATTGTGGTTTTGATTTGCATTTCTCTGATGGCCAGTGATGCTGAGCATTTTTTCATGTGTCTGTTGGCTGCATAAATGTCTTCTTTTGAGAAGTGTCTGTTCATGTCCTTCACCCACTTGTTGATGGGGTTGTTTGTTTTTTTTCTTGTAAATTTGTTTGAGTTCATTGTAGATTCTGGATATTAGCCCTTTGTCAGATGAGTAGATGGCAAAATTTTTCTCCCATTCTGTAGGTTGCCTGTTCACTCTGATGGTAGTTTCTTTTGCTGTGCAGAAGCTCTTTAGTTTAATTAGATCCCATTTGTCAATTTTGGCTTTTGATGCCATTGCTTTTGGTGTTTTAGTCATGAGGTTCTTGCCCATGCCTATGTCCTGAATGGTATTGCGTAGGCTTTCTTCTAGGGTTTTTATGGTTTTAGGTTTAACACTAAAGTCTTTAATCCATCTTGAATTAATTTTTCTATAAGGTGTAAGGAAGGGATCCATTTTCAGCTTTCTACATATGGCTAGCCAGTTTTCCCAGCACCATTTATTAAATAGGGAATCCTTTCCCCATTGCTTGTTTTTGTCAGGTTTTTTAGAGATCAGATAGTTGTAGATACGCGGCATCATTTCTGAGGGCTCTGTTCTGTTCCATTGATCTATGTCTCTGTTGTGGTACCAGTACCATGCTGTTTTGGTTACTGTAGCCTTGTAGTATAGTTTGAAGTCAGGTAGCGTGATGCCTCCAGCTTTGTTCTTTTGGCTTAGGATTGACTTGGCGATGCGGGCTCTTTTTTGGTTCCATATGAACTTTAAAGTAGTTTTTTCCAATTCTGTGAAGAAAGTCATTGGTAGCTTGATGGGGATGGCATTGAATCTATAAATTACCTTGGGCAGTATGGCCATTTTCATGGTATTGATTCTTCCAAACTGATTTTTAACTTCATGTCCCTGAAAGAGGAACTGAAGAGATAGGAAAAACAGTCTTGAATCTCTAGTGCAACCCTTCTTCCTCCCCCAGCAGCAACTGAATGGTGTGGAGAGTGCGTATGCTCCCTGGGGAGAGGGAGAGCCGGCAATTGCGAGGCATTAAACTCAGTGCTGCCCTCGTTACAGCAGAAAGCAAAACCTGACCAAACTCAGTTGATGCCTGCCCACAGAGGGTACGTTTGAACCCGGCCTAGCCAGAGGGGAATTGCTGATCCCAGTGGTTGGAACCTAAGTTCCCATAAGCTTCACCACCATGAGCTAAAGTGTTCTGGTGCTCCAAATAAACTTGACAGGCAGCCTACGCCACAAGGACTGCAACACCTAGGTGAGTCCTGGGGCTGATCTGGATGCAGAGACAGTAGACTGAGGGGATATGCAACCTACTGTGACACCAGTTGGGGTGGCTAAGGGAGTGTTGACATCACACTCACACTAACATAAGGCTGCACAGCCTGTGGCTCCAAAAGAAACCCCTTCCTTCTGTTTGAAGAGAGAAAATGTACAAGTGGGGACTTTGCATCTTGGATACTAGCTTAACCAAAGTAGGATAGGGCAGTGGTCAAAGCTGTGAAGCCCCTTTCCTGGCCCTTGCTCCCAGACATTTCTAGATACACCCTGGGCCAGAAGGGAACTGCTGCCTTGAAAGGAAGGACCCAGTCCTGGCAAGATTTATCATCTGCTAACTGAAGAGACCTTGGGCCCTAGATAACCAGCAACAATACTCAGGTACTACGTTGAGTGTGTTGGGTGAGGGATTGAAACTTGCTGGCCTCAAGGTGAGACTCAGCATATTCCTAGATGTTGTGGCTACAGAGAGAGATTCCTTCTGCTTGACAAAAGTGGAGGTAAAAGTAAAAGGGATGTTGTCTTACACTTTAGGTACCACCTCAGCCACAGGGGGATAGAACACAAGTGGGCTCTTGTGGTTCCCAACTTTGGGACTTGGCTCTTGGGCAGCATTTCTGAACCTGCCCTCAATCAGAGGGGAGCCCACTTGCTTGAAGGGTGAGTCCCAGGCCAGGCAGTATTTATCTCAAAGGACTGAAGAGGCTTTGGGCCTTAAGAGAACATCACCTATGAGTGACAATATGCAGTGTTTGGTTTTCTGTCCTTGTGATAGTTTGCTGAGAATGATGACTTCCAGCTTCATCCATGTTCCTGCAAAGGACATGAACTCATCCTTTTTTATGGCTGCATAGTATTCCATGGTGTATATGTGCCACATTTTCTTTATCCAGTCTATTGTTGATGGACATTTGGGTTGGTTCCAAGTCTTTGTTATTGTGAATAGTGCCACAATAAACATATGTGTGCATGTGTCTTTATAGTAGAATGATTTTAATCATTTCGGTATATGTCCAGTAATAGGATTGCTGGGTCAATGGTATTTCTAGTTCTAGATCCCTGAGGAATCGCCACACTGACTTCCACAATGGTTGAACTAATTTACACTCCCACTAATAGTGTAAACGCGTTTTTATTTTGCCATGTCCTCTTCAGCATCTGTGGTGTTTGCTGATTTTTTAATGATCGCCATTCTAACTGGCGTGAGATGGTATCTCATTGTGGTTTTGATTTGCATTTCTCTAATGACCAGTGATGATGAGCATTTTTTCATATGTCTGTTGGCCGCATGTCTTCTTTTGAGAAGTGTCTGTTTGTATCCTTTGCATACTGTTTGATGAGTTGTTTGTTTTTTTCTTGTAAATTTGTTTAAGATCTTTGTAGATTCTGGATATTAGCGCTTTGTCAGATGATAGATTGCAAAAATTTTCTCTCATTCTGTAGGTTGCCTGTTCACTCTGATGATAGTTTCTTTTGCTGTGCAGAAGCTGTTTAGTTTAATTAGATCCCATTTGTCAATTTTGGCTTTTATTGCCATTGCTCTTGGTGTTTTAGACATGAAGTCTTTGCCCATGCCTATGTCCTGAAGGGTATTGCCTAGGTTTCCTTCTAGGATTTTTATGGTCCTAGGTGTTATGTTTAAGTCTTTGATCCATCTTGAGTTGATTTTTGTATAAGTTGTAAGGAAGTGGTCCAGTTTCAGTTTTCTGCATATGGCTAGCCAGTTTTCCCAGAACCATTTATTCAATAGGGAATCTTTTCCCCATTTCTTGTTTTTGTCAGGTTTGTCAAAGATCAGATGGTTGTAGATGTGTGGTGTTATTTCTGAGGGCTCTGTTCTGTTCCATTGGTCCATATCTCTGTCTTGGTACCATTACCATGGTGTTTTGGTTACTGTAGCCTTGTAGTATAGTTTGAAGTCACGTAGCGTGATGCCTCCAGCTTTGTTTTTCTTGCCCAGGATTGTCTTGGCTATGTGGGTTCTCTTTTGGCTCCACATGAAGTTTAAAGTAGTTTTTTCCAATTCTGTGAAGAAAGTCAGTGGTAACTTGATGAGGATAGCATTGAATCTATAAATTACTTTGGGCGGCATGGCCATTTTCACGACTTTGATTCTTCCTATCCATGAGCATGGAATATTTGTCCATTTGTTTGTGTCTTCTCTTTTTTCCTTGAGCAGTGGTTTGTATTTCTCCTTGAAGAAGTCCTTCACATCCCTTGTAAATTGTATTCTTAGGTATTTTATTCTCATAGTAGCAATTGTGAATGGGAATTCACTCATGATTTGGCTCTCTGTTCTTGGTGTATAGGAATGCTTGTGATTTGTGCACATTGATTTTGTATCCTGAGACTTTGTGGAAGTTGCTTATCAGCTTAAGGAGATTTGGAGCTGAGATGATGGGCTTTTCTAAGTATACAATCATGTCACCTGCAAACAGAGAAAATCTGACTTCCTCTCTTACTATTTGAATACCCTTTATTTCTTTCTCTTGTCTTATTGTCCTGGCCAGAACTTCCAATACTGTGTTGAATAGGAGTGTCGAGAGAGGGCATCCTTGTCTTGTGCCAGTTTTCAAAGGGAATGCTTCCAGTTTTTGCCCATTCAATATGATATTGGCTGTGGGTTTGTCAGAAACAGCTCTTATTATTTTGAGATACGTTCCACTGATACCTAGTTTATTGAGAGTTTTTAGGATGAAGGTGTGTGAGATTTTGTTGAAGGTCTTTGCTTCATCTATTGAGATAATCATGTGATTTTTGTCATTGGTTCTGTTTATGTGATGGATTACATTTATTGATTTGCATATGTTGAACCAGGCTTGCATCCCAGCTATGAAGCCAACTTGATCATGGTGGATAAACTTTTTGATGTGCTGCTGGATTTGGTTTGCCAGCATTTTATTTCAGATTTTCACATTGATGTTCACCAAGGATATTGGCCTGAAATTTTTTTTGTTGTTGTGCCTCTGCCAGGTTTTGGTATCAGGATGATGCTGGTCTCATAAAATGAGTTAGGGAGGATTCCCTCTTTTTCCCTCGTTTTGAATATTTTCAGAAGGAATGGTACCAGCTCCTCTTTGTACCTCTGGTAGAATTCGGCTGTGAATCCATCTAGTCCTGGACTTTTTCTGGTTGGTAGGCTATTAATTACTGCCTCAATTTCAGAACTTGTTATTGCTTTATTCAGGGATTCGACTTCTTCCTGGTTTAGACTTGGGAGGGTGTATATGTCCAGGAATTTATCCATTCCTTCTAGATTTTCTTATTTATTTATGTAGAGGTGTTTATAGTATTATCTGATGATAGTTTGTATTTCTGTGGGATCAGTGGTGATATCCCCTGTATCATTTTTTATTGTATCTATTTGATTCTTCTCTCTTTTCTTCTTTATTAATCTGGCTAGCAGTATATCTATTTTGTTGATCTTTTCAAAAAACGAGCTCCTGGATTCATTGATTTTTTAAAGGGTTTTTTTGTGTCTCTATCTCCTTCAGTTCTGCTCTGATCTTAGTTATTTCTTGTCTTCTGCTAGATTTTGAATTTGTTTGCTGTTGCTTCTCTAGTTCTTTTAATTTTGATGTTAGGGTGTCAATTTTAGATCTTCCCTGGTTTCTCTTGTGGGCATTTAGTGCTATAAATTTCCCTCTACACACTGCTTTGAATGTGTCCCAGAGATTCTGGTACATTGTGTCTTCACTCTCATTGGTTTCAAGGAACATCTTTATTTCTGCCTTCATTTCATTATTTACCCAGTAGTCATTCAGGAGCAGGTTGTTCAGATTCCATGTAGTTGTGCGGTTTTGAGTGAGTTTCTTAGTCCTGAGTTTTAATTTGATTGCACTGTGGTCTGAGAGAGTGTTTGTTATGATTTCTGTTCTTTTGCGTTTGCTGAGGAGTGTTTTACTTCCAATTATGTCATCAATTTTAGAATAAGTGCAATGAGGTGCTGAGAAGAATGTATATTCTGTTGATTCGGGGTGGAGAGTTCTGTAGATGTCTGTTAGGTCTGCTTGGTCCAGAGCTGAGTTCAAGTCCTGTTAATTTTCTGTCTCATTGATCTGTCTAATATTGACAGTGGTGTGTTAAAGTCTCCCATTATTATTGTGTGGGTGTCTAAGTCTCTTTGTAGGTCTCTAAAAACGTGTTTTATGAATCTGGGTGCTCCTATATTGGGTGCATATATATTTAGGATAGTTAGCTCTTCTAGCTGCATTGATTCCTTTACCATTATGTAATGCCCTTCTTTGTCTCTTTTGATCTTTGTTGGTTTAAAATATGTTTGATCAGATATTAGGTTTGCATTTCCTGCTTTTGCTTTGCTTTCCATTTGGTTGGTAAGTATTCCTCCATCCCTTTATTTTGAGCCTATGTGTGTCTTTGCATGTGAGATTGGTCTCCTGAATACAGCACACTTATGGGTCTTGACTCTTTATTTAATTTGCCAGTCTGTGTCTTTTAATTGGGGCATTTATCTCATTTACATTTAAAGTTAATATTGTTATGTGTGAATTTGATCCTGTCTTTATGATGCTAGCTGGTTGTTTTGCCCCTTAGTTAGAGCATTTTCTTGATATTGTTGATGTTCTTTATAATTTGGTGTGTTTCTGCAATGGCTGGTACTGGTTGTTCCTTTTCACATTTAGTGCTTCCTTTAGGAGCTCTTTTAAGGCAGGCCTGGTGATGACAAAATCACTTAGCATTTGCTTGTCTGTAAAAGATTTTATTTCTCCTTTGCTTATGAAGCTTAGTTTGGCTAGATATGAAATTCTGGGTTGAAAATTCTTTTCTTTAAGAATGTTAAATATTGGCCCCCACTCTCTTCTGACTTGTAGGGTTTCTGCCCAGAGATCCACTATTAGTCTGATGGGCTTCCCTTTGTGGGTAACCCCACGTTTCTCTCTGGCTGCCCTTAACATTTTTTCCTTCATTTCAACCTTGGTGGATCTGACGATTCTGTGTCTTGTGGTTGCTCTTCTCAAGGAATATCTTTGTGGTGTTCTCTATGTTTCCTGAATTTGAATGTTGGCCTGCCTTGCTAGGTTGGGGAAGTTCTCCTGGATAATATCCTGAAGAGTGTTTTTCAACTTGGTCCCATTCTCCCCGTCACTTTCAGGTACGCCAATCAAACGTAGATTTGGTCTTTTCATATAGTCCTATATTTCTTGGAGGCTTTGTTCATTCCTTTTAATTCTTTTTTCTCTAATATTGTCTTCTCTCTTTGTTTCATTAAGTTGATCTCCAATCACTGATATCCTTTCTTCCGCTGGATTGATTTGGCTATTGAAACTTGTGTATGCTTCACAAAGTTCTCGTGCTGTGTTTTTCAGCTCCATCAGGTCGTTTATGTTCTTCTCTACACTGGTTATTCTAGTTAGCAATTCGTCTAACCTTTTTTCAAGGTCCTTACCTTTCTTGCATTGCGTTAGAACATGCTCTTTTAGCTTGCAGGAGTTTGTTATTACCCATCTTCTGACACCTACTTCTGTCAATTCATCAAACTCATTCTCTGTCCAGTTTTGTTCCCTTGCTGGCGAGGAGTTGTGATCCTTTCGAAGAGAAAAGGTGTTCTGTTTTTTGGAATTTTCAGCCTTTTTGCACTGGTTTCTCCCTATCTTTGTGGATTTATCTACCTTTGGTCTTTGATGTTGGTGACCTTCAGATGGGGTCTTTGATTGGATGTGCTGTTCCTTTCTGTTTGTTAATTTTCCTTCTGACAGTCAGGCCCTTCTGCTGCCTGTCTGCTGGAGTTTTCTGGAGGTCCACTCCTGACTCTGTTTGCCTGGGTATCACCAGTGGAGGCTCAGTTGGAAATGAAAAAATCACCTGCCTTCTGCGTTGATCTCGCTGGGAGCTGCAGACTGGATCTGTTCCTGTTCAGCCATCTTGCCAGCAATCCCCTGAATCAGGATCTTTTAATAGAATAATGGATCAAGCAGAAGGAAGAATCAGTGAGCTTGGAGACAGGCTATTTGAAAATATACAGTCAGAGCAGACAAGAGAAAAAAGAATTAGGAACAATAAAGCATGCCTAGAATATCTAGAAAATAGCCCCAAAAGGGCAAATCTAAGAGCTATTGGCTTTAAAGAGGAGGTAGAGAAAGAAATAGAGATAGAAAGTTTACTCAAAGGAATAATAATAGAGAAGTTTACAAACCTAGAAAAAGATATCAACATCCAAGTACAAGAAGGTAATAGAACACCAAATAATTGACTCAAAGACGAGTACCTCAAGATGTTTAATAATTGAACTCCCAAAGTTCAAGAATGATGAAAGGATCCTGAAAGTGGAAAGAGAAAAGAAACAAATAACATACAATTTAGATCCAATATGACTAACAGCAGACTTTTCAGTGGAAACTTCACAGGCCAGGAGAAAGTGTCATGGTTTATTTAAAGAGTGAAAGGAAAATAACTTTTAACCTAGAATAGTATATCTGGTAAAATTATCCTTCAAACATAAAGAAGAAATAAAGACTTTCCCAAACAAACAAAAGCTGAGAGATTTCATCAACACCAGACTTATCTTACAAGAAATGCTAAAGGGAGTACTTCAGTCAGAAAATAAAGGATGTTAATAAGTAATAAGTAATTAACTGAAGGTTCAAAATTCACTAGTAATAGTAACTAAAAAGGAAAACACAGAATACTATAATACTGTAACTCTGGTGTGTAAACTACTCATATCTTATGTAGGAAGACTAATGGATGAACCAATAAAAACTGATAACTAAAGTAACTTTTCAAGATGGAGAGAGTACAATAAGTTACAAATAGTGACAACAAAAAGTCAAGAAGTGGGAGAATTAAGTTAAGATTTAGAGTCTTTATTTGTTTTCTTTTTGCTTCTTTACCTGTTTATTTTTGCAAATGGTGTTGTTATCTGGTTAAAATAATGGGTTATAAGATAGTATTTGCAAGCCTCATGGTAACCTCAAACCAAAGAACATACAATGGTAACTCAAAAAATAAAAAGCAAAAAGACTACATTATGTCACCAGGTAAAACCACCCTTACTGAAAGAAAGACAGGAAGGAAAGAAAGAAGAAAGAGAATACCATAAAACAACCAGAAAACAATAACAAAATGGCAGGAGTAAGTTCTTACTTATCAGTAATAGCATTGAATATAAATGGATAAACTCTCCAATCAAAAGACATAGAGTGGCTGACTGGATAAAAAACAATGTGTTGCCAACAAAAAACACATGTCACCTATAAAGACACACATACACTAAAAATAAAGAGATGGAAAAAGACATTCCATGCCAATAGAAACCGTAAAAGAGCAGGAGTAGCTACCTTTATATCATACAAAGTAAATCTCAAAACAAAAACCATAAGAGCAAAGAATGTCACTATATAGTGATAAACGAGTCAGTTCAGCAAGAGGATATTACAATTGTAAATATATATGCACCCAACACTGGAGCACTCAGATATAGAAAGCGAATATTATTAGAACTGAAAATAGAGGTAGACACCAATAAATAGCAGGAGACTTCAACACCCCACTTTGAGCACTGGACAGATCTTCCAGACAGAAAATAATAAAAAAATCAGACTTACTCTGCACTGTAGACCAAATGGATTTAATAGATATTTACAGAACATTTCCTCCAACATCTGCAGAATACATATATTTTTCCTTAGCACATGGATCATTCTCAAGGATGGACCATATGTTAGGTTACAAAACAAGTCTTGAAACATTCAAAAAAATTGAAATATCTTCTCTGACTGCAATGAAATAAAAGTATAAATCAATAGCAAGAGGAATTTTGGAAACTATATAAATACATGAAAACTAAACAACATGCTCCTAATGACCAGTGGTCAATGAAGAAATTGAGAAGGAAATTGAAAAATTTCTTTAAACAAATGATAATGGAAACATAATATACCAAAAGCACTACTAAGAGGAATTTGTATAGCTATAGGGCCTATATTAAAAAAAGAAAATGTTCAAATTAACAACCTACTGATGCATCTTAAAGAACTAGAAAAGCAAGAGCAATCAAACCCTAAACTACTAGAAGACAATAAATAATAAAGATCATAGCATAAATAAATGAAGCTGAAATGAAAAAAATACAGAAGATTAATAAAACAAAAAGCTGATGTTTTGAAAAGATTAACAAAAGCGACAAACCTTTTGCCAAATGGAGAGAAAACCCATATAAATAAAATCAGAGATTAAAAAAAGACATCATAACTGATACCACAGAAATTCAAAGGATCATTAGTGGCTACTCTGAGCAATGATATGCCAATAAGTTCGAAAATCTAGAAGAAACTGATAAACTCCTAGACACATACAACCTACTAAGATTGAACCAGAAAGACATTAACATGTGAACCACACCCAAACAAGTAACAAGATTGAAGCCGTAATAAAAAGTCTCCAAGTAAAGAAAAACCTTGGACCTGATGGCTTCACTACTGAATTCTACCAAACATGTAAAGAATTAGTACCAATCCTACTCAAACTTTTCTGAAAAATAGAGGAAGAGGGAATACTTGCAAACTAATGTACACTGCCAGTATTGCCCTGATACCAAAACCAGACAAGACAGCAAAAAAAGAAAAAAAAAAAAAAAAAAGAAAGAAAAAGAAAACTACAGGCCAGTATTCCCGATGAATATTGATGCAGAAATTCTCAATAAAATATTAGCATACTGAATTCAACAATACATTAAAAAGGTCATTTATCATGACCAAGTGGGATTCATCCCCAAGATGCGAGGATGGTTCAACATACGCAAATCAGTGTGATATATCATATCAGCAGAATGAAGGACAAAAAGTATATGATCATTTAAATTGATACTGAAGAAGTGTTTGATGAAATTTAACATCCTTCATGATAAAAACCCTCAAAAAACTAGGTATAGAAATAATATACCTCAACATAATGAAAGCCATATCTGACAGACCCACAGCTAGTATCATACTAAATGGTAAAAAAATGAAAGCCTTTCCTTTATGATCTGGAACATGACAAGAATGCCTACTTTCACCACTGTTATTCAACATAGTACTGGAAATTCTAGCTAGAACAATCAGACAAGTAAAAGATACAAAGGGCATCTAAATTTGAAAGGAAAACGTCAAATTACCCTTGTTTGCAGATGTGATCTTATATCTGAAAAAGCCTAAAGACTTCACAAGAAAACTATTAGAACTAATAAACAAACTCAGTAAAGTTGCAGGACATGCAATTTCCATATAAAAATCAGCAGGACTTCTTTATTTTTGTTTGTATTTTTTATTATTATTATTTTTTTGAGATGGAGTCTTGCTCTGTTGCCCTGGCTGGAGTGCAGTGGCACAATCTCGGCTCACTGCAAGCTCCGCCTCCTGGGTTCATGCCATTCTCCTGCCTCAGCCTCCTGAGTAGCTGAGACTACAGGTGCCTGCCACCATGCAAAATCAGCAGGACTTCTATATGTGAACAATATGAAAAATAAAAATGTAGTCACATTCACAATAGCCATATATAAAATTAAATACCTAGGAATTAGCCAAAGATATTCCATTTTTGGGATATCCTTCCATTTTTGAGGAATCTATATTGTTAAAATGTCCATACTACCCAAAGCAATCTACAGATATAATGTAATTCTTATCAAAATACCAATGACATTCTTCACAGAAATAGGAAAAACAACCTTAAAATTTATATGGAACCACAAAAGACCCAGAATAACCAAAGCTATTTTACGTAACAAACAAACCAACAAACTAAAACTGGAGGAATCACATTACCTGACTTCAAATTATACTACAGAACTATAGTAACCAAAGAAGCATGGTACTGACATAAAAACAGACACATAGACCAATGGAACAGAATAAAGAACCCAGAAACAAATACATACACTTACAGTGAACTCATTTTTTACAAAAGTGCTGAGAACATACATTGGGGAAAAGACAGTCTTTATTAAATGTTGCTTGGAAAACTGGATATCCATATGCAGAAAAATGAAACTAGACCTCTATCTTTCAACATACACAAAAATAAAATGAAAATGGATTAAAGACATATCCAGGACTTCAAACTATGAGACTACTACAAGAAAACATTGGAAAAACTCTGCAAGACATCGTTCTGGGCAAAGATTTCTTAAATATTACCCCACAAGCACAGGCAACTAAAGTAAAAGTGGACAGATGGGATCATATCAAGTTTAAAAGCTTTCGACAGCAAAGGTAACAATCAACAAAGTGAAGAGACAACCCACAGAATGGGAGAAAATATTTGCAAGCTACCCATCTGACAAGGGATTAATAACCAGAATATATAAACAGCTCAAACAATTCTATAGGAAAAAATCCAATAATCAGATCAAAAATGGGCAAAATATTTGAATAGACATTGCTTAGAAGACATACAAATGGCAAACAGGCATATGAAAAGATGCTTAACATCACTGATCATCAGAGAAATGCAAATCAAAACTACAATGAGATATCATCCCATCCCTGTTAAAATGACTTATATCCAAAACAGACAACAACAAATCTTGGCAAGGGTGAGAAAACATTGGAGATTCCTCAAAAAACTAAAAATAGGGCTACCATACAATCCAGCAATCCCACTGCTGGGTATATACTCAAAAGAAAGGCAGTAAGAATAGTGAAGAGATATCTGCACTTTTATGTTTCTTGCAGCTCTGTCTACAATAGCCAAGATTTGGAAACAACCTATGTGTTTGTTAACGGATGAATAGATAAAGAAAATGTGGTAATTATACACAGCGTAGTACTACTATTCAGCCATAAAAAAAGAAAGAGGTGGCCGGGCGCGGTGGCTCATGCTTGTAATCCCAGCACTTTGGGAGGCCGAGGCGGGTGGATCACGAGGTCAGAAGATCGAGACCACGGTGAAACCCCGTCTCTACTGGAAATACAAAAAATTAGCCGGGCGTGGTGGTGGGCGCCTGTAGTCCCAGCTACTCAGAGAGGCTGAGGCAGGAGAATGGCGTGAACCCGGGAGGCGGAGCTTGCAGTGAGCCGAGATCGCGCCACTGCACTCCAGCCTGGGTGACAGAGCGAGACTCCGTCTCAAAAAAAAAAAAAAAAAAAAAGAGATTAAGTCATTTGAAACAACATGGATGGAACTGGAGGTCATTATGTTAAGCGAAATAAGCCGGGCAGTGAAAGACAAACTTCCATATTCTCATTTGTGTAATCTAAATGTCAAAACAATTGAATCCATGGAGATAGAGAGTAGAAGATGGTTACCAGAAGCTGGGAAGGGTAGGTGGGGGGATAGGGGTGGTGAGAATGATTAATGGGTACAAAAAATAGAAGTAATGAGTAAGACCTAGTATTTGATAGCATAACAAGGTGACTCTTGTCAATAACAATTAACTTGTACATTTTAAAATAACTAAAAGAGTATAATTGGAATGTTTGTAAAACAAAGGATAAATGCTCGAGGGGATGGATTCCCATCTTCCAAGATTTGATTATTACACATTCCATGTCTGCGTGAAAACATCTCATGTACCCCGTAAATATATACCCTTACTATGTACCTAAAAAACTAAAAATTTAAAAAAAGGAATAATTTATTGGAGGACAGGCAAGAGCAGGTAAAGTTTAATCGAAAGACAGAGTTATGTGGTGAACTTTGTGGGTTTGACCTGTTTACTGGACATATAGAGGGAAGACTTCAGCCAGCAGCTTAATGTATATGACTTGTGGTTGCAGAAATGATCTGGGCTCAAGTAGTGGATATTGAAATTACATCCCAAAAGTAGATGTTACCTGCAGAATCACAGAGTGCCTTTTGGTGTAATGATAAAGCAATGGGCAAAAAATTCTAGTGTAGACTTGATTCCACCATTTCATAACTATATCATTTAAGCATGTCATCTAGTTCCTTTGAAAGGACTCTCAGAGTAACTCTCTATTCTCCCTTAAAAAACTTGGAGAAAAAGTTAGTATGAGTGAAATATCTTTAAAAATCATACACATAAGCTTCCTTCCCTCTTTCCTTCCTTCCTTCCTTCTTTCCTTCCTTCCTTCCTTCCTTCCTTCCTTCCTTCCTTCCTTCCGTCCTCCCTCCCTCCTTCCTTCCTTCCTTCCTTCCTTCCTTCCTTCCTTCCTTCCTTCCTTCCTTCCTTCTTTCCTTCCTTCCTTCCATCCTCCTTCCTTCCTTCTTTCCTTCCTTCCTTCCATCCTCCTTCCTTCCTTCCTTCCTTTCTTCCTTCCTTCCTTCCTCCCTCCTTCCCTTTCTCTCTCCCTTCCTCCATTTCTCTCTCCCTCCCTTTCTCTTTTTTTTTCCTTCCACCATCCTCCCTTCTAATAATCACTTATTCATCTCTTCAGTATTTATGACAATGAATGGATCTTTAGGACTAAGATTAGGGGAGAGTTAGAGACACTGAAAGTTTTGTTTTCTTCCTAAAGCTCTTTGACAAGATTTGCAATGAAAACCAATAAGAACCTTGGTAGCCTGGGAGAGTTTTACTTGTAACAATTTCTTTTTTCCAAATTGGGTCCTGAATCACTCTTGCCTGTGGTCTTAAATATTTTGCTCAATGTAGTGATGTGTTGAAGTGACTTGAAGAACTAAAACTATATTTTGGTTTGGGGTATCTATTCCTCATTGTTCTTTTGTCTCTAAAGGATTTTCATTACTTGCTCTTAGCGCTTCATAAATACACAGACATGTCCTGTCAGGAGACTAGTTGCTGCTGACAAGGGTAGGATTTTCAATTTGGATTGATAATATTCTGTACTGGAACGGTGATATAAGCCAGCAGTATAAGTTATGACCTGCTGAATCAACTGACTCACTTGGGTAGGCACTTATACCCAATATTTGCCTGCTTTGTACAATATCATCATTTTTCTTAGAATTTGAATCAGCCCATAATATTTATTGAGTGACTTCTGAGTATAGAATATGAGGCACTGTATCAGGAGTTTGAAATGCATTCAGAGAATGAGGGACTGTGCACGTGTCATTTGTCACGGATTATATGTGGAAGAAATGTCATCAACCTCCATGATTAGAATAGTCAAGCCATTTGTTTGCCAGTGAAAAAGTCCTGTCCTGGGAAATCTCATAATGCCTGTTTTATACTCAGATGCTTTATGATACATTCCTCACGAAAGAGTTACTATAATCTGCACCCCATATCTTCAATACCTTGAACAGAAGATAGAGTGACTTACATCCAATTATCTATTGACTGGTTAATCATCTAGTGTTACTCAGATTGACCTAAGAATGAACAACAGTGTCCAGTACTGTATGCAGTATGTCAGCTAGTTGAATAAGACTCAAACTCAGAGACTCTAAACAGGCATTTAGGAAGAGAAAGAATAATAGAGATGAGAAATAGCTCATTAAGGTAGAGTATGAGCAGGGAGCAGTCAATGTCTACTCTGAGAAGGCGACCAAGTATTTTGAGTTTCTCTTTAAACATCAGAACTGCTATTAGATCCCAGGAAATATTACTTTGTGCAGAATTCAGAGGCACATCCCCTCAGACTCTCAGAGGACTCCCAAGATCCAACTAGGGCAGGATCAAATCCATTTTAGAACATTTATGGCTTCCTCTTTCCTTGACTTTCCTGCTATCTCAGTGCTTGCTGATATCACCTCCCAGATATACTGCTTATTTTAATTCCTGCTTTGTTCAAACCAATATACTCTTCTTTTGGATTTGTGCTGTACGTTTTTAGGGAATAAGAACTCAGGGACTAGTGTGGTATATGGCACAGCCATGCAAGTGGATGTTCGTCCTTCTGCCACCTTATAGCACCAACGTTCTTAACAGAAATTTTCTGGGCAGGAAACTGAAGACTTGAAAGCACTTCTAAATGTGGCTTTCATGGCAGATAGTCTCAAATTAGGCCTCTTGAATGGACCAAGAGAATTATCATATGTTAAAGTATTATGATTAGATCTTTTCAATTATTGATCTGCTACTAGGTTTAATTATCAAGGTTATAATTTTTATGGAAATAGACAGTAATTTTATGGATAAAGTCTTATGTGAGAAAGACTGGTTATCATTTCCGAATTTTACTCTTGACTGGATATTCAACTGCAATTTATTTTCTTTAGAAAAATTCTAATTTCTAGGTTGTAAAAAAAGTTTCAAATCAGTTATATTGAATATTTTTTCACAATATAATATTATCAGTTATAAAATATGAAAGGTAATTAGCAAACATTCTGATTTTATTGATCATGTAACTCAAAATGACAATTTTATTTATAGTTCTCACATTTACAGAAGGAGTAGCTCTTTCAACCTGTACTAGACAGAAAAAATCAAAATGTGTTGGTAAGTAATGTATTAGTCCATTTTCACTCTGCTGATAAAGAGTACCTGAGACTGGATAATTTATAAAGAAAAAGAGGTTTAATGAACTCACAGTTTCACATGGCTGGGGAGGCCTTACAATCATGGCAGAAGGTGAAAGGCACATCTTACATGGCCGCAGGCAAGAGAGAATGAGAGACAAGTAAAAGGGGTTTCCCCTTATGATACCATCAGATCTCGAGAGACTTACTCACTACCACGAGAACAATATGGGTGAAACTGCCCCCATGATTCACTCATCTCCTACTGGGTCCCTCCTACAATATGTGGGAATTATGGGAGCTACAAATCAAGATGAGATTTGGGTGGGGACTCAGAGCCAAACCCTGTAAATAGACAAACATGAGACTCCAGGGAATGTACATTTATGACAGGCTTGAGAAGTTCTGCAAAGAAAGTTAACTGGGAATGCCAAAGCTGTTTTCAAATAATAAATTGTACAATATTTTAGGCATTTTGTTTCCACATAGTAAATCAATCTCCATTCCATTTAGGGTCATACACAGTCATGTCTCAATTTGTCTAATTTTTAAAATGTGTGAAATAAATACTCTCAATAACCAAAATGTAGATATAGTGACAGAGCAAATCACATTCACAGGTTTTCTAATAACAGTTGTTTTTTTGGTTTTGCTTTAATTGTGAATAAAGGCTGGGAATCTTTTGCATTTTCTCATCAATGATAGCTAATGGATCTTTGATCAACTTCAAAATTCAGTATATTAAGAAACAGGCCTGATAAAAATAATATATACTTTTTCTGTACAATTAAAATGTATTTTACAGATTCCAGAGCTGCTTATATGACGGAATGTGTTTTGACTGTCTCTCTGGAGTCTGTATTACTCTGCCTTTTGTCTGTCCTTACTCAGGCTGCTGTCATTGGCCTCAGCTCAGTGAGGTATCAGCACTTTTGCTTTCAAAGAGAATATATGGTGCATTCCCCTAAGTTCTTTCTCTACATAGCCAACTACTAGCAGCAAGTGCTTTTAATAGGGGATATGTGTCTTTGTTCCTTTGTAGAGTCACAGGATGTGTATAATGAACTCTGGCATTATGGTGAAAGTACCTCTCACTGTTCTCACATAATAAGTCTACTGTTATCAGTTTAATTGATCCTGCTTTTGTCAGAAGGCAATTTGTGTCATTCTGGCACAAAGGGAGACAACCAATAAAAGGCTGTACACTTTAGGGACAAGTTGTATACTTTTACAGAACTGTTATCAGGCAGATTTATATCCATTAGCATTATGCAGGGAATGGAAATAAAAGATAAGGGTTAAAAGAAATATTTTCTCAGTGGGCCAATTAGATGAGGGAGTTGGATGTGAAGAGTGAACAAGTTGGACCTCTCTGGTACAGGCTACCTAAAATCCAATTTAATAGCTGTAGCATGCAGAATATCATTAACTCATGAGTGATGATCAGTGGAAAATTCCCTTTAATGCTTAGAAAGGGTAATGTGGTATTATAGAGTTTGTTTAACAATGTTTCAAGTATGCACATTGAGCCTAATCTATTATCCTCTTTGATGAGGAGAAAAAAGGTGGCTAATTTTTGTCTTTTTTTTTTTTTTTTGGCGACGGAGTCTCGCTCTGTCGCCCAGGCTGGAGTGCAGTGGTGCGATCTTGGCTCACTGCAAGCTCCGCCTCCCAGGTCCACGTCATTCCCCTGCCTCAGCCTCCCTAGTAGCTGGGACTACAGGTGCCTGCCACATCGCCCGGCTAATTTTTTGTATTTTTAGTAGAGATGGGGTTTCACCGTGTTAGCCAGGATGGTCTCGATCTCCTGACCTCATGATCCGCCCCCGCTTGGCCTCCCAAAGTGCTAGGATTACAGGCGTGAGCCACCGCTCCCTGCCTACTTTTTGTCTTATGTACAATATAGAGTTGGGTTTTTCTTAAAAAAATAAGGCTTAGGATACTTAAACTTCTTTTGTTTTTCATACTGGTTAACTTAATATATATGAATGATAATGTTTCGTTTCTTAGATGATTATCATTTTGGCCATTAAAGAAAAAAAACCTCACTGAACAATGAACAACAACCTGGTGTGCCAGAATTAGGTAGGAGAGATGCATGGAGAGTTCCTAGAGTCACAGCAACTTGGTGTGTACATGCTAACAAACATGCACACACACAGATACACACATCCATTGAGAATCACTGAGAGCTGTCAGGTTACAAAACAATAGATTTATACGTGCAAAGCTATACGTGAGAGGGTAAATACTCTGATGAAAATAAATCGCTGCTTTGTATTTGTTAAATAAACATTTGTTCTACAAAAAAGATACCAGTCTTGTTGGAGACAGTGTTCTGGAATATAAGTTTTGTTTGTTTGCTTTGTCATTTGGATTTGTCTGAGTGTTTTCCAAGAGTTCTTCATCTCTACACACCTCTGTTTATTCTGATTTTGACTTATCTTGACACTTCCAGGTGAGAAGTGTCCGCAATTTATTGCTCTTCTTTGCTGAATAGAGTTAGAGATAGATGATTCTTATAAGTTTGACGGAGCTTGAGACTTCTCATGTTAGAACTAGAATAGTCTAGGATGTTATACTCATCTAAAGAGTGTTCTTAGTGTTTTTGTAAATTTCTGATTAATTTCAAACAACACATGGATTCTCTTCCTTTTTGATCATGTCTCTATATTCTTGGCTCCATTTCACATAGGTTGAGTTCTCGTTGTGGATACCCTTTCTGGGTATGCATAAAATATATATTAGAGCAACTGACCATAAATAACTTAAAATCACTTACTTTAGTGTATTTCTTCCTTGGAGAAATAATGTGTGTCATTCAAAATTGGAAATAAAATCAGAGATAAGAAGGAATATTATCTGGCTTCTTAGTAAAGAAAGGTGAATTTTTAAGACTCAGATTTAAATTTCAAGTATTTATTAATGAAAATATACTTGTAAATGTTTCCTTATACTGATCCTTCACCCATCCTAAGCATTTTTTAGTACATATAGAACATCTATGAGTTGTTCTTTCATATTTATCAAGATAATATTAGCTGATAAATAAAATAGACATAAGCTGGTGTCTTCATTCCAGTTTATATTTTTGTAGTGGTGCATATCAGTCAATTCAGCTTTACCCAGCATGAGTATACTTGTGTTGTATAACTAAGCTGGCCTGAATGGAAAGATAATCTGTATTTGTGTGAAAACTTTCTACTATGATAATATTTCCTCTCAATTTTACAACATTTCCAAGAATATCAGCTATGTTTCTAGTAAGAGCCACAAGTATAGAAGGATGGATGATTATTTCCTGTGATATACACACATTTAGCAGAATGATATTTCTATAGTAAACTATGCATTCCTTTCTCTCCTCTAGTGTGTCCAAGTTGCCTTGTGATCTGCGCTCATTTCCAGCAGTTAGACCACAAGGCATCCAAGGGATCAAGGCAGTTTTGTTACAGCAGAAAACAGACAATCAATCAGTTTTTTTTAAAAAACGAGTTACAAACATCATAGTCCAAATAGAATACAAAATATTTAGAAAAATACAAGATAAATAAGAGCCAGGTTTTTCCCTTGCCCCACTGACAATACAAAGAGTATTCCAGATTGAGGAGTAGTGGGGAGAAGAGAGAGGGGGAAAAAGAGCTATTAGTCTTTTCTTCTATTCTCCACTATTAACTACCAAGTCCAGGAGAGGCAAAACATCCTCCACCCCTAAATGGGCTTGGTAAACTATGAGAGTGGAGTGATCTTGTGCTTTCTTTTTCAGGGAGATCTTAGGAAATAAAAGGCTTCTCAATTTCTCTACACCAGAGCATATAACACATACAGAAATGTCTGTGTAGGATATCTAGGAAAATGGGCCTGCAGCATTCCTCCAGAATCTCCATGTTCACTGCAGTGCTCAGGGAGCAGCAGAAATACTTTTCTGTGGGGCAGAGAGCAGTGTGGCCTTGGCACAGAGAGCCAATGAAGCTGTAGATGCCTTGTTTTCAAGACAAGGTGGATGTGCGTGAAGCCAAGACAGAAGACTACCTGGGAACACAAACATACTACCTGATTGCAAGGTAATATTACAGAGATGATTTTTAAAATGCCCAGATTTCTATCTATGTCCTCCATAATCTGTCACTATATAAGTCCCAAAGAATGTAGCCGCTACCTCAGGGAAAATATGGAAAGAGACACCGAAATCACTGTGATTAAGTTACTGCCAGTTAGTGATTAGAATATACATTAAACTTAGTTATAAAAAAAGATAAATTTTATGAATATGTTTTTTTTATTATACTTTAAGTTTTAGGGTACATGTGCACAAAGTGCAGATTATTTACATATGTATACATGTGCCATGTTGGTGTGCTGAACCCATTAACTCCTCATTTAACATTAGGTATATCTCCTAATGCTATCCCTCCCCCCTCCACCCACCCGACAACAGGCCATGGTGTGTGATATTCCCCTTCCTGTGTCCAAGTGTTCTCATTGTTCAATTCCCACCTATAAGTGAGAACATGCAGTGTTTGGTTTTTTGTCCTTGTGATAGTTTGCTGAGAATGATGGTTTCCAGCTTCACCCATGTCCCTACAAAGGACATGAACTCATCATTTTTTATGGCTGCCTAGTATTCCATGGTGTATATGTGCCACATTATCTTAATCCAGTCTATCATTGTTGGACATCTGGGTTGGTTGCAAGTCTTTGCTATTGTGAATAGTGCCACAATAAACATACGTGTGCATGTGTCTTTATAGCAGCATGATCTATAATCCTTTGGGTATATACTCAGTAATGGGATGGCTGGGTCAAATGATATTTCTAGTTCTAGATCCCTGAGGAATTGCCACACCGTCTTCCACAATGGTTGAACTAGTTTGCAGTCCCACCAACAGTGTAAAAGTGTTCCTATTTCTCCACATCCTCTCCAGCACCTGTTGTTTCCTGACTTTTTAATGATAGCCATTCTAACTGGTGTGAGATTGTATCTCATTGTGGTTTTGATCTGCATTTCTCTGACAGCCAGTGATGCTGAGCATTTTTTCATTTGTCCGTTGGCTGCATAAATGTCTTCTTCTGAGAAGTGTCTGTTCATATCCTTCACACTTTTTGATGGGGTTGTTTTTTTCTTGTAAATTTGTTTGAGTTTATTGTAGATTCTGGATATTAGCCCTTTGCCAGATGAGTAGATTGCAAAAATTGTCTCCCATTCTGTAGGTTGCCTGTTCACTCTGATGGTAGTTTCTTTTGCTGTGCAGAAACTCTTTAGTTTAATTAGATCCCATTCGTCAATTTTGGCTTTTGTTGCATTGCTTTTGGTGTTTTAGACATGAAGTCCTTGCCCACGCCTATGTCCTGAATGGTATTGCCTAGGTTTTCTTGTAGGATTTTAATGGTTTTAGGTCTAACATGTAAGTCTTTAATCCATCTTGAATTAATTTTTGTATAAGGTGTAAGGAAGGGATCCAGTTTCAGTTTTCTACATATGGCTAGCCAGCTTTCCCAGCACCATTTATTAAATAGGGAATCCTTTCCCCATTTCTTGTTTTTGTCAGGTTTGTCAAAGATCAGATAGTTGTAGATATGTGGCATTATTTCTGAGGGCTCTGTTCTGTTCCATTGGTGTATATCTCTGATTTGTTACCTGTACCATGCTGTTTTGGTTACTGTAGCCTTGTAATACAGTTTGAAGTTAGGTAGCATGATTTGTACTTTCGGCTTAGGATTATCTTGGCAATGTGGGGTGTTTTTTGGTTCCATATGAACTTTAAAGTAGTTTTTTCCAGTTCTGTGAAGAAAGTCATTGGTAGCTTGATGGGGATGGCATTGAATCTATAAATTACATTGGGCAGTATGGCCATTTTCACGATATTGATTCTTCCTACCCATGAGCATGGAATGTTCTTCCATTTGTTTGTATCCTCTTTCATTTCATTGAGCAGTGGTTTGTAGTTCTCCTTGAAGAGGTCCTTCACATCCCTTGTAAGTTGGATTCCTAGGTATTTTATTCTCTTTGAAGCAATTGTGAATGGTGGTTCACTCATGATTTGGCTCTCTGTTTGTCTGTGATTGGTGTACAGGAATGCTTGTGATTTTTGCACATTGATTTTATATCCTGAGACTTTGCTGAAGTTGCTAATCAGTTTAAGGAGATTTTGGACTGAGATGATGGGGTTTTCTAGATATACAATCAAGTCATCTGCAAACAGGGACAATTTGACTTCCTCTTTTCCTAACTGAATACTCTTTATTTCCTTCTCCTGCCTGATTGCCCTGGCCAGAACTTCCAACACTATGTTGAATAGGAGTGGTGAGAGAAGGCATCCCTGTCTTGTGCCCATTTTCAAAGGGAATGCTTCCAGTTTTTGCCCATTCAGTATGATATTGGCTGTGGGTTTGTCATAGATAGCTCTTATTATTTTGAGATATGTCCCATCAATACCTAATTTATTGAGAGTTTTTAGCATTAAGGTTGTTGAATTTTGTCAAAGGCCTTTTCTGCATCTATTGAGATAATCGTGTGGTTTTTGTCTTTGGTTCTGTTTATATGCTGGCTTACGTTTATTGATTTGCATATGTTGAACCAGCCTTGCATCCCAGGGATGAAGCTCACTTGATCATGCTGTATAAGCTTTTTGATGTGCTGCTGGATTCAGTTTGCCAGTATTCTATTGAGGATTTTTACATCGATGTTCATCAGGGATATTGGTCTAAAATTCTCTATTTTTGTTTTGTCCCTGCCAGGCTTTGGTATCAGCAGGATGCTGGCCTCATAAAATGAGTTAGTGAGGATTCCTTCTTTTTGTATTGATTGGAATAGTTTCAGAAGGAATGGTACCAGCTCCTGTTTGTACCTCTTGTAGAATTTGGCTGTGAATCTTTCTGGTCCTGGACTTTTTTTGGTTGGTAAGCTATTAATTATTGCCCCAATATCAAAGCCTGTTATTGCTGTATTCAGAGATTCAACTTCTTCCTGGTTTAGTCTTGGGAGGCTGCATGTGTCCAGGAATTTATCCATTTCTTCTAGATTTTCTGGTTTATTTGCATAGAGGTGTTTATAATATTCTCTGATGGTAATTTGTATTTCTGTGGGATCGGTGGTGATATCCCCTTTGTCATTTTTTATTGCGTCTATTTGATTCTTCTCTCTTTTCTTCTTTATTAATCTTGCTAGCGGTCTATCAATTTTGTTGATCTTTTCAAAAAACCAGCTCCTGGATTCATTGATTTTTTGAAGGGTTTTTTTGTGTCTCTGTCTCCTTCAGTTCTGCTCTGATCTTAGTTATTTCTTGCCTTCTGCTAGCTTTTGAATGTGTTTCCTCTTGCTTCTCTAGTTCTTTTAATTGTGATGTTAGGGTGTCAATTTTAGATCTTTCCTGCTTTCTCTTGTGGGCATTTAGGGCTATAAATTTCCCTCTACACACTGCTTTAAATGTGTCCCAGAGATTCTGGTGTGTTGTGTCTTTGTTCTCATTGGTTTCAAAGAACATCTTTATTTCTGCCTTCATTTCATTATGTACCCAGTAGTCAATCAGGAGCAGGTTGTTCAGTTTCCAAGTAGTTGAGTAGTTTTGACTTAGTTTCTTAATCCTGAATTCTAGTTTGATTGCACTGTGGTCTGAGAGACCGTTTGTTATAATTTCTGTTCTTTTACATTTGCTAAGGAGGGTTTTACTTCCAACCTTGTGGTCAATTTTGGAATAGGTGTGGTGTGGTGCTGAGAAGAATGTATATTCTGTTGATTTTGGTGGAGACTTCTGTAGATGTCTATTAGTTCCACTTGGTGCAGAGCTGAGTTCAATTCCTGGATATCCTTGTTAACTTTCTGTCTTGTTGTTCTGTCTAATCTTGACAGTGGGGTGTTAAAGTCTCCTATTATTATTGTGTGGGAGTCTAAGTCTTTTTATAGGTTTCTAAGGACTTGCTTTATGGATCTGGGTGCTCCTGTATTGGGTGCATATATATTTAGGATAGTTAGCTCTTCTTGTCGAATTGATCCCTTTACCATTATGTAATGGCCTTCTTTGTCTCTTTTGATCTTTGTTGGTTTAAAGTCTGTTTTATCAGAGACTAGGATGCCACCCCTGCCTTTTTTTATTCTCCATTTGCTTGGTAGATCTTCCTCCATCCCTTTATTTTGAGCCTGTGTGTGTCTCTGCACAAGAGATGGGTTTCCTGAATACAGCACACTGATAGGTCTTGACTCTTTATCCAATTTGCCAGTCTGTGTCTTTTAATTGGAGCATTTAGCCCATTTACATTTAAAGTTAATATTGTTATGTGCGAATTTCATCCTGTCATTAGATGTTAACTGGTTATTTTGCTCATTAGTTGATGCAGTTTCTTCCTAGCCTTGATGGTCTTTACAATTTGGCATGTTTTTGCAGTGGCTGCTACCAGTTGTTCCTTTCCAATTTTAGTGCTTCCTTCAGAAACTCTTGTAGGGCAGGCCTGGTGGTGATAAAATCTCTCAGCATTTGCCTGTCTCTAACGTATTTTATTTCTCCTTCACTTATGAAGCTTAGTTTGGCTGGATATGAAATTCTGGGTTGAAAATTCTTTAAGAATGTTGAATATTGGCCCCCACTCTCTTCTGGCTTGTAGAGTATCTGCCGAGAGATCAGCTGTTAGTCTGATGGGCTTCCCTTTGTGGGTAACCTGACCTTTCTCTCTGGCTGCCCTTAACATTTTTTCCTTCATTTCAACTTTGGTGAATCTGACAATTATGTGTCTTGGAGTTGCTCTTCTGGAGGAGTATCTTTGTGGCGTTCTCTGTATTTCCTGAATTTGAATGTCGGCCTGCCTTGCTAGAATGGGGAAATTCTCCTGGATAATATCCTGCAGAGTGTTTTCCAATTTGGTTCCATTCTCCTCGTCACTTTCAGGTACACCAATCAGACATAGATTTGGTCTTTTCACATAGTTCCATATTTCTCGGAGGCTTTGTTCATTTCTTTTTATTGTTTTTTCTCTAAACTTCTCTTCTTGCTTCATTTCATTCATTTGATCTTCCGTCACTGATACTCTTTCTTCCAGTTGATCGAATCGGCTACGGAGGCTTGTGCATTCATCACGTAGTTCTCGTGCCGTGGTTTTCAGCTCCATCAGGTCCTTTAAGGACTTCTCTGCATTGGTTATTCTAGTTGGCCATTCGTGTAATCTTTTTTCAAGATTTTTAACTTCTTTGCCATTGGTTCGAACTTCCTCCTTTAGCTTGGAGAAGTTTGATCGTCTGAAGCCTTCTTCTCTCAACTTGTCAAAGTCGTTCTCCATCCAGCTTTGTTCCATTACTGGTGAGGAGCTGCGTTCCTTTGGAGGAGGAGAGGTGCTCTGATTTTTAGAATTTTCAGTTTTTCTGCTCTGTCTTTTCCCCATCTTTGTGGTTTTATCTACCTTTGGTCTTTGATGATGGTTACGTGCAGATGGGGTTTTGGTGTGGATGTCCTTTCTGTTTGTTAGTTTTCCTTCTAACAGTCAGGACCCTCAGCTGCAGGTCTGTTGGAGTTTGCTGGAGGTCCACTCCAGACCCTGTTTTCCTGGGTATCAGCAGCGGAAGGTGCAGAACAATGAATATTCGTGAACAGCAAATGTTGCTGCTTGATCGTTCCTCTGGAAGTTTTGTAATATATTTATAATTAATTTTTTTAAAAATAAATTTAATTTTTTCATACAGGTTTAGATTTAAAAGACAAAATCAAGCATATAGTATAGAGAGTTCCCATAAACCCTGTACCCCATTTCCCCTATTATTAACACATTAATATGATACATTTGTCGTAACTAATGAACCAATGTGGATATTTTATTATTAACTAAAGCTATATTTTGTTCAGATTTCCTTTTTCTTTGCCTAATGTTCTATTTTTGTTCCAGGATCTCACCCATGACACCACAATACAGTTGTCATGTCTCCTTAGGCTCATCTTGGCAGTGACAGTTTCTCAGACTTTCTTTGTTTTTGATGACCTTGATAGTTTGAAGACTACTAGTTAGATGTCTTGTAGAATGCTCCTTTGCTGAAATTTGTCTGATGTTTTTCTTATGATTAATCTGGGGTTACGAGTTTTTAGGAGGAAGATGACAAAGAAAAAATGCCATTTTCATCACATCATATAAAGGATACAGACTATGAACATTACTTGTCATTGTTGATGTTAACACTGGTCAATTGTCTGAGGTAGTCTTAGGCAGGTTTCTCCAGATGTAAAGTTGTTCTTTTCCCCCAGCTGCCTTTCCAAACTCTTAGGAAGAAAGCTCACTTAAGGTATGGGGAGTTATGCTCTAGCTCCTTGAAAGATGCATATCTACATAAATTATTTGAACTCTGCACAGGAAATTTGTCTTTTCTCCTCCATTTGTTTAGTCAAGTATTTATTTATACTGGTGTAGAATCATGGATATTTGTTTTATACCTTGAGTCACAATCCAATACTATTTTTTTTTTTTTTTTACTTTGTTGCTCACATTGTTCCAACTTTGACCATGGGAGGCTCTTTCAGTTGACTCTGGTATCTTTTTGACGTACCACATTTATTGGATTGGTTTGGGATTTTTTTTTCCTTTGCTGTTTGTTTGTTTTAACACTTCCTTACTTTCTAGCACTACAAGATGCTCCTGGTTTATCTTGTATATTTCCTGCACAAGTCCTAGAACCAGCCATTTCTCCAACAAATCCTGATTCTTTTAATTGAATAGTGGTATAAGAAACCAACATATGGGTGCTAGGTGCACAATTATCTTTTTAAGAAAAAATAATTAGAAATGATGCAAAATGTAATAAGATGAATTGATGATAAGAATAGTCTAAAACAGAAAATCTCAAACCTTTTTTCTGAAGAAGCCTTAAAAATTATTTTGAGAGCCTCAAAAAGCTCTTGTTTATGTGGATTATAGCAATTTATATTTGCTGAATTAAAAATTAAAACTGAGACATTTTAAACCTATAATTTTTTTTTGAGAGTCTGTCACCTAGACGAGTACAGTGGCGTGATCTTGGCTCACTGCAACCTCCGCCTCCTGGGTTCAAGTGATTCTTCTGCCTCAGCCTCCTGAGTAGCTGAGACTATAGGCATATGCCACCATGCTGGGCTAATTTTTGTATTTTTAGTAGAGATGGGGTTTCACTATGTTGGCCAGTCTGGTCTTGAACTCCTGACCTCAGGCGATCCACCTGCCTCAGCCTCCCAAAGTGCTGGGATTACAGACGGGAGCCACTGTGCCCAGCCTAAACATATAATTTAATAATCATTTGAGTAAAACAATAATAAGTCCAATATTTGTTGATATAATTAACATTTTAATAAAAAAATTAAAATTTAAAAATAAAAAATTTCAAGGATAGTGTCATTGCTTTACAGTTTTGCAATTTTTTAAATGTCTGGCCTAATATAAAGTAACTACAGTACTAATTATGCTCTTGCCTTCATCTGCTGCAATTTATTGTTTAGGTTAAAGTCTATCAAGAAAATCTAGCCTCACATAAATATTCAATTGAAAGTGGGAGAACTATTTGAGTAGCCTTTTCAGATTATTTTGGATACATTGTGTAGTCTCTGGAAAAATCTAAAATATGTTTATGAGAAAATGAGAGTGATATGGAGAAATAATATCTTAGTATTATTATGAATATCATTTTGACCTTGTGCACTCCCTGAAAAGTCTCAGGAGCTCACAATAGTCTCAGACCACTCTTTGAGAGCTGTTGGTCTTAAATAGACTGTTTCAAAAGCAAAAATAAAATAATCTACAGATTCAAACTTTTACTATTGCTTATTTACTGTCAATTTATTTAATCCATGAGGTTTTTCACAGGATGATTTTTTTCATTTACTTCATTTAGAGAAAAGGGGTTGGCATAAATCCTGCATGTTTAGTGGTACAATGCTGGATTTACTGTCAGTGTAAAGTCAGGCAAATCAAATAAAGTTAAATAATTTTCTCTCTTAAGGCTTCTCCATTTCCTTTTCTCCTATTTGCCTGATATAACTTGTTTTACTCTCACATTCCCATTTTGGTTTAGGGCAGCATTGGGGCATGTTTGATGAGGGATCACTTGGAGGCATTTCTTAATGCTTTGCATTCACCATCAATCAGTTGTGATAAGTGTTCATGTGAGCAATTTATGCTATGAAAGCACCTTGTATGGCACTTGAGATCAAGAGAGGAAAGGTGAGTCTGACAGGAATAAGGAGACAAGAGAGTGAGCCCAACGCCAATTTTCTGAATCTGTTGCTCTGCTGGAATGAATGATTGTGAGAGATGATGGATGACTGATATCACTGTTAAGTGTCTTTTATTCCTTAGGATAATTTTGCCAATTTTCCAGTGAACTTAAATGTCCACAGATGTTTGAGATGAAACCTACTGATTTGTAACTCCAAGTCTTTAAGGGCCAAATTGTTGGAGAATGTCAGTGGAAACTGGCAGTTTGACTATAGTTTCTGCAAAAGACCATTGAGTGTCCTAAAGATTCTCTTGTAATTTGTCAGTGGCACAAATGTCTAGCGTAATAATTTTACTTTTAGTAGATTAGGGATAAGAATGGAATGTTAAATGTTGCTTGTTTCAGATCACAGTGGGTGAATATGTACTACATGTCCTATCTATTTCTGTTGGTACTCTTCAAGGAAAAAATGTTAAATAAGAAGTTACTTCAAAATTCTGCTGTATTTTACTTTGGCCAAAATGATTGTCACTATTAAGAAGAATTTTATAGAACATAAAACATAAAAATTTTTAAAGAAGTAGCCACCATTTATAGGAAGTGAATATGAGCTGAAAACAAAAGAATGTGTATTTTGTAATTAAAATCTGGCTCTGACATTGGCCTGTCTCTCTGGCTTGCAGGCCTCACCCCACCTTTATTTTGGCCTCTTGTAAATGCTCTACCAGTCCCTTTAGCAGACTGCTAAATGTTTGCTAGAAAGACAGACTTGCCTTTGTTTCCACTTCATATCCTCCATTAAGCACATTAAATATTTTAAATACCATTAAATTATTTAGAGATGCTTCATATTCAAATTTAAAAATATTTAGAGTTCAAATTTCATGGTTAATTATTTTTTAATAGTCCCCTTTTCTGAAAGGTCTGTGTCAATTCATTCTTTGTCTATCTTTGCTGTCCTTTTAACAAACTGATGACTGCATCTATCTACAACCTTTGTCAGTGTTCCTTGATTTGATTGCATATTAGAACACCTGCAAACTTTAAAAAAAAATGTATAGATTCCTGCATTTCACTGAGACCAGATGAATCAGAATTGCTGGCAAGGCCAGGGCATTGGTATTTCTTAGAAATTCTCCAGTGTCTCTAATGCACAATTACAGTTTAGAATTACTGGTCTAGGCTGTGGATGACAAATACGTTTCCATTTTATCCAACACTGTGTTAAGAATGATACCATAGTGGGCCGGGCGTGGGTGGCTCATGCCTGTAATCCCAGCACTTTGAGAGGTCGAGGTGGGGGGATCACGAGGTCAGGAGATGGAGACCATCCTGGCTAACACGGTGAAACCCCGTCTCTACTAAAAATACAAAAAATTAGCCGGATATGGTGGCGGGCGCCTGTAGTCCCAGCTACTCGGGAGGCTGAGGCAGGAGAATCGCTCGAACCCGGGAGACGGAGGTTGCAGTGAACCGAGATCGTGCCACTGCACTCCAGCCTGGGGGACAGAGTGAGACTCCATCTCAAACAAAACAGAACAGAACAGAACAGAACAGAACAAAACATAACAAACAAAAACCAGAATGATACTATAGTCATGTTTGGAATCAAGGTAAGAGCATTACAATGCATTCTTGATGTCTACAGTAGTGGCTCAGCTGTCAGGTTCTTGCCATCACTTACCATATCCTTCTGACTTTAAATTTTTTCCCTCATAAGCATTGAGCTCATTCTCTATTTCTCTGGTCTCCATTCATATTGTAGGGCCCACCATCCATACATCACAATGCTGAAAAATTTTATTTCGTGTAAATTTTGTTAGTAGTTTTAGTAAAGAGTGGATTCTAAAATTAAATACTAAACACACACACACACACACACACACACACGGCAGATGAGATACATACACATGCTTCACATATTGCCAAAGTCACTGAGCATTTATTATGGCCATAGTAAAAAAATATAGAGGGGTTCTGTAGTGTAGCAGTCATCACACTCATCTCACATAGTAAGACAATATAGTGAATCTTTTTTTTGCTATGACAATTGCTGATATATATTAATAGTCAAATTTTATTAACTGAGAACTGAGAGAAAAAAGGAATCTTCCTTGTTTTTCTGTTTCTACTAGTTCTGCTTACTCTGTGTTGTTTTCTAGTCACTTAATCTGCCTGATCATCAGTTTTATTATGTATTGGAGGTCACAGTGTTATGTACTTCATAAGGGTTGTGAGAATATTGTGAAAATCATGTAATCTATATTGTATATTTATGAGATTCATTGTGCAGAATAACTCCTCAGAAAATATAAGTTAATTTTAGTTATTGGCATATGGATAATCTGATTAACCATAGATATTTGCCAATTCAGTTAAACTGCGTGCTATTGTCCATCATACTCCTTAGTTACCATTAAGCAATCATCTAGTGTACAGAGTAGAAAACACTCTGGGAAGTGGGAGGTAGGATTGTAATATGCTATAGAAACAACCTCACTCCCACCACCACCAGAATTACTGCATAAATTATTCACGGTCATACAGCATGCAAGTGGAAGAATCAAGATTCAGCCCCAAGTTGATCTACCTCCACTTTAAACCAGACAATAGGAGATACTTCGTAATTTTAAAATATGTTGATTTACATTATCTCTTTTGATACTTATAACAACCTCTACGGTTGGCATTATTAAGCTCATTTCACAGATGTATAAACAGAGGCTCAGAGGAAAAAAATGGTTTATTCCACCTGGCTCGGCTAATTTTAATTAAAATAATAATTCCTAAATTCATAGCTGTAGTGTCACAGATTTTTTAAATCTCCACAGCTAGATGATTTCCTTAGATGGTGCTGTTTCGGATTAAATGCATAACAGAACATTATGATAATAAAATCAGAATAATATGTATTTTTTATTGTTCATAGCCTTAGAGCAGAAAACTAAGAATTGACAGCATTTATTTAATCTTTGTGGCACAAAACTTTATCTTGAACATTTTGTTATCTGTTCATAGTTTATCTTTGAGAGTTGTAGGATGATGGACATTTTATTTCTAATGGTGATTTAAGTCACCTATCAAAAAACAACAACAACGTTGGGATGAACAAATATTCTCATTCCAAAGTGGTCTAGTAGAGATAACCTCTTGTGTACAGAGGATGAGAATTCTTCCTCTTTTTAGAGGATGATGATTTCCAGTCATACTTACAATGAAGATTTGTAGTTTTGGGAGATGTTATCATATCCTGTATACTACAGGTGGTAAACATTTAAAGGTCAACATTTCAAAGAAATGTCTAAATTTCCATGCCCAATAGCATTTGCGTATGTTTTCTCATGCCCTTGAATTAGCCATGCATGCAGAAAATGCATGTGCAAACCATATGGCAAGAATTCTACATCACTTCCAAGAATCTTTTCCTGCAAGGGTCTGGGCTGCACATAAGCAAAATCACAGTTGAAGCCCACAAAGACTTGGAATCACAAATGCAATGCCTGATTAAGGCCAAGCATTCAATTTATTTTTAGAATAAAAGTGTAGACTCTAAATTTAAAAGTGACTCTTTCAGTTAAAACATTAAGCACAGAAGCAGGACCACTAACTCTTTGGTATTAAAAGGATATCTAAGTGCTCTCCCTCTCCAAAACTATCTTTCCAAATAATAAAACTACATCAGAAACAAAGAAACAGTAGGTCAGTTGATCTACCATTTTCTAATGGAAGTAAGTCAGGAATCATGTTCCACTAGGAAGTGTAGCTCATGGGTCATGTGTTTGATTTTCTTTGCTGGTTACATACTTTCTTCTTTGCCACAGGCTAGCACGCACATTTAGGTTGTCAGCCTGGTTCCTACTGGCATTTGAGTTTATAACTCCTGTGGGTGACCAGGCTCATTGTCCTCACTCCCTTCTGTCCCCCATGAATTCTGCATCTAAATCAGTTTGGCTCAGGTTTCTGTACCCAGAGTAAGTTCATAAAGCCTTTTGCTATCCTCAATCTTCTAGAGACAATATAATGCAGTGTTATATGTGTCCTAAATAGCTCACACAATTAATTGAAATAAAGTAACTTTTTCAATTTAATGTTCTGTCATGTTGCCATTGTCTGTCATTCCATTTCATCAATAAGTTTTATATAAAATATAATAGTTGCTGACAGTATTTAGTTATTAGCCATTGTGCTTGAGATTAGCAATGGGGTGAATTTTAAATAGAATATTCAAATAGGTCTCACTGGAAAGTTGATACTGGAGCAGTTAACTTGATGAGGAAATTAGCCATGGCTATTTGGAGAAGGGATGTTTTAGAAAGAAGTAATGGCTTAAGATGAAGTCATAAGGGAAAAGCCTGCCTGATATAATCAGAGAACAGCAAGAATCCCACTGTGTCTAGAGCCGAGTGAGTGAAGAGGAAGGGGAGAGACAAAGAGATGAAGATAGAGAGGTGGTAATATGTGTGCAGGTGGCAGATTATGTAGATACTTGAAAGATTTTGGTTTTTACTCTAATGGAAATGAAATTATCAAGTTTTAAGTACAGACTAGATATAAATTGTATTATACTACAAAGATACCATTTTGGCTTCTGTGTTGAGAATAGACTATAGTGCAGCAAGGGCAGTACAGGAAGACCAGATAAGAGACTTTTAACAAATAATCCAGGTGAACTCTGTCATTCAGGGAAGTAGTAGTGGAGATGGTGAGAAGTGGTCAGATATTGAATATATTTTGAAACTAGAGTTGACAAATTGATGATACATTGAATTTAACATAGGAAAATAAGGAGACATCAAGCTTACACCAGGGTAACTGGCCTAATTAACTGGAAGGTTAGAGCTGGCATTAACTGAGACGGGAAAGACAGTGAATAAAATAGCTTTTGGTGAGAGAATTAGGAGTTCAGTTTTAGCCATGCTTGGTTTGAAATGTCTTAGATATCTAAGTATAAATGGATGAGCTGGCAGTTGAATATACAAGTTTGGAGTTTCAGAGCGAAATCCAGGATGGTGATATATATTCTTCATGATTTTTTTTCACATTTTCTTCCATTTTATCTTCCTACGTCTGAATGATTTCCTGAACTATTTCATTCATTAATTCTCTCTTTAGCAAAATCTCATCCACACTTAATCAATGTTGAACAATTTTTATTTCAATGACTATATTTTATATTAAGCATTTTTTGTATAGTTTTCACGTCTGGCTCTTCTCATTTCAAAATTTTTCTATTGTTTTATTGTGTGAATATCTTCATATAGTTGTTTTAGACATGAAATGCATTTATTTTTGATACCTTTCAGATTGTTCTATTTGCTATAGTCATTTGGATGCAAATGTTTATTTTATAAAATCCAAGGCTATATGGTTGGTATTAGGCTTTCTCATATGTTTTATAATTTTTTTATGAATTCATCTTCCCTGGTCATTTTCTTCCTTTAAGAGTATTCGAATGCTGTGGATAGTAAAACTCTCTCTCCCCATTAGTTAATATTAGGCATACTTTTAATTGAGCCACAACCTTTTATTCAGCTTTAGTCCAGTTTTTATGTCAAGTTTATGTCAGTTTATTAATCAAGGCTTTTCTTCATGCACAAAACATGAGTTTAGGTTTTTCCCCATAAGCTGGTAGACTTGAAGTCCTGATCCCTTGAAAAGAATTATGTCTTTACACATCACTTGATTTGCTTCCTAATATGTCTCAGGGTCAGGAAGCAGAGTTTTCCAGGATTCTTTTCAGGTTTTGTGTAACATTTTCCTTGCTCATGATTTTTAAAAGAGACTCAGGGCAAGCTCATGTGCTCGTATGCATGGGACTCATAGCCTCTATCTCAGATCACCCACAGAAGTGAAAGTTCCCTAGTGAATAATATGCCCATGTGTGCCAAAGTTCTTTTTGTTACTAAGACTGTGAATATGGAGTATATAATTCATACTTGTTATCTGAGGAAAATACTTAAGGAATAATTACATAAACAGAATAAACCAACAAAATGAACCAGAACAGAATCCTAAAGATAGAATAAGATGAAGAAGAAAGAGATTGGTGGTGAATAATAATGTACACTGTAATATAAATAGATCTATATACATTAATATTGATAGATAACTTAGAAAATAGTAAGAAGATAATAAATAAGAACTGTTCAAACAGAAGCAATGGGGAAATAGGACTTTCAGAATGGCTCAGTGAGGAGCTTAGCAAATTCTCTCCACGTAAGGCAATGACAAAACTAGACAAAACTGTCAAAAACATCAATTTCTGGAAATTGACTAAGGGAATATAACAAAATGGAAGCATTCGTTTGAGAAAAACTACTGAAACATGGTAATAACAGTAGGAATCTGTGACATTTTAACATGAGCTTCTCTCATCCTCCTTTTCTTGCCCTCCTAACTCTATCAAAGCATTATTCAGGATAAATCCAGACTTTTTAATTAAATCCCAAATGTAAACAAGAGTTTGTATGGGTCAGTGATTTGAACTTGATTTGGGCTGTAAAATTCTCAACAAATCTCTTCTACTTGTACATCATAACATGCTTAAAAAATAGGAGGTAAAAAACTAATATTCAAAATTAAATACCTATTTTGGTGGTACCAGACAACTATGAATAAGTATCAAAACTCCTACTGTCTAAACATAATTTTGGTATGGTATTTATTTATAGATGTATAAATTATTGAAAACTAAAGTATCCCTAAAAGAAAAACAGTTATATGGAAGGCTCAATCAATTAGCCAGCAATAATTGAATGTTTACTATTTTTTTTTTTTTTTTTTTTTTTTTTTATTATACTTTAGGGTTTTAGGGTACATGTGCACAATGTGCAGTTTTGTTACATATGTATCCATGTGCCATGTTGATTTCCTGCACCCATTAACTCGTCATTTAGCATTAGGTGTATCTCCTAATGCTGTCCCTCCCCCCTCCCCCCACCCCACAACAGTCCCCGGAGCGTGATGTTCCCCTTCCTGTGTCCATGAGTTCTCATTGTTCAATTCCCACCTATGAGTGAGAACATGCGGTGTTTGGTTTTTTGTCCTTGCGATAGTTTACTGAGAATGATGTTTTCCAGTTTCATCCATGTCCCTACAAAGGACACGAACTCATCATTTTTTATGGCTGCATAGTATTCCATGGTGTATATGTGCCACATTATCTTAATCCAGTCTATCGTTGTTGGACATTTGGGTTGGTTCCAACTCTTTGCTATTGTGAATAGTGCCGCAATAAACATACGTGTGCATGTGTCTTTATAGCAGCATGATTTATAGTCCTTTGGGTATATACCCAGTAATGGGATGGCTGGGTCAAATGGTATTTCTAGTTCGAGATCCCTGAGGAATCGCCACACTGACTTCCACAATGGTTGAACTAGTTTACAGTCCCACCAACAGTGTAAAAGTGTTCCTATTTCTCCACATCCTCTCCAGCACCTGTTGTTTCCTGATTTTTTAATGATGGCCATTCTAACTGGTGTGAGATGGTATCTCACTGTGGTTTTGATTTGCATTTCTCTGATGGCCAGTGATGATGAGCATTTCTTCATGTGTTTTTTGGCTGCATAAATGTCAATGAACTCAAACAAATTTACAAGAAAAAAACAAACAACCCCATCAAAAAGTGGGCAGAATGTTTACTATTTCTTAGCATTAGTTAGGCATGATAAAGGCTCCAGAAAGCTTTGATACTGGTCCCTAACTTGTAACTGGGTAATTTTTTTGGCTGTATTTACATGAGCTTACCTGAACAGCTGTGCCCATCTAAAAAATTGGCTGGGAGCTAACTTCAGCTGAGAAAACTGAGATGGCTTTGTATCTTTCCAAATGTGGTCTTTCATCCTCCAGGTGGTTAGACCAGGCTTCCTCACATAGGGCAGCAATGTTTCAAGAGAGGAAGCCCCAATATGCAAATGCTTGATGTTCCACTGGCAAAAGAAAATCCCATGAGGGAGGAGATATCGCAAGCCTGTGGTTACAGGAAGGTGTGATTCACTGGATTCCATTTTGGCAGCAATCTTCCACAGTCCAGTTTCTGGCTCTAGTGATTCATGTCTTTTTCATACACAAAACACACTCCTCACCTCTGAAACACTGATGGCTTCATCCAGTCATAGCATCAATTAGGGAGTTTATGATCTAATAAACAGAATCAGGTTTTGATATGGATGAGGTATTTTGGGTAGAGCTCTTTTGATATAAATCTTCATTATTTACAAAAACAAGCTATTTGCCCCTCACATACTTAACACACAACAATGAATCAGGGAGCAGTGACAGCAAGACACTCCCATTCAAAAAAAGAAAGGAAGAGAAGAACATAGCAATCACTGGATCATAGCAACTCTAAATGCCAGACAGGCACAAGCCACACTGAAAGCAGGGAATGTGCCTTGATCAGGGCCTAGTTCTGTTCCTGGGAGCTGGGAGTCATTCTCTAAAGCATTGTCTTCTGTGATTCTTGGCTTTTGTCTCTGAGAATTCAGTTCTGGCCTATGAGATGTCTTTTTTTTTTTTTTCAAATAAGAAATCACCTGCATTTGCAGCTGAGTAGCTTTATCAGTCTACTAACCCTCACTAAATTAGGGGAGACAATGGCTTATTTTCCTTTCAAACTGTCTCTATCTTTTTCAATACAAACTGATAAATTCTCTTAAAAACTTTGTGATATTTCTGCAAGTCAGGTAGAGTTAACTTGATGCCTCCCAAAGCCACATTTACAATTATTTTGAAGGCAGACCTCTTTCTTTCCCTTAGACTCCATGTATGGCTGCTGTGGGACAAAGCTTCTAAGATTCTAAAAAGCCTTTTGTTCTAGATGGAAGGGTCTACTAGGCACCTCCTTCAATTGTCTTGAGGTCTTAACAAAGGGTATTACAGCTGTAACACTGATTTGATAATTATTTTAAAGGCATTTCTTTTTATGAGAATTCTCTGCTGTCTGGAAATTATGTGAAATGTTTTGATTTTTCAATCAGGAAACTCTTAGCTTCTTTACATATTCTTTACATTCCCCTTATAAAGTAAAATCCCCCTTTTAGCTCCTCTTTCTCTTTATTCTATCATATACAGCCAAAGAAGAAAATTGACATTTTTAACTCTGCCTAGAATTCTCCTCAGCTAGATCCACAGATTCATTCCTGAACCATTAGGCTTATTCTCTATCTCCAAAGACTGCAGAGAACAGTTTGTCATTGCTTCAATACTACAAAACATCTTTCTAGCCTCTAATAGCAGGTTCCTCTCAACTCCTCTCAACTCACTGCCCAGTCTCAAAACCAATACCACAAATTTTAGGAGAGTGTTTTAGCAACCATCCAATTCTGGTACCATTTTACAAATCAATTGTCTATTGCTGATCTAAAGCAACAACAACAAAAAACACATGATTTCTTGCAATTCCTTGAGTTAGGTGGGTGGCTCCGCAATGTTATCCTGGGCTCTCTCATGCAGATTCATTCAGCTAGACGGTCTGTTGGGAGCTCAGCTTGACTGAGACATTTGTGATGGCTGCTTTCCTTTCCATGTGGTCTTTGATCTTCTGGAAGTCTAGAATGGTGGCAGCAATACTCCTTGAGGACAAGCCCCACTGTGTACATGATTTTCTCATTCTCCTAAGCAAGTCACATAACCAAGAACATGTGGGAGGGCAACACCAATGATGTGAATGCTGAGAAACGTGATTCATTGGAGCCAATTAACCTAACAATGTGCCACCGAATATGTCATCTTTTAACAAATTAATATCAAAATTCTGGGATATAGAAATCTTATAATAGATGATACAAAATTGAATTTAAATTTTCTCAAAAACTAGGTACTGTTTCTTGATATTACTTACTTCTACAAGGAAATATTTTTTGGTGTCAAATTCAATATATTTCCTGTCATAAAGTTTGACAAATCTGGTTTAAGATACTAATCCTTGTTTAACATATACTATTTCCAATAGAATACCTTAAAATGGCAAACACACTTCAATTTACTTTTTAGAATGTTTCTTTCTGCTTCCAAATTTCCTCCTCTAATGTTGGTACTTAGAAGCTCTATTAAGAGTATCTAACATACCACTCAGGTGATCGGTGCGTTTCGACTTTGTGCCCTGAATTATGTAAGAAGGAGGACAGTTCTTGTATAAATTCTCTTAATATATTTAACCCTCCTTTTCCTCTTCTGTAGAATGAGGATGATAAGAGTCTCTATCTATCTCTTGGGGTTACTGTTAAAGTTAATGCTTGTAAATGTTTAGCATAGTGCATAGTTCAGAGTACATGCTCATTAAATGGAAATTATATTAAGAGTTAGCAGAAAGAGTCATCGCGTCTGGCCTAGTCCAGAGAGCAGCAGGCCTCTAGCCGAAGAGCCATGGCCACAGTCCAAGGCCAGGACCCGGGTTGGGGACTTCAAGGGAATGCGGTGGTGGAGGTGACAACAGTAAAGGCAGGAGCCCCACGGGGTCCTAAGATTGGGGAACTGCCTCTCGCATCACAAAGCCAGTAAGGACAGAATAGCTTATGGTGCTGGTCCCTGCCCACCGTTTCAGAGACTCTGAGAGGAAACCAGAGTACCCATAGCTGGAGATGCCTGTCCAGCCTCCCTACCCTGGTCCTGTGAGAACCATGTGGCTTATCCACGATAGCTGTGGCATCGCCTGTGCCATCATCACCTGGTTTCTGATCCTCTATGTGGAGTCTGTGGTCCTCTTTTTCACGCTGATTCCATCCTGAGACTATGCATACAGCACCATCAATGGAATTGTGTTAAACCTGCTGACTTTCTTGGCCCTGGACTCCCACTGCCAGGCCATGCTGACAGACACCGGAGCAGTGCCCAAATGAAATGCCACTAAATAATTCATCCAGAGTTTACACATGAAGCCCAGGTATGTGGTATACTCGTGTCCCAGTGCTGCAGCATCAAGTCTGACCGAGCCTGCCGCTGCAGTGTTTGTAAGGGGCGCATTCGCAGGGTGGACCCCCACTGTCTCTGGGTCGATATCTGCGTCGAAGAGAACAACCAGAAGTGCTTTGTCCTGTTTATCATGTGCACAGCTCTCATTTCCTTGCCTGCCCTCATCGTGGTGGATTCCACTTCCTCGATTGCTGTGAAGAAGATTGCTCAAATCTCCCGAAGCCTGTGAACTGAACAGGGAAGGAATGGCAGATGACTGTATCTCTCCTCATGAAAAAATGCAGCCCTTTTAAGTCAGTTTGGTAGAGTGTAGCCCTTCTTTCCACCCACCACGGTGGTCTTCCTCATCCCACTGTGCTTTGAGGGGCTACTTTTCTTCGTTTTCACATCAGTGATGTTTGGGACCCAGGTGCACTCCATATGCATGGAGGAAACAGCTGTAGGACAATTGAAAAAGGAAGAGAGAAGATGGGCTAAGAAACCAAAATGGATGAACGTGACATTTATCATGAACAGACATCGGTCTGGCATGACTGTTTTTGGCCACCCCTTCTCTCTAGGCAGATGGAGACTTTTTGCCATGCCAGATCAAGGGAAGGCAGGCCCATACCAGCGTGCAGTCTGAAGGACTCAAATCAGCATGGCCACTTATACGCAAGCCACACCACAGCACTGCTGTCCCATCTGTTTCCATGAATGTTTAAATCGAAAAAGCAAAAAACAACTACTCTTAAACGTCTTTTTTAATGTCTCAAGTAAAATGGCAGGCACATCATTGCAGAGGAAAAATATAAGTCCCCATATTTTATTTTTTAAATATCATCCTTTTGAAGTTTTGGGTGACAAAAGCTGCCCTTTCTTTTCCTTTTAAAATCACTTTTCTGGCCTCTGGTTTCCTCTCTGTGGCCTGTCTGGCATGACTAATGTAGAAGGTGCTATCTCCCGTCTGTGCCCGCTTCTACCAACTGAATGAAGCTTAATGCTGCATGTGGATGGAACAGTCTAGACACCTGGCAGGGGATGCATAGGAAAGCCAGGAGGGTCCTGACCTCCCACTGCCCAGGAGATGCTTACGTTTTGAGGCCTGAAAAGGGCAGGGTCAGGACTGGAGCTTTCAGAAGGGACCCTTGGCACAACCGCCTCATCCCAAAGGTGGACATAGTTTGCCTCCTAATTAGGAAATCAATTGCCTGCCCTGTATTTTATGGGCTTGGGGTATGAAGAATAATTTTTTTGGAGGTGAGGGGGAGATGAAACAGGTTTTATTTGTATTCTGAATCAGATTTTATATTCCCTCTGATTATGTGGAAGAGTGTGAAGGAAAGATATTTTTCCAATTCAAAATGCCTTATACAGTCAAGAGAGGAAAAAAAAAATTACGTAATTTCAGGCAAGCTGTGTTCCTTTGTTACATTTACTTCCTCTCTTACCACTCTATCTCCCTCTTTTCCCCAGCATGATGTCAGTTAAGCAGTGTTAATTCTGAGTGCAACAGGAACCAGTGCCCAACGCATACAGCCCTACCATCAACCTCTTTTCCTCATTCAATAAATCTCTAAAGTGGATTCATTTTCTGGTATTTAACACCCATAAATGTGTATGTGCCCATGTGTTATCTGTATTTTAACCTTTGAGGCTGTTGTCCTGGCATGGAGCTGACCATGATGCTGGGGTGACATCACAGCTCTCAACCTTTCTAAGCTGACAGATGGCCATCCCTTTGGCTGGAATTGGCAGATGCATCTAAGCCTATGGCACTGGACAGAATAGGTTTTCCATTTAAAAGGCACTTTCTGTGTGTCTCCTTTGAAGGAGGTGGTGATGGTTGGGTGGGGTGAGGAGGTAGGGAGTGCCCTCCAAGTGCAAAAAGAGCAAATCTGATTACTGACCAACTGGGAATTCTTACACATTGGTTTGTTTTTTAAGTGATTGCTACAACTCCCCCTTTTTAGCTTTTGCTGGGGGTGGGTGGTGGATGAGGTTTATTCAATCCTATCCTGAGTGGGGAGAAGGTTAATCTAGCCATGTCGTTTTTCAGAAAAGTAAGTGGAACATGCTGCCTCTTTTCAGTTGTCAGTGCTTCCACATGGAAACAAAATGCAATAAAAGTTTTCCCAAAAAATAAAAGTTAGCATAAAGAGAATATAATACTGACTGGTAAATACCAACTTTTAGTCTACAGGAGAGTTGCAAGGGCTTTAGTTGGCTTCTTAGAAGCGGTAGCATTTCATTGAGGTCTTAAATGAACTCCGCAATATAAAGAACATGAAGAAGTCAAAGTCAAGATGTTGATTTTTGATCGAGTCAAGATATATGGTCCTAAATTGGATAGTTTCCTGACATTCGAAAATCTTTTACTATATATGAACTCTTGCTGTTGTGGCACTAATGGAAAATTCATGGATATAGTAGACATTTGTCAATTTTCCTGGCCAGCATGAGTTCACATTTCTGCTGTTATTGACATCATGTATCGCTTAAAGTACTATTTCTCTCCTGATCTAGTCTTTATTAGCATCCTCAGTCAAGACTGAGGATGTTTTCCAAGCTTGGTCAACCTGAATACCCGAGTCAGTCTCTTTTTCTTCCCTCCTCTCTGCATGTATTTTTTTTTCTCTCTCTCTCTCACTCACTCACTCACTCTCTATTCATTTCTTCTCTTATTTCTTGTCTAAAATTTGATTTTGATTATAGTGAGAAAGAGTAGACAATAGTTTGCTTGTTTTTGAACTTTACATAAGTTTAGGAGCAGCAAGAAAATTATTTTCACAAAGTCATAAATGAATGGATTCTAATTAGGAAAGGACACATTAAAGGCTTGCATAGTTACTGATAAATGTTCTGTTTATCTGGCAGCTGTTATATGGTATTTGCTTCATAATAATTTGTTAAATTATATATTTATGACATGCCTATTTTGCGTATATATTTTATGTCATTCTTTTAACATAGGATTGGAACTCCATTTGTTTTTTTCCTGATAACAGCATTTTGAAGAAACTATTCATCACTTTCTGTAACGTAGATCCTGGAGGAATTCTCCAGAACCTTCTTGGTTTCTCTTCTAAGATCTGCCCTTCTGATTTCCTTAGATTTGATCATCACATCTATTCTAGTTAATTTATTTTATGTGGTCTAATTTAAGTGAACTTCTGTTACTTGCAATCTAAAAACTCTAAGTGATTGAATGGATGAGAAAAACTGAATAAAATAATTTGTCTTAACAAACATCAAATATTTTCCATTGCCAGAAGGCTTTTAAGCTGTGGAAGTCCACATGAAATTCAGAAGGAGTCAGCTGAAAATTTTAATTTCTGGAACATTTTCTCTAACTTCCCTCACTACAGTGTAGAACTAATTACTTCCTCATCTATGTCTTCAGAGAGCTTGAATTCTTTTAGGACTGTGGACTGCATGAAGATATAGAGGAGAGATTATAATTTTTACAATCACAGATAGGAATGTACTTACATTATATTATTTAATTACCTGTATTTTCTTCTTCCTAGATTGATGCCTCCTTGAGGGCAAAAAGCCTCAACTCATACTTATTTTTGAATATGTAAAAGATATTTCACTGTTTGGCACTATTAGCAGATCAATAAATACATTTTAAATTGATTTGTTGAATTGATATGTTTCCCAGAGTTTCTTTTGAGAGATCAATAGATACTCAGGATGTTTGCTTTGTAAATATTGGTAGAAACAATTCAGTAATAGGTTTTGTAACCACCCAAGAAATAGTTTATAGCTGATTGATATATTTTTAAATAGGGCAATTAAAATTAGGAGGGTTTGCATGGCTGAGATTTCATAATTTATGCCCATATTCTCTTTTAGCACTTTCGTTTTTACTTCTGACAGAATAAAAACTCAACAAGGATAGCTGTGATAAACCAATATTACAAACTTCTTTACATAAGTTTGGAGCCAGTAGGTCAATATTAAGCACCTTAATATTGCATGGCAATAGGTTGCATGGCAAAGTACTGAGATCTGAAACTCTCAAACATTCTATCCTTGGCCAAATAGAGTTTTTTATTACCTATGTCAATGTTCTTATTAATATCCTAATTGCAACTAACCTGTAACCCTAGGGTTTCTAAGGAAATCTGTGTCTACGAAATTACTTTGGGCTTGGCTTTGTGAGGGTTGTTAGCAGATGACAAAGTAAGCTTTTCATTCCTCTTATTATGTGTATCTACTTTGGTTGCCTAGTGCTCTTTAATGAGTTTGAAAGCAAAATAAAATATTTTTGAGGATCCCTTATGTTTATCAGGTAGAATTCAATGTCTAATCATGCTTGTCCTAATTTAATTAACACAGTTAGAACATTAAGTTAATGAGGTTAAACCCATGAGTTCAATTGCCAATTACAATGGACTAGGCAGGAAATCCGGAAAAAAATCAATACTAAGACTAATAGCAAAACACCAAACTTAAAGAAAAATAACACTTAAGTTGGAATTTTATTTCTTCCATGAATTTTCATGTAATCTTGGGCATGTTAATTAACCTTTTGAGGTTAGAGAGTAAAAATCAATTAGTATCGTCCCAGCACGGTGGCTCATGTCTGTAATCTCAGCACTTTTGGAGGCCCAGGTGGGAGGGTCACTAGACCCCAGGAGTTGAAGTCCAGTCTGGGCAACATAGCAAGACCCTGTCTTTTAAAAATCCTTTTTAAGTTAGGTGGGCATGGTGGCTTGTGCCTGTAGTCCCAGCTACTTGGGAGGCTGAGGTGGAAGGACTGCTTGAACACAGGAGGATCGAGGCTGCAGTGAACTGTGATCACGCCACTGCACTCCAGCCTGGGCGACAGAGCAAGAACCTGTCTCAAATAAATATTAAATTAAATTAAATTAAAAATAGGGTTACTGCATCTGAATTCTTAGATATGTTGAAAAAATCAACTAATAATGTGTATTAAATTAATTTGTAAACTATAAAAAATAATGAACTCATTTAGTGTAAGTTTCATTATCATTATTGGGACATAGATGGAATATTTGGATAGATTATCATAAAATGTGTCACTATTATTATAAAAATCTCTGCATAGGATAGTCTGTCTGACCATTTTATTCATGAATGATAAAACATTCCTAATTTAGTATAAAATTTACTGAGAACTTCCAGAATTTTGAATAAGCAATACTTCTAAATGTAAAATCCTATGTATATTATTTATGATCAAGTAGAATACGGCAATCAAACAAGCTCAGAGCCTATTGTTGAATCTAGGCTTAGAGAAATGAATAACAAGTGGGTTTTGTGGCTGATAACTTTGGGCTTTGAGGAAAATATGTATACCAGCTTTTTAATATCTTGATGTTGATCCACCAACATATTTTATTATATTTTTGGAGGAATTTTAATGCAACAGTAAAGTACAAATAATATGACAAGTACATATATTCTAATTATGTATACACAGCTGCTATTATCAATTTTTGAAATTATTGCAAGTCAAACACCACCTAGACCAAGAAATGGGACTGCTTGCGACCCCAGAAGCCCCTTTATAATTTCCATTCTATTCTAGATAGTTACTGGATAACTATGTAACTAGATAGTTACATAAAAGCGATCTAGTTTTTATGAGGAGGTATAGAAAGATTCCAAAACTTGCCCTAATTGCTGCTGCCATCTTTCCAGATAGCTATTGTCAACTTCTCCACTAGTCTTTTTTTTCTTTCCTTTCAAAATGAAGCACTGTAGATGTAGCCAATGTCTCATTTTTAATTTACATTTTTTGTTTCATTTCACTTTCCCTTCTTCCCAGGCAAAACCATCATTTTCAATATTTTTAGTTGTAAAAGTACAGTTAGATAATGTAAAGTGTTGCTATACTTGAGCATTTTAAATTGTATATAATTGGTATATGATACATATGGTTCTGTATTTTGCTTTATTAACTTAAAAATTAGCTTTTGAGATCTAAATTCTCTTTTACGATGTTTAGTATTCCTTCAAAATGAAGACATAAGATTTTCTTTGTCTATTCCCCTACTGCACCATGACAAACAATGCTGCGATTAATATTCTCTAATATTCTCATACTTGTCCTCTTGTGCACACACATAAGAATTTAATGTGAGTACTTAAAAATGGAACTGTTGGGTTTGCTTTATGCAATGCTCAATTAATAGTTGCTCCAGCATGACTGTACCAAGTTATACTCCTATCAGCAGTTCAAATGTGTCTGTTACTTTATATCCTCACCAAGTGATATTATTCAGCTTTCAAATTTTTGCCAAACTAGGGGATAAAACTTATAGTATTAATTTTAAAATTTTCATTCCTCTGATTGCTCATGAGACCAAAATTCTCTTTAAAAAGTCTTCTAGAATATCTGTGTTTAAAACAAGAGACAAAAGGATTTTGCTCATGGGACCAAAATTCTCTTTAAAAAATCCTCTAGGCCAGGTGTGGTGGCTCATACCTGTAGTCCTAGCACTTTGGGAGGCCGAGATGGGTGGATCACGAGGTCAGGAGATTGAGACCAGCCTGGCCAACATGGTGAAACCCCGTCTCATTAAAACTACAAAAATTAGCGGGAGGTGGTGGCACATGCCTGTAGTGCCAACTACTTGGGTGGCTGAGGCAGGAGAATTGCTTGAACCAGGGAGTCGGAGGTTGTGGTGAGCCAACATGGTGCCACTGCACTCCAGCCTGGCGACAGAGCGAGTTTCCGTCTCAAAAAACAAACAAAACCACAAACCCCACAGTGTTTTGTGTACGTATGCACAGTGTTTCTTAATTTGGTCACTCAGCATTCTGTCATTATCTATTCAAATTGCAATGGTATATGGTTCTGTTGCTTCTAAATTATATACACAGTATTCCAGGGAATAATTCCACCACATTTGCTTATAAATTAGCAGAGATGGAAACCAGGATTTTTTTCCCCAATTCCCGGGTAGGTCATTTCTACAGTGATAATCCAATACCCCAATATTTGGACCATCCGGATCTGCTTCTATTGTTGAGTTTTTCTCTTGATTAGGGGCCCCATTGTCTTGTCACTTTGCATTTCTAGTAAATTTTTATTGCATACTCAACATGGTATGTAAAAGAACATCAGAGACTTTGGATAGTGTTTCTTCCTTCCAGGGGAAAGAGGGCTTATCTAGTTACTCTGGTTTTTTTGTTTGTTTGTTTCTTTTTGTTTTGTTTTGCTTTGTTTTTGTTTTTGCTTTTTTGAGACAGAGTCTCGCTCTGTCACCCAGGCTGGAGTGCAGTGGCGCGATCTTGGTTCACTGCAAACTCTGTCTCCCGGGTTCAAGCAATTCTCCTGTCTCAGCCTCCCGAGTAGCTGGGACTACAGTCACACGCCCCCATGCCTGGCTGATTTTTGTATTTTTAGTAGAGACAGGGTTTCACCATGTTGGTCAGGCTTGTCTCAAACTCCTGACCTCAGATGGTCCACTGCCTCAGCCTCCCAAAGTGCTGGCATTACAGGCGTGAGCCACTGCACCTGGCCTAGTTACTCTGTTTTTATGAGGAGATATTGAAATACTTAAAAATTTGCCATCATTGCTGCTTCTATCTTTCCAGATAGCTATTATCATCTTGTCACCTTCTCCATTTGCCTTTTTTTCTGTTTATCTTTCTTTCTTTTCTGTTTATTCTGTCTATTAGCCAGACAGGATAAGGGGCTAGTTACCTTAATTCAAAAAGTGCTTTAGATGAGTCAGAGCTGGGTTGTAGTTTAGAGAAACTCAGCACATCTCTGGTTTGTAGAAAGCACCAAGAGACTGGTAAGACTCTGCCTCTACGGTTCTGAAAGACTGCAAGATTCAATTATTTTATTTACAGGTTTTGAAATCAGCCTGTTAGCCTCCTACTCCATATAGCAACAATATCTGCAAATATCTACAGGATATTAACTCAGTGTTGAAAATAGGGCCTCCCTCTTTAATAGGTTTTGTCTCCTAATTACCATGAAACTGTGAAAGATGTAATGATCTCTTTTAGAAGTTTCTGGTCCACGTTCCTAGTCTCCTTTAACATCCCAAACCCCTGCACATCCCCTGTGGGGAAAACAGACATACATATATCTGGGGTTCTTCTAGATTCTAATATATCATCCTAAGCCAAATAATATCAAAAGCTTTGGTGATTTTTTTTTTCTCTAATAAAGCCGCTCTGTCCTCAGTCTACATCCAGATTCACAAATGCCTTAGGGAAGAAAATGAGCTAATCTGAGAAAGGCATTTTCTTTGTTGCTTCTGTAGCAATCCGATTTTTTCCAAAGATTTTTTAAAATTTATTTTTATTATTTCTGGTTATTGCAGCAGTGTTATTTACTTCTCATGGCCTTTCTTATAAGAAAACAGAAATCACTTGCCATTTTTCCCAATCATCAGCCTGTTTATTGGGTAGAAATTCTTAATTAGATTCATCAAAATTTTATCTTTCGGTTTATACTTTTGTAGTTTTGTTTAAGAAAACCATTTCTTCTACACATTTCAGGTTTTTTTTTCTTATTTTACATTAAGGTTTTCAACCAGAGTTCAGCATTGTAAATGATATTATGAGTTCAGTTTTACTTTTCTTGATATAGTATTCCATTTTGCCCAACATAATTATAAAGTAGTCTATATTCACTCTGTTGATTTGTAGGAATACTTTTATCCAATACTAAATACCCATACATACATAGATCTATTCAAGGCTTTATATTTGGTTCCATTTATTTATTGATATATACTTTCATTTGTACTATATGTTTTAATACTACTATTTCAGTTTGTGTCATAGCTAGTCTCTTTTTTCCTACTTTTTTTCAGAATTTATCCTTATTTATGAAGGTTTATACTTTCAGAGAAATTTTAGAATAAACCTATTAAATTATTTTACAAGACAATTAGAATTATGACTGGAGTAGTTGTATTAATTAATTTGGAGAAAATTCAATTTTTGTAATAGTTATTTTTATCCAACACCACAGATTCTCTCCATTGACCTACCTTTATACCCTTTAGAAAGATTTTAGTATTTTTTACATTGAGATTATCGCTACTTTTAGTGATTGTTACTATTACAATTCTTAGTTTCTGTTACTACTAATAAAATGCTAGTTGTATTTTTTATTTTGTAACTGGTTATTTTTGATGTAGAGGAATTCAATTCATTTTTTTTTTTTTTTTTTTTTGAGACAGAGTCTCATTCTGTCGCTCAGGCTGGAGTGCAGTGGCACGATCTCTGCTCACTGCAAGCTCTACCTCCCATGTTCACGCCATTCTCCTGCCTCAGCCTCCCAAACAGCTGGGACTACAGGCACCCGCCACCATGCCCGGCTAATTTTTTTGTATTTTTAGTAGAGACAGTGTTTCACTGTGTTAGTCAGGATGGTCTCGATTTCCTGACCTCGTGATCCACCCGCCTCGGCCTCCCAAAGTGCTGGGATTACAGGCGAGAGCCACTGCGCCCAGTCTTCAATTCATTTTTTAATATTTATTTTGATTTCAACAAACGTGCAAAAATTTCTTATTTTTACTAATGGTGTTTCTATTTATTCTGCTGATTTTTCTATGTATATGAAGTCCTTATACATCTTATTTATTTTAATATACATTTCAAACTCTGATAAATAATACAGGTGATAGTGGATACCCTTGCTAATTTTTAATCATACAGGGCTTTCATATACATCTTCTTAATTAAGTATACATTTTACTGTGCTTCTTGGAATTATAATATTTTTTGATTTGAGGAGGTTCTCTTTTATTCCTAGTTTGCTGATTTTTTTGTCCTAAATAAGTGTTGAACTTAGACAGTTGCTTTTTTGTGTGTCTATTGAGATAATGATATAATTTTTATCTTTGAGTCTATTAATATGCTGAATACCATTAATAAATGTTCTGATGTTGGTTGACAAACTGAGCATGATTTATTGTTTCTAAATGCATTTATTTTAGAATTCTTCCACCTGTATTTAGTGAAATAGTCCTAAAATTGCTTTTGTGTGTTGTCTTTATCTGGTTTTGGATAATCGCACTAGCTTCATTATATCAGCTTGGAATTGTTTATCTTTCACTATATTCTGGAACAGCTTTTATTAGATGGGAATTGGCTATCCATTGAATGATTCATAACATCGGTAACAACAACAGCAAATATTTATTTGCATCTTTCTTCTACTGGGTTTATATACATAAATAAATACATATATATTTATAAATATATATAAATATATATAAATTTATAAATATATATACATTTATAAATATATATACATTTATTTATATATATTTATTTTTATGTATTTATAAATATATATTTTTAAAGTATATATTTATATATAAAATATTTATTTGCATCTTCTACTGGGTTTATATATATATATAAATATATATATTTATTTGCATCTTTCTTCTACTGGGTTTATATATATATATGGTGTATATATATATATAAATTTGTTTCTTTCAACAATATACTATAGTAGGTACTATTATTATTCCCATTTTACCATTTAACAGATAAGAAAATTGAAGTACAAAAGGTTAAATAATTTACCTTTTGAGATTTTTAACCTGGGGTGTATGAACAAACGTTTCCATGGATAGAATTAGAGTATCCAAAAATTTGAATCAGTTAAGGGCATATGTTTATTTCCACTAACTTGAAACTGAATTGTAGCAATTTCCCTAATTATAAATATAGTCAACAAACCACAGTAATATTAACAGTATCTGTTACTTCTTTAATAATAAAATTTTGAGATATAGTTCAAAATAACATTGGTGCTCATCACCTTTTCAAAATTATGATAGATATCAGAGTTACTTATAGATCTTATTTACCATATTAATAAGAAGCAAGATGTGCATTTATTTTTATTATATACTTAATATTTAATAACTATATTTCACTATAATTATTATCACACTACTGCATAAACTGAGGACTACTTACATTTATTTGATGCATATATGAGATGCAGTTCGTGTGTTTCACCATAAAACAGGTTGAAATTACCAACATCAGATCAAGTTAATTATTAGCTATTTGAATGATGGGTATAGAACTCACTGGTAAATAATCAAAAACTAGGCTTTTGAATATTTTCATATGTTAAAAATTTCTGATATATTTAAATTCTATTTCTTCTTGAGCCAATTTTGGCATGATATCTTGCTAAAATTAATCAATGTAATCCAAATTTCCTAAATTGCATTTAAATAGCTATTTATAATTTTATTTCAATACACTTTTACATCTCTGCTGTATCTGTGGTTATTTATTCATCTTTTGGTCTATTAAAATTTTTTACTTTGTTACTGTTTAAATTTTTGATGATAAAAAATATATATTTAAGTTGTATATCTTAATGTTTGATACACACTGTGAAATAATTACCACGTTCCAAGTAACTGACATATTTATCACCTCTACAGTCACCATTTTTATATCCTTGGCAAATATCACTCCATTCCTCACTTCTCCGAGCTCCTAGCAACCACCATTTTACTTTCTGCTTCTATGAGTTTATCCATTCTTCTGTCTGATATTACTTATTTGATTATTTCTCTTTTTACTTGTCTCATCTTGTCAGAGATCTAACATATTAATCTTTTCAAAGATCTTTGGGCTTTGTTAATTTTCTATGATTCTTTTCTACTTTATGTCTTTTTGTTTATTTCTTTCAATCTCCTTGAGTCTAATGATTATCATCATTTTTATTTTCAACCATTTTTTGTCATATAAGTTACTATAGTTTTAACTCCCTATAATATTAGATTAAGTAATGTGCTATGCACACTGCAATTCTAATTACACAATTAATTTCTCTGTAAATACTGCCAAGGACAGGTCTCACTGCTGGGATTTGATTTTGATAGTCTTTTAATAACAATGTTTGAATCTGGTCTGCTATGAACACTTGAGTAAGCCTTTAAAATTTTTTTTAACTTAAGAATTCAAAGTCATGCAAATGAAGAACATGAAAACAATAATAAAAGTTAACAGATTTTTACCAAAATTTGTTAAGAAAAGGTCTCTGGCTACAAGTCTCCTTTTGACTAAACCATCTGGCCTTAATGTCTGACTTCAGAGAGTTACATCATTGACAGGAAGAAACAGGAAATAAATTTGTAAAATATCTGTTTTCCTCCTTAGACAAATTTGTCTATTTGAATCCCATCTTTTACAGCTGTTTTCCTCTTTGTTTTCTAAACTTTAACCTTTCCTGGTTCTCATCATTTCTTTAACCTCAGCAACATTGTATGGTGACATGAAGAACTCCCTGGACTTCTTGGTCTGTTTATTTGACCATGAGTACCTAACCTCAGATATCATGACAGATGCATATACAATATTAGATTCACCATAAGGTCAGCATATGATCAGCATGTATAATGTATAGTATAGTATAGTACTATATAACTACACTGCATGATCAGAATGCATAATAGTAATGTACATGTTCACTTAAACTTTGTTCTGTTTTTCACTGTGCCAAAAACAATACAAAAAAACTCTTAATAGTGTTGAAGAAACATTATTTTAGTGTAATTTTCATTTACTATTTTAGTGCACTTCTTGTTCAGGCAAAGATATTGTCATATGCTTTGTAAATGTTCATGTTTTTTATACATATTATCAGGCATAGAGTTGCAGATAAAGCTTTGGGTTTGAGAGATGGAGTTAACATCAGAGCTGCATGTGCATGGCTATCCTGCATTCCTCTTCTACTCATGTTTAAAGATGCCATTTGAGGATGCTATTTCGCTTATACCTGCCTGGCTCTCTCCTTGTTTCTTTGAACTGAAGAGTATATAGCTTTTTTTTCTCTTTTTATAGTGCTTAGTGGTGTTTTTAAATATTTTCCCCAAATCATTTTGTGCATTACTCTTATTTGCCACCTAGATCATAAACTATGTGAAATCTTTACAATGCCCAAATGCTAGCCAAGAGTGAGTGCTTATACATCCTTGTGGAGTAGTGAAGATGAATACAAATAAAATAATCTTGGCTGGTATGATAGGAATACGTCAGAATTTCTGTTAGTAAGATTTACCAAACTTTGGACTGCCTGGAGACTTTTCAGTCATTGTATCATTATGAGCCGAGAATACACTAAGAAAGCAAGAGGTCAGAGCTGAACAACTGGCTGGCTTATCCCTGAAGGTGTAATTGCACTACTTTGTAGCTCCTACATACAGACCTAGATGAGCCTCTGCATAAACCCACCCAGCATACATGTCTTTTAATTTGTTTTTATAAAAGTTCCTTTTGAGTTTTACTTAGGTAGGGTAGTATTTTGGGGCACTAGTGCCAAAAGTACTTTTCGCAGTAAAATTTTAAATGCTACTTTTTGGATATTCTGTAATTCATGAAATAGAAAACAACCCAATTCTCTGGATGGAAAACAAAATTTTGGCAGGAAAATGTGCCAAAATTAAAGAGTCAAGGCTTTTCCTTCAATAACTGTTCACATTCACCCATAAACTGCTTCTTTTTAAAAGATTATATTTCAATGGACAGATACAAAATGTATACATTTATTGGTATATGTTGTTTTGAAATATGTATATATTGTGGAATGGCTAAAAAGGGGTAATTAACATATTTATTACTTCACATACTTATCATTTTTGTGTTAAAAACACTTAAAATCTACTCTTAGCAGTTTACAAGAATACAATATGTTGTTACTAAACTATTGTCACTATGTTGCACAAAAGATCTAAACTGTGTTTAATGGTTTATTCATTCAGTAATCATGTATTTAGGGAGTTCTATTTCAGACACTAAGTTAGACATTGACATCTTGGGCTTTACAGATTAAGGGAATAGCAGAGTTTATAAGGTAGGTACAACAGCCTAGACGTAAGAAAAGAGAAGCAAAAATGAATGCATTGGAAGGAATTGGCTATGTTCTTTTTTTCTCATCCCCACATTTCACAAAATAAAGATTGAGGAAAATTGAGAAATTTAATTGAATTTAATTGAATCCTTCCTAGAATGATCAATCTTGAGCACTTCCAAGAAGATAAGCCATTATAGGTAATGTCCCTCCTGAACAGTAGTTCAGGAGTCTTTTATTTTATTCTTTTTTCATTGGTTTCCCAGGGGTTTTTCATTCTTTTAATGTTAGTTCCTCAGATCCACGTTTCTGCCTTACTTGTGCAGTTTCTCCAGGGCTGATTTTAGAGGAGTGAGGCAACAGCCCCTGCTAGCTGGCCATCTTGTCAGGATCCAAGAGCATTATGAATCAGTAATGTCCATCTCATTTGTAATTCTTCTGAAATAACAGTCACTATGATCTTTTCTGAAGTTCAGCCTTCTTATTATCCTTAACCTTATGCAGTATTTACCCCTCAATGTTAACTTCTCAGCTCTAATCATGCACTGTCTTGGCATTCTAGAAATGTTATCTGTATTATTATAATAATACAGATAATATTATAATATTATATATAATACAGATAATATTATAATATTATATATAATATAGATAATATTATAATATTATATATAATATAGATAATATTATAATATTATATATAATATAGATAATATTATAATATTATATATAATATAGATAATATTATATATAAATAATATTTCTAGAAATATTCAATGCCAGAATTCTTGTTATCATTTGTTGCAAATCAATGACATTTAAATCAAAAGTCCCATATGGACACAAATATTTCCATTTAAATGAAGAGAAAGGTCAGTGATCTTAGTAAGTTGACATTTAAATAGACACCGTGGATACATATTTATTTAAAATATCTTTTAAGATATATGTTTTTATTAGGTCCATTTCAATTTTAGAAGCTTTTCACAGAGTACATTGGGACATGCAGTGAAAAGAAGATTCCTAGAAGTCTTGTTTCTATTTTTATCTGTAACGCTAATGAGAAAAACAATATAGAGGCTATATATTGCAAAATTATTTCTCCATTTTTTTCTGTAATATGACACAAATACAATCTTTGCAATCCTCTCTTCCTTTTTATTCAGACAGCTACATTTTTGTCAATCTCAGCTCTATAAAACTGAGCAGAACTGGGTTGCATTTCTGATGTATTCCTGACACTTTTGGGATGTTAGTATACCTCATTCTTATCTGTTAAACAAAAACCCTGGCTTTTGTTTTTTTCCCCTAATTAGCCAGGCCAACTGTATTTATTTTTTTATTGCTGCATAACAAGCCATCCCAAATACTCGTGACTTAATCATCATTTATTGTATCTCACAAGTCTAAGTGTCAGCTGAGTGTCTTTGCTAATCTGGCCATGATTTATCTTGGCTGAGCTTCTTCATGTATCCGTAGTAACCTGGATGTTCAACTGGAGCCACGGCAGTGACTGGACCGTGTGCCATCATCATCTAACAAGCAACTCAGTCTTGTTTGCATGATGGAAGCAAGTTCCGAAGTAAAACCTTGGAAGTATGAATACTTCTTTGGGCTGGGACTCAGAATTGGTACATTTTCACTATTGGTCAAAGAAAATCACAAGGCCAGCCCAAATTCAAAAGGAAGTAAAATAGAATCCTCTTGATTGGAGAAGCCTCAAAGTTACATTAGAAAGGAGCATGACTACGAGGAGGGCAACACTGACACCTGTCTTGCAAACTACACTAGCTTATTGCCCCTAACAATGAGCAAGAAGAAAACTGAATGGTTGTGAAGCCTCACTTTCTAGGTTTTTCCTCTCTGTTCTTCCCTGAACCTTATCCCTATGGACCATTGAATTAAATCATAAGTTAAGTTGAATTAAATGATAATCAGAGAGGTTGCCTTCTAATATAAACATCAGTTATAGGAAACAACTGATGTTCTTGAAGGCAGAGACTGATCTTCCTTTTTTTCTTTGTTCTAAGGTGTCTCTCTGGATTGCGTGTAGTGTGGTATACTGGCATAGAAATATAACTTTTTTAAAAACAAATATCTATTTTGATTGAGTTGGTGTCCATTCTGGTTGGTCAGTATTTATGCCATAGGTAAGGCTGAACATTTTTAATATCAACCCTGACTGTTATATATTTATACTTAGTCATTGATTTAAAAATTAAACAACTCACTAGGAAATGTGGAATTCAGCTCAGAACTGATGCCTCAGACCTATGGTAAAGATAGTAATCTCACTCCTTTTTGTTACAGCATATACACTGTAGTTATATTCCTAGCAAAAATAAGAATTAAATTGTATATGATGAATATATAACTCTGGAAATTACATCCAGGAAACTCTGCATCTAGAATTATTTTACAGGAGCAAAACTCTTCGACTCATAATACTGCACATGCCAGACAATTTATATGGATGCATCTAGGCTTGGTATCAAATAAATGAAATCTCTTCCACCTATCCACTGAATTCAATTTAGCAGCAGCAAAAAGTTCAGCTACCTATATTCATCATTTTTAATGGTATTTTCTAGGAAGTGCATCATGGTAACTCTCTAAAAATGTCTCCTTTCCACAACTGATTGGGAAGCCATTATTTTATTTTAATTAGGAAGTTGAGAGTTGCACACCTTCAGAGGAAATAATTATTGCTTAGTAGAGATATAGAAGACTTTTTCAGTCTCAATTTTAGTATTGAAGAAACATAAACATGCTTAACTAACAAACAGAAGCTTGAAATGAAGCTACAGTTAACTTTATTCTAGTAAATACTATCTCTAGTTAACTTTGTTTTTCTTTGGAGGCTCTTCCTTGTGGGGTTTAAGTAAAGAAAAAAATGGTTTTTTTTTTTTAATATTACCTTAAAATGGTTAATGTGACTATGGTTAATGAATTATATTTGAATTTCAAGGACATACTTGACTTTTCTAGGCCACAGGGGAAGCTCTATTCAAAATAGTCAGGTAGGAAGAGTTTTTATGTGGTGTTCAGAGTGTCTTTTTTTTCCAAAAATACTCCAACCTTTCCTTCACTTTTTCAACTTCCTCTGATAGTCTTGTAACCACATATTTGGTTTATTTTGCCATCTTCCTTCTGTCCACACCTGCTCTTAGACAATCACTGGCATGAGAAAGATATGATTAATATGCATTGTAACTGCTCCTTTGAGTGGTAGATATGTTTTAGTCTGGATTGTGGATCATTATCTAATATCAGAGATCCCTAACTAATGGCATACTGCCATTATCTGGCCCCCAGATTTGTTTTTAAAACATTTCAAACTAATTGCTAGAATTTAGAAATAAGGAGAGTTCACAAGAAACTTCAGATTTCTGTTAGCTCTTGAAAGAACTGAAGATCTAGCAGTCCTGGCCTCCACCTCCCTGATAGTAACAGTCGGGTGAGGCTAGGGTTATCAGGTAAAATACAGACTACTAAGTTAAATTAGAATTTCAGTAAACAGCCAGGCGTGGTGGCTCACGCTTGTAATCCCAGCACTTTGGGAGGCCGAGGCGGGCGGATCACGAGGTCAGGAGATCGAGACCACGATGAAACCCCGTCTCTACTAAAAATACAAAAAAATTAGCCGGGCGTGGTGGCGGGCGCCTGTAGTCCCAGCTACTTGGAGAGGCTGAGGCAGGAGAATGGCGTGAACCCGGGAGGCGGAGCTTGCAGTGAGCCGAGATGCGCCACTGCACTCCAGCCTGGGCGACAGAGCAAGACTCCGTCTCAAAAAAAAAAAAAAAAAGAATTTCAGTAAACAAAAAATAATGTTTTAGGACAAGTGTGTTCTGTGCAATATTTGGGACATACTTATTCCGAAAAACAACCCTTGTTTATCTGAATTTCTAATTTCACTGGGGATCCTGTACTTTTGTTTGTAAACTCTGATAAGCCTATCTGAGGATGAGCAGTGGTTTCTTACCTGAAATGAGGCACAAGCTCTCTAGTTTGCTGCAGACCCAATCAGCCCATTTAATTTCCTTATGTGGCCTGAGTGATCTATAAGCTTTTGAGGTTTTTGCCACAGTCTTAAACTAAGGAACTGAGTTGTTTCTAATGGTACTTCTGACTTCAATTCTATAAAACAAATATGATATTTTAGCCAAAATCATCTCATGAAATTACCTGCCAGAGGTGAGCATCCTTCTGCCCTGGGCTCCTCCACATTTTTTCAAAGGTCTCAGAAATGTCCACTAGACTGGAGGCTTGGCCTCTGATCTATTCTGACCCTTTTTCAGCCTTTTCAAAATTTATCCTGCCAGGATAAAACAACAGTGAGGAGGTCTGGGTTTAGACCAGTGAGAGGCCTTTAAATACTGAGATTTTCCTTGAAGCCAACAACTGTGCCTCTGTGGCTAGATCCTAAGCCCAAAGGAAAATGTTAGTGGGGAAAAGTGCTTATGGTATTGATTACTAAAATTTCGAGCCAATCTTAACGTTAACAATAGGGGAAAAAGTGAAATAAATTGCAGTGTATCTCTCCATTTGGCTAGTTTATCTCTATTAATCCCTTTTTTGAAATATTTAAAATAGTATTACGGAAGATGCCAGGAGTTAGTCTCAATGAGAATTTGTAAATAGAGTATTTACCATAATATATAAAGAGCCATATACATGGAATAAAGACTAACTGGGTAGAAGTAAATCAAAATGATAAGTTATTGGTTGCCTGTGGTTACCAGAGTTATGAGATGTATTTTCCTCTTTGTCTACTGTTTCTGTATTTTCTTTTCCCCCATTTTTTTTCTAAAATGAGTAGGTATTACATTTATTTCTGTAGCCATATTTTGAGTTTCCAGGAATTGTTTGATTTTTAAAATCTCTATACTAAGCTGTTAAAATGAAATCTTCTTGTCTGAATTTTTTTTGAGGTCTGATGACAATAGGGATCAGAAGCCACAGTGAATTATATGATAGACAACCATGGAGGGTTTTCCAAAAGTAGGTGAATACATATTTATTAGGTAATTCTTAAATTCTTTATACACATCACGGGTGTATAGAGTTGAGTAAAGAGATTTGGAGACAGTTTGTTGAGAGGATATTCTGGAGAAGTCTCCTCTGTCACCCTGGAAAAGAGGTCAGAGATTTCTGCTCATTGCTTTAAGCCTGGTGTATTAGTCAGGGTTCTCTAGAGGGAGAGGAGTAATAAGATAGATGTATATAGGAAAATGAGGGATATTAAGGAATATTGACTCATACGATCACAAGGTGAAGGCTCACAATAGGCCGTCTGCAAGCTGAGGAGCAAGGAAGCCAGTCTGAGATCAAAACCTTAAAAGTAGGGAAGCCAACAGTGCAGCCTTCAGTTTATGGCCAAAGGCCTGAGAGCCCCTGGCAAGCCACCGGTGTAGGCCGGAGTCCAAAAGCTGAAGAACGTGAAGTCCGATGTTTGAGGGCAGGAAGCATCCAGCACTGCAGAAAGATGAAGGCAGGAAGACTCAGCCAGTCTCGTCCTTCCACATTCTTCTGCCTGCTTTTTTGTAGCCACACTGGCAGCTGATTAGATAGTGCCCACCCAGATTGAGGGTGGGTCAGCCTTTCCCAGTCCACTGACTCAAATGTTAATCTTTATCAGCAACACCCTCACAGACACACCAGGAACAATACTTTGCATCCTTCAATCCAATTAAGTTGACACTCAATATTAACCATCACACCTGGTAAGAGAAACTTCAATAAGACCATTCAAAGAGTTGCACATATGTGTCTTGCAGTTGGAGGGATACAGGGGTCTGACATCCAGCTCTCATAAAGGAATATCTAAAAGGCAAGAAGTGGACTGGTTTCCTGCCTCAGTAGTGGGAGAAAGGACAGATGGCTGCATGAGTGACCTTCATTTTCAGAGTTTGGCAGGGTAAAAAGATCAGGAAAGATTTCTGTGGATAGATGAAGTCTACACCCGCCAGGGAAAAAAAAAAAGGATGGAGTGATCTTAAGTCTTACGTAATAAGGCCTCATTGAGACATAAATAAGCCTCAGGACAGAGGTACTATGGCCAAGGATTTCTTGAGCCTGCAGAGAAGAAAAGAGTCAGAAGACTCTGAAAAGATTGAATCATAGGAAATGAGGGGGCAGGGGTCCCAAAAAATCCACAAGAGTGCCTTTGAGGAAAAAAAAAAAAAAACAGGCTTTATACATTGGCCAGGTCTAGAGAACACTTGACACCAGCATGTGACAGTTCCAGACAAGTCAGAACTTTCCAGTCTCTCCTAATTCTCCTCTCTTTCATTCTCTGACTCTTGAAAGGGTCAGAAACTAGCGTCAGCAAAATAGCATGAGAAAAGGAAATGGGATAGAAAGAAAGTAAATGCTGATCACTTTCCAAGAAGAAGGTGATAACTTTGATTCACATTGCAAGTGTTGAGTATTACATGAGACTGGCCATTTCAAGTACAGAAGTGAGAATATTTTGTAGCCTTAGAATGACCAAAGGTAGCAAACACTGAAGATGAGCTGGTCATATTTCCTTAGTTCTCATGATTCCTTTGCATAATGACCAGGTATCTTTAGTTTTTTTTTTTGTTTTTTGTTTTTTGTTTTTTGTTTTTTTTTGAGACTGAGTCTCGCTCTGTCACCCAGGCTGGAGTGCAGTGGCACAATCTCGGCTCACTGCAAGCTCTGCCTCCCGGGTTCACGCCATTCTCCTGCCTGAGCCTCTCTGAGTAGCTGGGACTACAAGCGCCCGCCACCACACCCGGCTAATTTTTTGTATTTTTAGTAGAGACGGGGTTTCACCGTGGTCTCGATCTCCTGACCTCGTGATCCGCCCGCCTCGGCCTCCCAAAGTGCTGGGATTACAAGCGTTAGCCACCGCGACCAGGTATCTTTCATGTGGATGTACCTACAACTTCTTACCTAAGGGCCTTTTCTGATGTCCATATCCCTCTTCATCTGCGAGCCAGGCAGGCTTGTATTGTTGGGTAGTTGACATGTATTCACCTCTCTCCCATGAGCAGCCCTCAATCAATGACTGACTGATGGGAAATGGTGGAAAAGTATCACAGTTCACTGGCTTGTCAGATGAGATAACCTCAAGGTACGTGCTATACTGTTACTCAGTTCTGCTAGGATTGAGCCTCACATGCCTTTTGCACTGGGATTGAGCCCTACCTCCTCCACATAGCAGCATCCTTTCTTGGCTTTCTTCCCTTTCCTATTTCATTTTTCCACCCTTCTACGAGTGCTTTCTGGTTCACTTCCCAAAAAACTACTTTTATTAAATCTTTGTTTCAGAATCTGCTTGCTGAAAAATCCAAATTGTGTTAAGGGGTACCAGAAGTAGTCTTAGCATACAGGTCTTTAGGATAAGATTTTGGAAACCACTGATGGCCAGGTTGTAACAAGTACCCTGTTCCCTGTGGTCTTTGGAGAGGTGATAATTTCTGGCTTGCTGTCACATCAAAATTACTAAATCTTTTATTTTAAGGAACTAAGATTGTGTAAATGTAGGAGATGCAGTGATTCGTGCAATGTCTCCAGGTCTTGAATTATGTGGAAACAATAATCATAAGGGTTGAAATATTGTTGGCTATTAATTGGCATTAAAATATTGAAGAAAGAAGATGAAAGTTTCAGTTCACCTGTCAACTCAAAGCATAACTTCCATAATGGTATCTAAAGAGACACTTATTTCATATAGCCAGAGAATGGATTGTGGTAAAAATCAGATTCAAGTATTAATAGCAAGAGAAGCATATTAATAAAGGAGGTTGAATTCATAGTGCTGGCAAATTGCATATACTAATATGAGAATCTTGACAGGAAAGTAGTGGAGCCCTGAGTCCTGGGGAAAGAATATTTGGGTGGATGCCCTTGAGAATATTTGGACCCCGAAATTCTACTCAACCCTATGGGCCAAATGACTCCTTTCCCCTTCCCCCTCAGAAAAGAATGGTTGCCCAACCTCTGGATACCCCACAATGACTTCATTCGAGCCCAAGTTTTTAAAAGATAATGCTTTTTTTTTCATTTAAATCAGCGCTTGAATTTCCTTGTTGCCTCCAAACCAACAACTAGGGTTATAAGGAAAATATTGGCTTAGCAGGAAAGTAGTGGCCTAAGTAGGTAAGTATGATTCCTGTTACAGAATGAAAGGGACTATTTATCAAAAAAGCTGCAGATCTAAATAACAAGAGCTAGAAAATCATGTCGAAGAATAGATATTAAAAGTGCTGGACTCCAGGTAAGGCAGAATATAAAATAGGGTAAAGTATGTTGAAATGGGGGCACCTTCCCATGACTCAGGATTCAGAACACAGAGAATTGGAAACTATCTTGTTCCATTTCTGTCAAGCCTCTTTGAAGTTTTGGAAGAGTGGCTCATAGTAATGAGGTAGAACTGTGAGACTTCCTTAGAAAAGTATTGAGAAGAGGTCCAAAGTCTCTGAGAATTGGCATGCTATAATTGTTTAATGATGTTAAAGCAGAGTACGCAACAGTTGACTGTGTTTTGGCAGATCTCAGCTAATATGCTCTTCACTAAAGCAATAGGAATACATCAGTGAAGGGAACACATGCATTATTGAGAGGCTAGTAGGGGACTGCTATAAATCTGAGCTCCTGGTGTCAATGCAGATAATAGGAATTCCATATAACAGAAATCAGATGACAGCCAAGGAACTACAATAGAAAGGAGGATGGACAGAATGGCAATTGGGGAACCTTGACTGACAGAAGTGTATGGTTTTGATTAATAAATTATAGTGACTATAAGCTTGGGATGGTTAAACTGCAACCATCCCATGGTAAGGTTGTTTCTTGCCTTATATGACCAGAAAATATCATGAACAAGGAAAAGAGACTTAAACTCATTGACTATAGTGAGTAATTATAATTCTTTACCTAAGTTCCAGACTTGACCCAGTTCTCAAACTCAAAGTGTATTGAATGAAAGGGATACTGGTCCCTTTGGGAGAAGATCCTATTATCTCATAGCATATCTTAGCAATTAACCCAATCTTTCTGCAAAGGGACCTATGTCCATTTATCAGAATAAGTTGACTTTGAGGAAGTAGCAGTACTCATTTTTTTTTTTTTTGAGGATTGTTGGATACATGAGTTAGGCTGACATTGATTCATAGGATCCCCAAACATCATCATGATCCCATACCTTGCTTTAGAATTAGGGCATATGGAGGCTCAGTAATAATGAAATCTTGGTTGCAAGCACATTTCACAAATGCCAAATGGGTTGATGGACCAAACCTCAGGGCATTTCCTTGAACTCTGAGTGCATAATAGGAATGGTTATACTTATCAGCCAGCACAACATTCATGTTGGTTCCATAAACTGTGGAGAGAGTTATCATGGTACAAAAATGAAAGTGGAAGCACCTCAAGGTACTAATACCCTGATTCTGACCAAGATTGTAAATCGAAAATTGAATTTCAGTTCAAAAGGATTTGGTATATAATTAGTGCTCTCTTTAAAGACTCAAGCAATACAAAGATTGTGGTACGTACCATATCTCCATTAAATTCGCAAGTCAAGCCCCTCTAAAAACAAATGTATGATAGTAGATGTTGGAAGAATATCATAAAGGTAACCAAAGGGCTACCTGAGTTGCAGTTGCTGTGGTGGATATGGCATCTATACTAAAATAGATCATTATACCCCCTGGAACTTGGAATGTGGCTACAGATCTGCTATGATCATCTTTGCCCCAATCTGTATCAGAAAAAAAAGGACTGAAAGCAGTTTGCGTTATCCCATGATAGAAAGCTGCACACATTTATGATCTTACCCCAGGGCTAATTTAACTACCAGCTATGCCACAGTATAGACCAAAGAGATATTAAAAGCCAGGGCTTTCCCTAGACTTGTTTGTCTACTATACTGATGACACATGCTAATTAGACCTCAAAGCTGTTCTTGAGTTTTTCTCTGATTGAACCATATTAGCACCCTCCTACTTCAAGCCTTTGTTGTAGATATTGCATTGTTCTCTCAGAGGAACCCTCTAACTCTGGCCTTTCTCTTCTCCAGTATTTCTTAAAAATGTCCCCCTGGGGGATATTCGGCAATGTTTGGAGACATTTTTGGTTGTTACATTGGCAGGGTGCTACTAGCATTTAGTTGGTAGAGAACAGGGATACTGTTAAATATCCTATAATACAGCAAAAAATTTTCCAACCCAAAGTGTCAGTAGTTCCAAGGCTGAGAAACAATGCCTGGCTCAAATCTACTCTTACTGTTGCAATCAAGTGTCAGGGACTGTGAAGAATGTGAGATTTTACTCCTACTTGCAAACTTATAAGTTAGCTTGCCATGATTTTGGATATTAGCAGAAGACTCTAGAGTCAAGATAAAGGACTTTAATACATATGGTCCAGCAAGCAGCATCAGCATCAGCATATCTGCATCAATTCTGCTTGTTCCAAACCCACCCAGAGTGACAAAATGGGCCTGGGTGAATGCTACCCATGTACAGTGGGCTTGCCTCTCAGTTGAGGAACCCAGTGTTTTCGGAGCAACAGCACACAGTGCATCAGGAAGCAAACAAGCAAGCCCCTCTTGCCCACTATGGTGTGAGCACAGTAGTTAAACTGCAGTTGCCTTGACTTATTTATTTGCTTAGGTGACTAACTATAGAAATTGCTCAATGTCTTCTGGAGATGAATCAGCCTCGCAATCAGGTACACTTAGCAAGCACATGAAGGGATGCTCAGGGGCCCTGGCAAACTGCCTTTACTCCTATACAATATAAAGTTCAATCTGCTTTGTGCAGCAACACAAGCCACTAATGACCTGCCTTCTAACTTAACCTCCACTTCTTAACTCAGACTTCAAACCTTGGTAATAATGACTTGCAGCTATATTGTTTTATCCACACTATGCTTTTTATCCCCCTTATTGCTTATCCTTATTCATTCAGATAAATTCAGGACTCAACTCAGGAATCCTCTTCTCCAGGAAGCTTTCCCTGAACTACTTTATTGGGTTAAATAGTTCTCTTTTGACTCCAAAGTACTCAGAACTTACCCATTTAAATCATTTATCATTGGATCTAAACTCTTGGTGGCAGGACCAGGTCATTCGTCTTCCCTTGTACTCCTAGCATTCAACACAGTATCTGCCACATGGTGAACATGTAGATGCAGTTTCTCTTTATTTTTAAATTTATTGTTATTAGTAGTAGTAGTATATGCAACGAAGTTCATAATATCCTCTTAACCCTACAGGAACTCATTCCCATTCAATTTGATCTGCTTTCTATAAACTGTTTACCACTAATGCACACATACACTATAGGATACATTTTAATAATATTTAGGTGGGACTCACATGCCCTGAACCCTGAGCTATCTCCCTCCTGCCACCATATATTTGCAAGAGAACTATGTAAATAATAAAGCAAGCATGTACACACTTGTGGACACCAGCTGGGCCAAATCCTGACCGAGATTAGACCATGTGAATTGGTTCCTGGCCTTGTTTTCCAGGCATATACCTGTTTCCTGGGGTATGGAGTGCCCTGTTTGACTCCTGTTCTCTTCTTCTCACTATTGCTGTCAGTTTCTCTCTTGTTACAGTAGAGATATGACTATTATATTTAATTTGTAGCTGCTATTACTAAAGAGTGATGGTGGAACAAATGATGGGAGAGTCATTTTATCAAGAACTTATTTTCTTCTTGCTTTCAAGTTTATGTGTTTATTGTGTACAGTTCTTTAAAAGTTGCAAAATGGCACATTAATTCACTCTCCTAACTACCCCATTAATTCACAGTGCCATGCAAACATTGAGGAATTCTAAAATTGCTTTCAGTTTTTAAATCTGAGTTTGACTTAGCAAACATGAGGAATATAGAACCTGAGAAGCTTCTACTAGATTAATGTCTATTCTGTGGATGTGTAGTAAATCCAAATACATAAAAATGACCATAGAATTAATGCAAACTTGAATTTTTTCTTATTTTGGATGATACATAACTGATATAATGAGTGTCACATTACTCTTTTCTAGTAATTTTGCTTTATAAAAGGTTCTCCTAAACAAATATTGGTGAATAAAACCATGGCGGGTGGGTTTATGCACATTTTGATTCCACTAAGAAACAGCTTCAACCAGATGTGCACTGTGTACCTTTCAAATTTACATCCCCTCCCCATCATCGTGTCTTTCAGCCAGTAAGGATAGCATTATTCAATGAAATGTAAGTTGATATGCATTCCAGGTCCAGATTTTGCATCTGTTGTAAACTGCACTATAGATCATGGCTTTGAGGAATTGGACCTAGTTTTAAAAGAGAAAAAAAATTATAACAAAAATATATTATGGTACATTTTTCAAAGAACAGAACATTTGCTCTTTCCTTAGTAAGATAAACAGCAGCTAAAACTTCAGAACAAAATTTGACTGCATTGCCACTTGATATGGCTTTCAATTTTTAATGACAAGAATTATCTTTATAAAATATGGAAGATAGATTAAGGGAAATGACATAGTTGCCGAAAGTTGAAAGATGTGTTTTATTTTTATTTTCAAGTTAAATGTTTCTGGAAACTTGGATCCAATATTTGTGCCCTCTTGGTCTAAAGCTGAGTGGAAATAACACTTCTGTACTCTTGGAAATAGTCAGACTAAACCCTCTACTTAATTCTCATCATCACCACCTATTCATACAATTACTCTCCTACACTACCTCCTTGTCAACACTCATTAAGGCAATGGCAGAAACAATACACCTATTTAAGCATCTCTGAGGCATTTTCTCAACATATATAAGTCCAACATGTTCTATACCCATTGAATCTACTACTTGTCACATTCTGGTTATCATACTTAATTCCTGTGAGGTCATGAATAATATCTTCTTTTTACAAATAAGAAAGTAGATTAAAAGGCTTAAGGCTATGTCCAAAGTCATGCAACTATTATGTAGCAAGCTCAAATCAGTTCAATTGAGTTATTTTTTTTTGGAAATTTTTTTTCTGTGGTAAAATATAAATAACTTAAAAATTATTATTTTAACTTTTTTTAGAGACAATTTCTTGCTGTGTTGCCCAGGTGAGAGTGCAGTAGCTATTCACAAGCACAATCATAGCACACTGCAGCCTCAAACTCTTGATCTCAAGCAATTCTCCCACCTCAGCCTTCCTAGTAGCTAAAACTACAGTCACTCATCACTGTGCCCAACTTATTTAACCATTTTTAAGTGTACAGTCTGTGACATTGAGTACATTCACATCATTCTGCAATATCAACACCGTCTATCTCTAGAAGCTTTTCATCTTTTCAAGCTGAAACTCTTTCACTGAGCTCTTAGAAAGAGCCATTGAGGCCATTCATTTTTCCCTTTTAACCATTTTTGCTAATAATTAAAAACGGTTCTCATGACTGCTCAAGAAAGACATTTATTCTCTCTTCTCATTAACTGACTAAACTCCATGTGTTCTTTAAGATCCAGTTCAGATGCCACATCTAAGAAAAGTTATTTTGCCCACTTTCCAAACCGAGGCTTCCTCAGGCTAGGCTGTACATCCCTTTTTTGTTAGTTTCATCCCTCCTTCCAATTTTTCACCATCATTTTATATAGTATTCCAATGATCTCTGTGTCTTTGTCTTCCATCAGCCATCACCTTTCCTTTTTTATCTTACTTATTCATTAATTCATTGTTGATACTACAATGTTGAGTCAAAATGGACATTGTCCCTTATGGAGCTTCATTTGCCTGGAATTAATTCAGAGTAATCATTATTACACAAATACTGGTTAGCTCTTAATCTGCAAGATCCTCTGTAAGAGCCTAGACTGTCAAGTTTGGAAAATAGATAATAATCACAGAAGTTACATAAATAGCTATGAACTTTATACTGGGATACTTGTCTGACTAGCCAGATTTATCATATGGTTTCTCCTACTTGAAGCTAAGTCTGAGAAGATGCGTTTTTAACATAACATCTCTTAGAGTTAAAGACAACCAACGGAAAAGAGATTGGAATGGGTGCTGGGACAACCAAACTATAGTATCTACCATAATTTCCTAAGGAATATTTGCTCTTTTTCTAATTCTTTGTCCTCTTAACGTTTCTTACCTAACTATACCTCTCAAAACAATGCCAAATCTTAGAAAATTAATCTTTATAAGTTGGTTCTTCAAAAGGAAAAGCAAGGATTGATAGACTGCTAGTTAGATCCACAAAGAAAAAAAAATGAGACAAGATCCAAATAAGCACAATCAGAAATGGTAAAGATGACATTACAACTGATGCCACAGAAACACAAAAGAATGCTTCTGTGCACACAACTATAAAATCTGTAGGAAATGGATAAATTCTTGGAAAATACAGTGTACCAAGACTGAACCAGTAAGAAATTGAAATCCTGAACAGACCAATATCAAGCTCTGAAATGAATCAGTAATAAAAATCCTAGCCCCAGACCAGATGAACTCACAGCTGAATTCCACCAGACATGGAAAGAAGAGCTGATATCAATCCTACTAAAACTATTACAAAAAATAGAGTAGAAGGAACTACTCCTTAATTGATTCTGTGAAGCCAACATCACCCTAATACCAAAATCTGGCAAAGACATAATGAAAAAAAAATTCAGGTCAATATCACAGACACAAAAATTCTCAACAAAATACTAGCAAGCCTAATCCAACAACACATTAAAAGGTAATTCACCATGATCAAGTAGGCTTAATTCCTGGGATGCAAGTTTAATTCAACATACACAAATCAATAAATGTAATTCACTTCATAAATAGAATTAAAAACAAATCCATATGATCATCTCAGTAGATGCAGGAAAAGCTTTCAATAAAATCCAACATTCCTTCATGATAAAAACCATCAAGAAGCTAGGCATTGAAGGAACATACCTCAAAGTATTATAATAAGAGCCATCTATGAAAAACCCATGGCCCACAGCCAACATCATACTTAATGGGCAAAAACCAGAAGCATTCCCCCTGAGAATGAGAGCAAGACAAAGATACAGTACTCCTACTGAACATAGTACCAGATGTCCTATCCAGAGCAATCAGTCAAGAGAAAGAAATAAAAGGCATTCGAACAGGAAGAGAAGTTAAACCTCTTCACTGATGAAATGATTCTATATTTAGATACCCCTAAAGAGTCTGCCAAAAGGAACCTAGAATAAACAACTTCAGTAAAGTTCAGGACAAAATCAATGTATAAAAATCAGTAGCATTTCTATTCACCAATAATGTTCAAGTTGAGAGTCAAATAAAGAACACAGTCTTGTTTATAATAGTCATACCAAAAAAAAAAAATGCCAAGAAATACCTCTAATCAAGAGGAAAGATCTTTAAAATGAGAACCACAAAACACTGCTGAAAGAATTCATACGTGACAAAAACAAATGGAAAAAACATTTCATGCTCATGAGTTAGAAGAATCAATATTGTTAAAATGTCCATACTGCCCAAAGCAATTTACAGATTCAATCCTATTCCTATCAAGCTACCAACATCATTTTTCATAGAAATGAAAAAAAACCTATTCTAAATTTTATATGCAACAAAAAGAGAGCTAGAATAGCCAAGGCAATCCTAAGCAAAAAGAACAGGCTAGAGGTACCACATTACCTGACTTCAAACTATACTACAAGGTTACAGTAACTGAAAGAGCATGGCACTTATACACAAATAGACACAAACACCAATGGAATAGAATAGCAAACTCAGAAATAAAGCCATGCAACTACAACCATTTGGTTTTCAATGAAGTCAACAAAAGTAAGCAATGGGAAAAGAACTCCATATTCAATAAATGGTGTTGGCATAGCTGAATAGCCATATGCAGAACAATGAAACTGGACTCTTATCTTTCACCATATACAAAAATTAACTCAAGATGGATTACATATTTAAATGTAAGACCTTAAACTATAAGAATCCTAGAAGAAAGCCTAGGAAACACCATTCTGAACATGGGCCTTGAGAATGAATTTATGACAAATTATCAAAAGCAATTGCAACAAAAACAAAAATTGACAAGTAGAGCCGAAAAGAGCTTCTGCACAGCAAAAGAAACTATCACCAGAGTAAATCAATAGCCTACAAAATGAGAGAAAATATTTACAAACTATGTGTCTGGCAAAGGTCTAATATACAGAACCTCTAAGTTACTTAAACAATTGAACAGGCAGAAAACAACTCCATTAAAAAATGGGCAAAAATTTTATCACATTCTGTAGGTTGTCTGCTCACTCTGATGATAGTTTCTTTTGCTGTGCAGAAGCTCTTTAGTTTAATTAGATTCCCCTATTTGTCAATTTTTGGTTCTGTTGCAATTACTTTTGGTGATTTCGTCATACAATCTTTGCCCATGCCTATGTCCTGAATGGTATTGCCTAGATTTTCTTCTAAGGTTTTTATAGTTTTGGTTTTACATGAAGTCTTTAATTCATCTTGAGTTAATTTTTGTATAAGATATAAGAAAGGTTCCAGTTTCAATTTTGTGCATATGGCTAACCAGTCCTCCCAGAACCATTTATGAAATAGGGAATCCTTTCCCTATTGCTTGTTTTTGTCAGGTTTGTTGAAGATCAGATGGTTGTAGATGTGCAGTTTTATTTATGAGTTCTCTATTCTATTCCCTTGGTCTATGTGCCTGTTTTTGTACCAGTACCATGCTGTTTTGGTTATTGTAGTCTTGTAGTATTGTTTGAAGTCAGGTAGTGTGATGCCACCAGCTTTGTTCTTTTTGCTTAGGATAGCCTTGTCTATACAAGCTCTTTTTTGGTTCCATATTAATTTTAAAATAGTTTTTTCTAATTCTGAAGAATTCCAATGGTAGTTTAATAGCAATAGCATTGAATCTGTAAATTGCTTTGGGCATTATGGCTATTTTCATGATATTGATTCTTCCTGTCCATGAGCATGGAATGTTTTTCCATCACTTTGTGTCCTCTCTGATTTCCTTGAGTGGTAGTTTGTAGTTCTCCTTGAAGAGGTCCTTCACTTCCCTTGTTAGCTGTATTCCTAGGTATTTTATTTTCTTTGTGGAAATTATGAATGGAAGTTCATTCATGATTTGGCTCTTTGCATTTCTGTCATTGGTGTATAGGAATGCTTGTGATTTCTTTGCATTGATTTTTTATACTGACATTTGCTGAAGTTGCATATCAGCTTAAGAAGCTTTTGTGCTGAGTCCATGGGGTTTTCTAGGTATACGATTATGTCATCTGCAAACAAAGACAATTTAACTTTCTTTTTTCTTATTTGAGTACCTTTATTTCTTTCTCTTGCCTGATTGTCCTGGCCAGAACTTCCAACACTATGTTGAATAAGAGTAGTGAGAGAAGACCTACAGAATGGGAGAAAATTTTTGCAATCTATCCATCTGACAAAGGTCTAATATCCAGAATCTGCAAGGAACTTAAGTCAATTTACAAGAAAAAAAAAAGAACCCCATTAAAAATTGGGGAAAGAATATGAACAGGCACATTGCAAGAGAAGACATACATGTGGCCAACAAGCATATGAAAAAAACCTCAACATCACTGATCATTAGAGAAATGCATATAAAAATCACATTGAAGTGCCGTCTCATGCCAGTCAGAATGGCAATTATTAAAAAGTCAAGAAACAACAGATGCTGGTGAGTTTGCTGAGCAATAGGGATGCTTTTACACTGTTGATGGGAATGTAACTTAGTTCAACCATTGTGGAAGACAGTGTAGAGATTCCACAAAGATTCAGCACCATAAATACCATTTGGCCCAGCAATCCCATTACTGGATAAATACCCAAAGAAATATAAATCTTTCTATTATAAAGATACATGCATGTGTATAATAATTGCATCACTATTCACAATAGCAAAGACATGAAATCAACCAAAATACCCATCAATAATAGACTGGATAAAGAAAATGTGGTACATATACACTATGGAATACTATGCAGCCATAAAAAGAAATGAGTTCCTGACCTTTTCAGGGACATGGATGAAGCTGGAAGCCATTATCCTCGGTAAACTAACGCAGGAACAGAAAATGAAACACCACATGTTCTCATTTATAAATGGGAGGTGAACAATGAGAACACATGTACACAAGGTGGGAACAACACACACTGGGGCCTATCGGGGGAGGGTGGGGCAGGGTAGAGCATGAGGAAAAATACCTAATGCATGCCGGGCTTAATACCTAGGAGACGGGTTGATAGGTGCAGCAGACCACCATTACTCATTTACCTATGTAACAGACCTGCACATTCTGCATATGTACCTTGGAACTTAAAGTAAAATTAAATTAAATTAAAAAAATAAAGAATGGGCAAAGGAAGTGAAGACACTTCTCAAAAGAAGACATGCAAGTGGGCAAGAAACATGAAAGAAAAAAAGCTCAACATTACTAATCATTAGGGAAATGAAAATCAAAACCACAATGAGATACTGTCTCATACCAGTCATAATGGCTATTCTTAAAATGTCAAAAACCAACAGATGCTGGCAAGGGTGTGGAGAAAAGGAAATGCTTACACACTGTTAGTGGGAATGTAAATTAGTTCAGCCACTGGGAAAAGCCATTTGGAGATTTCTCAAGGAACTTGAAACAGAACTACCATTTGACCAGGAATCTGATTACTGGGTGTATATCCGAAAGAAAATAAACAACTCTACCAAAAAGACACATATACTTGTAAGTTCATTAAAGCACTATGCACAAGAGTAAAGCTATGGAATCAATATAGGTGCCCATCAACAGTGGACTGGATAAAGAAAATGTGGTGTATACACCATGGGATACAACACAGCTTTATTGTGCCCTTTGCAGCAACATGGATGTAGCTGGAAGCCATTATCCTAAGTGATCTAATTCAGCAACAGAAAAACAAATATTGTATGTTCTCACTTATACGTGGGAGCTAAACAATGGGTACTTGTGATCATAAAAATGGCAACAATAGACAGTAAGAACTACTAGAGGGGGAATGGCAGGAGGGAAACAAGGGTTGAAATTCTGACTTTTGGGTACTATACTCAGCACCTAGGTGATGGCATTAATCATACCCCTAAACTTCAGCATCACACAGTATACCCAGGTAACAAACCTGCACACTTACCCTCTGAATCTGAAATAAAAGTTGAAATTATTTTTAAAAATAAGCAAAACTAATCTTTTAAACATCACTTTTTCCACCGACCATAGTAAAAAATAGTGCTTCTTAACCTGATATTCAAGAATCTTTACAGCTTGGTCCCAAGCTACTTATTCAATTTTATCTCCAAATATTCTTGTATACAAATTATCTACTCCAAATAATATAGGCATGCTACTGTTTCATGTCCTGTGTTTTCCTAATTTTATTCTGTTTTACATGATCTTAACCATATGCAGAATCTCTTTTTGCAGATTTATCTCATACACAAGTTCCATTTTAAATTCTGTCACTCACTTCCTATTCCAGCAGTAATTATTCCTTCCTTTAAACTTCTATGTGTATTTACTGACTTGCCTTGTGTTTACGCCTCAGTTTTATTAATTATGTTATGTGTCTACATATAAGTACCCCAACTACACTACAGTTCTGGAAGGACACAATCTAGGTCTTTGCCTTTTCTTGTATTTTATATGCATTTATGTTATGATGCACAGCAAAAGCAAAATATCCATTTGTGGGTTCATAGACTACGTTGAAGTAATTTCAGATTGGAAAAATATTTTTTTATTAAAATCTTTCCAGTAGTGCATCAGAGTTTCACAATTTCTAATGTCAAGAAATTACTCTTCAGGTTTGAACAATTTTCTCTTCATGGATTCCCCAAATCAAGATAAACAGCTCCATTCCACCAGATTATATTAATATTAATATTAATTTACATCTATGGATGTTTACATTTTCAAGATCTGATTGATTGCATACAAGATCAGCATTTTCTATTTTGAATTTTCTACCTTATATAGCCTTATTTCCTTAATCATTTGCACATTTGATAGCAAAATTGACTGTTACTACATACAAAATCTTCACAAAACAAAATTTACCCCATGACCTCTTCTTATTGTGATTTAATGGCTTGTATTGCATGAACTGATGTAATTATGTTGGTAAATAACAGAAAAAAATGAATTGTCTGATATCATAATATATACAGTGATCTGGGAACTGAGAGTACATTTTCTAACTTATTTATATTTTGGGGGATACCACCCAAAGACTCTATTGTGATGAACTGAATAACATTGCAATGAAAATGTTTATAGTCTTTTAGAATAACAAGAACATTTACCCTTAGGTATTTTCAGACTACACAAATTTAATTAGGATGTCTAAGAGCAAGCAGATGATAAAAGGAGCTCCTTACTCATTCATTATGTATTTGCTAGGTTCATTTCAAATACAGCAACTAGTCTCTGGATCGATTACAGGTGTCTGAAAATAAATAAAAAGAGACTATTTCTCTAATATTTATAGGTGATGAATTGCATCATGAATTAGCACAGTGGGAGTGGTATTAAACAGATATCTAATTTATAAGAGGAGTTATCTTGAAATAATAATTTTCTGAAATAATTTGCTTAACAGTGATACGTTATTACACTCTACATAACAAACAAAATATAGTCAGCCATATCAAAAAGGTAGCATTTCAATTCAAATGTTTGTGATCAATTTAATTCAAATAAAATATTTTTGTTTGCTTTTAATATTTGTTTAGGATTGGCTATGAGTTTATTTCATTGACATACCAGTTTTTGTTGCTTACATAAATGTTGCAGAATATAGTAGAAAGTTTATAAGCTTCAGAATAAGATACCTGGGTTTGAGTTTTGTATCTATTACTTGTTAGTTTAGGCTAATTACTTAATCTTGCTGAATTTTGGTTTACTCACTTATAAGCACGGCTTGGCTATGAACATTAAAAGCAAAAATTCCTACTTATAAATAGAATAGGGCATGTAATAATTGATACTAACAAATGTTAGAATCCTTTTCCCCTAGTAACACACATTTCCAATGTGTTAAGTATTCTAATTATCACTCCAGTGACGTATGTGGCCTAATTTTAACTTCATGTCACAATTTTTTTAAAACACAGTTTAAAAGTACTTTTAAAAGATAATTAGAATGTAACACCAATTTAACTTGTATCTCTCAAATAACTTTACATTCTAATCAAATATATGACTTACAAACATTCATCCTCGTTTCATCCTCTCCTAATTTTCTCACAGCCTGCAGGTTCTGAGAAGCCTCTTATTTTCTAAATCTTACCCTATCTCTCCAACAAAATTGCCTGAATTTCAACTTATGAAGGTTCTTGTGTCTTGATTTTACTCCTAATTTCTCTGTACTCATTCTTTAGTCTTGTTTCTGTCCACTCACTCATCCTTTAAAGTTCCTACATAAAAATTTTAAGAATGAGTTGGTAAAAGAACAGTTTTTCTCAAGAGATGGAGGAGCATGAAAGAAGAAAAGAACAAAGATAGAAACAGAACATTCCCACTTTAATACACCTTTTTTTCCAGCCTTTATCACAAGTGAATGAACCATGAACCACACATTTTAGAATCATTTTAGAAAACAAAGTTTGGTCTTAGTAATCAACTTTGTCTTGAACCTCAAAATGGAGTTTCCTTATGATTTAGATTAGAATTCAAAGCTACTTGTAAATGCTTTTTCTTAGAAAAAAATTAAGATTTTTATCTTTCTTTTATTTAGGAATTGTATTAGTTCATTTTTATGCTGCTGATAAAGACATACCTAGACTGGGAAATTTACAAAACAAAAAAAGATTTATTGAACTTACAATTCCACGTGGCTGTGGAGGCCTGACAATCATGGTGGAAGGTGAAAGGCATGTTTCACATGGCAGCAGACAAGAGAAGAGAGCTTGTGCAGGGAAACTCCCATTTGTAAAACCATCAAATCTCATGAGACTCCTTCACTATCACAAGAATGGTGCAGGAAAAACCCACCCCCCATAAATCAATCACCTCCCACCAGGTTCCTCCCACGACACATGAGAATTATGGAAGTTACAATTTAAGATGAGATTTGGGTGGCAACACAGCCAAATCATATAATTCTGCCCTTGGCCCCTCCCAAATCTCATTATCCTCACATTTCAAAACCAATCATGCCTTCCCAACAGTCCCCCAAATTCTTAACTCATTTCAGCAATAACTTGAAAGTCCACAGTCCAAAGTCTTATCTGAAACAAGGCAAGTCCCTTTTGCCTATGAGCCTGTAAAATTAAAAGCAAGTTAGTTACTTCCTAGATACAATGGGGGTACAGGCATTGGATAAATACAGCCATTCCAAATAGGAGAAATTGGCCAAAACAAAGGGGCTATAGACCCCATGCAAGTCAAAAATCCCACAGGACAGTCAAATCTTAAAGCTCCAAAATGGTCTCATTTGACTCCATGTTTCACATGCCAGTCATGCTGATGCAAGAAGTGGGTTCCCATGGTCTTGGGCAGCTCTTCTCCTGTGGCTTTGCAGGGTACAGCCTCCCTCCCAGCTGCTTTCATGGGCTGGCATTGAGTGTCTGTGGCTTTTCTAGGTGCACAGTGCAAATGTGGATCTACTATTGGGCTAAAAATGTTAGTGGATCTACTATTCTAGCGTCTGGAAGATGGTGACCCTCTTCTCACAGCTCCACTAGGCAGTGCCCCAGCAGGGACTCTGATGGGGTCTCCAACCCACATTTTCCTTCAGCACTTGCCTTGACAGAGGTTCTCCATGAGAGCCCTGCCCCTGCAGCAAATTTCTGCCTGGACATTCAGGCATTTCCTTACATCCTCTGAAATCTAGGTGGAGGTTCCCAAACCCCAATTATTGACTTGTGTGCACCTGCAGGCCCAACACCACTTGGAAGCTACCAAGGCTTGGGGCTTGCACCCTATGAAGCCATGGCCTGAGCTCTACATTGGCCCCTTTCAGCCATGGCTGGAGCAGCTGGGACACAGGGCACCAAGTCCCAGGGACACACAGCACAGGGACCTTGCGCCTAGCCCAGAAAACACTTTTTCCTCCTAGACCTTGGGGCCTGTGATAGGAGGGGCTGCCATAAAAACCTCTGACATGCCCTGGAAACATTTTTCTCATATTTTTTGGAATTAACACTCAGCTCCTCATTACCTTCTGCAGTTGGTTTGAATTTCTCCGCAGAAAATGGGATTTTTTTTCTGTCACACTGTCAGGGTGCAAATTTTCTGAACTTTTATGCTCTGTTTCCCTTATAAAATGGAATGCCTTTAACAGCACCCAAGTCACATCTTGAATGCTTTGCTGCTTAGAAATTTCTTCCACCAGGTACCCTAAATCATCTCTCTCAAGTTCACAGATCTCTAGGGCAAAGGCAAAATGCCACCAGTCTCTGCTAAAACATAACAAGAGTTACCTTTGCTCCAGTTCCCAGCAAGTTCCTCATTTCCATCTGAGAACACCTCAGCCTGGACCTTATTGTTCATATCACTATCAGCATTTTTGTCAAAGCCATTCAACAAGTCTCTAGAGAGTTTCAAACGTTCACACATTTTCCTCTCTTCTTCTGAGCCCTCCAAACTGTTGCAATGGCTGTCTGTTACCCAGTTCCAAAGTCACTTCCACATTTTTGGGTATCTTCATCAATGCCCCACTCTACTAGTACCAATTTACTGTATTAGTCCATTTTCACACTGCTGATAAAGACATACCCAAGATGAGGCAATTTAGAAAAGAAAGGTTTATCGGACTTATAGTTCCATGTGGCTGTAGAGGTCTCACAATCATGGCAGAAGGTGAAAGGCATGTCTGACATGGTGGCAGATAAGAGAAGAGAGCTTGTGCAGCGGAACTCCTGTTTTTAAAACTATCAGATCTCATGAGACTAATTCACTATTAGAAGAACAGCACAGGAAAGACACACCCTCATAATTCAATCACATCTCACCAGGTTCCTCCCATGACACATGTAAATTGTGGGAGTTAAAATTCAACATAAGATTTGGGTGGGGACACAGCCAAATCATATCAGGAATCAAGAATATTCTACACACATTTAATTATTTCTGTTAATCCTAACATTGTTATTCAAAGGTACATGAACTTATTATATTTATAAAAATTATAAAAAATTCTTTGTGCAGAACAATGTCCTGTGTCAGATATTTTTCTGACACATTCAATCAACATTTAACAGTTAATAATCATTTACCTAACACCAGATATGTGTTAGGTACTTGTCAGTTCATGGAGATACAAAGTGAAACAAGATAGAAGCCCTATCCTTAAGGCAAGTGATAGTGAAATCCATGTTGTGTTAGACACTAGATAAGATGATGCACTTTATGAGAAATTACAATTTCCAAATGACACATGAAGTTACACATTGCTTGTAACACATCCAATGATGCTGACTTATGTTACATTCTAGTAGTAATGAGTGCTTCTTAAGGGAGATGAAGAAAATTAGAAGAAAAGAAATGTTCCCCTTTACCCCTTCCAAAAAGCTAAATGCATGTTGTTGTATCTTTATAGATAGTTAGGATATTCGGAAAGGATGTGATTGTCAGGGAGAAGCTGAAGAACCGAGAAAAATGTTCCAGAGGGTAAGGATAGTCTAAACTGGGTACCTGGGAGAAAACAAAACAAATAAAAATGTTTAATTGTTTTTATTTATTTTTATTTGTTTTCATCTCCTCAAGCATTTATCTTTTGAGTTACAAACAATTCGATTCCACCCATTAAGTTATTTAAAAATGCACAATTAAGTTATTTTATTGACAGTGGTCACCCTATTGTGCTATCAAATAGTTGGCCTCACTTATTGTAACTATTTTTTGGTACCCATTACCTATCCCCTTCTCCACTCCACAACCCCCATTACCTTTCCCAGCCTCTGGTAACCATCCTTCTACTCTCTATGTTCATGAATTTTGATTTTTCGATCCTAAACATTTTGATTTTTAGATCCTACAATTAAGTAAGAACATGCAATGTTTGTCTTTCATTGCCTGACTCGTTTCACATAATATAATGATCTCCAGTTCCATCCCTGTTGTTGCAAATGACTGAATCTCATTCTTTTTGTGGCTGAATAGTACTCCATTGTGTATATGTACCATTTGATTTTTTATCCCTTCATCTGTTAATGGTCACTTACGGTGCTTCCAAATCTTAGCTATTGTAAACAGTGCTGCAACAAACATAGGAATGCAGATATTTCTTCCATATGGTGATTTTCTTTCCTTTGGGTAAGAAATCCCAGCAGTGGATTGCAGTGGGATTGCTGAATTGTATGATAGCTCTATTTCTAGTTTTTTTGAAAAACCTCCAAAAATTATGTCGTTTTATGATTTGTCTAAGTGTTTAATGTCCACAAAAGTTTCTAAGATGGGAATGCTCTTGTGAAATATTCAATTCATCATTGAATTTTAGTACTATTTTATTCATATAAAATCTGGAAGTCAATCAATAATTATTTGCTGAACAAAATATGCCATTCTTGACTTTTAAGAACAAATAAATACTTGGCTGGGTGCAGTGCCTCATGCCTGTAATCCCAGCATTTTGGGAGACAACGGCAGGTAGATCACTTGAAACCGGGAGTTTGAGACAATCCTGGGCAATATAGGGAGACGTTATCTCTGTAAAAAACAACAAAAAAAGCATAACTTAATAGGAACTCACATTTATTGAGCACATTCTGTGTGCCAAGCACTACTAAGTACTTTATGTTGATTAAAAAATCCTTGCATTATTCTATAAAAGTAAGCACTTTTTATAGATGAAGAAAAGCATTTAGAAAAGCTAAATAAGTTATCCATAAAATTCTACAGCTATTAAGAGACAGACTATAATTTGAAAACAGCAATCTCACTTCATATTCCTCTCTTAACTACCGTATTACATCCCTGTGTGGTTGGCAGGTTCCTTGGATATGAAAGTCTTCTATGTGTTTGCTCTCTACTTTTGGTATTGATACCAATATAGAGCAATTTGAGAAGACTTGTAAAAACTGATTTAATCATTGCATCATTTATATGGAAGTTTTCTTATAATGATTTATGCCGAACTAGACAAACATTCATTACATGGGATAAAGATCTACTTAGTTAATTTGCATTTTGTCTCAATCAAAAATCATAAACCTAGGACTCCATGCCTGTCACACTTCTGCAGTAAGACAAAGTCTCAATGAAAATATGTTTACTTGCTTGGGTTGTTTAAATCATTTGTCATCAACTATTTTCTAGTAACTTATTGAATAAATTCTACTCAGTATGATGTCCATTATATTGACCCTAATTTTTGGAGTATATTTGCTTTGTTTTAGGGACTAAAAATTCCACAGCAAAAAGACCATCCATTATCTGATTTCCTAGGTGAGGGGAAAAATATTATCTACCTGTCATCTATCTGCCTATCTATCTAGCTAGCTAGCTAGCTAGCTAGCTAGCTAGCTATCACCTATCTACCTACCTACTTATCAAGTAATACATGGCAAGAAGGAAACAAGCTGAGTGATACAAGGTGAATGAGAGAGCAGTTTCTTATAGGTGGATTATGAAAGTCCTCTCAGTTGAGATGACATTTGAGCACATACTTGAAACAGGTGAGAAAGAGTTGGCTATAAAGATATCTGAGAAAAGCCTTGCATTGGGGGGATTTGGGGGCAACTCTGTGATAGATATGAGGATGCTAAGGGGGATGAAGGAAGAGGAAGCAAGGGGGTGTAAAGAGTCTAGGAGACAAATTATAACTATTGCAAGTTTGCATGCATGTGTACACACACAGACACATCCCAGCCATTTTCATGCCCCTGTAGAATATTTGTTTAATTGCAGTTTCTACAAATGCAGTAAAATAATTGTTCCATGGAGTGACTTTATTACTCCGTCTTTACTAGAAGTTGATTGGTCCCCTCACTTTTGAAAGCTGATGATATGGTTAGGCTTTGTGTCCCTACCCAAATCTCACCTTGAATTGCAATCCCCATAATTCCCTTGTGTCGAGGGAGAGACCAGGTGGAGGTAACTGGATCATGGTGGTGGTTGTCCCCATGCTGTTCTCATGATAGTGAGTGAGTTCTCACAAGATCTGATAGTTTTATAAGGGGCTCTTCGATTGGCACTTCTCCTTCCTACTGCCTTGTGAAGGTGCCTCACTTCCTCTTCACTTTCTGCCATGATTGTAAGTTTCTTGAGGCCTCCCCAGTCATGCTGAACTGTGAGTCAATTAAACCTGTTCCTTTATAAGTTACCCAGTCTTGGGCAGTTCTTTATAGCAGTATGAAGATGGACTAATACAGCTGATGTTTAAGAAGTTCTACAATCAATGGATTTTTCTTATGGGGAACTGAGTTTCCCACAGTTACATGTTCTAGCTGTGAACAGTTTTTTTCTATGTGCATGTCTTTTTAAATCTCTTTTTCTTGTTTATTGATTTCAATGGTTGCAGTTTTGGTACTGTTCCAACTTTTAGATGAAAAGCGGAAGTAGATTTCTAAAGTTCTAGTATGCTGAAAGGCATTAGAACTTATAGTTTTTTTTAACACGGGGGAATTGTTAAATGATCTGGTATGTTATTGCATCTTAATACTGTTGTGAATAAACAAAACATTTTTTAAAAGTTTATTTTGGCAGCAATAGCAATATTCATTACTAATAAACTGGTCTTCATTCAGAAAATAAATGATTTTTCAACTAGCAATTATGGATGATTTGTGAATATCCAAGTCAATAAATAGTCCTTCCTCCTTATTTAAAAAAAAGGTAAGGATGTGAAAATAACTGAGATGAGACAGGCACTTCGTTTTTTCCCAAATGTTGAGTACCAAAGCTTATTAGAGTATCATTCAATAAGTAAAAAGTGGGAAAAGTATCTTGGCAGAGAAATTTACTTATATAAGAATGATGCATTTGACATTTTAAATTATTACTAAATGGTTTAGGAATCTTGTGAAATAATAGCAAGTATTTATTCAAATATATAAAATCAGGAGACCAGTTCTGCCATACTGCCTGTACTTGTGTTTGGAGGGGTGAGTACTTTTCTGGGACTGGTTTTTAGTTCACAATGATGATGATGATGCTGAGAGATACAACCAGATTAGCCTGATTTAGAATAGTAAATCACAAGGATAAAGAGAGTGTAAATTTGCCAAATGCTTAAAACAAGCTGTAGAGGTAACATTCTCCCTGCTTAAATCTGAATAATTTCTTTGTTTCTATACATGCACCACCCACACACACAATTTACCCTGATTTCATGAGAAAGATGGCTCCATTTGGAATAATGGTATTTCTAGTCCAAAAATAAATTCCTTTAATATCAGAATCTATTGTTATTTTCAACTTTAAGAAACAAGTGGTAAAAACACCTATTTATACATGCTTAAGGTCCAAATAATTATCTTTGTCCAGCTGAACTTGATTTTGATTATTCAGCACATCAAACCACACATGTTAAAATTTTAAATTATTTAAAATTTAAATTAAAATAATAAAATTTAACTTATATCTATTATCTGTCTGTCTGTCTGCCTGTCTATCTATCTATCTATCATCTATCTACCTACTTACTTATCAGGTAATTATAGGTGGCAAGAAGAAAACTTAAGCTGAGTGAGACAAGATAAAGGAGAGTGCAGTTTCAGATAGGTGGATTATGAATGGCCTCTCAATTGAGGTGACATTTGAGCACATACTTGACATAAGTGAGAATGCATTATCTATAAAGATATCTGAGAAGAGCCATTGCATCTCAAGGACTTTTAAGATAATTTAAATTCAAATAATTTAAATTAAATTCAATTTAAATTTTGTCTTTCAATACTTTTTAAAAATTATTTTGAAGGCCTCTTCAAAAAAAAAGATTATTGGCTACTTTTGAAAAAAAAAAAAAGAATGGCTTGCTATGTGCCTTTTTTTTTTTTTTTTTTAAGATGGAGTCTTGCTCTGTCGCCCAAGCTGGAGTGCAGTGGCGCGATCTTGGCTCACTGCAAACTCTGCCTCCTGGGTTCACGCCATTCTCCTGCCTCAGCCTCCTGAGTAGCTGGGACTGCAGGTGCCCGCCACTACACCTGGCTAAATTTTTGTATTTTTAGTAGAGACAGGGTTTCACTGTATTAGCCAGGATGGTCTCAATCTCCTGACCTCGTGATCTGCCCCCCTCTGCCTCCCAGGGTGCTGGGGTTACAGGTGTGAACCACCACGCCCAGGTCCTATGTGCGTTTTTGTAGGTTGTTTTAAAAACGTTTCATTTTTAATCAAGCTTGTTTTAATCTATATGAATATATAGATTTTATTATACAATATCAACCACACTTGCCAATCATACAATCAATGATAATTTAATATTTTCTGTGTACAAAAAATAAAAGAAAAAGTAGACCTTGCACTTTCGTAGAGAGCTACAAAGGAGCCAGAGTTCTACGTGGCAACTAAATCTCCACCACAATTAATAAGACACAGATAAGACAGTGAAAATCAACATAATAAAATAAAGAAGTGAAAGGAAATATATATTGGAATATTTATAGGTAAAACTCAACTAGAAAGTAAACAAATATCTTAGGATATAAAAGATAAAATGGGCTGGGTGTGGTGACTCAAGCCTATAATCCCAGCACTTTGGGAGGCTGAGGCGGGCAGATCACGGGGTCCAGAGAAGGAGGCCATCCTGACCAACATGGTGAAAACCCGTCTCTACTAAAAATATAAAAATTAGCTAGGCATGGTGGTGCATGTCTGTAATCCCAGCTACTCAGGAGGCTAAGGCAGGAGAATCGCTTGAACCCTGGAAGCGGAGGTTGCAGTGAGCCAAGATGGCACCACTGCACTCCACCCTGGCGACACAGCAGCACTGCACTCCACCCTGGCGACACAGTAGCACTGCACTCCACCCTGGCGACAGAGCTAGACTCCATCAAAAAATAAATAAATGATAATAAAATAAAATAAAATTGAGACATTATTAGAGAGTATTTAATTTTGTTTCTTTCGAAAAGTAACATGTCCATAATAAATAATTCAAACAGCAATGAAAGAAAAAAATAGAAAGCAAGTCAACGTCCTACAGTTGATCTCAGTTCTCCAGTCCTTGCTAGAGGCAATTCTTGCAATAGTTTGTGTATATCATTCCAGAAATGATTTACACAAATGCAGAAAAAGAGTACATGCATAACTGAGTTAAACACATTCAGAAGCACACCTTCATTAGTTTCATTAATTTTGTACCTTGAGTTACTTAATCATATATCTTGGAGATAGTTCCATTTCTGCAGTTAGAAATATACTTCTTTTTGTCTTGCTTTCCTTTAACTTTATTTGTGTGAACAGGTACTTGAGGCAATGTCATAGAATTCAAAAGTTGCAAAAATTATAAAGCATAAAGTTGACTGACCATTCTCCAGCATCCAGTCTTATTTATTAGCAACAATCACGTGACCAATTTCTTGGTTATCTTTACAGAGATTTGCCAGATATTTCATTGAGTTACAAGCACATGCCCTGTCAAGCACACACACACACACACACACACACACCCATACACAAACACACACGAACACACATAAATTAAAGATTGCTTCTTTTCCAACCTAATTACTATGTTTTATTTAAAATATTACCTTATTTTGGCTTTATTTTGTACTTCTCTTTCTTTTTTATGAGGGAGGCTGAGTATTTTCACATTTTTAGGCCAATTGCTTTTCTATTTATGTGAACTGTCTTCCTTTGTGTCTCCCATGTTTCTCTTGGGCTGTTAGTCATTTTTCTTATTGATTGGGTAGAAATACTATATATTGAGGTAATTTGCTGTATGTCTACGATATACCTGTATATATGTTTTTCAGATGTCATGTGTTTTTTATTTTGCTTATTGTATATTTCCCATCACATACTTTTTATGCATTCAAATTTATCAAACTTTTTAAATGACTTCTGCCTTGGATTTGGGTTATTTTATAATCTGAAATTTAACTTGTAATCAAGTGTGTTATAAGAACCCATTTTTCCCAGATAATCAGTCAGTTGTCCCAACACCATTTGTAGAAAAATTTATTTTTAATATAAATTTGAAATGTCAACTTTATTATATTCTGTGTTCCAGATGTATTGAAGACTATCTCTTGGTTTCTATTTTAACCTTTGAATTTCAGTTCTTCCATGAGTCAATGCCACATTTATTTATTCTGGATAAATAATACTTAATATCTAGTAAATATATTAAGATATTAATAATAATGTCTGAAATATTATTAAGGGTATTAAAGATATTAGTAATACTTAATATCTTTACTAATGTAAATACTTAGTATTAGTAATACTTAATATTAGTAAAGTAATATCTTTATTAGTAAAGTACTATCTAGATATTAGTGAAGATATTAAATATTACTAATATCTTTATTAATACCCTTATTACATTTTAAGAATTTTCTTTGCTCTTCTTGTATGGGTGATATGGTCTAGCTCTCTGTCTTCACCCAAATCTCATGTCAAATTGTCAAATCCCACGTTTTGAAGGAGGGACCCGGTGGGAGGTGACTGGATCGTGGGGGTGGTTTCCCCATGCTGTTTTCATGATGGTGAATGAGTTCTCACGAGGTCTGATGGCTTAAAAGTATGTGGCAGTTCTCTCTCTCTCTGTACCCTACTCTGCCATGCTAAGATGTGCTTTCTTCCCCTTTGCTTTCTGCCATGATTGTAACTTTCCTGAGGCCTCTCAGCCATGCTTCCTGCAGAACTGCGAGTCAATTAAATCTCTTTTCTTCATAAATTATTACCCTGTCTTAGGTAGTTCTTTATAGCAGTGTTAAAATAGACTAATACAATGGGTACTTTTCCAGGAGAATTTTTTAATTGACTAATATAGTTTTAAAAATCATAGATGAGGATAAACATTAGTACAGACATAATAGACATTGACATTTTAGGGGCACTGAATTACATTCATTGATTAACTTAAGAAGCATTGAAAATTTTCTGATTTTCAGTATTTCTATCCAAGAATAAGATATTTCTTTCATTTTAAAAAATCTGTATTTATGTTCAAAAGAAGTAGTTTAAGGTTTTTTCATAGATTTTTTTAAACAAAAAATTCTTACTTACTCTGTTTATCTTTTTGATGTCATTTTAGATTTTTTCTATCATATTTTAATGGATTGATTGTTATTTATTTGAAAAACCTTTAGCAAACTAACGCAGGAACAGAAAACCAAATGCTGTAATGTTCTTTCTTACAAGTGGGAGCTAAACAGTGAGAACACATGGAGACGTAGAGGAAAACAACACGCTGGGAACTTTTGGAGGGTAGAGGGTGGGAGGACGCTGAGGATCAGGAAAAATAACTAGTGGGTACTAGGCTTAATACTTGGGTGATGAAATAATCTGTACAACAAACTCCCATGACACAAGTTTACCTATATAACAAACCTGCACATGTACCCCAGAACTTAAAATAAAAGTTAAAAACAATGGGGAAAAATAAAATCATCAACATCATATTATTAGATTATATATATATATATATTTTTATTACACTTTAAGTTCTAGGGTACATGTACACAACGTGCAGATTAGTTACATATGTATACATGTGCCATGTTGGTGTGCTGCACCCATTAACTCCTCGTTTACATTAGGTATATCTCCTAATGCTATCCCTCCCCCTGCCCCTCCTCCCACCCCACAACAGGCCCCGGTGTGTGATGTTCCCCTTCCTGTGTCCATGTATTCTCATTGTTCAATTCCCACCTATGAGTGAGAACATGCGGTGTTTGGTTTTTTGTCCTTGCGATAGTTTGCTCAGAATGATGGTTTCTAGCTTCATCCATGCCCCTAAAAAGGACATGAACTCATCCCTTTTTATGGCTGCATAGTATTCCATGGTGTATATGTGCCACATTTTCTTAATCCAGTCTATCATTGATGGACATTTGGGTTGATTCCAAGTCTTTGCTACTGTGAGTAGTGCTGCAATAAACACGTTTGCATGTGTCTTTATAGCAGCATGATTTATATTCCTTTGGGTATATACCCAGTAATGGGATGGCTGGGTCAAATGGTATTTCTAGTTCTAGATCCCTGAGGAATCGCCACACTGTCTTCCACAATGGTTGAACTAGTTTACAGTCCCACCAACAGTGTAAAAGTGTTCCTGTTTCTCCACATCCTCTCCAGCATCTGTTGTTTCCTGACTTTTTAATGATCACCATGCTAACTGGTATGAGATGCTATCTCATTGTGGTTTTGATTTGCATTTCTCTGATGGCCAGTGATGATGAGCATTTTGTCATGTGTCTGTTGGCAGCATAAATGTCTTCTTTTGAGAAGTGTCTGTTCATATCCTTTGCCTACTTTTTGATGGGGTTGTTTTTTTCTTGTAAATTTGTTTGAGTCCATTGTAGATTCTAGATATTAGCCCTTTGTCAGATGAGTAGGTTGCAAAAATTTTCTCCCATTCTGTAGGTTGCCTGTTGACTCTGATGATAGTTTCTTTTGCTGTGCAGAAGCTCTTTAGTTTAATTAGATCCCATTTGTCAATTTTGGCTTTTGTTGCCATTGCTTTTGGTGTTTTAGACATGAAGTCCTTGCCCACGCCTATGTCCTGAATGGTATTGCCTTAGTAATCATTAATATTAATGGAGTAGCAGTGATTAGAATATTGATTTTCTTATCTAAGAAATCCAGTAATAACATTTGCAAAGAATGGTAATCTTTTTCCTTTTGTATTTATATGTAGCTAACAGATAATACAAAAATATATATAAAGGCTGGGCACAATGGCTCACATCTGTAATCCTAGCACTTTGGGAGGCCAAGGCGGGTGGATCACTCGAGGTCAGAAGTTTGAGACCAGGCTGGCCAACATGGTGAAACCCCATTTCTACTAAAAATACAAAAAAATTAACTAGGCATGGTGGTGTGCACCTGTTGTCGCAGCTACTCAGGAGGCTGAGGCATGAGAATTCCTTGAACCCGGGAGGCAGAGGTTGTCTCAAAAAAAAAAAACAACCAAAAAACAAAAAATCTATCTACTCTGTCTGTCTATCTATCTATCATCTATCTATCTATCTATCATCTATCTATCTATCTATCTATCTATCTATCTATCTATCTATATCTAACAGAAAACACTAAGAGATATATATGTACCCCTGTGCATATATATAACATATATATATAATGTATAACATGTATTTCTATATATTACCTATATGTAACATATACATAACATATATATATACACACACAAAATATGTATAAATATAGATGCAAAAATGTTAAAAAAGAATTGAGCAGAGTCATGGAAGATAATTACAAAAAAATAGACAATCTTTCTTTCAGAAAAGGCTAAATTCATGTAAAGGAACATTAAAGGGAAAAATGAGGCAGTTTATATTGCTGAAAAGTAGTATCCACAAAGTAGTATTCAAAAGTAGTATTCCTCTTCGGCTTAACAGTTGTTTAAAAGAGATTTTAAATATTTCTGGTGCCCTTGTTTGTGTTTGTGTGTTATTCATTTCTACTTTAGTTGCATTATGCTCAGAGGATATTGTTTGGTACTATTTTTATTTTAAAATTTATGGAGATTTTTGTTAGGCTTAATATATGGCTAGATTAATGAATAATATTGGAGAAGCTTTAAATAAGGTATTTTTTTGTTTACAGATTTAACTAATTGTGAAGGCTATTTGGGTTTTCTCCATTCTTGCTTTATTTTGTTTATATGATCTGTAACCTACTTACAAAGCACTTACAACTGTCTTTTTAAAAATTATTTCTTATTTTATTTCCTGATATTCCTGCATATGAATATTCATTGCACATTATTTGGGGCATAGATACTTTTAAATATTAGAATTCACTGTGGATACTACTTTTCAGCAATATGAACTGCCTCATTATTACCTTTCAGTGTTCCTTTTCATGAAGTTAGCCTTTTCTGACAGAAAGATTGTCTCTTTTTTTGTAATTATCTTCCATGGCTCTGCTCAATTCTTTTTTATCATTTTTGCATCTACATTTATACATATTTTGTAATACACTCTGAGAATCTTTTTCATTTTTAGGATGAACTTTCCCTATTTATAGTTATTAATATAGGTATTTCTATCTCAAATACATATGTTATATCATGCTTTCTGTATCCATTGCTTCTTTTTAAGTCTTTCCCTATAAGGTGTAATTTTTGTCTTCAGGTTCTTTTATATTTTTCCTGAGATTTTGATCTGGTTATTGCTTTTACCTTTATATTATTGCTATACAAGCAGTAGCCTGTGAACTATTGCTGGCCTACCAACTGTTGGTTACTGGTTCATACTGAGATGAGTACAAACTATGGAAATATGCATTTAAAAACGTACAGGATTTGACATTGATGCAACATTGACATCCAAGCAGATGATTATTGACATATGTAGGTGAACTAGACAGTGTAGACCAGTTGCGATGTTACTGTGCTCATATGAGTCACAGGTAGCAAGACATGCATACTAGTTGTGTTTAGTAGGATTATGATATAATCCATAATACTTTAAGTTTAATTTGCCAGCAGTGATGATTGTATAAGTAAACTGGGTAAAATGTAAGAATTCTCAGTAAAAATTAGAAAGAACAGAATTTCTCCAGATAGTTTTTAAGTATTCCATAATTAACAACAATTACCAATGAAGTAGGTGATTATATTGGTGCTGAACATCTGCAAAAAGTTATTGTCAAGCATTTCATACATTTGACACAATATTTGGATTTTATTTCCAATGAAAAATTTGTACTAGGTAAGATAGGTAATTCATGTAATCATTTATTTTATTGAAAGGTAATTTAAATTTAACTTTTATATTACGTATTATTGGAATGTCTACCAAAAAGGAATTAAAGAGGAATTTTAAAAGTACAAATAAATGAATAAAAATTCTGTACAAACACATTTATAAAAATATTTTAAATTAATATTAAAATTATAAAAATAAGTGAAGCATAAATAATTTAAAAAGTTATTAAGGTCTCATTTACCTCATTTTGGACAGAGAGTAAATATAAATATTATTGATTTCTTAACATGGCTTTACAATATCTTCTTCATTCCAGTCAATATAACTTTTAAGAATGGTTTCTTTACTATGAGTATTAATAAAGTAATACATAGAAACAGTCTAGTTATACATTATCCATTTTGAGAAACATTATTGTCAATCTAAACCAGAAGAGTTAACAATCAAGAAGCACACTTATATCAAAATGTTAAATATTGAGAAATATGGTGTTTGCTTAAAGTATGAATTTAATATGAAGAATTACTATACAGTTACAAATTTTTATTTAGTTATAAAAAAACAAAACATTAGTGTCTAATAGTAATTCTTTCTATATATTACCTATATGGATGTAATCAATAAACAATATGTACAGTTTCATTATTATTTTAGTATTTTTGTTGTTTATAGTTATAAGATTATATTTATTAAAATGTAATTTTATGTCTTTGGAGTATAACATTACAATAGGGGATATGTATTTGGTGTATCTCTTTTTTCTGGTAGTTTTTATTTTGTATTGAGGTATAATTTATAATAAAATTTATCATACTGTACAATTCACCTAGTATAAGTGCACTGCTCAACAATTTTTTGGTAAATTTGTGTAGTTTTGCAAGCTTCATCACCATCTAGTTTTAGAATACTTTCATCAACCAAAAAAGCTCCCTTGCACTTCTGTGCAATCAATCCATGCTTGTATGCCCAGCTCCAAGAAAGCACCGGTCTGCTTTCCTTCTTTATAGCTTTGTCTTCTTTAGAAGTTTCATATAAATGCAATCTCACAATATGTAGTTATTTGTATCCAGCTTTTTTTTAACCTAACCTAGTAATTTTGATTTTTATTTACATTGTAGCATGTATAGATTGTTTCTTTCTATTGCTGATTTGTATGTTTTTGCATATTCACACAATGAAAAACAATTTTCATTTTATATATCTATTCACCATTTGATGGATATTTAAATTTTTTCCAGTTGTTGGCTATTATGAATAATGCTGCTACAAATATTCACATAAAAGTTTTTTTTTCTTTCATTTGAGTCTATACCTAGGAGAAAAATTGCTGTATCCTGTTGTAAGTATACATTTAATTTTATAAGAGATTCAGACTTTTCTCAAGCGGATATACCTTTTATCTTCCAACCAAAACTGTATGACGTTTTAGTTTCTCCATATCCTTACCAATTCTGTGTATCGTCAATCTTCATCTTAGCCATTCTAGCAGATGTGTAGAAGCTCATTGTGGTTCTATTTGCATTTGTGAAAGACTAATTATGCTGAGCATCTTATAATGTAAATCTGTCTATCAATGTATGTGTCAGTTGAGAAACCCATTCAGAGTTTAGCCAGTTTTGACCCCTGTGAAATCAAGTCTTCTGATTTGGGCCCTGAGCTGGTAAAACTACTGTTATCAGCTGCTGGGGGCAGAGGTATGAATGTATTCAGGAAAGAATGTCAGAGATTTCTGCCATTCTTATCTGAAGCTGTAACAGTTTTTCTAGAATAAACTCTTTGCAAGTTGTCTATATTACATCAATTTTCAGAGCCTATTAAATGGCTACTTTGACAATCTTATTCAATTTTATACCTGTTCTTCTTCATACAAACATAGCTAGAAGTATCAGATTTGGTTATTAATTTTTAGTATGTAAAAGTATCAGTTTGTGATGGACTGGAAATTTTAAAAAGGAAGAAAAAAAACCCTGCTCTTCACCACAGATAGCTTGAAAAGCTCTTATTAATCACTTAAATCTCTTTCCTTTATATAGTATTTATTTATTCCCTACTGTGATTAATAGCATAATTGGTTACTTTCATTTTTCTTCATTCTCTCCCTTCTACACTTGATTTAAGTAAATTATATCATTTTCCCAGTATTTAATTTTGTAGATTTAAATTAATATACAGATACTTTTATTACCCTTTTACCAACTATAAATATTAATCTAAAACCCAGACACGAGACATGACAAAATTGGTCTACTTAAACTTCCACTTGTCTCTTTCTCAGTTCATTTTTTTAAATTTTGTTAATTATAAAATGTCTGTATCATCAACATTCATATCATTTACAATATCTTCTGTAATCCTTATCTCATCTGCTTTAATATAGACCTAAAGTAAAATAGATTCAATGATCTCTACCAGATTGATTTTTTTTTGTGGTTTCAACATTTTGTTAGTTGAAATAAATATCAAGCTCTTCTTCAATTGCTTCTTCAAGCAATTCCTGCAGAGGAATTCATGAAAATCGACTATCTGAGTCTTTGCATGTTCTTTTATTTGTCTGTTACCCACATAAGAGAATGACCAAATTTTGAAGCCACACCTTCCTTTACAACTTTGTAGATATTATTCCTACTAGCATTGAATATTACTCAAAAAAAAGGGTATGCTGACTTTTTTTTCTCCTTTTGGTAGCTTGATTTATATATCTGGATATCCAAAAACTTTACTAGGGTATGTTTCAATGTTGACCACTCTGTGTCATTTTTTTTGTGTGCATGTGGCATGGATTGCCTTTTTAACCTATTGATTAAAGAATTCTCTTAAAAGTGTTTTCATTAAATTTCATTTTCTCATTTTTGTTTTGTACACTATTATAGTTCTTCTATTTGGGAAACCAAATAGGCATATGATGGTCTCTTTTGGCTTATCTTCCTTAATATTTATTTTGTAGTCATCATTGTTTTTTTCATTTTCATTTTACTTCATTTACCTTTTTAAGGTAAGTGTATTTAAGTACTGTTTTTTATGTTCTTCATTCTATTTTCAGTGGTATCTACTGTCTCTTGAGCCCTTTCAGTTATATATTACATTTCTTTCTCTTTTTCCACTGTTTCTCTTTTTCTAATTTTTTACTGATCTATGCTAACTTAAATTTCATCTCCTTCTACTTCCCTCCATTGCAACTCTGAGCAATTACATCTCTGGTTTTACTCTTTGTTATAAAAACAGTTATCTCTTAATTTTGTAAATTTATGGAGACGATTTAGTCAAACTTCTGTTCTATGATGAAAATTTTCTGGTGAGTGTTCTTCTTCTGCTCTTTGTTTCTCTGCACTGGTTTCATCTAAGAGACAGATGGATCCCCACACAAAATTTTGTTCTGATGTTCAGGCTGATGAGGCTACCCATGCAAGAGGGTGTGAAAAATTTATTATTTACATAGCTCAGGTCTCTGGGGGAAAGCAGAGCAAGCCTCTTGGCAGGTCCAAAATAACTTCAGATAGCAGAGAAAGTGACTGGCTCTGAGCTTTATTGTGATTGGCGAGTGGGTCCATTGTGAGAGTTCCCATACAGAGGCAGGAGTTTGCATGATTTGGATTTTCTGCCAGTGTCAAAGAAGGGAACGCTAGGCTTTCTTATCAGCTTTCCTGATGTGGGGAACAATGCAAAGGGGGAGGGGAAAGGCTTTTAAAATTTGTGGGCAGTCAAAAAAAAATTGAGTCATACTCTTCATTATCCCGTGTTGCACTGACAGTGTGATCCTGCAAATAAGGATTAACTATGTGCTTTCATGTGGAACTCCTCTTTGCAGCAGGTTTGCTAAATGGGTTCTTCTACCTTCAAGTTCACTCTACTTTTATTTTTGCAAATGAAATGTTGGTGATTTTGTATTTCATTATGCACTACGGCTCACTCAAGTAAACCTGCCAGCGTTTTCATGGATCTGTAGTGGTAGATATTCTCTCTCCACATCTTCCCACGCTCCTTTTAATCTTCCCTGTTTAGCAGCCTTTGTTGTTTATTGCTCAGTGTTTTGTTTCTTAAAGTAATCAGAGTTGGAGGTAATGTCTATGTATTTTATTCCATTCATTACATGTTGGTGATTTCAATGAAGAGAAGTGAAGGAAGATGGCTTTATTCTACCATTTTAAATTTGGAAGTCCAATTTATTTCTTCTTATTCTTTTGATAGCATCATTTTATTAAAGTATAGCATATAGCATATTTTATTTGATTGTTATCCTATTATTATTCTTTCTAGCCTTTCTACTAACAAGTGAAGCAAACAATGACCTTTAGCTTTGTAGCACAGACAGCTTTATACATATAATACTTGCAGGTACATACTTCCTAAATATTAATATAGAAATAAATTCTGAAGTAGAATTGCTCAAAGACATTTTACATTTTAGAAGTTATTGGAAAACTGCTTCCCAGAAAAATTGTTCCAATTTATACTTTGATAATAAAATTCCAGCCTCTGGAGAGATTTATTTGTTTTGAATAAGTCCTTAAAGTTCTTAAAAATGAGAGCTGCAAGCAGCTTAAGAAGGAAATTTTGGGCCTCTTCCTTAGGTTCACATGTGCTTGCTAAAGTCACTAGTTAGAAAAATAAGATACATGACCATTTTTGTACCCCTTTTTCACAAAGTTGATTGTATTGGTTACATAAAGGAAATAACAAATACTTTTCATTTTTAAAGAACACTATAGTTTGCTATGTGGAAAATAATGTATAAAATATAAGTTGTGCAAGAAATAAAGGTTATTTGGAGCAAGGTGGTAGCACTGGAGACATTGAAAAGTAACAAATATATTTTATTGAATATGTATGATTTGCTGATTATTGGCTGAATGTTTTATCTAATTTAACTCATATAACTCTGTGGAACAGTTTTTACTATCCTCAATTTTCAGATAAGAAACCTGAGTCACAAAAAAATGATAAAACTTTCTTTCCCAAGATTGTTTAATGAAAGTGCAAGCTGAATTTTTACCCCTACACAGCCTGACTAACCAGTCTGTTTGTTTTTGTTTTTGGCTTTTTTGGAGCATCAAAAGCTCATCATTTAAAACAAAATATAGAACAAACAAAAAATATGCATTGTAATGAAGGTAGATATAAACACAAATCATCCATGACAACCCATTATAAACAATGCATCATTTCAATATATATTTTTACACAATCTCTTTGTATTTTTTTTTACATAAATGTCTTTCTCTCATATCAGATTTATAACTTCAAGTTTTACTTATAATTTTAAAACAGGCAGTTTCCAATATCATTGAAAATTTTTTGAGAAACTCAACAAATAAAAAAATTATGTATATATATTCAAGGCAATAATATTTAAAAATTCTTAAAATGAAGCAAACACTAAATTTACATATCAAAAAGCAAAGTCAAATTCCAGGAACTGTTGACTTAGAATAATCAATAATAGTATTGATACATTCTTTGTAAGTTATTGCAATTCAAATGAAAACCAAGGATTCTTCAAATAGAAAATATCTAGAGGCCTGTAAAGAAGAAAAATGTCCAGTTGGCCTTAGATTTTTAAACATAAGTATTCAGCGACACATAAGACATTTGGGATATATCTGAATAAATATATACCCATAACTATATACAATTATTTCACAACAATATATTCTTGAAGTTCAGACACTACGGATGTACATTGTCAATCATGAAATAACTAATATAATAATGGACTCATGGCTCCCTTTTAAAGGACATTCAGATGAGAGATGAATTTAAATAAAGATCTCAGTAATGAAGGCTTAGAAAAGCCCTCATGGCGAGCATTGAATTTACTTAGGTCTAAACAACTGTGATGGTATAGTTACAAAATAGGATATAAATTAAATAAACCTCAATAATGAAACTAATAAAAATCAGGATGGGAAAAAGTTGATGAGAGTATGAAAGCGTCAATTCTCTGATCTTTTATTTTAAAAAGTCAATATATACTATCCACGTTTTAAATATGTAATATAAAAACATTTATTCTCTTAATTTTTATGTCTTGTAAATCAAGAGTGTTTTATTTTAAGATGGCAATATATCTTATGGGGTTAAGTATTTCCTTCAGTTTCACTTCAAACTTTTCCTTTCTACTTAATTCAAGTAAAATTATATTTTAATTTAAAATAACTTGGTATAATATTTTATCTTAGCATCTATTTCTCTGTCTACATACCTACCTTTCTAGAATTAATAATGTGTGTGTGAGTGGCTTATTTTGTGGTATTTATATGGTATATTTTTTGAAATTTCCTATATAGATTGGCCTTTTATAATGAACTATATTATTTTCCTAATAATATTATTATTTTATAAAACGAGTATTAGAAGTAAAAGAAATTGAAAGCAGTATTTTTAATTACTGTATAGTCACTGTCAAAAGAATGAATTATGTTTTATTTAACCAGTAGTCAATAGTATACAATTTATGTTATTTCCAGTTTTCATGTGTTTATTCATTCATCCAGGAATTGTTTCCGTATAGCTAGCAAATAGTCATTGTAGTACTTAGCTATTGCCACAATGGTGCTGTTAACAACCCACCCCAAAACTGAGAGGTTTAAAGCCAAATCATTATTTTTTTTTCCCGCACAAGTTTCTAGGTTGGCTCTGACTTCACTGACTGTGACTGCAAAATGCATATTGGATGCAGTTCTGCTTCAAGTATCTTATCTGTTTCTATCCAGTGCCCACTCTTCTCATAGTAAATAACAGAAGAGCACGAACAAAACATCTCAAGAAAACAGGTGGATTCTTCCTGGACTTGACTCAGAAATGTCCCAGATTCTATTATCCTAAACAATTCACATGAAAGCCCAGCATCAATACAGCAAGGAAGTATCCTCTGCATCAGTGAGGAGGGTAATAAATATTTACTGGAAAAAGAATCCAATCTATTACAGTCATTAGTCAAATATTCAAACTAGTGAATGTATAACTACAGCTCAGTGTTATTATTCTGGGTTTAAGAGAATGTTTTCTGAAACTGGCATCTGGCTGACAGTAAATAGGATTTCAATAGGCAATTGCGGGGGTGGGGATGAAAGAGTGTTTAACCAAAGGAAACATTATCTTAAAAGACATGCAGAGGAGCATGATGTGCTGAAGTGACATGCTCTCATATGGCTAGAGCTTAGAGAAAGAGGGAGAAAGTGACAATATGATTGTAAGTCAACTTCTCAGGGAAGAAAAATATCAATCCTCAGAAAGCCAGTTTGTCAAATGACAAATGTGTTGGAAGGTAATTTGCTGAAAATCAATATTTGCCTAATTATGAAGTCACAGTTTTAAAAATTTCAAGCAGGGCTTATGGCAGTTTTTATTACATGATGGCTCCTATAAACTTTGAAGATATTTTAAACATTTGCATTTTACTTATATTATTAATGTATTACTGTTATTGATGCAATATTTTTCTTTCAATCACGTTGCAAGCTGGGGACCTGCAGCTGGCAACGCCCCATGTGGGCCTTGCTTAGCCATGCTAACTGCTGCAGGAGACAGCCTGCCCACCTGGCCTTCCCAGGCCAAGTCTGGCTTGCATACTGGTTCCCAAGTTCTTTTATAGTGTCCACAATGAATGAGGATATGCTGACAATCGAGGAGTGAGCAAGGTGGGGCACTCTTTTGAGTGATGAAGCAGCTTTCCATGGAGAGGAGACCCAAGGGTTGTCCCCTACGCTAAGGTGGTAAAGTGCCCCCAATGTGGCTGAGTCTGGGGCTTTTATGGGCTCAGAATAGGGGAAGGGCAGGCTGTAGGTAGTATTAGAAAAGGCAAAATTCGATTGCTTAAAAGGCATTATTCAGATATAATCAATTGGGAAAGGACAGGCAAATAGGAACAGAAGTTCTCACTCTGGGTCACGGGTTTCATCCAGGACCAGCAGTCCACTCTTTCAGCCTTCAGGTTGTTTTTTTGGCTTGAAGATGGGTTTTCAGCAGGGATCTGCCCCTATATTCCTAGGCATCTGGCTGCCTCCTATGGCTATCATTTCCCCCCTCTGAAGAGGTACATCTAACTGCCATTAGAATGGGGATGAAGACTGATCTTAACCGCTTTCTGCTGACAGGGGGTTCTGTTTTGGGAAAACTGCAGTCTGATTTCCCTCAGAGGCTTGTCTAAGGGTCCCCAGTAAAAGGAAGTCATCATCCAAGGCTCTGGTTGTATGACCATTTGGAATATAATGACCTGAAGACGAGAAGAGACAAACTGAGTTATTAGAAGACATGTATCAAAATGGAACAAGGGGGTAACAACAGCTCAAAAAATCTGAGGCTGCCAATACACCCAGATAACTGGTGGCTACAGTTATGCCTGCTAACACTTGGGTGCATTGTCCTTGGCTTTGGTTAGCTCTGTTGGTCTTATTTTCCCAAACAAAAACATTTCCAGGTTATAGACACCCTATTTACTTCTATTACCTGGAGGGATTTGCAGAATAATTGCCCAGAACTAGAATATTGATCCAGAATTTTACATTATCCATTCCTTTTGTTTCTTCTGAGCTGTTTCTTCTGAGATCACTGGTTGGTTCACAGAAATAAGCAGGCTTAGTCTAAAATGTAGGCAAAAACTTAAAAACAACTAATGAGACTAGAATTTAATGACAAGTGTATGGTGAGTTTTCAAACATAATTTTTCTCTCTGCAGACTTCATTTTTGTTAAAAATAAATCATGATAGGACTGAGTTGTTTGCAAATAAACTTTAGTCTTATATTTGTCCTGAGTATTTGCATAAAGTGCAGCAAGAATAATTATTTTTCACATAGGCTTTTAAAATTGGCTTTGATGGAACATGTTCCACAAGGAATCTCAGATAAGACCTTTTAAAGCTGAGCCCAGCCATGGATTTTTACACTAGAATACCTATGAGTTGGGTAAATTCCTCTCTTCTTGAGGTCCCAAGAACATGGGGCTCCTGGGTATGTTATAAAGTGACATTCTTTACTCACCACGGCTTAGGGATCGTGTATAGAGACTGTGTAGACAAGGTATGAGGCCAGTTTTCCCAAAGAGTTTTTATAGACTCAGCAAGTCAAGCTTGATTCCTTAAAGGGAAGCATATACTTCCAGTCAAAGCCTTGGTAAAACAATAAGCCTCTCCAATTGTGTTCTGTTGTGAAAGAAAATGGATTTTTACTGCACTGATGCAAATAACTATATTGCCATAAGTTTAGAATACTCACAAATAGTTTCCAAATCTAGAGAAACCAAGCAGAGAGAAACAAATATGCTCCAAATGTTGTTCACAGGAGTATAGTTTACTCAACTGTAAAAGCTGTAGATAGCTCAAAAGTTTCCTTGACTCTGAAAAACAAAACAAGGACCAGCAATGTTTTAAGGAAACAGTTGAAAAAGATTACTTTAGTTTTCTATTAGTTCAGTCCATTCCATTAACACTTGATGTGCTTGATATTCACGGACATATCAGCTCTTCATGAGTTCTGTACATTTTTCCTCCATTCCAATGTCACAATCTCCAAAGTTATCAGAACCTGCATTTGAGAACACCTATCAAAGTCCTATAGCTGTTTATAAATCATCTTTTGAAAAGGATCGAAACAACAATTGTTTGTGAATGACAAATATCTTCAGGTAGTCACAGTCAAAACCATTATTGACAAAGAAAAGTGGTTATTTCTGTGCTTTACAATAACTTAACATAATAACATTAATTATAGTTCATAGCATATACTCAGACGTTAGAATTCTAGAAATCCAATACAATTCTGGAATATATATTAATATTTTTCACTAAAATACAACCCAAAGAAGATTAAACATTATTTTTATTTTTCCAATTCCATGCAACTAAACATGTAAAATAATCATGTTAACCTCTCTTTTGGATGCTCCAGGGGCCCTCTGTAGTAACCAAAAGTTAGGGGTCAGAAAAGGCAATTTTTGAAGCTGAAATTTGATTTTGGGAAGTGTCCCAAATATGTTAGAGGTTGAAAACACTTGATATTATGAAACAGAATTCCAAATTACCATAAGTCATTTATTTAATATTTAACCAAAATTATGAGTTAAAAATTTTTAAACAGGCAAAAACCTTTACTTACTAAGAGGGCAGATGTAGTTTTCCAAACAGTCTCCCGTCTTCTCCTTGTTTTTTTGGTAGTTTATTCGCAAGGCAAACAGATTTTTTATCATCCTTTGCTATTACATGAAAATCTTGTCCAAGGGAGAGAAAGCCAAATTTTATCACGCATTAGTCTAATATTAATGACAACCCCAATTTTCTAAATGAAATCTTATAGATAATTCTATCCAATCTTAACCAGTTTGACCATGAGGTGAAATTCTTCTAAAGCTTTTTTGTTGTTGTTGTTTGAGACAGAGTTTCACTCTTGTTGACTAGAATGGAGCACAGCAGTGCAATCTCAGCTCACTGCAACCTCCACCTCCAGGGTTCAAGCAATTCTCCTGCCTCAGCCGCCCAAGTAGATGTGATTACAGGCACATACCACCACGCCTGGCTAATTTTTTGTATTTAGTAAAGATGGGGTTTCACCATGTTGGTCAGGCTGGTCTTGAACTCCTAACTTTAGGTGATCCACTCACCTCGATTCCCCAAAGTGCTGTGATTACAGACATCAGCCATTGCATGCAGCCAAAACTTTTATAATTCTTTACAAATTTTTGTTAAAGAGCAGATCACCACCTTAAGAAAACCTTACTGTGTTTTTATTTCAATGCTTAATTAATGGAAAAATTATATAATAGCCTTTTGAATTTAATCAATATGTTCACACACAGAGTTTCTTTCACAAGATTAATTTTTATAAACCTTCCACCACTTGTTTAAACTTTTAGCTTTATCTTATTTGATTTATATCAATACTTGAACCCTCTAAACTAGGCAAAATTTTATATTCCCATACCTATTTATAATCTTTTACTAAAAACACATTTCACTTTCCTTATATACTTGCATGTAAATCTATTTTCAGTAGTGTCAATTACATGTTATAATGGTAACTCTTGGCAATTTTTAAATTTTAATGTAAAACCTGGTAAGTTATTTTAATTATGTAGTAGCTGCAGCTAAGGTCTGACTCTTTCTAGCATAGTTAGGGATGTGGTCCCCTGACCTTGCCAAACTGTAAAGCAGACAAGTTGAATGATTTTCAAAAGCCAAAGAAGAAGTTTATAACCTTAAAGCATTTAGCAAACTTTGTATCTGACCTGCATAATTTAGACTGCATACTTACATTTTGAAGCCATCTGTATTTTACCAATAATCTTTAAAATTTCTCAAAGATTAAAGTCACATGAACTAAAAGGTATATAGCTTTTAGTTTTCCTTCAAAAATCATTTGATCTAAGCACTTATTTTTCTCCAAGCCAATTAATTAGAGCTCTTTTCTATATAATCATCGCAGTGTATATAACTATACAGACAGAAAAAGATCCAGTGGTTTTAAGATTTTTTTATTTGCCAATATCTTAATTAGTTTACTGGCCTCAGGATGGAGCCCTTCAAGAGCAGGTCTAGGAAAGCATGCAGTTTCTAGGGCCTAATAGGCAGAAATAGCTGGAAGACAAAAACAGATTTTGGGAAGGATTTATCCACTTTTAATTCTTGGGGTTCCATAAGGAAATAGAGATTTTTTTTTCCAAAATGGAGTCAGTGGCGCCTCCTCCGTTTTTCCCAGGGAGTCCCAGGCTATCAGAAGGATGTTTCCCAACATCCTTTATTGAAGAGACTGTCTTTTCCCCAGTGAGTGTTCTTGGCACCTTTGTAAAAAATGAGCTCGCTGTAGTAGTGTGGATTTGTTTTTGTTTTCTGTTCCATTGGTCTATGTGTCTGTTTTTATGCCAGTACCATGTTGTTTTGGTTCCTATAGCACTTGCTATAATTTGAAGTCAGGCAATGTAATTCCTCCTGTTTCCTTCTTCTTGCCAGGAGAGCTTTGGCTATTCTGGGTCTTTGCAGTTCCATACAGACTTTCGGATTGTTTTTTCTAGTTCTGTGAAGAATGTCTTTGGTATTTTGATAGGGATTGCATTGAATCTGTAGATTGCTTTTTGTAATACTAACATTTTAACAATATTGATTATTTTAATACATGTACTGAAATATCTTTCCAATTTTTGGTATTCTCTTCCATTTCTTTCATCATTGTTTCATAGTTTTCATTGTAGAGATCTTCCACTTTTTTTGATTGAGTTAATTTTCAGGTATTTAATTTTATGTGTGGCTGTTGTAAGTGGAATGAGTTTTTTATTTCTTTTTTGGATTGTTCAATGTTGCCATATAGAAATGCTATGATTTTGTATGTTGATTTTTTTATCCTGCAATATTAATGAATTTGTTTATCAGTCCTAATGGTTATTTTTTTTTGAGTCCTTAGGTTTTTCCACATATAAGAACATATTATCTGTAAACAAAGGAATTTGACTTCTTCCTTTCCAATTGGGATATCCTGTGTTTCTTTCTGTCTGATTGCTGTAGCTAAGACTTCCAGTGGTATGTTGAATAACAGTGCTGACAGTCAGCATCCTTGTCAGGTTCCAGATCATATAGGAAAGAATTTCTATTTTTCCTTATTCAGTACAATACTTGCTGTGGGTCTCCTGCAAATGGCTTTTATTGTGTTAAGGTATCTTCCTTCTATCTCTAGTTTTTTCAGGGTTTGTATCATGAAGCAATGCTGAATTTTATCCATTGCTTTTTCAGCATCAATTGAAATGATTATACAGTTTTTGTTAGTTATTCTGTTGATGCGGTATATCACATTAAATTGCATACGTTGAACCAACCTTGAATCCTTAGGACAAATCCCACTTAGTCATGATGAATGATCTTTTTAATGTATTGTTAAATTTGGTTTGCTAACATTTTGTTGATGATTTTTGCATCAATTTTTATCATAGATATTGACCTGTAGTTTTCTTTTTCTGAAGTGTCTTTGGTTTTGGTATCAGGGGAACACTGGACTTGTAGAATGAGTTTGGAAGTATTCCCTCTTTCTCTATTTTTTGGAACAATTTAAGTAGGATTGGCATTAGTTTTTCTTTAAATATTTGGTACAATGTAGTGGTGAAGCTATCAGGTCCCAGACTTTACTGGGAGACTTTTTATTATGGCTTCAATCTTTCCACTTTTTATTGATCTGTTCAGATGTTGGATATCTTCATGGTTCAATCTTGGTAGGTTGTATGTGTCTAGCAATTTGTCTGTTTTTTCCAGTTTTTCAAATATTTTTGCATTCTTGGTGATGGTGCGTTTCTGTGTGCAGATAGTTGTTAAAATTTTGTATTCTAGTGAGTGGGACAAAAGGTATAGCTTTTTATTCCACCATCTTGCTATGACTCCTGAAAGAACATTTTAAATTTTGGGAGACGTGTTTGTGTGTTTGTCAGTTTGTGCACACAGTAAGTTAATATTAGGTAATTCTTCAGTTTAACTATTCAAAATGTGCATTTTTCATTTTACACAAAATTTCTTTCCTTCCTTCCTTCCCTCCCTCCCTTCCTTCCTCCTCCCTTCTCTCTCTTTCCCTTTCTTCCTCTCTCCCTCTTTCTTTCCTTCCCTTTCTTTCTTTTTTTTTCCCTCCTTCCTTCCTTGTTCCCTCCCTCCCTCCCTCCGTCCTTCCCTCCCTCTCTCGCTTTCTCACTTTCCTGCTTCTTTCTTTCTTTCTCTCTCTTTCTTTCCTCCTTCCTTCCTTCCTCCTTCCCTCCCTCCCTCTCTCTCTTGCTTTCTCGCTTTCCTCTTCTTTCTTTCTTTCTTTCTTTCTTTCTTTCTTTCTTTCTTTCTTTCTTTCTTTCTTTCTCTCTTTCTTTTTCTTTCTTTCTCTTTCTTTCTTTCTTTCTCTTCTTTTTCTTTTCTCCTCTTTCTTTCTTTTTCTTTCTTTCTCTTCTTCTTTCTTCTTGTCTGTCGTGTCTTTCCTTTCTTTCCTTCCTTTTTCTCTTCTTTCAAGGCAAGGTGTCTCACTTCATTGCCCAGGCTGGTTTTGCACTCCTAGCCTCAAGATATCCTCCTGTCTCTACCACCCAATGTGCTGGGATTACAGGTGTGTGCCACTGTGCCTGGCCCATGCTACATAAAATTTAAACCTACCATCTTTTGTTAGCATATTGTGAACTGCATAATTCTTAGTATGAGCCAGATATGAGTTTATCTTTGCTTATACACTAATTCCAAGATGATCTTTGCTTTCAAGTTTTATTTAGGTTTATTAAGGCTCCTTAATCATTTATTGTTAAAAAGGTCTGATCTAGGTACATGTTTTTTTTTCCTAGTTACACTTTGTTTTTTGTTTTTTTACCATGTTCTCTTCTCCCAGTCAGCAGCCTGTGGCTTATTATTATTTTTTAACGAAATTTATTGCTTTTCAGGACTGATGCCTCTAGGTGACCTCTTGCTATATACTAGGCTGAAGTATGCCTTTTCTTGGCTGTTCCTGAAGTCTTGCTTATAAGGGTAACATAGAATATTCTCCCTGCTCCCCAAGTTGTATCCTGCTGTCCGTTATTACTCCCTATCTTTAGAGAGGACTTGCAGCCAACTTGTGATGTTCTGTCTCTTTAAACATAAACTTCTTTGACTACTTTCTTCACCGTGACACTCCCGCTGCGAATCGCCATCTCCACTTTTGAAAACATAAATTCATAAGCTTTTATGATTACAAGGAGGAAATTACGTATTTTGCATTTTTTCATGTATATACAAACAAGGATTTTTATTATTTCTAGCCTGAGCTCATACATATATATTAAATATTTAAAACAATAGGTATTTTACAAATAACATATTCTGTCCCAAGTGCCTCCTGCATGCAAATTTTTGATAAAATTACCTATTGACAACCTTTATTCTATGAGAACAGCTTTTTAATTTTGAGCTTTTTCTAAAAGATCTTTCTGTCTGGTTAATTACAGATATGCATGTACATAGATATATTTTAAAGTCTTTGATATTTATATCAAATCAACTAATGTATCTGGCATAATGATGCATTTATTAAGAAATCCGAGCCTCCCTTTTAAAATACAGACTCTCCTCCCTTGTTGCATCATATAAATGATTTGATAAAGTAAAGATCCTCCAGTGTTTGGTCTGCCATTTATTTCATTCCCAGTCAAATGCTTCCCTTCAACATCTGTTTAAAATGCAGTTTGTTTTCTTTATGTTTATATTTTATTGACTTTGCTATAATGTTTTCTGAAGAGCATAAATAGTAACACAGCTCAGTCATTTTTTCTCTCCAACTGCTACAATTATTGTTTCTTTAAATTTCCACAAACTCTCGATTATTGAGTTACTTGCAGTTATTGGATTTTTGTTTCTTGCCTACCCAGAGCTCACATTTCCAAATCACAGAGCAGGCTGCATTTTTCTGCATTTCCCTACCTTTACTATATCTTACTTTAGAAGACTAATATAAAAAAAGGAAGAAATATGTAATCCTAACATAATATATGTGAATTTTCTTTTAATACAGAAAAGTATGGATCTATAATCTGTTTATATATATTTTTAAATTTCCTTCCGTAATGATGATTTTTTTCAAGGGATCTGTTAGATTCAAAGCCCTAAATAAAATCTTTTTACCCACATTTCAAATTTCCTACACATTTTTAATAACTATAACCTATGTTAGAGTCTCTTGCCTTTATATAAGTCTTTGCTCGTTTCTCACATCCCACTTTCTGTGCTAAGTTTGTGCTCCCTTTGGTCATGGTGTATATATTCACAGTTTTCCATTAGAATTTATGAAAGAATAAACTGAAGAGCCAACATTTATTTTGCTTAGGTAGAGATACATTTAACATAAGCCTATATCAATTTCATTAGTCCTTTTTCAAGTTTGGTTTTACTTGATTATTAAATTTCTCCACATATTTTTTTTTAAACTTTATAGTGCTTCAAGATTATTATAATAATCAGTTTCATTTTCTATATTGTTTGACACTAAATCATATTCAAGTATATGTTTTATTGTCTTTTAACTGTTTTTAGACTAAATCTTGAGGTGTACAATTTTTTGCTTAAAGTTATTTAAGCTCACTAAATATCCTCTGAGATTTTTTCCTTTCAAACTGACATTAGCTTTTCTAAATTGCCTAATTTTTTATGCCTCATTATTAAAAGGAACATTATTTCTGCTATTAGCATTTTTTGGCATTTTGCTAACTAGCTACAAGTTTCAGTTGAACTGCTTATTTATTTATGTCAGTGATATTTTAAAATATATGTTACATGGAATTTTTGTGTATAAAAATCTTGATTAGTTTTCTAATAGGCAAATATACACTGATATTTTTTCTAACATTGAGAATTATATTAATTCAGTTTTTAAGCCATCATACGATGGCCACCTGGTCTGCACTGTTGATAAGTATGAGGCTGCTCTAATATCATTATCATCTCTTTTCTTTATTAAAGGCAGTTTTAAAGTTTCATTCATTAGATTCATATATTTGATCAATTCTAGGAATTTCTTAGATAATACATTTTCAAGTATTGCAACTAATGCAGTAACACTATTATCTTTGCTTACACTTAAATAGAGTGCATATGGCAGATTTTATCATTCTATGTTATCTCTTAAATCATCTATTTTAATATTTTTATAGTGTTATATCTTTCTGCTACTGTCTGTGTAATTTTAAAGATCTATTTTATAGTTCACTAATTTTAATTTCAGCTATATCTAATCTGATATTTAATTGTCCATTGAGATTATTTCAAATTAATTAATTACCTAACTAATTTTTAATTAAGAGACAATCTTTAGCACAGTTTTGAGTTTATAGAATAATTGAGTAGAAAGTATAAGAATTCCCATAGATTTCCTCTCCTTCTGTCTACAGTTTCCCCTATTATTAACATCTTGCCTTGGTATGTTATATTTGCTGCAACTGATGAACCAACAGTGACTAACGACAGTCCATAGTTTACACTGGGGTTTACCCTTTGTGTTATACAGTTCTATGGATTTTGATAAATTCCTAATGTTACATGTCCACTGTTATAGAATCATACAGAATAATTTTACTGCCCTAAAAAATCTTTCTTCTCCTCCATTCCTCATTGCCCTCTCCCCAAACCTTTGGGAGCCACTGATCTAATGTTTCTAGTTTTGCTTTTTATAAAATGTCTTATAATCACACAGGGCATTTTGTTTGACTGGCTTGCCAATATGTATTTAAGGTTCCTCCTTGTTGTTTCATGGCTTGATAGCTCATCTCTTTTTGTCACTAATAATTAACATTCCATTGTGTGGATGTAAGTCGTGTGAATTGTTTATTCACTCGCCTATTGAAGGACATCTCGTTTGCTTCCACATTTTGGCAATTACGAATAAAGCTGTGTTAAACATTCATGCACAGCTTTTTGTGTGAATATGTTTTCGGTTAATACCAAGAAGCACAATTTTTGGATTGTATAGCAAGATTATATTTAGCTTTGTAAGAAACTGCAAAATTGTCTTCCGTGATGGATGTACCATTTTGTATCTCCAAAAGCAACAAATGAGAGTTTCTGTTGCTCCACATCCTCACTAACATTTGGTGTCAATGTTTTGAATTTTGGCTATTCTAATAGATTTGTAGTGGTATCTCATTGTTATTTTAATTTAAAATTCATTGATAATATGAGTTGAAGTATCTTTTTATATATTGATTTTCCATCAGCATATCTTCTCAATGGAGGTCTGTTCAGATATTTGAACACTTTTTAATTGGGTCATTTGGTTCCTTATTTTTGAATTTTAAGCATTCTTTATATATTTTGAATACAAGTTCTTTATGAGGTAAGTGTTTTGTAAATATTTATCTCAGTCCGTGGCTTGTCTTTTCATTTTCTTTATGTGACTTTTATTGAACAGAATTTTTTAATTTTAATATAATCCAACTTATCCAGTGTTCTTTCCTAGTTCCTGTTTTTTGGTGTTTTATCTAAAAACTCACTGCCAAACCCAAGATCATCTAGTTTTTCTCCTATGTTATCTTCCAGAAGGTTTTTTAATTTTGCATTTTACATTTTGGTAATTGATTCATTTCAAGTCAGTTCTGTGAAGGTTGTAAAGTCGGTATCTAGATTATTACTTATTTATTTATTTATTTTTTTCCATGTGGATGTCCAGTTTTTGCAGCACCATTTGCTGAAAGACTAACTTTCTCCATTAGATGACTTTTGCTCCTTCATCAAAGATCGGTTGACTGTATTTGTGTGAGTCTATTTTGAGGCCCTGTAAACAGTTTCATTGATCCATTTTGTGTATTCTCTTGCCATTACCACACTGTCTTGATTACTATTGCTTTATAGTAAGCAAGTCTGGAAGTTAGGTGAGTCAGATAGTGTCAATCCTCTGACTTAGTTCTTCTTCAGTATTATGTTGGCTATTCTGCTTCTTTTACTTTTACATATAAACATCAGGACCAGTTTGTTGACATCCACGTTCATTTTTATTTTAATTCCATTGATTTTGAATATGACAGAAATGGAGGTATTCCAAAGTCCTGGTTTTGAGAGGGAAGGTATATTTTTAAATCTTCATTATTTATTCATAGTCTTGTGTTCTTTGCTTATTTGTGTTGCCTCTTTAGTTAACTTAAATATTTTAAACATCTATGTTTAATTATTTTGCATGAAATACTTCAAATATATAATATCCTAGAATGTCTAGTTACGCCGCTTGTTGTTTCTCACACGTGACAGCTTGTTTATTCATGTGTTTTGTTATTGGAGATCATGAATTCATAGTCATCAGGTTTTTAATGTGGAAAAAATGTTAGACCTTGATTGAGCATACATTGTTGCAGAGAGAATTTATTTTTGTATTTAAAAGGACTGAGGCACATGGAACTATTACCAACCTGGATTACATACAGTGAATTTTTTGACCTTTATTTTGGGATTCTTCCATATACAGACAATGTGTGTATAAATTTTGAGCCCATATGAAGGAAGGCTGATGGCCCCAAATTCTTGGAGAATTATTTTACTCCTCAAATTTTAGTCCAAGAGAAGTAGTCTTTCATCTTTATTTGACAGTTGGGTGGTTTTATCTACCCTGGCATAGGTCAGAATGTGAGGTGAAGATTTTTATTGACATAATTTATTGTGTAAGTTCTCTCTACTCTTCAAAAAATGAGGAGTAACGAGGGGCATAGGGCTGGTAAACTAATTCTATCAACTTGTTTATTTGGTGACTCTTCTTCTTATGATAGTCTCTTACGGAAAAACACTCAACGTTTTGTACCCACTCCCGCAGTTCTATCCATGTCTCTCCCCAGTCTTTCAATACTATTCCTTCCAGGTTTCTGGTCAACTGTCTAAGGCATTTGCCATTGCCCACGAATCTGAGTATACCTTGGCCACTTCTTTCTCCAAATAAAATTGATGACCTGATTTACTGTCCAAACTCAACCCTTTGCAAGGTATTTTCTTCACTGCGGTCCTTCAGGCCACTCCTAAATGGGGGTTTTGTCCAGGAGCAGTTCATTTTTGGCTTGCACTCACATACCAAGCAGATACATCCATGAACTAAGATTGGGCTCTTTCCTCCTCTGTAAGCTCATCAGAGGGAAACTCCTTTAGGGCCATGAGCTGAGAGAAGCATCAGTGAAAGAGTGGTAAAAACATGGTGAGTCCTGGCCTCCTGTGTTACATCTTACTTATGCTCTCTAGAATTAATCATAATTCTAGATATATCATTTCCATATCATGATAGATTGTTGCACAGCATCTCCCCATCCCTGACCTTGTGACTTGGAGGGTTTGATAATACCTACTTCATAATGAGTAGTCTCGGCTGCATGGTTGCTTGATGTCCTTTGGTCAGTCAGCTTCTATCAGAGATCATTAGCAAAACAAAAGCTATTTTAAAAATAATGTATAGCTGTCTACTGTGGATGGCATGGTTTTGCTACAGGATCCAAGTGATTATATTATAGATCTTTTATTAGGATTTGCCAGCGCCTCCACATGGTACTTTTTCCACCTCAGATGCATGTATTACCATGGGACCTTCAAGTCATGTGCCTTAAATGTTAGAGCCCTGTTCTGGGCCCACACAAAGTCAGGACCCTCTGTCTCATCCAACAAACAGGTTAGGTCAGTATTTCCAACTGCAATATATGCTGTCTCCAAATCTCAAAGAGTGTTCTGCTTCCTTCTTAGTTACATGAGGTGCAAGGCACAAAACATCTTTTGCTTCGGCTTCACTGAGGTAACCCTTGCAGTGCTTACCTCTAATTCTTGAGAATGCATGTTTCTTATTAAGGTATTTAGAGGACTCACCATGTCTTGTTCATCAGGACCAATTACATAATATCATCAATATGGTAGATTAATATATTCTCTACTGAATGGATCATTCTCATTTGGATGCCCAGATAGCTCTTGTTCCTTCATACAATATTCTAATAGAGAGCAAGAGAAATAATATAGTCTTCAGGAAAACCAGAAATATATATAGTCATCTCTCCCAGGTGAATGCAAAAGATTCTTATCTTTTTCTTTTAATGGTTATAGGAAAGAAAGTACTCATTAGATCAATAGCCACATACTATGTAAACAAAATTGTGTTAATTTGCTCTAGAAGAGAAACCACATCTAACACAGCAGTGGCTGCTGGGGCTACCAATTGGTTAAGTTTGCAGTAGGCTACTATTATCCACCATGATTCATTAAGTTTTTGGACTGAGCAGGCTGGTGAATTGAATGGGGTTACTACTGCTATATTATTTAAGTCTTTGAGAAGAGCATTAATACCTGCACTCCTCCAAGACACATTATTGTATCACCACCTTAGCAGAGGGAAGGCATTTCAGGGGCTTTTACATGGCTCTTACCCTGCAGGTCAAGATTTTGCCTTGTGAAGATTTTGCCAGCTTCTAAATATGGCCATTTCAAATATACATTGGGTACCAGGGAAATAATCAATAGTTGGCTCTGAGGACGCCATGAGAAATAAACATACCCCATAATTCCAGTTATTACTTGGCAAATCAAACTAGTCCATCCACAGAGAACAACTATAAAAACTAATAAAACATATTTAAAATAGCTGCTTGAAGCATAAGAAATCCAGCAAGGCAACAGAATTAAGGTCTAGAGAAGAACAAAGCATAGATAGATGACCATAATATTGGAAACAGCTTTTCCCTTTGATATGTCTGTTATTTAGAGGAAAAGTGGAAATATACCAGCCCACAGGAGCACTAAATCTCACCGTTCAACCATCTCAATTTTTGAAATCGATTGTGTGATTCCAGATTACTAGGACCCTTGAACATCTGTCAGATGCAAATATAAATCTTCTCAAGAAGGAAGAAAAGATTGACCTGGGATTCAAAAATTACTTTTATAATTAATTATATACAATATCAAGCATTTAATGAAAAAAATATGAGGCCTATAAGGAAAGAAGCCATCATGTTAGAAAATCAAGAGAAACAATCATAAAGAATGGCACAGAGGATTCAGATAATGTAATTATCAGTTACAGACTTTAAAATAACTAGCTTAATATGAAAAAGGCCTTAAAAGACAAATCTGAGAATTTCAGTAGAGAATAAAACAATACAATGTGAAACAAATACATATTCTAGAACTAAAAAAAAATGAAATAACCAAAAGAAATAATTTAATTGATAAAGTTAATAACAGGTTAGAAATTACTGAAACACAAAACTGAAGAAAATTGCTAGGATGAAGTACAGGGAGACAAAATAATGGAAAATAGAGAAAAGAAAGAGAGTAAGAGTTGCAGAGAGGTCTAACATGCATGTAACTGGAGTTCTAGGAGGAGAGGAGAGAAAATGACAGAATGAATATTTGAGAAGATAATTGCTAAAAATGCAGAAAGATTTCAAGATATAGATTCAAGAAGACCTAAAGGATCAGAAGAAATATAAGTAAAAAGAAATCTATACCTTAGCACTTCATAGTAAAACCCTTGGGGAGGAAGGAGAAAGAATAGACATGAAAAGAAGTGGAAGAAAAAAAGATTACTTTCAAAGAAGTAATAATTGTCTCAATGACTGACTGCTCCAATGAAACAATGAAAGCAGAAAATGCTGGAATAATATCTGCAAAGTATTGAAAGAAAATAACCTAGAATATCATATCCAGTGAAAAAATGTCTTTCAAAAAGGAAGATGAGAAGTCAAAATGAACTAACTTATGTATGGTAGCAAATTATGAAAGCTGGACAAGAAAATAACACCAAAAGAAAATAATTGTTCGACTTCAAAGGATAATAAAACAGAAAACCCGGGCTGTAATCCTTGAAAGAGTTTAAAGTACATGAGGTGAGCTTCATATTTATTATGAATTTTCTCCTGAAAGTATTTTATAGTTTCTGGGGGTAGGGGGAACAATGTTTAAGCTTGGCAGTGCATTCTTGCTGGGCTGAAGAGACAAAGATTAGAGTTTGGGGTCACCAGTATGGATGGAAATCAAGGAACAAAATTTAGGAGAGAAGGTAGCCACAGAAAATGCTTTCTCAGATATGGGCATTCTCTTTTGCTTTCTTTTCTTTTCTTTCTTTTCTTTTCTTTTCTTTTCTTTTCTTTTCTTTTCTTTTCTTTTCTTTTTTCGAGACAGGGTCTCTGTGTCACCCAGGTTGGACAGGTTGGAGTACAGTGGTGTGATCTCGGCTCACAGCATCCTCCACCTCCCTGGGCTCAAGTAATCCTCCCACCTCAGCCTCCCGAGTGGCTGGGACTACAGGTGCATGCCACCACGCCTTGCTAATTTTTGCATTTATTTGTAGATGTGGGGAGGTTTCACCACGTTGGCCAGGCTCTTGGGTCCACGTGATTCTCCCACATCAGCTTCCCAAAGTGCTGAGATTACAGGCGTGAGCCACAAATGGCCAGATATGGACATTCTGATGTGCCTTTATTCTTCATCTCAATTTTTGGATTTTATGCCAAAGTATATTTTCTTGGGTATGGAGCAAAGAGGATCTTCCTTTTCTTCCTTATCTCTATGTCTTAAGTATATTTTCTCGTTTTCTGTATCCCTGATGCTCTGGCATTTGAAGCCTGGCAAACACAGAGAATTGCCTCTCCCAGGGTTAACTACTTCCTAGAGATAACAACCAACTTCCCTGCCAATATACCTTTGATATGCAAGCCAATCCACCCTGAATTCACACCCCCACCCATCTCCTTTTCTCAGACTTCTACAGAAATCATTCAAGTCCTCCAATCTTAAATTTTAACCTGTGTTTAGCCTGCTCTGTCCATTCCTTCCCTTGAAAACTAGAAACCACAATAAAGGCTTTTCCTGCAAAGTCCCCTTCTCTCTTCACTTGCTCATCTCCTTCCAGTGCTTCCCTGTGTGGCTCTGCGGTGCGCCGTGCCACCTGTTTCTAGGAGACCGTGACTGTAGTAACAACTTCTTCCTTCATGGCAATAGTTTTTGTGTCTGTATGTCTTACTATACCTGCTCAAAACGAATCCTCGTTATGTATTAGAACTCTCTATAAGTAGCCAGCATTTTTTTAAAATTAACTAACAATCTTGTTCTTTACTTGATGCAAGCACCAGCTTAAAGACCTCTTTATTTACTACCGTTTGAAACATGTGGACTGAAAATGCACAGAATTGGCCTACGACCTTACCAATTTTATCCCTTCTAGCCAATTTAAATTTTAGTCTGATGAAACCATTTCTGATTAGGGCCATTCAATTCCCCATATGGACACAAAAAAATCTCATATTTCTCAGCCCTTAGGGTAACTTAGGCTGGCTATTGATGGAATGTTTCTAAAAATTGGTTCACCCTTTCTTTCTATAAATAGCACATAAAAATCTTCATTAAATCTGATCTGAGATTCTGAGCAACAAAATAAAATTAAAACGAGAAAGTAGGTTGCAAAATATCTCATGGAAACATTAAGGAATTGGCTGAAGATGCACTTGACAGGAATCTTATACCTAATTTTGTTCCTGCTCTTTGAAAAAGCTATCTAACTGACTTATCTCTGGGTAAATTAAGCAATTAATTCATTCAAAAGAGATTTACTGTCCAAATTCTCACTCCTTTCTGTCATCTGTATGTAGGAATTAATGCTGCTTTCCTCTTTTACTTTTTCATTTTTTTAACTATGTGAACAAAATGTATGCCATTCATAGGTCTAGATTACAGGTTTAATTTTTATCGTAACAACTCATGAAAATAGTTGGGGAAATAGATATTTCGATTTAAAGAGTATTCAGAGATGTAGTTATAACATTAGCATTATAGGGTAGACCTTTATCTAATCTGGTAGGAATTTAGAGCAATTCTAAAGCATACATTTAAGAACCATAAGGACTGTCTGCCTTTATTGCAATTTTAGCTTGTTCCCAATTCTAGAATGGTGATTGGGGAAGCCTCTTTACTATTATTAAAGTGCCTCTGTATTGCTGTTTTAGTCAGTTTGGGTTTAAACAACAGAAGTTTATTTCTCATAGTTCTGGAGGTAGGGAGGCTGAAAGTCCTAGATCAGAGTGTCAGCATGATTGAATTCTGGCAAAGGTCCTTTTCTGGTTACAGACTACTGACTTCTTGTTGTATCTTTATCTGGTAGAAAGAGAGTGCAAGCTCTCTCTGTGGTCCCTTTTGTAAGAGTATTGATCTACCAGGAGGGCTCCACCCTCATGTCCTAATTACCTCCGAAAGTCCTCACCTCTTAATATATTACATTGGGAGGTAGAATTTATATGTATATACATTTTGGAGGAGTCACAAATATTCAGTTCATTGCATTTGTTGTCTTAGAAAGCAGCAAATTATTTAAAACAAAAATGATTATTTCATTTAATTACTTGCTGGATGTTTATTTTTATAAATATTTAATGTTGCTTTAATTTATTTTATTTTTCATTCTATAAATAGAAAAATGCAGAGAGGAAGTAAGAAAGAGCCTGCCACATGCATGCCTGGTTGGTACTACCAGAGTGAAAGCGTTCCTATGTAGGCACCAATCAGTTAGAGTAAATAGACATAGTGACATGTGTATTTAAATAACTGTTTTTTTTAAAATATCTTCTATGTGCATACCCCTGTGCCATGTGTCTGCAGCTGGGGAATGATATGAAAATGAATTACCTAAACTTATCTTCAAGAACCACTATCCCAGAAGGACAGATAGATTCATAGCCCTCTCTTCTCAGGAATTTCATGACACTGTTCTCTCCTTCTTCTGTGACCGTACCTTCCCGGTTTCTTAGGAAATTTGTCCTTCTTTATTTCAAAATTAAATGTGTAGTTACTCAAGATAAAAATCTCTGTAAATGTATAGCTTCTCCACTGATGATCTGTATTTTTCTGGATTTATTTACTATTTAAATGAGAACATTCACAAATTCATCTCTCTGGACCAGATCTATTTTCGAAACAATAAATCTGTGTATACAACTAGGTTGTGCAAATTAAACACATATAAAAATAAACACATGATGTTCTTATGCAAACCTAGCCTTTTTCCAGTATTCTGTCTTTGTGAATGGCATTGCCCCAAACATCTAGCAGTCATATTCAAAACCTCCTATTTATTCACTCTCATACCAGAGCCGCTGCCAACTCAGCAAAAATTCCTCCAAATATTTATTGAATCAAACTACTTCACTCTATGTTCATGTCATTCAAACTATTGTTCCAGGTACTCCCTATTTTATTCGGATGGTGTAATCACCTGCTATCTTTTCTATGCCAGCACATCCTCTGTGTCCACCCTTGTAAGTACACCTTATAATATTTTCCTTTGTACCACTTCTCTCTGCGTGAAATTCTATTATTACATCATATTATAACTTGTATTCATTTATTGTTACTAGAATGTTCACTCAGTGAGGGCAGGATTTTCTGTTGTGTTGATCACTGATTTATCCTGAGTACCTAGAGCACTCACTGGTGTATAGTATCTACTCAGTACATACTTGTCAAAGTATCTTGTCTCCTTCGTTAGAATTTCAGCTTTATAAGGCTGGACTCTTGACAGCCTAGTTCCTCCTTATATTACCAGTAACTACAAGAGTGCTTATTACTTAAAAAAATTTAATTATGTTTGTTGATGACTAAATGAATGTATAAATGAATATACTCTATTTACTTTCAAAGAGTTTTCTACTTTTCTTTCAGAATGATATTTTGAAAACATAAAGCAGACCTTATCAAACACATCAAACTGCTACTCATCTGCCCCACTCCCATTACATATACACTTAACAGAAAACTCATTAACATAAACATGGATAGTCTGGCCTCTTCACATTTTCCAGTCTTATATCTGCCTCACTCTCTGTCCCGTCCACTGCAGTCTGTTTTTCATGACCTGATACTCACCGTGTTCCTTCCTGCTATAGTGATCTGGCACATATTTTCGCCCTGCCTGATGTGGCCCTTCCTCTTCCTCCTCCTCTTCCTCTTTATCCTAAGCTTTTCAATTACATGTTACTTCCTCACATAAGTCTGACCTGGCCTTCCTGGCTAGGAAAATTCTTTCTAAGTTCTTATAGCACTTCTCTTTCGTTGCACTTATACAATATTACATTTATTTTGTGATTCATTTATTAATGTCTGCCTTCCTCTATAAAATTGTAAGCTGTTTTAGGGCAACTCCTTGCCTACTTTTGTTCAACATTATATGTCCACTAACTAGCATGAAAGCTGGCACATAGTTGGCAATCAAAAATGTATGTTAAATGAATGGATTTAAACAGATGAATATGGAATCCCATGAAAAGTGTGACATAATGCACACATAAATAAAGTACATAGAGGAATACTTGGCAGGACTAACTTCGAGTGAGTTTCTAGTCAAGACTTAGTTGCATATTACAGGATCGCAGAGTCTCAGCAGGAAACATATCACACTGAAATTCAGGTAATTAGACAGTTTGCTTACTTACATAGGTTTGGGCAGGGATTAATGAAACTAACAAGGGATTAATTAGAAACTAACAAGTGCAGGCGGCCCTGAGGCCTAAAAATGGAGGGATAGAGTGATTGCAGATCCCAGAGAAGCTAGCTGCATGGAGAAGGCCACTTGACCAGAGCTGGCCTTCAGTAGAGGAACTCGTTCAGCTCATAGTTAATCTGCAGACAAGGGGCTGAGGGGAGGACTACCCTGTGTTTATGTAATAGTTTCCTGGTATTGCTGTAATAAATATTCACAAACTTAGTGGCTGACAGTAACATACATTTATTACTTTACAGTTCTTAATGGTCAAAACTCCCCCATGGGTCCTGCTGGGCTAAATGTCAAGGTGTCGCAGGGCTGTGCTCCTTCTGGAGACTCCAGGGGCCAATCTGCTCCCTTGCCTTTTCCAGCTTCTAGAGGACACCTGCATTCTTTGGCTTGTGCTCCCTTCCTCCATCTCCAAAGCCAGAAGTGTAGCATCTTCATGTCTCTCCCTGACTGTGACGTCTGCTTCTGTCCTCACAACACCTTCTTTCTCACTCTCTCTCTGACTCTGGCCCTCCTACCTCCCTCTTGTAAGGAAACTTATGACTAGATTGTGCCCACTAGATAATGCAGAATAATTTCTCCATATCAAAAACCCTTAACTTAATCATAGCTACGAAGTCCCCTTTTCCATGTAAGGTAACATTCATATATTCTGAGGATTTGAATATGGACATTTTTGAGGGAACATCATTCAGATTACCATATTTTCCCTCTACTATTCTCCTGCCAGTGCCTACTACTGGGGAAGCCATGGGGTAAAGAAAACCATTTGTGTCATCTATATCAATCAGCCTCCTGGGATACATGCTTGATAGATTTGGAAGGATTTGGATTTGGAAGGAGAAATGGACTATATGTAGAGAAGCCCATATGTAGGAATTAATATTGTATACTAGGTTGTATATTGGTCCTATCCTACCCATTTTATAATCTGAACAGACTTTTTCATTTATAACTTTGATTATTTTAATACTATGTATATATAAAACTATAAATTTTTAAAATTAAAAATTTGATTTTAGAAATTAAAAATGTGATATTGTGTAGAAATGCCCATATTTGATTTGATTTATTGTGGCGTTTTTTTTTTAAATAAAAACTTCTTGGATCCAGAAAAAAATGGAAGAAAATGTTAATTCATTACAGATTTCTTTGATTTTAAATATTTTAAAATACAAAATAATTCAGATAGTTTGAAGAAAATATGGTGACTATAGATTTGATGTATTAGACAGAGGTTTTGATTCCTCCTGTGTGACAATAATCCTTCATGTCATTGGATTCTAAAGAATTATTTTAAATTGAAATAAATATTTCCTTCTTAGGTGGAAAATTCTTAGACCAAGTATAGAGTAATGTCTTCAAATATTTAAGACTGCAAACCCAAGAAATATATAAAATGTCAGAATTTAAACCACTAGGAAAACCATTTTAAAAGAATATTTCAGAAAAGAATAAAAGAGAATGAAAGGATTTCCTAATTTGAGATTGAAAAGTGAAAGACTCATCTTGAAACGGAAGCAATGATTAACTAAACAGCCAAAGTGATACTTGTAAACATTTATGTATTGACCAGTAGAATGTTGTATAATTCAACTTCTTTTTACAATCTGGCTTCTCTGTTATAAGGGACTCTTGGTTTACATGTTAATAGCTGTTAGCTTATGAATTGTGGCTCAAGCTCTTGAGAATGTTTGTGAAATGTGTTATTGTGGTTATGAGTCATTCTAGTGACTGCCGATATCTCTTCATTTTCAGGAGTTAGAGGAAGATGACTCAGTTAAGCCAAAATAATTGATGTAGCACATTGGTGAGGATTTGTTATTATGTGCAGCTGTTCTTGAATATTGTCTTTCTCAGAGTACTGGCTCTCTTTTTTGGACATATTATCCCAGAATATAGAGGTCTTTCATACAAATACTTGTTAACTTGAAATTGTTTCTGGGAAGTTGACGTACATCAGCCATAGATATTAAAACATTTAAAGGTATCTGATTCTATAAGTAGGCTTGCTGGTGCAATCAGAAATCAGTTTATTTTATTAACATTTCTATAAGTCATGCATGACACTCATGATAAATTATGTCTGGGAATTGCTAGGATATATTTTGCTTCCAGAGATCTAGTTAGTCTTTTAATTCTTCTTCCATACACTAAATTTTCTTTTGATGTCTAGAGGCTTGATAAATATCAATTAATGCTTTCTTTCACACTTTGGATTTGTAGAGTTATTTGCCCCTCACTCGAGAAAATGGAAATGTTCCTTTTTCTGTATTTTTTCTAATTATGTTCTAATTCATTAATTTTATACTATTATATCTCAGCATGGTAAGGAGGGGACAACATAATTATACTGACCTATTAATTGAAAGTTGCTATATAGAAAGACAAATCCATCTGTTATTATTTCGTATCGCACAGTTATTCAATATTATTATAACCATTGCAAGATGAAGGCAGAAATAATTATTCTCCAATAGGGTATCATTTGTTCAAAGAACTGAAGAAATTTAGCATGGTGACAGGCAGGGTTTTAAGAGAAGGGAAGCCTGGCTCTTGAGACCAGAGGCCACATATACGTACCAGAAAATTATATGTGTACCAGAGACCACATCAGAATGGGCCTTGTGTGTTATGAAAGATATTTCAGGCAAAGCCACAGGGAAGCTGTGTGGCTAGTGACAAGTTGTTTACCTCTCCGTACCACAGTGTTTTTATATAAAAGATGGGGATAATAATGCTGGCTGCCTCATCAGATACCTGTGAGAATGGAATGATTTTGCACATACATTAAAAAAAAAAATCATAAGTATTGGACAGATGCCAAGTTTACTGTTGAAAAATTTGAGGCAGAAAAATGATACCATATATCAAATCTCATCCAGAGTCCATGTCTTCTTTTATGGTATGTTTGGTATTTCCTGTATCATGATGACATTTTCCTAGTTTTCTTACACTAATAGGGTAAACAAAGCAAAGAATTGCCTAATCACCAGGTAGTTCATTAAGAATGGTTTAATTGAAATTAAATTTTCAGGCTACTTAATATCACTCAGACTTTCCACTTTAAGGATAATTTTATCATGTTTTTCTATAGTCTATATTTGGACAGTTACCATAAACATGGCTTGATCAGCTCAATATTCTGTATAAATCTAACAGAAACCAGAGGCTCTCTTGCTGTATCTGTTTCCTAAAGAGAACAGTCCATGCCAAGTTTCTGTGGCAAAGGTCAGTACTTAATAGATACTGTGGTATGACTTAATAACCTTATAAAATTCTGGATGTTAAACCACAACTTGGAATCACAGTCTTATTTTTTATATGTGCTCTCATGCACATAGATTTCGGTGCAGAAACAGATTTCTTAAGCATTTTCACTTCTTTGATTTCAAATGTATCTAACATTTTTAAAATGTATATTTTTGTGTTATTTTCACCAATGCCACCCTTGTTTCTTTTAGTTACACACTGTTTCAAGGTAAAATTAGAAGACAGGTAATTGTAAAGTAATTAAGTTATTGAATAACAAAGCACAACTGTTAGTGCTTTTTAAAATTATGTGGGAATAAGAATCATGACAGACTTGCTTTAGGCACTGCAGTTTTCCCTCCCATTTCCTTGCCTCCTCTCACATCCTTTCTCCTCCTCTCCCCTCCTCTTCCTTCCTTTTTTCTTCCTCTCTCTGTCTTTCCCTCTCAATATAAAATCATCCCTGTAGGCAAAACTCTGGTATTTATTTCCATTAAGATGCTGAATGTTTTCCAAATTATTTTCCAAATCGCTTATACATGAGTAATTAAAAAACAATAAAGTATCAATATATAAAACATTTCACTTGAATACATATTTGGAACTTTCACATAGCATTTTTACTCATAAATTAGGTGTCATACATTGAGATGAATTCATGTTTATGTATATACGCTAATTAGAACCATAAGAGGATTTTTAGGATTATAAACATGTTTTTTTCTACTCTACCAGTTTGCTCTTATATTTAAGTGCAAAAAAGAAGAGCATTTTTCGTCTGAGTATAACATTGGAATTTGAATTGAGGTTGTGGACAGTATGGCTACTGCAGTGTGGTTGCTAGAGGCACTCTGCTGATTTCATATGTATGGGTTGAATAGACTGCACTTTCGAATGGCACCTACATGAATCTAACTATAGCTTTGAAATAAATGAAAGGAAATGATCCAGCCCAACTGGAGTTTTCATAATGTTCTTAAACCGTGGACTGCAAGAATCCCGGGCAATTTTCTAGTCCTGACTCCATGTGACAGATGGACACAAAGAGCCAGAAAGGTAAGACTGACAGCTATCGTTCCTGGAGAGTGGAACCTCACCTCAGATGGAAGGAAGGCACATCCCTAGGCTTCTGCCAAGTCCGGATGGTCTTTACTAATTTTTTTTTTATGTTCTTTACTTTCAGCTTTAAAAATAATATTCATAAAAGTAATATGTGCATTTCTATAAAGACAGTGGTTTATTTCTCTCACTCTGCCTGTTTTAATGGCCTGTCTTGGTACTTTCCCAGTTTTCAAGGGGAAAGTAACAAAACTCAAATACCTTCTAGCTGTCCAGCTTACCACTCTGTAACTTCCTCATGTTATGCCCATCATTTTATAATACATACCTAGAGAAGACTTTCATTCGATAGAACTTAAAGCCATAATAATAATATTAGCCACTGTCCTATTTTTGACTTAGAATAATTTCTCCATTTCCATTTCTCTAGTTAACTTCTTTTTATAGTCAAAGAAATAAAACGCTTACATTGTTTCCCTTCCAACATTAGGAACATAAACCAACTAACCAATGTATTACTAAGAACCAGAAAAAAATATTAACTATTCTGGAAATGGTAGATGGAACTTGATTCAGGAGGGCAACTTTTATGCCATGGAGATAGAAGTATAAGAAAATGTTAAAAACAAAAGATTATATAACCCAAATGCTGAATATCTGTGAAGCCACATTGATCTGCTATTTTACACATAAAATAAAACTAATATTACTGATGAAGAGACTGAATCTTTACAGTTTGAGTTCATGAGAACACGTTTATCATAACGTTCAATTTTTAAAGTCTGAGACAAAATGCTATATAATATAAATTAATACTGTAGTCTCTTGAATTGTGACTTATATAGAAATTTCTACAATATCCAGGAGAGAGGAAAAGATGAAGAAGAAACAGAGTTCAGTGAGTGTAGTGTTTATCTAATTCCAACTTCAAGACATACATATCTTAGCATGTGTGCAGTGAGAGAGGAGCTGGGACATTGAGACTCAGAACAGCCCTGATCTTGGAGAAAACTGTAAGCTCTTAATAAGGGTCATGCACCAGGATGTGTGGAGACCAGCTCTGAGGCTGAGGACTGGAAAATGAATCCAGGCCCTTCCTGCAGAAGGCCTTCTAGGCCACCCTAAAGGATCTAGATATTTTTTCCCCCATAATATTTATCCCTGCTTGTCTTCATTTATTTTTCAGTTTATAGAAGTATATCCTTAATTTTTTCAAAAACAATACACAGGAAAGAAAAATTCTGATGGAAGTTCTCATCTCCACTTCCTCTGGAAAACAGTATTTTATCTTGTTTATCATAGGCCTTTCCTTTCTGATGCTGCTCTACTTTAAGTGTCTGGTGGGTTGTGGCTGTTTATTCATGTTTGTGAATGAAGAATTAGGTAGATTAATGGGTCTTTTCTGCTGTTATCGACTTCTTCTCTGATAGCTGTCTATATTGGCAGGGTATGTTGACTGTGAGGTTTCAGGTAAACCCTTCTGTTCTCTTAGTGTGCAAACCACAACAGGGTCTCGTCCCACATGCTCTGTTGTGACCTTTTCCGGCTGGGTTAGTCTGGGTCCCCTGAGAAGGAGATACCAAGATTAGAGGTGCAAGACATTAATTGGGGAAAACACCCATTAGAGGAACAAGGGAGAAAGGAAGATAAGGTGCAGAGAGTTTTCTGACCATGAGTCAAGCCTTACCTCTGTGAAGGCAGGGAAGGAAGGAAGGCAGAATAGGTCGTCTTAGACGGCAGCACAGTTCCTAGAAAGATTATGCCAGGCTCTTGGGAACCTCTCAGGACAAAGTAGCATGTTAAAGAATTTCTGCGTCTTGTAAGATGAGCCTGCCTCTGTGTTCCTGTGACTCTCAGTCATTGGCTGAGAGAGCAGGAAGTGTGGTCTTTGAGTGTATTATGGTGGTACAGTCAGAGTGCAACAGCTGGAGATGTCAACCAATCACTGTCCCTGTTGCTGAACAGCCGAGTAATTCACATTCATGGTTGCCACACATGCCCCCATCAAATGTGGAGTTTATTTCTGCTCTGCAGAAATCTGTGCTGGGCATGTTACCTGCTTTGGTCAAAAGAATGCAACAGAAATGATTACGTGTAATGTATGAGACTGAGGTTTAGATCATGTAATTTCTTTCTATGTCATTTGCTCACAAGGCTTTTTTCATTTGCTCTGAAGGCTTTTTTTGTTTGTTTATTTCTTTTTGTTGTTGTTGTTTTTGGAAATGAGATGCCATGAAAGAAGTCTAAATGCCCTGATATGACCATGAAGAAAATCACTTCAGCCACATAAAGAAAGAAAATCTACATGAAGAGTCATGGTGATGACAAACATGCAGACAAAGCCTTTTTGGATCTTTTTGCCCAGCCCGGTTACCAGCCCAGTTACCAGCTAAGAGATTGATCCCAGACAAAAATACGCGGAGCAGAAGCACTGCTCTGCCCAAAATCACAATCCAAAGCGTCATAAACAAAATACAATGGTTGTAGTTTCAACTCTTTAATTTTAGATGTACTTGTTACTGTATGGAGGGGCCTACCTTAGTATCCTACCACACTCAGATAGTGGCTGTGAGCAGCCCACAAGAAGCCTAGTCTTTGAGTGGATATGGCTAATGAAGTTTCCTGGGAGAATATTGGAAATTTTAACTGACCTCTTTTAATTGTCTATTGTAAAGTGAGAGAAATCAACCAAAAAAGGATCTGTTTCATATTCAAGCAGAATTTACAGGAACTATTTTTAGCTTAGGACGTGCCAGGTTAGAAAATAAAACTATGTCTCATTCCCAGCTTCTCCAGCTGGCACAGTCTCCAAATTAGGAAATGGATGCAGAGCCAAAATTAAATCCAAGGTGCTGCCTGTAAAATGTGGCTTTGGGGTCAATATTAAGTCAAAGATCTTCCTGGAAGATGCTTTGTGAAGAAATAAAAAAAAAAAAAATTAGTGGTATATTGCTTTGATCTCTGCTTGAATAAAGGGCACCTGAGGATATCAAATGATTTCTCCCATTGAACCCTGATTCACAAACTAAAGCAGAGGGGCACGTATCTTTTTGTCTAAGGAGTGGGTTTTAATTCAATGTATAGAAAAGACACATATCTTTTATAGAAACTGTACCAGTTTGGACTGAAATGGACAAGAGATTTCAAAATGAAGTGAGGCCTATGGGCCCGCAAACTTTCACATACAGGAAACAAGCTGAGAAAATCACTCAGCTGCAAACATGGGCAATGTCTTTTGCAACATGGTACAGCAACATGGTATAGCTACACTGCCAGAAGACCCACTTCTGGAGAGCAGAGCTGGACTTTAATCAGTGTACATTTATTTTCCCCACAGCAGCAGGGGTTGACGACATATGCTAGGAGGATTTCAAAATTGCTGTGGATGACTGACTACTGTGTAGTTTCCTGTTTTACTCCTTTTTTGAATGACAGGGGCTGTTGCAGTTATTCTGTCTCTATTTTCCCAATATATGTTGGGTATGGGTCAAGAAAAATATCTTTTAGTTTTTTGTCCATTCATCTCTGAAGATAAGATGCCCAAAGAATAACACCTGAAGGAACTTATTCTCACCTGGACTCAATTTAGATAAAGACATTCTTGTCCTCAAGCCTAGGTCTGATGTAATAGAATGAAATTCTGGGGGAGAGTGACGAGTGTGTTTTTCATGAGAGAGGAAATTTTTGTGGACTGAGGGCAGAAGGTGTGTTTCCAAAATTGATCCCCAAAATACTTGTTATCCCATATGCTATTTTGCAGTGTGACTTTACCTTGACCTCATTAATTATGAAGTCTATTTCCCCTCTGCTGGAATCTGGGCTTTCCTTGGTATCTGTTTTTCCAACATAATATAGCAGAAGTGACTATATAAAACTTCCTGGTCTGGGAAGTCTATGGCCTCTGCCTTTACCACTTGGAAGCCAATGGCCCTGTGAGAAGAGCCACTGTTTCAAGGTCATCATGCTGTCGAGAAGCCCAAGCTAGCCATGTATAGAGAGGGCTGCCACGTGGAGGCACACTGAGGAAGCAATGTGAGTGAAGCTTTCTCAGACCTTCTAGTCCAGCCTAGCTGCAAGCCAACTGCAGCTGACTGAATAACCCTTGTGCAGTGAAAAACTCTCACTGCCCCCAATCCTGGTCCATATATTTATGAGCTAAACTGCTAACTTTTGGAACATTTTATCATGCAGTAATAGATAACTGAAATAGGAACAACTCTCCAGTCTTAGAACATTCTAACTTCACCTGTATCAGTTGCTTAATTTCCTTAGTATGTTTCTGGTGTTAGCCCAGGGGGTAAACAGGGCTACTGCACTTGTTTGGGACACTGATTTGTGTAGCTTATACAATTGCAGTTTTTGATCAATCATCTCATTTTGTGCTCTGTCTCCTATTCTGACTTATTATATTTATCAACACCACAGAATTTCTTCATGAGAAACAAACAAACAAAAACCAAATAAAATTAAAACACACACACACACACGACTTCCTTCCTCTGCTGCATTTTTCTCCCGTGGGAACCTTTCTTTTTTTCCTGAAATGTGCCTTAATCTTAGTTTAATTTTCCACTTCCTTCCATTCTCAGAGTTTTAATGAATTTATTCTTTATTTAATAACTTTACAATCATTCAGTGTTTAGTGGGATGTAGGAGGAGTAAACTTGAGTGTCTAATTTATATTTGGAACAAGAAGTCCATTCACCTACATTCTCATCATTATTCATTAATTCCTTTATTATTTCAACAAAAGAATCTTCATACATAAAGGATCATAGTAGTTCTTAAGCATATTCTGTTAAGAGCTTACAATACAATGAAGAAGACAAGCATTTGAACAGGTAACTAACACAAGTAGAGGTGAAATGAGAGCTGGAAGGGAGCAGAAAATGTCACTCTTTATTGTATTATAGCTGAAGTTCTGGGATACACGTGCAGAATGTGCAGGTTTGTTACATAGGTCTACATGTGCCATGGTGGTTTGCTGCACCCATCAACTTGTTATCTACATTATGTATTTCTTCTAGTGCTCTCCCTCCCCTAGCCTCTCCACCCACCGACAGGCCCCAATGTGTGATGTTCCCCTCCCTGTGTCCATGTGTTCTCATTGTTCAACTCCACTTATGAGTCACTCTTATTTCTGATGTAGAAGTGTGGAGATGACTTGACAGAGGAGCGCACATGTGAGCACCCAGCACTTGGCACGCAGCCTAATGTGCTCAAGTAGATACGTGAAACAGATTTGTTCATTGAAATGTTTAATGAAAAGTCTTGAGTCTTGAAGCATGAGTATGACTTCAATAATCAGACAAGATGAGATGAATTTTCATGCCCAGGGAAAAGCAGGAATTAAAATTTGAAAGAACCAGCAGTGGTACCAGACAGTCTCCTAGCATGTCTGGGGTGCTGGATATGTGGAGGGATGAAGTGACCTATCTGGCTCCAAAAGTAGTAGAAATGATAGTAACGTATATATAATTTATAAGAGTATATACATAAAAATATTTCTTTTTTTCGTTGATACTGGGAAGTTTCTTAAACACAGTAGTGATAAAATATGAGAAGAAAGTAATGATGAAATTATATTGACTTGGCAATTGTTAGGAAGTGAAAGATGAGAAATAGAGGAAAATCGAAAAGAATTTTCAGATTTTTAGCTTGAGGACTCATATTTAGCTGCTTCCAATGAAAGCAGGTGGAAACAAACAAGGATTTCACGAAAAACTGCATCAGAGCTTTTCAATTGAGACAGTTTATGTATAATGTAATTAGCAGGGAAATGGTGGCAAAGGACCTCTCTATGGGTCAGATGCCCACTTCTCTCTTCCACAGTTGTGATCACATGACCTAGATTGTGAAACTGAGCTGCCACTTAGTCTGATTCATTAAACAGTGTCCTAAACATAGACACTAAAGTAGTAACATGAAATCTTGGCAGATGGCTGTTAATGGAGATCTGAAAACCCATTATCTAGTAACTTACCCATATATTATTTTTGCTTATAAAAATAGATTATTCAGACCATAGGTAGCCCTTAATAGCATTTAAAAGAGCACACTGAAAGAGCTCATTTCTAGTGAAAATGCAATGAAACCCTTTCAGCCTCAATCCCAAGAAAGCAAGAAAAAATGGTTGTGATATTTCAAATCAAAAGTAATTTGTTAACCTTTGTGGACACTTTTGAAAACTTTATTCCAAACAGTACCTGAATTATCTGACAAGGAATCCCATTGGATTCACAATCTTAATAAGAATTCTGTCCTGTTTGTCGTTTCTGGATCTTTATGCCATACACTATTTCATAGCTCAAAAACTTTCTGAATGGTTAACATATTCTCCCTGTTTTCTTACACCAGGCCTCTTACATGAGGACCTTCTTCCCTTTAGCCTGCAGGTTTTATCTGTTGTTTATGTATAAATGCGTTTTTCAGTTAAAAAAATATAAATCTTAAAGCTAAGAATGAGTGTGAGATAAATAGACCTCTGGTTAACCTGAGCCTTTATATCCTAGCTGAAAATCAACCCTTTCTGACCTGCAAAATAATCTTCTATTTCTCTCCCCCTCATTCCACTCTACCTTCTAATGTAAAACTCATTCACATTAAGGCATCAATGAATGATATTTCTCCTTAAAGTTATTTGATTTTAAAAGCTTTTTCAACAAATATCTGAAATGTTGAAATTATAGTTTCTGGAAGATCTTAAAGCACAGATGTGCAGGAAAGTATTCAAGAGTTGAAAGATGATTAGCTTGAAGTCCCATGAAGTTAGATGACCAGTGAAAGAAATTTCATAAATAAGGAACCAGTTTGGAAAAGAAGAGTCTTTCCAGGATTTGAAAATCGCATGATATCAGAAACTATCTACTTTCCAGTTTACAAAGCCACCAGTTAGCTTGGTGGCCGAGTAGCCACATTTCCTCTTATTTCTATTACCCTAGCCCAGACCATCTGAAATGCAATTGTGAAACATAGATGAGTGGAGTTACTAATTATGAAGAGAAACCAAACAGGGAAAATTCTTGATTGAGAGTCAGTGGGAATGTTAGCAGTTCTCTCTTCTGATAGATGCCATGCTATTGGGAGATAAAGGCAGTTGACAGAAAACCTATAAATAAGGTTGCTATTAGATGTGGGCACAAGAGAAATAATAACACAGCATAGATTTAAAATATTGACTTACACAGAGGGAAAAGAGATAGCATGCATCAAAACAAATCTACCAAAGTGTTCAACAGAAACAATTCTAATATTAAGAAATCTCATTAGCAATTTATCGTAAGAGTAGTGGACACAAATGAGATTTAAACTAATATTTCTAGGTGGTACCTTAGCTCTGTATCTCCATGGACTTAGAAACATTGATCAAGTTAACATGACCTATTATAATTAAAACCCAGCCAAGAGAGTGTACTAAAGAAAATTTATGGGATTGGACTTCTGTAAGAGCTCCATAACCTGATGAATCATTACCCCCAATCTCGGCTACTATAGCTCCACGGCTCTCACTATAATTCTAGTGAGAAAAGCACTTAATGAAACAGTTCTGAGGAGGAAGCATGTTTATCAAACTTTGCTAATTGTATTGTCCTTTGATCATCTAAGAGCTCTACCGATGAGACCTTAAGGGAAGGTCTACTGTCGAAGGCAGACTCCAGTTGATCTCTACTTAAAAAGAGTAATTTTTCTCCACCAAAAAAGTTGGCAATGATAAAAAGATTATTTTTTTTTCTTTCTATGCAGGAAAAACTTGAACCTCAAACTAAAATAGTAAAAAGGTATCCTTACCACTTTTTCCCTAATTTATGCTTTATTAGCCACACCGTACTGGTTGTGCCAACAGTCCTAATTTGAGATTAAAATAAAAGGTACATTAACTACTCAACTTGGTAAAGGTATACCATAGCACACATATAGTACGCTATTTCCATAAGCCGTCCTGAATTTGTGCCCACTTCTTTTCTATGTCTTCTCTTCTCCCTTTTATTTGTAGAGTCTGAAAATAGTGACTGGGACTGAAAATAGAACGTTAAAGAATATGCTTTATTTTTAAAGTCAGGTGTATTTAAGTATACTAAACATAACGTAAAATTTACCTTTTAGATATATAGTTCTATGAATTTTGACAGACACACAGAGTTGTATAGCCACCACCATGATCAAGGTATGGAATATTAAAATGGGATAATTGTTTCTAAAAGTTTTTAGAAAAATGATGAGTTGGGAATGACTGAGATGGTTAAACAGAAGAAGTTGATTACAGTAAGAAAGACCATGAGAAAATAAGGCTGAAGTGTCAAATCAAGGAGATGGGCTAAAAGAATGCAGTGTGAATGATAAAGGTTGGAAATTTGGACTCTGTGAAAAAGACCATGTATACATACAGGAGAACTGAAGGCAGGTGGCAGAAGGGGAAGTACTTTGATCCTTCACATTATGTCCTTCTTCACACCCAGGGACTCCTTACCGCCTTGTTTTTCCCGGTCACCTCTATCTTCCCCACTTCATGAGTCCTTTATAGCAGGAACAACTGCATTATACCCTGTGTGCTTTACCTTAATTGTTTAATCTTGTGAAGTTATGGGGCAATAATTTTCCAACTTTAGTGAGATTCATAATTGTCTGTGGAGCATTTAAAAATACTTGTGACTAGATAAACTCTCAAAGATCGTGCTTCAGTTATTTTTTGGTGGAACTTCTTTTAAATGTAATTGGATGTTGGAAAACAGAGTAAAATATTTTAGTATCAGGAATATTTACAGACACAAAATATGCCATGAAGTGATTACACAGTGAGACCTCTTTCTGTTAAGATGCTAGGGTGCACCCTACACAAAAGCAAACCTCACTCTGGACCAGCTCTTACTCCTTGCCCCACGCAGAGTTGAGGAAGGGTCAAATAACTGGCTGCAGAATTGTGAAAGCTACCAGTTAGTTATTGTAGTCTTCAACATCTCTCTGTAACCCTTTCTTCTATATAATATCCTTCTCTCCATTCCCTTCTCATTCTTTAAATATACGTCCTCAAGCAGGAAAGGATTGGTAGTCATTTATATTCAGACTGAAACGTATTCATTCTCCTCTATTAAATCTCTTAGCATTTTCTAGCTACTTAATTCTGACTAAAATAATTTTTTAAAAACTTTTATTAAAGCAGGGACCATAAAACAGCAACTTGCCATACGAATATGCATCATATTTGGTAAACAATATCTTTTTCACTGAACTTACTTGATCTTTTTCTATATTTATGTATTTTTATTGTTTCACATATTTTTTAACTGACAACATTGTATATATTTATTGTGTACAACATGATGTTTTGAAATATATATACATTGTGGAATGGCTAAATCAAGTAAATTAATGTATGCATTACCTTATGTAGTATTTTTGTAGTGAGAACACTTAAAATCTACTCTCATCATTTTTCAAAAATACCACACATTGTTATTAACTACAGTCACCGTGTTGTACAATAGATCTCTTGAACTTACTCCTGTTTTCTAACTTAAGTTTTGTATCCTTTGATATTGGTACATAATAGTTTAAACGTAATTTGAATTAGGTGCCAATATTTAAAAATGAAGGTATTTTATACAAACTATATAATTTTTTCTTTTTTCTGAGACAGAGTCTCGCTCTGTTGCCCAGGCTAGAGTGCAGTGATGCGATCTCAGCTCACTGCAACCTCCACCTTCCGGGTTCAAGTGATTCTCCTGCCTCAGTCTCCCGAGTAGTTGGGATTACAGGAACATGCCACCGTGCCCAGCTAATTTTTGTATTTTCAGTAGAGACAGGGTTTCACTATGTTGTCCAGGCTGGTCTCGAACTCCTGACCTCAAGTGATCTGCCTGCCTCGGCCTCGTAAAGTACTGGGATTACAGGCTTGAGCCACCGCTCCTGGCCGACAAACTATATAAATTTTTTCCTCGGTAAAATGTCTGTAATTTAAAATACTTTAATGTAATTAGTGTGATATTACATAGCTTATGTTTTTTTTTTTTTTCATTTTAATTCTAAAAGTGATCAGCCAAAGCTAGTAATTTGCAGGAAGGGCCATAAACCTAAGACAGCTGTTTTAAGCCCTCTTTTTGCATTCTTCCAATAAGATGTTTTTATTGGTGAAATGCTGGTCTTGCTCTTTCCTTTCTCCAACGCTGCTGCTCTTATTTGCATTTCCCACCTGGCCCTGTGGACATTGGCATCTATGAAAACTGCACTGAAGGAATTTCAGATCCTGTCAAGCAGATATGGCAGCAGCTCTCAGCTAAGAAGACTTCTTTTAGTGTTCAAAGTCATGTGAATGAGAAGCCCTGAAGATAAATTTGCATTATTCATTTTGGCTCCTAGAGGGAAAATATTAGACAGCCATTGAGAACCATTGAAATATCTGAATTCTCTTTCTCTTTCCTATCTTTTAATCTTAATCTTTTCTGTCTTTCCTATCCTTCTGCCCGAATATCACACACCTGGAGATCCAGAGGTCTTTTACGCCCACTCCCCATAGTGCCAATGCCAGCTAATGAAAGCCAGCCATATGAGACAAAAAGCTGGTTCTTTGAAAAGATAAACAGAATTGACAGACCATTAGTGAGGGTAACCAAGAAAAGAAGAGAGAAGATCTAAATAGGCTCAATTAGAAACTAAACTGGGGATATTACAACCAATATCACAGAAACACAAAAGATCATTCAAGGCTACTATGAACACCTTTATGTGCAGAAACTAGAAAATCTAGAGAAAATGGTTAAATTCCTGAAAATATACAAATGTACCTAGATTAAATCAGGAAGAAATAGAAACCCAGAGCAGAGCAATAACAAGTAGTACTATTGAATCAGTAATTTAAAAAAATACCTAAAAAGGAAAAGCCTAGGACCACAAGGATTCACAGCTGAATCATATCATCTGACATTCCAAGAATTGGTACCAATTCTGCTGAAACCATTTCAAAAGATAGAGAAAGAGAGAATCCTCCCTAAATCATTCTATGAATCCAGTATCAACCTAATACCAAAACTAGGAAAGGACATAACAAAAACAGAAAACTAGAGACCAATATTCCTGATGAAGTTAGATGTGAAAATTCTCAAAACACCAGCTGGCTGAATCTAACAGTATACCGAAAAGAAAATACATTGTGATCAAGTGGGTTTCATACGAGGGATGCAGGAATGGTTTAACATACACAAGTCAATACCTGTGATACATCACAAAAATAGAATCAAAAACAAAAACCATATGATCATCTCAATTGATACAAAAATATTATTTGATAAACCCCAGTATCCCTCTATAATAAAACCCTAAACAAAATAGGCATAGAAGGGACTTACCTCAAAGTAGTAAAAGCCATGTATGACAAACCCACAGCCAACATCATACTGAATGGGGATAAAAGTTGAAAGCCTTCTTCCTGAGAACTGGAACAAGACAGGGATGCCCACTTTAACCACTTCTATTTAACATAGTACTGGAAGTCCTAGATAGAGCAATCAGAAAAAAGAAAGAAAGGGCATCCAAACAGCAAAAGATATGTCAAACTGTCACTGTTCGCAGATGATATGATTGTATAACCTGAAGACTCATCCAAAAAGATCCTAGATCTGATAAACAAGTTCAATAAAGTCTCAGCATACAGTCAATGTACACAAATCAGTAGCACTCCTATATGTGAACAACAACAAAACTGAAAATCAAATAAAGAACTCAATCCCTTTATGACAGCTGCAAAAATAAATCAATAAATAAAATACTGAAGAATATATTTAACCAAGGAGGTGAAAGATCTCTACAAGGAAAACTACAAAACACTGCTAAAAGAAATTATAGATGACACAAATGGGAACATCGATGCTCATTGATAGAGAGAATCAATATTGTATAAAATGACCACACTGCCTAAAGCAACCTACAGATTCAATGCAATTCTCATCAAAATACCATCAGCATTCTTCACAGAACTAGTAAAAACATTCCTAAAATTCATATGGAACCAAAAAAGAGTCTGCATAGCAATACTGAGTAAAAAGAACAAATCTGGAGGCATCACATTACCCAACTTCAAACTGTACTACAAGGCTATAGTTACACAAACAGCATGTCACTAGTATAAAAATAGGCACATAGACCAATGGAACAGAATAGAAAGTCCAGAAATAAAGCCAAATGCTTACAGCCAACGGATCTTTGACAAAGCAAACAAAAATGTAAATTGGAGAAAGGACAGCTTATTCAATAAATGGTGCTGGGAAAATTAGCAAGCCACATGTAGAGGAAGAAAACTGTATTGTAATCTCGTACCCATACAAAAATCAAATAAAGATGAATCAAGGACTTAAATCTAAGGCCTGAAGCCATAAAAATTCCAGAAGATAACGTTGGAAAAACTTTTCTAGACATTGGCTTGGCAAAGAATTTATGACTAAGACCCCCAAAGCAAATGCAAAAACAACAAAAAAAGTGCATGGGACGTAATTAATCTAAAAAGCTTATGCACAGCAAAGGAAATAATCAGCATAGTAAACAGAAAACCCACAGAATGAGAGAAAATGTTTGCAAAGTATGCGTTTGACAAAGGACTAATATCCAGAATCTACAAGGGACTTAAATCAGCAAGTAAAAAACAAATAATCTCATCAAAAAGCAGGCAAAAGACATGAATAGAAGAAATCTCAAAAGAAGATATACAAATGGCCAACAATCATATGAAAAAATTCTCAATATCACTAATCATCAGGGAAATACAAATTAAAACCATAATGATATAATGAGATAACACCTTACTCCTGGAAGAATTGCTATAATTTAAAAAGTCAAAAAACGATAGATGTTGGCATGGATTTAGTGAAAAGAGAACACTTTACAGTGCTGATGGGAATGTAAATTATTAGTACAACAACTATAGAAAACAGTATGGAGATTCCTTAAAAAAATTAAAAGAACTACCATTTGATCCAGCAATCCCACTATTAGGTATTTACCCAAAGGAAAAGAAGTCATATGAAAAAGACACATGCACACACATGTTTATAGCAGCACAATTTGCAATTGCAAAGATATGGAACCAACTTAAGTGCCCATCAACTAACAAATGGATAAAGAAAATGTGCTATATATTCACCAGGGAATACTACTCAGCCATAACAATGAATGCAATAATGTCTTTTGCAGCAACTTGGATAGAACTGGAGGCCTTTATTCTAAGTGAAGTAACTTAGAATGGAAAAACAAATATTGTATGTACTCACTTATAAGTAGGAACTAAGCTATGAGGAAACAAAGGCATAAGAATAATATACTGAACTTTGGGGACTTGAGGGGAAATGTTGGGAGGGGGGTGAGGGATAAAAGACTACACACTGGGTACAGTGTACACTTCTTGGGTGACAGGTGGACTAAACTGTCAGAAATCACCGTTCAAGTATTTATTGGGAGTGGCCAAGATGGCCAAATAGAAGTAGCTATGGTGCATGTCTCTCACAGAGAGGAATGAAAGTGGTGAGTTAATACAGCTCTTTCAACTGAAACATCCAGATACTTGCATTGGGACTATTAAAGGAAACGACTCAACCCACAGAGAATGAAGAAAAGCAAGGCAAAAACGATAGCCCTCCTGGGAGGGACACAGAGCCAAGGGAACCTCCCCCACCCAGGGAAGTGGTGAGTGAATGTGCATCCCTGGGTAAGCAGGCTTCTTCCATGGATCTTTGCAACCCCTCAGGTCAGGAGATCCCCTCATGAACGCACTCCACCGGGGCATTCAGTCTAACATACAAAGCTATGTGGAGTCTTGGCAGAGCAGCGACTTAGGCACGTGCAGAGTTCCAGGAGCTTTACATACTCTGGCTCTGAGCTTCCCGGCAAAAGTAGCTGCAACTTTGGCAAGATGGGAGGTTGGACCTTTCTACATACCCCTAGGAAAGAGACTGACTCTTAGGGGCCAAGCAGCAATGGTGTGCGGGCCCCACTTCCATGGCATCTTACAAGATAAGACCCACTGGCTTGGAATCCAGCAAGCCACTGGCAACAGTATTGTGCCTCCTCGTGACAGAGTTCTCGGCGGGAGGGATAAGCTGCCATCTTTGCTATTTGGATGACTCAGCCATTCCAGTCTGTGAGCTTTGGAGAGTCCAGACCAACTAGGGGCAGAAGGGACCCCCTAGCACAGCACAGCTGCTCTACCAAAATGTGGCCAGACTGCTTCTGTAAGCACGTTCCTGATTGGTTCCTCCTTACTAGGCAAACCCTCCTAACCGTGGCCTCCAGACACCCCCACTGGTGTTCTCTGGCTGATCAGAGATTTGAATTCTCTCCTGACAGAGTTCCCAGAGGGAGGAGTCTGCTTAGATGTTCCAGCCTGTGGGCTTCAGAGACCCCAAGCCAACCAGGACAGAAGCGGTACTCCAACACAGCACAGCTGCTCTATGAAAGCATGACTACACTGTTTCTTTAAGTGGGTCCCCTATTTCATTCCTCCTTACTGAGTGGGCTTCCTGCCAACCTGCCAGTTTTCTCTGGCCAACAGAGAATTGAAAACTTTTGGTGACAGAGCACCCAGAGGGATAGGTGGGCCACCATCCGTGCTGCTTGGGTGACTCAGCCATTCCAGCCTCCAGGCTTTGGGGAGCCCAAGCTGACCAGGAGCAGGAGCAGAAGCAGTACCCCAGCACAACACAGCTGCTGTATAAAAACACGGCCAGACTGATTCTTTAAGTGGGTCCCCCGGTCCTATGCCTGCTGACTGAGTGAGACCTCCCAGCCAGGGTTTCCAGCCGCCTCCTTACAGGTGCATTCAGGCCAGTAACAGGTCTGTACCTCCCTGGGATGGAGCTCCCCGAGGAAAGGGCAGGCTGCCATTTTGGCTGTTTCATAGCCTTCACTGGCAATACCTTCATGTACTGGAATATCTGAGGTGACTAGGGACTGGAGCAGACCCACACAAAACACAGAAGCCCTATGGAAAAGTGGCCAGACTGTTAAAAGAAAAAAAAAACCCACTCAAAGGCCAGCAACCTTAAAGTTTGAAGGTAGGTAAGCCCACAAAGATGAGAAAGAATCAGTGCAAGAATGCTGAAAACTCAAAGCCAGAGTGCCCTCCTTCCTCCAAATGACCACATCATCTCTCCCGCAAGGGTTCAGAACTGGGCTGAGGTTGAGATGGTTGAAATGACAGAAGGAGAATTCATGTCACTGAGTCATTGAGCTAAAGGGGTACATTGTAACCCAATGCAAAGAAACTAAATATCACGATAAAACATTGCAGGAGCTGACAGACAAAATAGCCAGTATAGAGAAGAATGAAGTCAAACTGATAGAGCTGAAAAACACACTATGAGAATTTTATATTGCAATTATAAGTATTAATAGCAGAATAGACCAAGCAGAGTAAAGATTCTCAGAGCTTAAAGACTACCTTTCTGAAATAAGACAGGCATACAATAATAGAGAAAAAATATTGAAAATGAATGAACAAAACCTCTGAGAAATATGGTATTATGTAAAGAAACTGAATCTATGAATGATTGATGTACCTGAAGAGATGGGAGAATGGAACAAATCTGGAAAACACATTTTGAGATATCATTTATGAGAACTTCCTCAGCCTAGCTAGAAAGGCCAACATTCAAATTCAAGAAATGCAGAGAATCCCAGTGGATATTTCACAAGAAGTTCATGCCCAAGACACATAATCATCAGATCCTCCAAGGTTGAAATGAAAGAAGAAATGTCAAAATCAGCTAGAGAGAAAGGTCAGGTCACCCACAAAGAGAAACCCATCAGACTAACCATGGACCTCTGAGCAGAAACCCTACAAGCCAGAAGAGATTGTGGACCAATATTCAACATTCTTAAAGAAAACAAATTCCAACCCCTAATTTCATATCTGACCAAGTTAAGCTTCATAAGCAAAGAAGAAGTAAGATCATTTTCAGAGAAGCAAATGCTGAGGGAATTTGTTACCACCAGACCTGCGTTACAAGAGCTCCAGAAGGAAGCACGAAATATGAAAAGGAAGACCATTACCAACCACTACAAAAACACACTGAAGCACACAGACCAGTGACAGTATAAACCAATCACACAAACAAGTCTGCAAAATAACCAGCTCACATCATAATGATAGGATCATATCCACACATATCAATATTAGCCCTAAATGTAAATGGGCTAAATGTCCCAATTAAAAGACACAGAGTGACAAGCTGGATAAAGAACCAAGACACACTGGTATGTGTCTTCAAGAGACCCATCTCACATGCAGTGACACACATAGGCTCAAAATAAAGAAATGGAGGAAAATCTACTGAGCAGTTGGAAAACAGAAAAAAAACAAGGGTTGCAGTCCTAGTTTCTGGAAACAAAACAAAACAAAACAGACTTTAAACCAGCAAAGATAAAAAAAAAAAAAGACAAGGGAATTACATAATGGTAAAGTGTTCAATTCAACAAGAAGATCCCATTATCCTAAATATATATGTACCCAACACAGGAGCACTCATATTCATAAAGCAAGTTCTTAGAGACTTGAAAGAGACTTAGATTCCCACACAGTAATGGTGAGAGACTTTAATACCACACTGACAATATTAGACTGACCATTGAGTTAGAAAATTAACAAAGATATTTAGGACCTGAACTCAGCACTGGATCAAATGGACCTGATAGACATCTACAGAACTCTCCACCCCAAAACAACAGAATATACATTCTTCTTATAGCCACATGGAATTTACTCTAAAATCAATCATATAATCAGATGTAAAACACTTCTCAGCAAATGCGAAAGAATTGAAATAATAACAAACAGTCTCTCAGAACACAGAGCTATCAAATTAGAACTCAAGACTAAGAAATTCACTCAAAATGATACGATTACATGGAAATTGAAAAACCTGCTGCTGAATGACTTTTGGGTATATAATGAAATTAAGGCAGAAATCAAGAAGTTCTTTGAAACTAATAAAAAGAAAGATATAATATACCAAAATTTCTGGGACACAGCTAAGGCGTGATAAGAAGGAAATGTATAGCACTAAATGCCCAAATAAAAAATTTAAAAGATCTCAAGCTAACAACCTAATATCACAACTAAAAGAAGTAGAGAACTAAAAGCAAACAAATTCAAAGCTAGCAGAAGACAAGAAATAACCAAAATCAGAGCTGAACTGAAGGATATAGAGAGACGAGAAACCATTCAAAAGATCAACGAATCCAGGAGCTGGTTTTTTGAAAAAATTAATAAAATAGATGGAACAGAAACTAGAGTAATAAAAAAGAGAAGAGAGAATATTCAAATATACACAATCAGAAATGATAAGGAGGATATTTCCTGTGACCCCACAGAAATGCAAATAACCACCAGAGAATATTATGAGCAACTCTATACCCATAAGCTAGAAAATCTAGAAGAAATAGATAAATTCCTACACATACACCCTCCCAAGACTAAACCAGGAAGAAACTGAATGCCTTAATAGACCAATACAAAGTTCTGAAATTGAGGCCATAATAAATAACCTATTGACCAAAAAAAAAAAAAAAAGCCAAGGACCAGATAGATTCACAGCTGAATTCTACCAGATGTACAAAGAAGAGCTGGTACCGTTCCTACTGAAACTATTCTAAAAAAATTGAAAAGGAGGGACTCCTCCCTAACTCATTTTATGAGGCCAGCATCATCCTGATACCAAAACCCGGCAGAGATACAAACAAAAAAGAAAACTTTAGGCCAATGTCCTTGATGAACATCCATGCAAAAATCCTTAACAAAATACTTACAAACCAAATTCAGAAGTACATCAAAAAGCTAATCCACCATGATCAAGTGGGCGTCATCCCTGGGATGTAAGATTGGTTCAACATACACAAATCAATAAATGTGATTCATACATAAACAGACTAAAGACAAAACCACATATTATGTCAATAGACACAGAGAAGGCTTTCAATAAAATTCAACATTACTTCATGTTAAAAAAAAAACTCTCGATAAACTAGGTATTGAAGGAACATACCTCAAAATAGTAAGACCCACCTATGGCAAACCCACAGCCAACATCATACTGAATAGGCAAAAGCTGGAAGTATTTCCCCTGAAAACCAGTAGAAGACAAGGATGCCCTCTCTCATCCCCTTTTTTCAACATAATACTGGAAATCCTAGCCAGGGCAATCCAGCAAGATAAAGAAATAAAGTCCATTCACATAGAAAGAGAGGAAATCAAACTATACCTATTTGCAGATGATATGATCCTATATCTAGAAAACCCCATCATCTCAGCCCAAAAGCTTCTTAAGCTGATAAACAACTTCAGTGAAGTCTCAGCATACAAAATCAATGTGCAAAAATCACTAACATTTCTATACACCAACAATAGTCTAGCCAAAAGCCAAGTCATGAACGAACTCCCATTTATGGTTGCCACAGCAAGAATAAAATTCCTAGGATTACAGCCAACTGGGGAGGTAAGAGATCTCTACAAAGAGAACTACAAACAACTACCTGAAAATTCAGAGATAACAGAAACTAATGGAAAGACCTGTCATGGTGATGGATAGGAAGAATCAATATTGGTAAAATGACCATACTGCCCAAAGCAATTTATAGCTTCAGTGCTATTCCCATTACAGTACCATTGACATTATTTACAGAACTGAAAAAAATATTTTAAAATTCATGTGGAACCCAAATAAAGCCCAAATAACCAAGGTAATCCTAAGCAGAATGAATACAGCTGTAGGCATCACACTACCTGACTTCAAACTATGCTACAGGGCTACAGTTATCAAAACAGCATGGTGCTGGTACTAGAACAGACACATGGACCAGTGCAACAGAATAGAGAACCCAGAAACAAAACAACACACCTACAATTACCTGATCATTGACAAAGCTGACAAAAACAAGCAACGGGGAAAGGATTCCCTATTCAACAAATGTGACTGAGAGAACTGGCTAATTACATGCAGAAGATTGAAACTGGATCCCTTCCTACACCTTATATAGAAATTAACTCAAGATGGATTAAAGACCCACATGTAAAACCAAAAACTGTAAAAATCCTAGAAGACAACCTAGCCAATGCCATTCAAGACATAGGCAGGGGCCAAAGATTTCATGAAAAGACACCAAAAGCAATTGCAACAAAAACAAAAATTGACAAACCGAATCTAATTACACCAAAGAGCTTCTGCACAGCAAAAGAAACTGTCAAGAGTGTAAACAGACAACCTACAGAATGGAAGAACATTTTTTGCAAACTATGCATCTGACAAAGGTCTAATATCCAGCATCTATAAGGAACTTAAATTTTCAAGAAAAAAAGCAAATAGTCTAATTACAAAGTGAGCAAAGGACATAATAGGCACTTTTCAAAAGAAGACATATATGCGGCCAACAATCATGAAAAAAGCTCAACATTACTGATCATTAGAAAAACGCATCTCACATCAGTCAGAATGGCTACTGTTAAAAAGTCAAAAAACAACAGATGCTGGCGAGGTTGTGGAGAAAAAGGAATACATATATACTATTGGTGGGAGTGCAAATTAGTTGAACCATTGTGGAAGACAGTGTGGCGATTCCTCAAAGTCCTAAAGACAGAAATCCATTTGACCCAGCAATCCCATTGCTGCATATATACCCAAAGGAATATAATTTATTCTATTATAAAGACACATGTAGGCTTATGTTCATTGCAGCACTATTCACAATAGCAAGGACATGGGATCAACTTAAATGTCCATCAATAGTAGACTGGATAAAGAAAATGTGGTACATATACACAATTGAATATTATTTAGCCATAAAGAAGAATGAGATCATGCCCTTTGCAGGGCCATGGATGGAGCTGGAGGCCATTATCCTTAGCAAAGTAATGTGGAAACAGAAAACCAAATACTTCTTGCTGTGACTTATAAGTAGGAGCGAAATGATGAGAACACATGGACACATAGAAGAGAACAACACACACTGGGGCCTTTTGAAGGATGGAGAGTGGGAGGCGGGAGAGGATCAGGTATAACAATTAATGGGTACTAGGCTTAATGTCCGGGTGATGAAGTAATCTGTACAACAAACTCCATGACAGACGTTTACCCAAGTAACAAATTTGCACTTTTACTGCTGAACTTAAAATAAAAATTAACAAAAATGACGCATCCGTGTAACCAAAAACCACGTGTACCCCAAAAAATATTGAAAGAAAAATTTAAAAAGAGGAAGCCAGTCATAGCTCAGTGAGCTGTGATTTCATACATTTCAACAACCAGGGAAACAGAGCTCAGGATTAGTAGGTGCTGCCAAAACTCTCTAATAAATTTATAAAGAGGTATATATTAAAGGAAATAAAAGGAGCCTTCCTACACCCAAACTACACTGGTAAGAAATAAGATCAGGAAATCTGTGTGTATGTGTGTGTGCGTGTATGTGTGTGTGTGTGCACTCATTTGTGTGTGGTGTATAAATTATAATGAAACTTAAAGAGTATGCCAATATATGGGGTCACAGAAAATTTGAAGTTTAAATAGTGAATGACCCAAATGAGAACACTAGGTATTACTTTTATATACAAAGTAAATATTCATCTCAGCCTTTTGAGTAAGCTACCTCCTATATATGCTTAAATCCCATTAGGACCATGATTATGTATACCATTAAATATGAGCACAACTATAATTGTTATAGTATTGATATAAATATACCAATTTAAAGAAAATTTATATCAGTAGAGGAAACATCTTTCTTTATTGTCATTCTTGAAGTTTATTGTTTGTTTAATACAATAATGTACAAAGCTTCATGAGTATTTACTTAAAAATACATAAAATTTGTGTTAGCAGGAATTTGTTTGGGTTGTTCACAGTATTCCCAGTGCCTAGACTAGTTTTAGGCACGTAGTATAATGGAATTTTAAAAAATTGAATAGATAACTATGTATATATTGGTGCGAATGTATTTGTATGTGATACAAAGAGAGAAGTGTCTGAGCATTCAGATAGAGAAATATGCTAATCTCTGTGATTACATATTTGTTGTATTTCTTGAGTAAAAAATTGAAATTATGGAATAAGAATATTCCAGTTCCTATATGCCTATTTCTTTATAAAGATTCAAATTGTTCAAGATTGGCAGAATAATAATATTAAATATAAAATGTTTATTCTTTTATTTGTCAATATAAATTTTAGATTATGAAATGAAAGTACCAAGTTCTTACAGAAGGCACATTTTAACCAGTCTCTGCATGGTAGGAATTGGGTGTTCTGTGTTAGATCTCAGAAAGTAACGCACTTTTTTATTTCCCCAGACAAAACAAAACAATCAGTTGCCCAATCTTGAAATCATTTTCATCTTCACACCAGTGTGGATTTGAATATGAGATAGTAATTATCTTCTAGTGAGTATTTGAGCTCTTTCAGTGAGAGATGCTAATTGCTACAAAATGCCATTTTTATCTAGCACTCTTGGAAATTTTTGTTGTACTGAATTCAAATCCCCACCACTTGATTGACATCTGTCAGAAATTTAGCCTTGAGGAATCTACAGTTAAAGTTTGCAGTATTTTTTATATCAATCACCTGTATAGAAACCTTGAAATATTTGGGGGAAAAAAACAACATTGATTTTCATTACTCTGCCAATGTGCTTCTAGCTAAGGAGCAGGAGTGAAAAGAGAGCGAGAAGAGAAAGGAAAAATCCAGAAGACTAGATTTAAGTCCCTCGAAGTAGAAATGAGAACCTCGTTTCTTGTTTCTGTCTGTTATGCCACTTACACCTCTATACTAATATGAGTGCCCCTCCGCCATCTTTGTCCTGGCTCTGGGGAAATTAAGTTTGCTCTGTCCTCTTAAGGCACAGGGAGGCTCCCCTTCCGTAGTCTTGCTACCTTCCTCAGTGTCCAGGGCCCCACCCTCCATTTAAGAGGATTATGAGTATCTTGGGCCATTGAGAAGTAGTCCAGAATAATTTGGATGGGGCCGAGATAAGCTTTGGGCAGACACAGGAGACACTCCTGATGGAGAGTCAGCAAAGTGAGAGGTTCTCATCATAGGGCACCTGAAACGAGCCTGAAACGGCTCTTTGCCTCTATCAGTGCATAGGCAGTGGTAACTGATGCTGTGGATTCTGTTTCAGATCCTGAGACTCTGGCAAAGGCAGTGGATAGAGTGGACCGGATTGGTGGCGGCACCTTGTTTTATTTATTTTTTTCTTACCAAACTCTGGCTTCCATCACCTGCACCTTTTTTCTCTTTCTTTTAAGCTGTGAAATGCTCATCTTTTTAGAGAATAGAAGACCTAGACCTCTTCTATGCTTCCCAAGTTATGTTTATGGCATTTACTTTGTGCTACTATCTATTTTCTTTCTAGTATTAAGTGTTGTTATATGTGGAAAAAAGAGGACGGGGATACCTCTGAGCTAAACAGGATAGGAAATAGGCTACTTCAAAGAAGTTTTACAATCTCAATTAGAAACATTGAAATGCCATTTGAATACAAAATAATATACAAATGTTTTGGTAAAGCCTATCTTTTAAAATATATTATTTAAATAAAAAATAAGATGGTATAATTATGCAGTCCAATATTGTACAGACTTTTAGTTTATAATAGAATTCGCATTAAAGATTATTGTTACTAATTAATTAAAAATTCCATATTTTTTACTTGTTATTGGGTATTATTTATCTTATATAAAAGAATAGTTATTTTAGATTGCTATTATATGATTAATTGCATTAAACCAATATATGTGTTCAATTTACCTTAAAAAATGAACTGTGTGAAATATCCAACATCGTTCTTGAAAATTAAGAATGGAAACTACAAAACTATTTAGTAAATACAAAGACCAAACACATCTTTGAATTAAGGAATGTCTAGATAAAAAAGAATGTCAGATGAATAAAAAGGGAGGAAGGAAAATAGGAAATGGGTGGATAGAAAAGCATGTAAAATGGATGGAAGATTCTGAGATGAGTTGGAAGCAGAGAAACAGAAACACACATACTTAACCTTAATATAGATGGAAGGAGACAGAAGACAGTGAATGATCCACACATACACAGTGGGTTTAGCTCAGTGCCTGATGCACATTAGAAACTCAGCACATGCTTATTGAATGAGAGAATGAAAGAAATACAGACAGAGAAAAATAACGTCATAAAATAAAAGGATCAATGCTGTGACCTTTTATAATATTGTAACTGAAGACTTAAATCCTGATGTGATTTTGCAGATACTCTCTAGGCATAAATGCCTTTCAGTGTTTGAAATACAGTCTGGTTTATATAAAAGATTGTGCTTGTTTAATTCTAGTCAAGTGTTGACAATTTCTGCTGTTAGAACAATACATGTGTAATTTAAGACAGAAGATATTTCAGAACTTTTTAAAGAGTATAGCACAAAACAGTGTCTATAGTTAGACACGCTCAGGAATCCCATTATGTCAATGCATTGTTCTCTACTAATCATGATTTTATTATTTTCACAGGAATACATTAAAATTACTATTTCTCCCTGGAATACAAAATTATTGGTAAGGCAATTATTGGTAAGGTCAACCTTGTCCAAAAAGTTGTCATAAGAGTAAATGCCCAAACATTGAGATGTGGTAATATAAATAGTGTTATGCCAACTTAGTTGAATTGTAAAGACTATGTAATCCATTACAAACATTCTTACAAAGAATGATGTTACAAATATGTATGAGAATGAATACAAATGCACAGGATTGGGAGAAAAATTAGAAAAATTAAGTATGTGGGGCCAGGTGCAGTGGCTCACGCCTGTAATCCCAGCACTTTGGGAGGCCGAGGCAGGAGGATCATGAGGTCATAAGATCGAGACCATCCTGGCTAACACGGTGAAACCCCGTCTCTACTAAAAATACAAAAACAAAATTAGGTGGGCGTGGTGGCGGGCGCCTGTGGTCCCAGCTACTCGGGAGTCTGAGGCAGGAGAATGGCGTGAACACGGGAGGCGGAGCTTGCAGCAGTGAGCCGAGATCGTGCCACTGCACTCCAGCCTGGGTGACAGATCGAGACTCTGTCTCAAAAAAAAAAAAAGAAAAATTAAGTATGTAATTTATTTAAGTGTAATATATGAATTTTCATATTTTTATTTTGGACTGACATGTTTGTTATATAAAAAGTAAAAGATTTTCCAAGATCATTCACAAAATTTATTTTCCATGCATAAATTTCCCAAAGTTGACATTTGCTATATGGTGCAGTTCTTTGAAAAATCCTGAAGTAAAATTATATATAAAATTAAATCTTTTTGGGCCAGCGCCGTGGCTCACGCCTGTAATCCCAGCACTTTGGGAGGCCGAGACAGGCAGATCATAAGGTCAGGAGATCGAGACCATCTTGGTTAACAGAGTGAAACCCCGTCTCTACTAAAAATACAAAAAAAGTAGCCAGGCGTGGTGGCGGGAGCCTGTAGTCCCAGCTACTCGGAGAGGCTGAGGCAGGAGAATGGCATAAACCCAGGAAGCGGAGCTTGCAGTGAGCTGAGATGGCACCACTGCGCTCCAGCCTGGGTGACAGAGCGAGACTCCGTCTCAAAAAAATAAAAATAAAATAAAATAAAATAAAACAAAAACATTTACCTGCAAGTGCATTTTCCAAGGTCTATTTTCTCTACTGAAATTATGGAGGAGCCAAGGTCAGGCATTTTCACACCCTATTCTTCCTTAGGTCATATTTTTGTTGTTTAAGGTTGTTATGTGATGGAGGAGATGGATGATAGGTGCTTCAGAGGTGAAAAGGAAAATTAATTTAAAACATCTCATCAATATCTCTTACACAAATTGTAAAGCTGTGTATTTTGTACTTCAATTATTGGTAACTAGTTAATCTAACCTTTCTGATTAGTTAAGGGCAGTGAGCTGGAGGCATTTGTTTTAAAAATCAATTTTTTTTCTCCTGAAATACGATTGAATTAAATAGTGCTTACAATTATCCAGGTATGGAATTAACATTACTTAAACATAAAACAGAAGATCTTTATACTATCAACAAAAGGGTGATAGTGATGGTGTCAGTGATATTAACAGACAGAATAGACACTAGGTCCAAATGGAGCCTTGGAAATATATTTTAAAATTATTAACTTCTCCAAAATGAAGTCCTTGACTTCAGTAAGTGTTAACAACTTCACCTTCGTTTATCAGTGCCACCTTTCCTCTCTAGTTTTCTGCCTTTTAGATATCTACTAGTATCTAAATTTTTTATTTTATATAATTTATTAATTTTTGTTTATCTTTTAGATATCTTTTATCTAACTATCTTTTAATAGTTCCAGAGATCACTGGATTCAATGAGAAATTGATTGCATCAGAATCCCCTCACAAACATATCTTTAAGATGAAGGGGAGGTGGGGAAAGTGCATTTGATTTTGTCCTATTGTTTAATTTTATTTATCTCTCTGATGAATTTTCATTCAATTTGAAAAATATACTTAGAGTTTTAAGAAAAATGTTATCTGATCTTAAATGTAAAACAAGTTAGGGTGAGCCTGGTAAAATGGAAAGCTGTAGAAGACATAGAAAACCAAAAGGAAAATAAAAGTTAACATAAATTTAACTAAGACAATTATTAACAAATAAAAATGTTTGATAATAGTTTTTCTGTTATTTTATATATAGTAGTCATGATGCAAAGATTACTTGGGTATAGTTAAGTAGTATCCAGCTCAGACCACTCAATTTAATCTTGCTGATTATCAATCTAGTATACTTTATAGACTGAGAATCTAGGTTATGCTTCATTTTCATCCATATTGTCTTAGGTGTTACATGAACAAACACGGATGTATTAGAGGAAAAAAATAAGTTGAGTCATATGAAATTCCTGAAGAATGTTAGTAATTCTACTCCAATGTCCACATATTTGAGTTGAAGTTTCACTTCCTTAATTAAAATATGAAAACATCCTGAATTTTGGTAGAATTGTCTTAGAATTCACATCCAAATCCTCCCTATCTAGTATGCAACTATTTGGCTATGTGCTCCAGGTTAACAGACTTCAGTTGTCTGTCTGCAATTATTCTTTGCCTTTTTCTGTTTTTTTTTTTTCTTTTTTTGTATTCTTATAATTAGTGGTCCTATTCAACAAAAATAAATGATTTTTCTTTTTTTTTTGAGACAGAGTCTCGCATTTTTTGCCCAGGCTGGAGTGCAATGGTGCGATCTTGGCTCACTGCAACTGCCTCTTCCTGGGCTCAAGCAATTCTCCTGTCTTTCAGGAGATTTTTTTAAATGATCTGGAAAAGTTAATTTTAACCATACAGGGGTTAGAATTTTACATATCTCTCTTCTGTCTTTAAAATCGAGGTTTTTTTTTTTCCTTTTTACTTGTCTGCCTTCTACTTGGCTACAGATATTTGAAAAGACAAGAAACTTTACTTGGGGGATGACACTTCTGATTGAGACACAATAGAAGTAGGCACTCTGGATGATATTGAATCTAGCAAGTGTTAAACAAAAAATGACATTTTTCTTTGGAGAGCACAGCCTGACCTGTAATTTGTAATTGCAAGTCTGTTATTTAACAAGTAATAGAAGTTTTTATTAACTTTGCTTCAGAAACGTACCAGTGAAAGCATTTTTTAAAAATATAAACCAAGTCTTTAAAAGAGTGCCCATTCTCTGAATGTTTTCTTTGAAAACTTATGAGCTGCTTTCATTAATCTTTTGTTTCTGGAAAATAATATGCATCTTATAAGATATATATAAATGCTGCTCAGCATTTTTAGAACATTGTCGTAGTAGGTTTGGCATGGTTTTTTATTTCTTACTTGTGGAGATTTAAAATATCTATGCCTAAACTCAATCCTTAGAAAATCTTATTTAATAGATCTGGGCTGGAGCCCAAAGAACTTGTATTGTTAAAAAGCTCCACAAGTAACTGCACCGTTGGGTTTGTGAAACACTGATATACATAATGCCAATAGCCCAAACATTTGGGGATCATTTTGTTATTACTTTTATTTATTAAATCAATCATCATGTATTGTATGTGCTTAGCTTTATATATCTTTTATACATATACATGTGTGCAATTAAAATTGTACATTACTTTATATAACTTTAGGTGTATTTATCTTGCTGATTATTTTCTGACCACAGTGGGAGATAATTCTAATGGCCACAACAAATTATCACAAAATTGGTGACTTAACAAGAAATGTATTCTCTCACAGTTCTGTGAGAGAAGTGTCTTGGGTGTTATATGAGTAAATGTTTTGGAGGCCAGAAGTCCAAATTCAAGGTGTTGTCAGGGCCACATTCACTTCAAAGACTCTAAAAGGGAATCTTTCTTTGCATCTGATGGTGTTCCTCGGTTTGTGGCTGTATAACTCCAATTTCTGCCTCAGTCTTTATATGGTATTTCTCCCTGTGTGACTCTGTCTCAAACTTCCTATTCCTTTCTGTTATAAAGACACCGGTCATTGGACTCAGGGTCTATCCTCAATTCAAAATAATTTTATCTTGAGATACTTTATTTTTCATCAGTCATTTGAGCAATCCAAGGCTTTTTCAATAATTAAGCAAAATCAATGACTCATTTGCATAAAAATATCTGATTTATAAATCACTTATTTACATTTTGTCCAGTTTCTACTGCATAACCTAGATAATTAGCAGTATTTTTAAAATCCCTGTTTCTGCATAGGACCATGCAGAATGTGACACATAAAATTTGCCAGTGTATAGTTGCAGGATTGATATCAATTCAACAGATGATCTTTTTTCAAATTGCAGATACTGGGGAAACCAGATATTAATGAAATAAGTAAACAATGGTCCTGTAAAACTATAGGTAAAAAATAGACAAACCACCAAGTCAATTTCATTTGTGAAGTTGTTATCTTATACATCATTAGTAGAGATGCTCATCATTTCCTCCCTGCTACACCATTTTAGAGATGATACCTCATTATTGATGTGGATAATTACACTAGCAGAGAGAAGCTGAGCATTTCTGGGTCACTCAGATTATATATCTGCCTCAGTTTTAGCTGCTATAATGGAATAGCATAGACTGAGTGGCTTAAACAACAAACACTAATTTCTCATGGTTTTGGAGGCTAAAAGCCCAAGACAAGGTTGCCAGTATAGTTGGTTCTTTGGTGAAAGCCCTCCTTCTGGTTCTTGCTGTATCCTCACATGGAGAGAAATAGCTCTAGTCCCTTAATCTCCTTATAAGGGCACTAATCTCAGTATGGGGTGCCACCCTCATGATGTCATCTAAGTCTAATTAACTCCCAAAGTCCCCACCTCCTAATACCATCACATTGGGCATTAGGGCTTCAGTATATGGATTTCTAGGGGAACACAAAAGTCCATGGCAGTCTCCAAGAAATTTGAAAGTAACCTCCAGGTACTGAATCAGTTCAATGGGGTTAGGTACTGAGACTGAGATATCATAGTGAGGTCAGGCCAGGTTAGATGACCTGGCAACACAGAGTCACTTGAAAAGTAATGGAGAAGCAAAGAATAAGTACTTTATTCAATCTACTGTTGATGGTCACCTAGGTTGATTTTATATCTTTTCTATTGTGAATAAACATCATAGAATATTATGCAGCCATAAAAAAGAACAAAATCGTGTCCTTTGCAGCAACATGGATGCAGCTGGATGCCATTATTCTAGTGAATTAACACAGGAACAGAAAACCAAATACCACTTGTTCTCACTTGTAAGTGGGAGCTTAACACTGGGTATACATGGACATAAAGATGGTAAAAATAGAAACGGAGGACCACTGGAAGGGAAAGGGAGAGAGGGAAGCAACGGCTGGTAAACTAACTATTGGGTACTATGCTCAGTATCTGGGTTATGGGATCATTTGTACCCCAGACTTCAGCATTATGCAATATGCCCAGGTAACAAACATGCACATGTACCCACTGAACCTAAAATAGAAGTTAAAAAAAAAATGAATCTTTTGCAGAGGCAAATGGGATCCACAAACACAAACATATGCATAGTCATGAACACATGAGCAGGCATGAGATTCCATGAGATGTGAGAGAGAGTAGCTGCCTAACAGTGCATCAGTTCCAGTGAGATCTCACATGGCCTACTGCAATTGAGACTTTTGAGATGTTCTTAGATCCTTACCCCAAATCTGCTTTAAGCTAGTTTCTGTTCAGCAACCAAACTATTCTCAAGACCAACTTTGATACCCAAAGTGCAAACTCTCAGGAGTTGCAAATAGATGAAAATAATCACTTAAAATTTTTTAAAATAATATCAATAAAAATGGGTTTAATACCTTGACATTATCATGGTTACTTGAAGTTAATGGTGAATATCGTTACCAGTAGTAAGTCCTGCTGGCTGCATTAAAAGATACAAGTCCTATACAAAGCATACAAGTGGAAGCAAATAGATGCTTATTTATAAAGTGATTGAAACAGGCTTGCTCACGAGGAAGCTGAATACTTCTGCACACATTTTCCCAGTGTGGTTTCTTTTCAAAATATTATTCACAAATAGTAAAATGTTAATTTTTGTTCTGTTTATATGAAATAATCACAGCTCCTTTCTTCTAATAATAATATAAATATAATAGTAAGTGCCATTTATTATTGGAAGCTGACTGAGTGCCAGGTCCTGAAAGTGTACTAGGTCATGAACACTCTAAAGTATTCTCTGATCAGTATTACTACTGTTCACTCTTACCAGATGAAGAAACAGATTAAGAGATTTAAATACTAACCTAGGGACAAAGGTAAGGTATGATAGAGCTAGGATATCAACCCAGGAGGGTAATTGCAAATTCTGTACAGCACTGCCTCACCAATATCATTGTACTTTAATAGCAATTCACATCAATATCCTTCTTGGATTTTACTGAAATTACATTCCAGAATAAAAATGAAAACACCATTCAACTAGCCCCATGTTTCAAATACTTAGAGTAAATCTGGGAAACATAGAGTTAGAAGAGGCTATAGAAAACATCAGCTCCCACTCCACATCTCTTTCATGGGATTAATCAAAGGGAGGGTATGACTTAATCTTATGTTTGATTGTTAATAACAACTCATAGTGTGTTTTTGTAAATAAAATTGCTGCTATTAATTTAAATGTTATGCCGTCTCATAGACTAAAAGCTTCTCTAATAAACATGTGGAAATAGCTCTGTGAGTTCTTGGCCTAAACTTACCATATAACCTTGAGCACACCCAATAATTTTTGTGGGTCACTGTTCTTTAGGTGTAAAATAAGAATAATTTTACTAATCTTGCTTAGGTTTTGTGAAGATTAATGAGTTAATCACATCTAGAACACAGTCTGTAATTCTTCGATGACAGGGACATGAAAAATGTTCAGTACAATATTAAGACCAAGAAAGAAGGCTGTGTTTATCATGCACAGTGTCCAGTGAATGGGCTGCCATAGGGGTTAGGATTAAGTTCTTTATATTTTAATATTACAGATGGGAATAAACTGCACAAAATGACCAGAGCCTGCAGAATGGTTAAGTGGCTGGAAGGGGATATATTTATCATTCTGAGTAACAAACTGCACTGCAGAGTGCTCAGATCCTAACCTCGCCTATGCCACTTACTAGCAAACTAACACTAAACAAGTTGCTTTACCTTTCTGAACCTTGGATTCTATAGCTGTAAAATAATAAGAAGAAGAACATCTATTTCACATGATACTTATTTCATATCCATTCATTATATACCATATGTCAGTTACTATTGGGTGCTTGAGACACAGAGAGGGACAGAAAAAGTCATTTCCCTAATGAAACTTGCATTCTAAAGAAAACAGACAATACATAATGCAAAAATAAGCAAACAATCTATTTTCAGGAAATTATAAAGACTACAAGAGAAATAAGGCAAGATAAGGGGATGGAAGAATGATGTGGGGTAGGACATAGAACTTACATATGATCATAGTGGCCTGAATGATACAAAGAGAAGCCATATGAGGACCTGGCGATGGACCATTTCAGACAGAGGAGACATTATAGGAAAGGCTCTGAGGCAGGCAGGAACTTGGCAAGTTTGTGGAAAAGCAAAATGGCTAGTGTAGTCAGAGCAGCATGTGAGAGGGAAATTCTGGAAGCTGAATGTATAGTGGTGGCTAAGAGTCCTATTGCATAGGGCCTTCTGCTCCTCATAAAGACTTCCTGTTTTATTATAGGTGTTGTTAGAAGCCCTTCATAGGTTTTAACACAAGAATGAAGGTTTATCAAGATCTGTGTGGTTGCTGAGTTGAGAATAGGCACAGGAGAACAAGAATGAAAACAGAGAAACCCGTACTGAATTGCTGTAGTGATTCAAATGAGGTATGATAGTGAATTGGACTGGGGAGCAGTTAGAGGAGGTAAAAGGTAACTTTAAGACACGGAGGGTACTTTGAAGGTTGAGTAGACAGTTTGTTCTGAGGGATTGTAAAGAGTGGAGTAAAAGAAAAAGAGAAATCCAGTACAGTGCTTAGGGTTTTTGTCTTGAGCCTACGAGGAAACTATAACTTAAAATAAATACATAAAAGTTTACCAATGTCAAAACAAATAAGAACATGCCAAATTCTCAATATGAGGCAAGCATGACAAAAGAAGACCCATGCTGGTAAAAATGCAAGTACTGGAGTGCTTGGGGGATCATACAAAGCAACTTGAATTCTTCCAAACACATAGGTACACCATAGCAATCATTTGTAAGAATCGATTAAAGAATGGACATGCTAATTACGTAACATGAAAAACACTTCAGCCATATAAAACTTTCTTATAGTTTGTACCCTGAATTGTTAAATTGAAGTTGAGACTTCAAAACAAATAAAAGAACATATTTGTAAAGATTAGATAGGGAGAAAATTGAAAAACAAAGAAAGTTCAAACTCTCAACCAATAACCTGGTTTATAAAATATCATTTATTCTATAGCTGGTAGATGTCATATCGACATCTGCTAACTGGGAAAATGCATCGAGCTGTCTGTAGTTTTAACGTCTAGTCCAAAAGACCATACATGATTTTATATGTACATATATAAAATGTACATATATGTACATCAATATATGTATATTATATATGCATATATAAATATATGCATATATACACATATATATGCATATATATGTATTTATATATTTATATACATATATGTATATAATTTATATATATTTTTATATATTTATATACATATATTATTTATATTTATTTATATATTTATTTATATATTTATTTATATTATATATTTATTTATTATATTTATTATATATTTATTCATATATGCATATACTTATGCATATGTAATATATGAATATGTATATATAATATACATGAATGAAAAGGACAGCATAAGTCATGGATATATAAATATATATTATATATGTACACATATAATCATATATCTGTAGTTTTTGAGACCTAGTTCAATGGACCATACATGATTTTATATATATATATATGAATGAATGAGTGTATGTATATATAACATATAACATATGTATATGTATATATATAACATATTGAGTGTGTGTGTGTGTGTGTGTGTGTATATATATATACATATATATATACATGTATGAATGAAAAGGCCAGCAAATCGCAACTGAACGGTAGAGTTGGATTTAATCACAGGCATACAAAAGAATTAATATAGTGAGTAAGTGCATATTTGCAATGCAATCAGAAAACAAATTCCCACATTGAAAATAAACAAAGAAACAGAGAGACAAGAAAGACACATGCATGCACATACACACACACACACACACACACACACATACAGAGAAGAAAAAAGAAGGGAAGAAGGGAAAGTGAGAGGGAGAAAGGAAGGAAGGAAGAAAGGGAGAGAGGGAGGAAAATACAGCTTTGGTTTATAAACACAGAAATGATTTTTAATGGATAAGAATGCTAGTCTCTCTCTTTACATAAAAACATCTGAAACATACTCTTCTGCTTTTGAGATAGCATGATAATCAGAGAAGATATGGTTTAGCAGGAAAAAGATTAAGAGAAACTAAGAGTAGTACATAAAATGAAGAAGGAACATATCCACAGAGAATTGGCTTCTGTCTCAAAAATTTTCCCAAGTTGTACAGAAATTTAATAGTTCAATAAATTCCAGAACAATGTGAAAATTATACACAGACATGGAAGTAGATGGTGAACAGCAATCCTGCAACACATGCAAGCAGATGAACAGGTAAAAGATCTACTAGAGTGTGGGAATAAATTTGCATGAAGTATGAACGTCGAAGAGTTTTTCTTCAATATGATCATTGTATGTGCCTTGACAAATGATTTACTAGTCTCTCATGATTTGATGTGCCATTATGGATAAAGATATTTACAGATAATTTACATCTCTTATGGAAATAATTTCCCTTCTAGTACTTGTGAGTGGGAGCAATATTTGTAAATAACAACAATTAAATATTGAAAGCTATCATTTCTTTTTCCTGAAAACTTAGGACTAAAATTCTATAAATGTCCTCTTATGATAGAAAAATTAGAGTTCTTCATATTATAAATTAAATATTGAGGTTACATAGTAGATAACAATCATAAATTCTGGCTCCCATCTTGGCTTTTTACTTCTGCTTTAAGAATACAGAATTAGTGAACATTCTCGAGTGACATGGAAGTGATACTTTATCATAAAAATGCTTTATTTATTGTATACACTATTAGAAACTTTGCTATTTATTTTTATTAAAATGTTCTTTGATTATTTCCAAGAGCCAACAATCTATTACATTTTCACATTTGGGTTAAGGACCCCTATAGTCGGCTGAGGGTCCATTCTTCCAATTTAAGTGATTCTTATAAATGGAAATGGAAGTTTAGTGTGTGCAAAAGATGTGAAAAATAATATTGCTTATATGTGCTGTACCCACATTTTAACTTTTACTCAACTGAGGGTGTATTTCTGATTCTTCCACTGAGGACATTTTATGACAATCAAAGAATATGAGCAAGCATATAATTTTATATATTCCTTCTTAGAGGTAGTCCTGGTTCAGTGTAAGCTGGAAGCTGGTGTTCATTTATATAGATAATTTATATGGAGGGCATGGGATAGACATGTGAGAAGAATGTTTTCTGAAGGTATTGTTTGAGGCAAAATAAAAGGTGGGAGTGGAAGACAGACAGAAATAGAAGGAACAGCATGTAGTCCAAGCCTGGATTCAGGGACTTGTTTGACTATACCAGGAAGAGAGGCATTTTCACCATTTCCATAAGAGTCAGTGTGACTCAGGTTCAGTGAAGAATTGACGGAATGTAGCAAAGTTTTGTGACTCCTAACCCTCATGCTTTGCTTTGGGTAAAAATGGGCAAAGTATGCCCTGGGAAAGGTAGTGTTATTCTTGGGGAATCCATGGTAAGCAAGGAGACCATGACAAGGTACAAGGGAACAAAGACCTTGGCAGGAAAGAAGGAGCAGCACTGGGAGGAAACAGCATCCAGGCATTATTGTCTCATAAACTGGTTATTCAGCACCTCCCAGGTGCCCAGTGATAAACTAGGGGCAAGAGATAAAGCAATGAATGCAACATATTAAATGTATGCTCTGAAAGGGTTTATCTCTCCATAAAGGGAGAAGGAATACAGATAAATAAAATGTGTACATACATATAACATAATAGTATAAAGACAGGACCGTGTATTCTTTGATAACATAAAAGGAGCAAGTAGTGTTGGCAAGGATGTGGAGAAAAGGGAACCCTTATACACTGTTTGTGAGACTATTAATTGGTACAGCCATTATGGAAAGTAGTATTAAGGTTCTTCAAAAAATTTAAAAAAGAACCACTATATGATCCAGCAATCCCACTCCTGGGTACATACCCAAAGCAAATAATATCACTATCTCAAGATATGCACACGTTCACTGAAGCATTATTCACAGTAGCCAAGATATGGAACCCATCTAAGTGTCTGTCAACAGATGAATGAATAAAAATGGAATACTATTAAATCTTTAAAAAGAAGGAATTCCTATCATTTGCATTAACGTGGATGAACCTAGAAGGCATTATGTTACAATACATAAGCAGGCACAGAAAGACAAATACTGTATGATCTCACACATATGTCAAATCTAAAGAATCAAAGTTGAGAACAGAGAAGTAGTCAGGTGCTAGATCACAAAGCTGGACAAAGCTTAGAAAGGAGGTTGCCTTTATCCACAGGAGAATTAGAAGCCGTTGAATGGTTTTAATGAAAAGCGGTGAATTGGTTAGATTTGTATTTTAGAAAGACAACTCCGAATGCAGTTTTGAGAATGTTTTGGGAGGAGGTTAAGAGCAAGAAATCAGGATACAGGTTGCTTTAATAAGAGCATAGGAGCAAAATGATGATCCGCAAATACTCGTGTAACACAAGGAGTCTCACCGAGACTGGATAACCCAGCACCACAGCCACAAGATGCTGGGAGCCACTTCTGCCACTGTCAGTGCTGGAATGACTTCTATTCCATCTCCTGCTTCTTCGGGTCACTCATTCCAGACTCAGAGGCCCTTGGTTTCTGCCCATTTTTAAAGCTTGTTTCTTCAGCCTTCCTATTGACAATGAAATTGGAGATTGAGATGCAGAGGAATGAGTAGATTTGAGATAATAGCAAGTGGAGTGAGCATGATTTGGTAATTAGATGGTAGGGAGGAAGAGGAGAAAAAAAAAGTAAAAGAAAAAGAGGCAGGTTTGGTGTGGCAACTCTGACTTTGGGCCATGTCAATGAGTTAAGCATGGAAGGTTTGAGGAAATGCATAGTTGGTTTGGACGCTGTAGTTAACCTTCATCATTTCGTTTGTCTATCATCTGAATACAGAATAGAGGGGAATCTCTAGACGGAAAGAAAACATAGGAGCAATGGGGGGCAGATATTCTTTCTCTCAGTTGCTTGTCAGCTACAGCCTGGGTGAATGACTTGAACTCAGCCAACTAGATGCTGCCTCTGAATCTGGAATTAGAGATTATTTGACAGTGTCAGATCCTGGAAGATATCAAGATATATTAGGATTGAAATGTGGCACTTGCTTTTAAAACAGTTTCTCAACCTCAGCACATTTTGGACTCAGTAATTCTTTATTTTGAGGAACTGTTCTGTCCATTGTGGGATGTTTAGCAGCTTCCTTGGCCTCTACCCACTAGATGCCAGTAGTATGCCTCGGTTGTGACAAAATGTCTTCAGCCATTGCCAGATGTCTCAGGGGGAAAAAAAAAAATCCCTGATTATTTGTTTGGCAAGAGTAGTTCCAGTGGCACAATTGAGATGGAAGCCAGACAGCAATGAGCTTAGGAGTGAGGTAGAGAAGAGGGCAGCCGTATGGTTACTGCAGATCACTCTTTAAAACTGTTAGATGAAAAGTACAGCTGAGCTATAGAATGGTAGCTTGAAGGGAGAAGAAACATGAGCATGCTTAAATGTGAATGAGGAAGCCAACACAGGAGGAGAAGGATGCAGAAGAGGGGATAATTCATATTTTAATGGCCCTAAAAAGATGAGAGGTGCTGCACACTAATAAATGCTACTCAAGTCAGGTCCAAGAACTGGTCTTGATTCATCAACTGTTTGTTACTGATTTGTGAGGTGAGGTACAGAAATTGAAAATAAGCATTCAGAAACTTTTATACTAATTTTACACAGTCATTTTGTATTAGTCGAGCCTAATAAAAATGTCAGCTTGTATTGATTGAGAATTTTAAAAATTTGTTCTTTAAAGATAATTTGAGGAACACTGCTCTAAAGCGCAGGTAGAAAGATTACACTCACATAAAAGCGACAAATACTTCATTGTAAGCCAGGAGAAGGAGAAAAGGGCAGTACGAGAAAAAGAAAGTAGTATTAGTTTCCTTTTCCTTTTTTTAAATAAAGACATAATAATTGTAAGTATTTTGGAGTAAAGTTAGATGTTTTGATACATATATACATTGTAGAATGATCAAATCCAGGTATTTAGCATTTTTAAAATTGCAAACACTCATTTCTTTGTGATAAGAACAAAATCCTCTCGTAGCTATTTTAAAGTGAAGCATGCAATATTGTTAACTTTACTCACCCTTCTTCTGTCTCTATTTTCTTTGCAAAGTCAGACAAAATATCATCCACTAAAAGTTAGATGGGAAGTGGTTGATTCAAAGGTTTCAGAAAATGGAGCACGGAAAAATATGCTGTGAGGTATGGGAGAGTGTCCTGACCAGAGGAACACAGAAAAATGTCTGGTTATTGAATACTCATGAGTGGTCAGATCTATGCATCTCCATTGCTGCCAAACAAGATGCCGGGGAAGATTTCCAGAAATAGTTTGGGGAAATGTTTGTAGGGTGGGATGCCATGTGTGAGCAAGTGGGAGACAATGTGCCCAAAATATTTGGTGAATACATGCTAAGGTAACATTAGTTCATAACAGGCTGGTAAGGAGGGGGAAATTTTTAAAGATTATTTTAAATATTTATACTTAAACATATTACACGTCAGATCAGTGGATAGTATTCAGATGTTTTAGTTTATCAAGCCTTCTGAGAAAACCATTTTAGACACATTTATAATGTAAAAACTGAAGTCTGAGAGATTAAGTCTCCTTGTAATCATGTAGTAAACTAGAGTAAAATTGGGACCAGATTTTAGATTTCTAATTCCCTATCGTTGACTCTTTTTTAACTCTATAAAAGCATCAAAAAAGACATGTAAAAACTCCCATTATACTGTAACAAAATAAAGACACATGTTCTTTTCAATAAGAGAGAGTTTCTGGGATGTCTGTGAGTTTTATCAGCATGTTTTTTTTTTTTTTTTCAGATTGAGCATTTTGTCTAGTGTTTCAAATACAAAAGTACACCTGTGAATCAGCTTTAGAATATTAAGTTCATTGTCTTCTAAGAATGCAATTTTACAATAGATTTGACTGCTATTCTTCTCGTGTACGTACAGTCAGAGGCACATAATAATGATAATAACACCTTACGTTTATGTACTGCTTCACAGTTTCCTAAGTGCTTTCATGTACATTATCTTATATGAGCTTCGTAATAGTTCAGTGAATATATTTATTGGTGCTTTGTTTTATTCATGCTGCCATATTGACATTAGTCCTACATATTCTGTTTATTCAGATGGTTGGTTAGCTATACAAAGCTTTAATCAGACAAACAGAAAGATACAGAGCAAAGAGCACTAAAATGTTATTTATAATTCTGAATTGCTTGGTTTCCTTTTTTTATTTGGTTAAATCATCAAAAATGTACCTTTAACCTATTTAGGAATAGCAGTATTTAAATATATAATCTTTGTATCTAGTCAATGTGCTCCAGATCATTAACAGGGTAATGAATGAGTATTTTAAAATTGCAAGCTATTTTAAGGTATTATTTGTGAATTTGTAACAGTAAGTATTTTAATAAGATTGAAAAATCTAAGAAAAATATATTTTGAAATTTTGTTTCTCATTATATAGAAAATCCATATTTACTTATAAATTTAAAGGAATATAGAATTTAATTAAATGATTGCCTTTTAATATTAGTTACACTACACAAAGATGCTTCATTTGCATTAAAAAGGTGTACAATAATATGCTATAACTCTAAAGTTATTCACAATTTATCCTTTCTTTAAAAATCCAGAAAAAAATATGGTATCTTGAAAAATAACAGAGTATACCAATTTAAAGTTACTCTGTTTTAATTTTTAGGGTATTTAAATATTTATTTTACATAGAAATAACTTACTAATTTTTGTCCCTTTTTAAAAATTATAGGTTTCTAATAACAGTTTGAAGAGAAAGTTTTTTATTTATTTATTTATTTTATCTCATATTTCAGAGGAAAATATTTTTGAGCAGAGTAAACTAAAAATAAAAGTCAAATCAATCTCCACATTTCCTTTATTTATTGATGTATGTGTTATATAGTGTGGTCTCATGGTATTTGTATGACATGTGTAGTATTGAAAAATGGCTAACAAATACAATGAGAAATGTTGATTTGTCATCAAAATATATCTTTCGTATTTGTCACACTGAATATTGTTGCCTATACTCTTAGGCTGTTTTAGAAAGTTATCGTTCTTTCTGTAGAACAGTATAAAAAGTAGCAACTCCACTTTTTAAAAAATTGCCTATACATTATAAATTTTTAAAATTATTAAATTATTTAGACCTCTATCAAAATTGTATTCCAAAATATTACATTATAAAATTAACTCTAGTAAATTGTAGATATATTGGAATAATATTAAACAGAATTTGACACTTTTGGAAATCAGTTGCTTGTGATTGTATCTCATTAATAGGAAAACATATACATTATTTTGCTATTTTGAATTTATTATCAGTGTGGAAAAGAGCTAAATTTTAGTCATTAGTAAAATAGAAAAGCTTTCTTTTGATAATCTCTTAGCATCATGCTAATTAGGTTGAACTATCCTAGAAAATATATTAATTGAAGGCAGTAGCTAGGCAGCTTAATATCTGCCCTCAAAATTTGATAGAATAGATATAATAGGTGTCATGAGGCATAACTAATCACCTAATGTAAAAAAACAAATAATGAACTACGTTGTAAATATTCTGAATACTCTAATTGTTTCTTCCTAAGCAAATTCACATTATTATAGAAAATTGTAATACATTTAGATAAAATTCCATAATATATTTCAATTGTACTCATCAACATATTTAGTGAGATATTCTTTTAGTATACTTTAAAATTCACATAAATTAAAAGGAGTTTTTAAAGAGATTGTGAAAAGTGACAGCACTGTGGAAACATACAATTACACTAAATTTTTATCTTTCCTTTGACAACAAATCTCTCTTGAATCCATTCAGGATTTTAAAACAATCTGTCACCCATCTTTGACCATATGGACTAAACTTGATATCCACCAATAGACACTGATGCCTGCAAGTCAACAGCATCAAGAGTGGTAAAGACAGTTCTGCAAAAGATGAAATGTTTTTAATGTGGTAAGAAGACAAAACTGTTACTGCTTTGTGGGTAATACATATAAAATATAACACTTAGTATTTGAGAAATATACAGATGAGAAAAATTAGCTACCATCTTTTGTTCTCATTCTTTTAATTTATTTAAGCTTTTGCAAAAGGAATAATCCTATATATTTATATATGTTAATCAAGAGACCACCTTTAAACATCTGGCCAATGTCAAAATTTAAACAATGCAACAATTATTTTGGGGACAAAATTGATTCCATTGCTGTTCTGTTACTTATTGTACTAGCTATAAAAGAACAGATGTTTGACATATATAAATTTATTTTAATAGTTTCATTAGGTCTTTATCTGCAGTTTGTCAGTGTGGCACTACAGATATATTCAACCATCTGTTCCTTGGGCCTGTGCTTCATGTAACTTACAGGAGTGTATTAATTTTATTGGATCAGTCATTAATCAATCAGAAGTTTGTTTGCCCTGCAGTGTTCCCAAAAGACAGAATTCATCAGAAAAAAAAAAGACACTCACTAGCTTGTTAAATAACCTTTTCATTTTTAATGTAATTTCTCCTATGTAGTTAACAGTCACAGATTTTGAAAAAGCATATTACAGAAGAGTTTTTGGTTTCTAAACCAAAATTCATTTACCTCAGAGCTTCCATGAGCATTACTCAGAAATATCCATAGACAGTATTTTTAAGAATTTGTTTTTTTTTCTGACAAAAGGAGTGATACAAATTTACATCTATGTTATCACTTTTGCACCTATTTTTGAAATGATACATTGTGAAACATTTTTAGAGTACTATGAATTTGTGACTGGAAAAATTTAAATGTTTGAGATGGTGATGTTTGCCACAAAGGCTCATAATCTCAGTTCCGCAGACTGCAAATGAGCCACCACCAGAAACAGCATCAGCCCCCTCAGTAACTGGGTTATTGCCCAGAATTAGGTAAAATGGATCCTATCTTTCAAAAATTCATTGCCAACACTTAGAGAATTACCTTAGGGTGGCAGTCCCTTTTCTTGTGTAGCTCAAATATCTCTGTATCCTTCAGCCTTCTGAGGTTGCTGTTTGCTTTAGCGTTCTAAGATGCTGCCTTGTATCTCCCGGCCTCATGCTGTAGAAAGTCTCATCTAATATTTTAGTGTTTCCTAGGGTGTCATCTCTACTGGGTCAGTCTAGCCTGACTTGCTTCCTACCTGTTATTACTTCTGCCCCTTAAGATGCTAATTGTTTTGCGTGTTTCTTCAAATCAGTCAGAATGCTCTTCAGATTCTTTTATTCTCACAAAGTTTTACTAATACGAAGTTATTTTTTTAAATCAACTTTTCCTAAAGGTCAGTTTGAGAGTAACAGAAGAGGATTACAAGCAATAATATACAGTGGAATAGTAAATATTACCACCCTAAAATGCAATCCAAAACTTCTGGAAATTTCTACTCTTAAGTCCTAACTCTTACTTAGGTGTTTTCTTGAGTTGCTAAATATCTTTCTCTCCAGAAATCCCTCCTCCAAGTGCTAAAATCCCTAAAATCCCATTTCTTTTGTTTTCTTTTTTTTTTTTTAATTTATTTTTTGAGATGGAGTTTCACTCTTGTCGCCCAGGCTGGAGTTCAGTGCTGCTATCTTGGCTCACTGCAACCTCCACCTCCCCAGGTTCAAGTGATTCTCCTGCCTTAGCTTCCTGAGCAGCTAGGATTACAAATGTGTGCCACAACGCCTGGCTAATGTTTATATTTTTAGTAGAGATGCGGTTTCACCATGTTGGCCAGGCTGGTCTTGAACTCCTGACCTCAGATGATCCACCTGCCTAGGCATCCCAAAGTGCTGGGATTGCAGGCGTAAGCCACCACGTCCGGCCCCCATTTCTTTCGAATGTAGAGTTGTGCACTTCTTTACTTCACCCACTCTAAGCTCAGGATCTGATTTTACACTACCCAAAACTAATGAAGTTGCTCTGTTAAGCAAACAATTATTTATTTTAGGTGCTTACCCTTCAGCATTAATAAATGTCAGAAGCTTTGATATTTACTTATTTCATTTCTCAAATTCTTAAGCAGTTCTGCCACATGCCAGTCTCTATAAATGATAAAGATTTCTTTTCACTCTGCTAGAGCAAGACTTTGTGGTTTTACTATATAATACATTCACAAGTTTGCAGAGTCTAGCATTAGGCAGATTTGCTATCTACCTTTGAGAAATTCACTTACCTTTTCTAAGCTTCTGTTTCCTTCTCATTAAAACAAGCAAAGTATATAACTTTTAAGATTGATGAGAAACTAAAAATACTAAATGAAATGCAAAATCTCAGTAATGGGATCTCTCTCTCTTTTTGTCTCTTCTCCCGCTCTCTTTCTGTATTTTCTCAGTAGAGGTGTCATTTTACTAATTGGAACTATTTTATTCATCTTAGACATTATATTTCTAATTTCCCAAATGCACAGGGTGTCCTTATTCACAGTACAATAAATTATTGAACCAGTCTGATCCATAGCCTGAGAAAACACCTTCACTGGCTGGGTGTGGTGGCTCATGCCTGTAATCCCAGCACTTTGAGAGGCTGGGGTGGGTGAATAGCCTGAGGTCAGGAGATCGAGACCAGCCTGACCAACATGGCAAAACTCCATCTGTGCTAGCAATACAAAATGAGCCGGTTGTGGTGGCACATGCCTGTAATCCCAGCTACTTTGGAGGCTGAGGCAGGAGAATCACTTGAACCCAGGAGATGGAGGTTGCAGTGAGCCAAGATCACGTCATTGCACTCCAGCCTGGGCAACAAGAGCAAAACTCTGTCTCAAAAAAAAAAAAAAAACAGAAAGAAAGAGGAAGGAAGGAAGGAAGGAGAGAGAGAGAGAAAGAAGAGAGAAAAAGAAAGAAAGAGAAAGAAAGAAAGGAAAGAAAAAGAAAGAAAGAGAAAAAGAAAGAGAAAGAAAGAAAGAAGAAAGAAAGAAAGAAAGAAAGAAAGAGAAGAAAGAAAGAAAGAAGAAAGAAAGAAAGAAAGAAAGAAAGAAAGAAAGAAAGAAAGAAAGAAAGAAAGAAAAAGAAAGAAAGAAAGAAAGAAAAGAAAGAAAAGAAAGAAAGAAAGACAAACCACTGTCTTCAACTTTGGTTCCTGCCTTCCTTGATTGCTTGGAGCCAGTTTTTGGTCTCTGTGTTAAAAAACCTACTCAAGCTCTGAAATTTTAAATTCTTCAGGAAGAAGGAGACTTTTAAAATTTATCTTCTCTCCAATTAACTGCCATTTTTCCCCTTTCTTTTGTTCCTCTTTATAATAGTTGAATTTCTACTTATATCTCCTTAGCTTGTAATTTTTAATTACTGTCAGATGGAAGCTCGGGATTAATTAATCTCACCAGATGGCCCTTTGAAACTCATGAATATTATATTTAAGGCATTATCCTTGCTCATAAGACAACTCTAGTAATAATATTTAGTGCTGTATCCCTGGTTCTGAGTCTCTATTTCCCCCAGCTTAAAGTTGGATTTAGGTCTTGATTAAGTGGCTTATAATTACTTCCATTTGCCTGTGAGCAAGAGTTGGTTAGCACACCGTGTCTTACTTTACACTCACATGGTATAGTTTTGCCAATAATTCTATGCTAATTGTTTTCAATTTCCCATATTTAAAAATTGGATGTAATTTAAGGACTCATATAGACTAATTTTAAAAAATAGAAGCATATGATAAATATATTCTAGAAAATCTCCTTGGATTATTATCTTATCAAATGCCTCATGAGCATAACCACTTTTTAGGAGGTAACCATTAGAGAGTGACATCAGCAAGATGGTGGGATAGAAGGTCCTACCTCTAGTTCTCCTCATAGAAATATCAACCAGCAACTAGTCACTGACAAGGATGCCTTTGTGAAAATCCCAGAACCTGAGGGTGAGGCATCGTTAAAACTGCAAAAAGCCCCGTAAAGCCACATTAGAAAAGTAAGAGGAACACTTTCCCTTTCACTGTGTTTTCCCTGCCCCAGGCTGGCACAGCACCACATGAGAGATTTCCTTAGGCCTAGAGTTTGTCCAGTGGGGAAAAGAGAGCCCAAGAACAATATACAGCTTCCCAAGCATATTGACGTGCCTCCTGGAAGGGCCACTTCTATCCTTCTTCACAGAGAGCACTGGGGGGACTAGACTACTTGGGGTCACATAGGAACAAAGAAAGGGGGTGGGTTTACAGCAGTCAGCACATGGATCTTGGCAGAGGCATTGTATCCCTGCAGGCAGTGTGATCTAGCCAGAATGCAACCAGTGGCTCTACCTACCCTCAGAGTTGATCCAGTAGTTCAGTACTCCCCAGCTGGGGTCCCTAGTCAGTGGTCCAGCCCAACCTTGGAGCATTGCTATTGGCTTTTCTTAAGCGGGTAGCCCATTCAGCAACCCTGTACAACTGCAGAATATAGTCTGTAGTCCTGCCTGACCAAGGAACCCAGGAAGAAATTCTGCCCATTTTTAGAGCCCAGAGTGTGGTTCTGGATTGGCAGGAAGCCAAGCCAGAAGCCCTGTTCAATTGAGGAGCATAGCCTGCAGATGCACCTAATAAGAAAGCCTGGTGATATGGTTTGGCTGTGTCCCCACCAAAATCTCATCTTGAATTGTAATGCCCGTAATCTCCACGTGTCAAGGGAGAGACCAGGTGGAGGTAATTGAATTGTGGGGCTAGTTTCTCCCATGCTGTTCTCGTAATAGTGAGTGAATTCTCACGAGATCCCATGGTTTTATAAGGGGCTCTTCCCCGGGGCTTCACTTGCCGCGTCTCCTCCCTGCTGCCCTGTGAGGAAGGTGACTTGCTTCCCCTTCGCTTTCTACCGTGATTGTATGTTTCCTGAGGCCTCCCCAGCCATGCTGAACTGTGAGTCAATTAAACCTCTTTCCTTTATAAATTACCCAGTCTCAGGCAGTTCTTTATAGCAGTATGAAAATGGACTAATACAATTGGTAAGCAACCTTCCTGGTCGTGGAGCATAGCTTATGGCCCTGCCTTGTGGCAAAGCCCAGTCTCCTCCCTGTGGAGCCTAAACTAAGGCCCTGCCGAATTACAGAGCACAGCGCAGGCACAAAGCTCAGCCAGTGATTCCACTCAAATACACGGATAGCCTGTTGTTCTGCTTGATTCAGGAGCCTAGACTATAGCCCCCTCCAACTGCAGGGTACAACCTATAGCCCCTCTTAAACTGGAAGACCAGTAGTGACCCCAGCTGGCCACAGAACACAGCCTAAACCCGAAGCTCAGCTAGCAGACCACCCAACTATGGAGTTCAGAATTTAGCTCCGCCTGATTTCATAGCACAGTGACTCTGCCCAACTAGAGACTCTGATAGCAAGCTTTGCCTACCTACAGATACTACTAGCTAACTTATCCAGAACTTTAGGCTGGACTACCTGGCAAAAGTCTATCCCCACCAAAACAAACAATTCTAAAAATGGCAGTAGTAAGTCCTTACCTCTCAATATTTGCTTTAAATGTTAATGGATTAAATTATCCAATCAAAAGACATAGTGTGTTTGAATGGATTAAAAAGCAAGATAAAAAAGCTGCAACAAGAGATTTTTTTAGACTTAACACATGTAAGCTAAGAGCATAGAATGGAAAAAGATATTCCATGCAAATAGTAACCAAAAGAGATCATAAATGGCTATATTTATATCAGATAAGATACACTTTAGGTGAGAAACAATCACAAGAGACAAAGAGGATCCTCACATGATGAAAAGTGGTAAATTTACCTAGCAAATATAACAATTGTAAATAGTTATATACCCAACATCAGAGCACCTAAATATATAAAGCAAATACTATCATAACTGGAAGGATAAATAAACAGCAAAACAATAATAGTAAAGGACTTTAATACCCTCTCTCAACAATAGGTATATAATAAAGAGTGAAAACGTGAAAAGGTAAACCGTGGATTTGGACAACACTATAAACCAAATGGACCTAACAGATACATACAGAACATTATACTTGACAACAATAAAATATACCTTCTTCTCAAGCATGCACAGAATATTCTACATAATAAATCATGTATTAAGCTACAAAATACATTTCAACAAATTAAAAAACTTTGAAATCATATCAAGTATTGTTTCCAACAACAGTGGTATGAAATTAGAAATCAATATAAGGAAAATTAGAAAATTCACACAAATGTGAAAATAATAGAATCTTGAACAACCAATGTGTTAAAGGAGAAATCAAAAGAAAAACATAAAAAAACTTAAAAAATAAAAGCACAACACATAAAACCTTATAGGATGTAGCAAAAGCAGTCCTGAGAGGGAATTTTATAGCTACAAATGCCGAATACCTGTGTGACAAAAGAATCTGTGCATCACAAACACCCAAGACAAGTGTTTATATAACAAACCTGCACATGTTCCCCTGAATTTAAAATAAGTAAAAAAAAAAAAAAAAAAGAAAAGAAAAATCTTAATATTGCACCTTCAGGAACCAGAAAAAGAATAAACCAAGCCCCTGATTAGCAGAAGCAAAGACATACTGCAGCAGGAATAAATAATAGAACAGAAAAACAATAGAAAATGTAAGGAAATTGAGTTGGTTGTATTCAAATGATAAGCAAATTGACAACCCTTTACCTAGGCCAATGAAGTAAAAACAAGAGAGAACTCAAATGAATAAAATTATAAATAAAAGAGGAGGCCTTAAAATTGATACTGCAGATATACAAAGGATCATATGAAAGTAATATCGACAATTGTGTCTCACAAATTAGATAAGCTAAAATAAATAGATACATTCCTAGAAACTATAATGTACCAAGACTGAATTATAATGAAATAGAAAAATCTAAGCTGATTAGTAAAGAATGAGGAGATTGAATCAGTAATCAATAGATTTTTAAATTGATTACATGTTGAAATAATGTTTTCATATGTTGGATTAAATATTTTCTTAAAATTTATGTCACCTGTTTCTAATTTTTAATGTGTCTACTAGAAAATTTAAAATTCTGTATGTGGCTTGCATTGTATTTCTATTGGACAGTCCTGAGTTAGTCCATCACTTGCTGGTGCCTCACATGTATTTTATTCACTGGTGCACTTGTAAGTAGTGTCATTATTCACTAACCAGTGAACTTTCAAAGACCTTTCCACTTTCGTGTTGACTGTGAGGGGAAGCCCAGGGAATGAATTATTCACTCTGTAGTACTGAGGAAGCATTTAGCAGATCCCAGGAGGAGTGTTGAACCAAGGGCAGTTTTAGGCAGACAGGCCTCTGACATCGCCTCTATCTTGAAGGATTTGAAACCTTGCTTCAACCGAAGCATGTATCATTGTGTTTCCTCCTGTTGCCTGGTTGTGTATTTGCTCCCAGAAACAGCCACTGCTTTCCAAGCTTTATATAAAAATCTGATTATATTTTACTAAAATTTTTAGTTGCTGTTATTTTCATTCATTTTGACTCAATATTCTCAATAGTAACGGATTTCTAGTACTAGTCATTATTTTTTCAATGCTTTTATCTTTGCTGCCAACATAATAACCTTCCCAAGGGAACTTAAATATTTTTCCATCAAAGCGACAATAATCAAATGGCAAATGAGACTAACATTTGTTAGAAATGGAACTGACAGCAAAATCAAAGGTAATTAACCAGGCCAGTTTGGCATGGGGAAATTATTAAAATCTTAACAAGATTAACAATAGACTTGTTGAAAGCCCAGGAGCCAATTCCTTTTGTTTTATTTGTTATCTAGTTTGATAATGTGCTCCTTGTCAGGCACAGATACTGTTATGCTTTGGCTATGACTGCAAAGACTAACAGAATTGGCTATTTAGCCCTTCATCAGGGTGCTGGGAAGACGAATTATAAAACCGATAAAAGCTATGCTCTTAATGCAACTATTCTGTTATATTTCATCTAACTCAATATTTATTCATCTAGAGTAATCTGAACACCAAAATAAGAACTCAACTCAAAATATCAGCCAGAAAATGTATTTTTATGAAAATCAACTACTGGGTTTACTTTCTATATCAGTTTTTATAATAGCAATTCATTTAAGAGCTACTTGTATACAATTGCTTGAATAGCAAAATTGTCGTTCAGAATTTGCTTCATTACCTCATTATACAGGCTTTTATTAAGATCTTCTGTGTGCCAATCACTAGGCTGGGCTCTGTGGAAAATACGAAGAATCATTTGTGGCCAGGCGCGGTGGCTTACTCCTGTAATCCCAGCACTTTGGGAGGCTGAGGCAGTTGGATCACCTAGGTCAGGAGTTCAAGACCAACCTGGCCAACATGGTGAAACCCTGTCTGTACTAAAAATACAAAAATTGTCCAGGTGTGTTTGCAGGCGCCTGTAAACCCAGCTAGTAGTGTGTGCTTATGCAGGAGAATTGCTTGAACCTGGGAGACAGAGATTGAAGTAAGCCGAGATTGTGCCACTGCATTTCAGCCTGGGTAACAGAGCAAGACTCTTTCTCAAAAAAACGAACACGACCATAACAAAAAACAAAAAAACCCTCAATTTAAAAAAAAATTTTTTTTTTAAGTTTTAAGTTCTGGGATACATGTGCAGAACATCCAGCTTTGCTACATAGGTATACACGTGCTGTGGTGGTTTGCTTTACCCATCAACCAGTCATCTACATTAGATATTTCTCCTAATGCTATGCATCCCCTAGCCTCCCATCCCCAGACAGGCTCTGGTTTGTGATGTTCCCCTCCCTGTGTCCATGTGTTCTCATTGTTTAACTCCCACTTATGAGTGAGAACATGTGGTGTTTGATTTTCTGTTCTTGTGTTAGTTTGCTGAGAATAATGGTTTCCAGCTTCATCCATGTCCCTGCAAAGGACATGAACTCATCCTTTTTTATGGCTGCATAGTATTCCATGGTGTATATGTGCCACCTTTTCTTTATCCATTCTATCATTGATGGGCATTTGGGTTGGTTCCAAGTCTTTGCTATTGTGAACAACGCCGTAATAAGCATATGTGTGCATGTGTCCTTGTAGTAGAATGATTTATAATCCTTTGGGTATATATCCAGTAATGGGATTGCTGGGTTAAATGGTATTTCTGGTTCTAGATCCTTGAGAAATCACCACACTGTCTTCTACAAAGGTTTAACTAATTTACACTCCCACCAACAGGGTAAAAGTATTACTATTTCTCCTTGTCCAGCCATATGTTGCTTCCTGACTTTTTAATGATCGCCATTCTAACTGGCATGAGATGGTATCTCATTGTGGTTTTGATTTGCATTTCTCTAATGACCAGTGATGATGAGACTTTTTTTTATGTTTGTTGGCTGCATAAATGTCTTCTTTTGAGAAGTGTCTGTTCATATCCTTTGCGTACTTTTTGATGGCATTGTTTTTTTTTTCTTGTAAATATATTAAAGTTCTTTGTAGATTCTGGATATTAGCCCTTTGTCAGATGGATAGATTGCAAAAATTTTCTCCCATTCTTTGGTTGCCTGTTCACTTTGAAGATAGTTTATTTTGCTGTGCAGAAGCTCTTTAGTTTAAATAGATCCCATTTGTTAATTTTGGCTTTTGTTGCCATTGCTTTTGGTGTTTTAGTCATTAGGTCTTTTTCCATGCCTATATCCTGAATGGTATTGCCTAGATTTTCTTCTAGGGTTTTTATGGTGTTAGGTCTTTTGTTTAAGTCTTTAATCAATATTAAGTTAATTTTTGTATAAGGTGTAAGGAAGAGGTCCAGTTTCAGTTTTCTGCATATGGCTAGCCAGTTTTCCCAACACCGTTTATTAAATAGGGAATCCTTTCTCCATTGCTTGTTTTTGTCATGTTTGACAAAGATCAGATGGTTGTAGATGTGTGGTGTTATTTCTGAGGCCTCTGTTCTGTTCCATTGGTCTATATATTTGTTTTGGTACCAGTATCATGCTGTACTGGTACCAAATTGGTTACTATGTCCTTGTAGTATAGTTTGAAGTCAGGTAGCATGATATCTCCAGCTTTGTTCTTTTTGCTTAGGATTGTCTTGGCTGTGTGGGCTCTTTTTTGGTTCCATATGAAATTTAAAGTAGTTTTTTTCTAATTCTGTGAAGAAAGTCAATGGTAGCTTGATGCGGATAGCGTTGGATCTATAAATTACTTTGGGCAGTATGGCCATTTTCACGATATTGATTCTTCCTATCCATGAACATGAAATGCTTTTCCATTTTTTTGTGTCCTCTCTTATTTCCTTGAGCAGAGGTTTGCAGTTCTCCTTGAAGAGGCCCTTCACGTCCCTTGTCAGTTGTATTCCTAGGTATTTTATTCTCTTTATAGCAATTGTGAATGGGAGTTCACTCATGATTTGGCTGTTTGTCTATTATTGGTGTATAGGAATGAAAACTCCATTTTAACTGGAGAAAAAGAAATGAAGTCAAAATGATTAAAAATGCCTTGTGAACTGTATAGAAATTGACCAGATTATTGACAGTTTCTCCTTGTAGTCTGTAGGCCTCTAGTGTAACATCATTTTTTTATCTTTACATATTTCTTGGCACCAACAACCATAACTTTTTAATACATAAAGTCACTGAGTTGTATGCATTTTCACTTCTTTAAGAAAAATTTATATTTTTTTCTTTTGGAATAATTTCCTTAGCTACAAAAAATGGAGTATTATTTCCTATGGAACATTAGTTTCATCATTCTGGTTTTTAGAAGTTTTCTCTTATGATTACAGTACCAGATGTTAAAATCGCTATGTTGTCTAACCATCTGAAGCAAAAGCAGATTGTTTACCTTGCTTTTCTGGAGCTTTGTCTCTTTGGGAGAAAAAAAATCTATTGTATATGACAGTTGTGTTCACAGATCATTCCATGGAATCACTGAATACTGAGTTATAGTTATTTATGTCTTTGTGACTTTAGCATATAAAATGATACAACTGAATCATATATGTTTATCTGTTTGTAAAGATTCAGGTTACTATTCTTACATGTTTTGGGTATCTAGGATAGTGCAAATCTAAAATGATGCAATATGGTAAAGAGGCAGTTCTTCAGAGAAATATACCAAAGATATTTGCACCTACTGCTAGCCACTCAAGAAGGACTCATACAACACAGCTGGCTGGCAGAACAAATGTAATATCTTGAATCAAGGTTACAAGCTAATGATTCCAGGCCCAGATACAAATTCAATAGTGTTCCTGCAAAATTCATGTCTACTTGGAATCTCAGAATGTGACCGTATTTTAATATAGGGTCTTTGCTTATGTAATCAGGTTCAAATGAGGTCATACTAGATTACAGTGATCCCTATTTCAATGACTGGTGTCCTTGTAAGTGTGGGAAATTTGAAAACAGAGACATACAGATGAGCAGGGGAAAAGGGATATGAATACAGAGGCAGAGTTTGGAGTGATGCAGCTGCAAGTCAAGGAACTCCAAAGACTGCCAGGCAGAAGCTAGAAAAATGTCAAGGAAGAATCCTGCCCTACGGCCTTCAGAGAGTGGGTGAACTTGCCAATACATTGCTTTTGGATTTTGTCTTACAGAGCTACAAGGGAATAACCTTAATTTAAGCCACTCAGTGTGTGGTATTCTGTTATAGCATCCCTAGGAAACTAATATGTGTAGCATCAGTTTCTTACCTTCCAACTTGGAGGCTGAACTGGAGTAGAGTGTAGAATTTTGGAGCAGTGATAAACAATAGGGGTTGCGACAGGCTTAAGTTGTATGAAAGATGCCCTTAAGATTTGCCCATTAGAGACTCTAAGAGTAGAGTATAAGAGGGTAGCCCACATTCTCCTGCATTCAGTCCAGCTAACATTTAAATCAGAGATTCAGATCAGGTTTTGGTGCATTAAAAGTGGTATGAGTGTAATTAAGAATCTATAGTTTGCAATATCACTTATGTGTTTGTGAGGTCTTCATTTCTTTGTATGCTTTTTTTTTTTAAATTTTAATTTCTACTTTGCCTCAAATGAAATAGGATAAATTATTTTACTCACCTTGGAAAGAATCCTCTAGCTTCCATTTCACCCAGTATCCAGGTAAGGGAGGGAAGGCAGCCCTTTCAATTCAAGAGACCAAAAAGGGCAGAGGAGTTGCCATAAACATAAAGTATCTTAGTCTATTCAGGCTGCTATAACAAAATACCATTGACTGGGTACCTTATAAACAACAAAAAATTATTGTCTCACAGTTCTGGAATCTGTGAACTCAAGATCGAAGTGTAAGCAGATTCAATTTCTGTCAAAGGTGCACTTTCTCATTCTTTTTTTTTTTTTTTTGAGACGGAGTCTCGCTCTGTCACCCAGGCTGGAGTGCAGTGGCGCGATCTCGGCTCACTGCAAGCTCCGCCTCCCGGGTTCACGCCATTCTCCTGCCTCAGCCTCCCGAGTAGCTGGGACTACAGGTGCCCACCAGTGCACCTGGCTAATTTTCTGTGTTTTTTTTTTTTTTTTTTTTTTTTTTTTTTTTTTAGTAGAGATGGGATTTCACTGTGTTAGCCAGGATGGTCTCGATCTCCTGACCTCGTGATCCACCTGCCTTGGCCTCCCAAAGTGCTGGGATGACAGGCGTGAGCCACCTTGCTCGGCCCCCTTTCTCATTCTTTTATCCGTGTCCTCACACAGTGGAAGAGGTAAGCTAGCTCTCTGTGGTCTCTTTTTCTATGAAGGCACTAATCCCAATTATGACGGTTCCACCCTCATGACTCAAATACTGCCCAACGGTCCCACTTTCTAATATCATCAGCTTGAGGTTTGGATTCCAACATACGGATTTTCTTGAGGGGACACAAACATTTAATGTATAGCATCAAGGGAATACAAGAGGGTCAGACTAGAGGGAGCTTACATGTTAATCAATTTAGACCTGAGATTTTCCCTCATACTTAGAAAACTTCGGCTGACAAATGATGTTGCTATCCAGAGATTTTCTCCTGATACTTGATAACAAAAGAACAAAAGAATAAGAAGTATACCTCATGTTGGCAAGGTTGTCACTACTTCCTGCTGTAACCCAAGTGAGGATGACAACATGTGCACTCTTTGTTACCTATATCACATGCTTCATGCTGACAACTCACTCTGATTCTTTACAATCAATAGAATTTTGCCATTTTTCAGTCAGGCTCTGAAATGTCCTGATTATTTTAGCCTTAATGGAATACCCCCTACTTTCCCTCAAACCCTAAGAATCACTTCAAGAAACCCTGAGAATAGATTTCCAAGGGAAGAACATTTGGATGTCTTAATCATACATTATCAACCCCAGGACACACCCAGAAGGACCCCTAAAATATGAGCTTTATATTTCTTCCTGTCTTTTGTTTGTCATCTCTCTTAATTAACAAGACTTTAAGATTTAACAACAATCAGCTTGTGTCCTGGAGAGAGTAGAGTGGTTGAAAGCACAGACTCTGGAGCCAGACTGCCTGGATTCACATCTCAGCTCTAATGCTTACAGGCTCTGTGACATTGTGCAAGCTTTCATGAATTAATCTACAGTAATAAAGAAATATGAGAATTGCTATTGTCTTTATGTTACACTGAAAGTAGGAAGACACTCATGAAAATTCTTTTCAGAAGTCTGTGTGTGTTTATTTTAAGCATTTTCTCTTAGAAAGGTACAATGTACATGGGGTCGGGAGACAGGGGAGGGATAGCATTAGGAGATATACCTAATGTTAAATGATGAGTTAATGGGTGCAGCACACCAACATGGCACATGTATACATATGTAACAAACCTGCACGTTGTGCACATGTACCCTAAAACTTAAAATATAATTTAAAAAGTTACAATTTATAGCAAAATTTTGCAATAAAGGTTAAAATGCTTTTATAAATTAATGTACTATTTTATAGCAGTAATATTTTCCTAATAATGTAGTAGGTATTTATAATTAGTTATTGTTTAATTTTAAAATTTCAAGTTTAAGTCTTGAAAAAATGGTTTGCGTATTTAATTATTTGGTTAAACAGATACCTAGATGAAGCAAGTAATATAGATCTTTTCAAAGTGACTCATTTCCAGAAAGGCTTACTTAAATAAATTTTATTTTATCACAATCAGCAATGCTTGTATTGTATACATTTCTGTCTGTCTGCTCTTCTGTAGGGCATTTAAGCAAGTTAAAGGAAGGCAGCCCTACTTGAGGCACAAAGAAATAGAACTATCATTAATGTCAGCAAGAAGCAACATTGTATTTTATGTCCAGAAACACTCAAAAAGGGGATAAAATAATTACTCCCATTGCAACTCATATCAAACATTTTTAATACTATAATTCAAGAAAAACTGGTCAATATTATCTGAGTACTAAAACTGACAATTTAAAAAATAAATATTCTATCTGCTAAGGCTGGTTTCTACAGACATAATACCATTCAATTAGAATAAGTTACAAGTTAATGCAGTCAATTACTGTATTTCTACATTTAAATGTATTTTATATCTCAGAATTTTTAACTTCAGGAAAAATTTTCTTTACTTTGTCAAATACATTACACAATTTAAGCATATTCTCAAAATATATTTTGTACGTATAGTATATTTAAAGTCAAGTTTTTAGTTTGGAATAGTTTTAGATATACAGAAAAGTTGCAAAGATAGTTCAGAGAGTTCCCACATACCCAACACATGGTGTTCCCTATTATTAATATCTTACATTAGTATGATACATTTCTCACAAGTAAAGAACCATTATTGATACTTTATTCATATTTTTCTTTGTTTTTACATATGGTTATTTTTTATGTTTCAAGATTCCATTCAGAATGTCAAAAATTATATTTAGGATCTTCTTGACTGTGACAGTTTCTTAGACTTTCCTAGTTTTTGATGACCTTAACAATGTGAAAAGTACTGATAAGGTATTTTGTAGAATGTCCCTCAATTGCAATTCATTTAATATTATTTTCATGATTAGACTGGGATTATGGGTATTGGGGGAAAAGACCACAGAGGTAAAGTACCATTATTATCACATCATATCAAAGTTACATACTATCAACATGACTTCACCACTGCTGATGTTAACATTGATCACCTGGCTGTGGTAGTGTTTGCCAGTTTTCTCCAATGAAAAGTTACTCTTTCCCCTCTCATTTCTATACTTATTTGAAAAGAAGGCATTATGCACAGCCCACACTTAAGGAGTTGAGGACGATGTGTCTCCATAAATTATTCAAAAATTCTTCTACATGGGAGTTTTGTCTCATCTCCATTTATTTATTCATTGAATTATTTACTTATATCAGTATGAATCATATATACCTATTTTGTGTATTAGGTTATAGTCCGATATTACTTTGTTTATTTTGTTATTCAAATTGATCCAGCTTTGGCTATTGGAAGTTCTTTCATTTGCCTCTTTTGTCATTTTAACATAAGCACATCTTTGTGTGTGTTTGTGTGTGTGTGCCCATGCGCTGAGTACCTCTCAATAGAAGTACCTCAAATAGAAGTCTGAGTACCTCAAATAGAAGTCTGCACACTTCCACCTACTATATCTTGGTATCAGAGTTGCCAAAAAAAACACAATGTGTTTTCTAGCAGTACGGAGGTGTTCCAGGCTCATCTTGTATACTGTCTTTCCCAGTCCTGGAATCAGCCATTTCTCCAAGGAGGGCTCGTTCCTTTTATTAAATAATTCAACTAAGAAACAAGATCTGGGTACTAGGTGTGCTTGTTGCTACTAGTGTGTTGTTACTTCTAAGCCCAATCAACTGCCCGAGCAAGGCGACATATGTATGTACACTAGCATATTGATATGTACATGTACATAAATTTCTTCCCTAATTACTTGGTAGAATTAACCAGTGAAATCATTTGGGCCTAGTGTTTTCTTTTCTAGAAAACTTTTAATTATTTATTCGATTATTGTATATTTTATAGATACAGAGATATCCAAGTTCTTTATTTCTCCTTGTGTAAATTTTGGTGATTTATGTTCTTCAAGCTGTTTACCTATTGCGCTAAGGAATCAAATTTATGATTATAGAGTTGTTTGTAGTATTCTTTCATTATTGTTTTAGTATCCATGATATCAGTAGTGATGATCCCTCTTTCATTTCTGACAATGGTAATTTGTGTCTTTTCTTTTCCTTCTCTGCTTAGTTTGACTAGAAATGTATCAATCATCAATTGTTTCAAAGAACACAGTTTTGGTTGCATGGATTTTCTCTATTGTTTCCCTATTTTTGGTTTAATTGATTTCAGCTCTAATTATCATTTCCATTTAGTTCAAAATATGCCTAAATTTCTTTTGAGAATTCTTCTTGACTCGTGAGTTATTTAGAAGTATATTGTTTAATTACCAAATACTTGGGGATTTTCCAGCTATATTTCTGTTATTGATTTTTAGTTTAATTTCATCATGGTCAGAGAATAATACTTTGTATAATTTCTATTCTTTTGAACTTATTAAAGTGTGTTTTATGACACAGAATGAGATCTGTTTTGGTGAACATTTCATGTGAACTTGAAAATAAGGTGTATTCTACTGTTGCTGGATGGGATATTCTATAAATGTCAATTAGATCAAGATTGTTAGTGCTGTTTGGATCAACTATATGCTCCTTATTTTCTGCTGGCTTAATCTGCCAGTTACAGACTGGATATTTCAAATTCTCCAGTTATAATAGTGGATTTATTTATTTCTTCATTCAATTCAATCACTTTTGTCTCATGTATTTTGAAGTTCTGTTCTAAGCCATATACACATTTAGGATCGTTATGTCTTTCTGAATATTTGACCTCTTCACTAAGTAATGTCCTTCTTAGTCACTGACATTTTTTTTGTTGTTGTTATTCTGAAGTTTGCTGTATCTGAAATTAAGGTAGCTACTCCAGTAATATTTTGACTAGTGTTAGTATTTTTTAAATCTCTTTACTATTAGCCTTCTTTAGTTTCTATATTTAAAGTATGTTTCTTGTAGACAACATATAGTTGAAACTCGTTTTTTTCCATGCTGAAAATACGTATCTTTTAATTGGTGTGTTTAGACCATTTACATTTAGAGTGATTGTTAATACAATTGGATTAATATCTACTGTTGAGCAAGTAGAATCTATCACCTATTATTGGAAATAGAAGTCTGCACACTTCTACCTACTACATCTTGGTATCAGAGTTGTCAAGAAAAACACAGTGCAGTCAAGCACTGAATAGAATAATGCTGCTTTGCTCACATAGAGAAGAGACAGAGCAAAATCAGCTTTAGCTGTGGGCATTGATTTCTCATGGCCAGCAGGCTCTTTCTGGGAGCTGACATATTCAAAAAACTACAAGCAAACCAAATTCACCAGTTAATTAAACAAATTATTCACTGCAGTCAAATGAGATTCATCCCAGGGATGCAAGGATGGTTCAATGTACACAAATCAATAAATGTGACACATCACGTTAACATAATCAAGCAAAAAAATCATATCATTTCAATAGATGCAGAAAAAGCATTTGACAAAATTCAAATACAAAATGACTTGGTGATAAAAACTTTCAAAACTCTAGGTGTAGAAGAAATGTACATCCACGGAATAAAGACCATTATGACAAACCCACAACTAACTTCATATTGAATAGAAAAAGTTGAAAGCTTTTCTCTACAATGTGGAACAATACAAGGATGCCCACTTTAACTACTTTTATTCAACACAGTTCTGAAAGTCCCAGCCAGAGCAATTAAGCAAGATAAATAAATAAAGGACATCCACATTGGAAATGGGAAAATCAAACTGTCCTTATTTGCAGATAACATTACCTTATATGTAGAAAACCGAAAAGATTCCACCAAAAATGTTAGAACAAATAATTCAGTAGAATTGCAGGATATAAAATGCTACAAAAGTCAGTAGCATTTCTGCATGCCAGTAATAAATGATCTGAAAAAGAAATCAAGAAAGCAATCTTGTTTACTCTAGCTGCAAAAAACATACCTGAGAATAAATTTAACCAAGAAAATGAATAATTTTTACAATAAAAACTATAAGATATTGATAAAGAAATTGAAGATGATACTAATAACAAATATGAAAAGATATCTCGTGCATATATTGAGGGAATTAACCTTGTCAAAATATCCATACTACCCAAATCAATCTATAGATTCAATGCAATTTCTATCAAAATACCAATGACATTCTTCACAGAAATATAAAAGAGAAATACTAAAATTTCAATGGAGCCACAAAGGACCCCTAATAATTTATAATTTTCTTTTGATTCTTTCTTACAGTATCATTTTTTCTGCTTACATTACTCATTTATTCTTACATGATTCTACTGTTTTCTTTAGGGCACTTACTATGTTAATGACAGTTATTGAAAATCCCTTGTCTAGTAATTTTAATATCTGTGTCATATTATTCTGGTTCTGATTATTGCTCTGTGTCTTTAAACTGTTTTTTCTTACCTTTGGCATGTCTTATAGTTTTTTTATTGAGAGCAGGACATACTGTATCAAGTAATAGAAACTGAGTTAAATAGCAATTGTCAATCTGGCTGTTGGTTGAACTGTTAAATGTGTGTTGTAGCTGTAGGTGTCAGATACTTCAAATTACTTAGTGTTCTTGTTTTTCTCCTCCATCTTGACTTAGGTTTCCCTAAGTTCTATTCTCAAAGTAGAGCCTGTGCTAGAAGCTCTTTCAGCTATAATCAGCTATTATAATAGTGGAACTTTGTTAGTGCTATGGTAAGGCAAGAAATAGGAGAATGTTTTGTAATATTCTGATTAAACCTCAGTCTTTACGTGAACCTTGTGTCTTGGAGGTGTGAACTTCGTAAGTGTTTCTGCGGTGGTATCGTTTTATCTTCTCCTGTTTCTTATTTTCTTGGCTGGTTGCAACCTTCTTAATCTTTTTCCTTGAAGCCCTAATCTCTGTTGACTATAGTGGCTTTTTTTTCCCTAGGTGGAGCAGGAAAGTTCAGGGAGACTTAAACCTGATGACTTCCCTTTCCCAGCTGAGATAAGGCTCTGGCAAAGTATTTTTCTCTAAAGAGTAGGCCTTTGTTATGGAGAAGCTGTTGGTGCATTTTTTGACTACTTTATTATCCCCTCACCTAACCAAAGCCCTGAGAGGATTTTATACCTGTAAGAAATCAGTGAAGTTACTAGAAGTAAAGCCCACAGAAGTATGGGGGGCCTTTCCAACTACAACTCCAAGAGTTTCTCACTCTTATTCTTGTCCACACTTACCCTGCAGAAATTTATCACAATTAATATTTCTGTTTCCCTACCAGTTTATGGCTTTAGAAGTGGCTTCTGTTCTAACTCTCTGTATGCTTCTGTCTCTCGATGTTTGAAGAAGCGGCACTGAAACCTCAGTTCTTTGATAGGTTCAAGAAAACTCATTGATTTTCAGTTTATCCAATTTTTTCCTGCTGTAAGAACAGGAGTGACAACTTCCAAGTCATATGTTAGAGCCGAAACTGAAAGTCATGTACTGTTTTCTTAATATGCTATATTTTTGTTACAGTTACTGTTCTAACGTCAAAAATCTGAAAAGATTAAATATTTTGTTTTAGTTTTAATGTATGGATTATTTCCTATGTTAGAACTAAATTATAGCTTCTAAGAAAATATTGCTAGTATTTTGCAAGGTAAACTTAAAACTGAAGAGTATTCAGTTTATCACCATCATTTTTATTTTCCATAATAAATAGGTAAAAATTGCTCTATCATATGAACTCTGGAAAGCAATATGCCAAGAAAAAAAGAATAATGTATTATATTAGTACACTACTGTATCATTAAAACATAGTAATTTGCATATATATAAAAATTGGATAGTCTGAGATTGGAAGTATCTGTTTAAAACCTCTGGTTGGATTACCATTTATTTGGCCTGCAAACCAGGGCTTCGTGAACCTGTCAGCATAAGAGATTATGTGAAGCATGAAATATTCAATCTTTTATCTCATATAATCAAATATGAACAAGGAGCTCTGACATTATTATCATAATAGATTTTGCAAACATAAATTTAAAAAATCTAGTAAACAGTTAAAAAATTGAGTTAGAGATATGGCTTAGTTAAATGTTTCAATTATTGATTAAGGTTTGTGTTAGGTTACAAAATAATGTTTAAAGTGGCACAAGAACCTTTTATAATGTAAATCAATAGTAGTAGTCAAAAGAATAGTAGTAGACAAAAGAAAACTCTTATTAGAGTAGGTAACTAGGCAGATATGAGCAAGGCAGACGATGTCCCTCGACCTCCCAGAATATCCACTGACCATCAGGTAATGGTCAGGGAGTTGTTATACTGTCTCTTAAAAGTAGTAATTGGTCACAGCCAGCACCAAGGAAAGGCAGTCTCCCAACAGACAGAAAACACCTGAAGCTGGTGATCAGCAGCTTCCTGATAAGATCTCAGGAGTTGGGCAAGAGAGCTTAAACATGTGCACTAAGAGGCACAATGCAGGAGTTTAACCAGTATATGACCTTCCTCTAGGAATGCTCAACTGGTAAGGGACAAAACCTCAAATGAGCATGAACACAACTTCAGTAAACTCACTGTGCATGTGGCCCCTCCCAAGTGCTGGCATGTCACTGCATATGCAGACAGCCTGCCTCAAGACAAAAATCAAGGGAAGAAAAACAGAAACCCCAGAACCATGCCAATGTATAAAACCCCATGAGTCAAGGGCTGAACAGTGCAATAGGATCTCTCAGTTGCCCGCTTGGCCTTTTTCCAAGTATACTTTACTTCCTTTCATTCCTGCTCTAAAACTTTTCAATAAATTTTCACTCCTGCTCTCAAACTTGCCTCAGTCTCTCACTCTGCCTTATGCCCCTCAGCCAAATTCTTTCCTCTGAGGAGGCAAGAATCAAGTTGCCGCAGACTTAATAGGGATTCTTCACTGCTAACACTCGGATAACTCCAGTATTAAATTTTAGAAATCAAAAGAAAAAATGCTCAATAAAACTGATTCATTGAAGAAAACCAACTTTGACAAGCTTTGCTTGTCAATGTTCTTTTACAATCTTATGGTTTGTACCATTCTTTCTATTCAATGCTTGCTTAAAGTTAAGGCAGAATGAAAAAAAAAAAAAACAAAACAGAAAAAAGGTGCTTATCTTCAAATTCCTCGGAAATAAATGTAGACTTATTGTCCATACCATGGTGTCTAGCTGTGATAAATTATATACTATTAACAGAAAGCCATGCTGGTTGCTGGAATGATATGAGATGAAAAAATGGCATTTGGGCCTTAGTTAAGACTCTACCACAATCAAAACCTTCTCCTTTAAATGCCTTTGAGCAACTCCTTTTTTTTTTTTTTTTTTTGAGATGAAGCCTCACTCTGTCCCCCAGGTTGGAGTGCAGTGGCATGATCTCGGCTCAATGCAGCCTCTGTCTCCTGGGTTCAAACGATTTCTTCTGCCTCACCCTCCTGAATAGCTGGAACTACAGGTGCACACAACCATGCCCGATTAATTTTCATTGTATCTTTAGTGGAGACTGGGTTTCACCATGTTGGCCAGGCTGATCTCAAACTCCTGACCTCGAGTGATCCACTCATCTCGGCCTCCCAAAGTGCTGGGATTACAGGCATGAGCCACCTCGCCTGACCGAGCAACTCTTCTTAGTGATTTCTTTTAAGAAAATTATTTGTCAAAGTTTATAAATAATGTAATTTATTTATGCTCTTTTTAAATATTTGGATAAAAACATATCAATTTTTGCAATGTATTAAACAGCTAAATATATGTCAGACACTACAGTAGGCACCTTACATATGTTACAGATAATTATTACTATATTTTTAGTACTGTTCTTTTCCAAACATGACACTCGCTTCTGTTACTGGAGAGCAGTCCTGACCCAGACCCCACGAGTGGGTTCTTGGATCTCACACAAGAAAGAATTTTGCACAAGTCTACAGAGTAAAGTGAAAGCAAGTTTATTAAGGTAAAGGAATAAAATAATGGCTACTCCATAGACATAGTAGCACTGAGTGCTGCTGGTTGGCTATTGTTTTGGTTATTTCTTGATTAAATGCTAAACAAGAGTTAGATTATTCATAAGCTTTTCTGGAAAGGGGTGAGAAATGGAACTGAGTGTTCCTCCCCATTTTAGACCATGTAGGGTAACTTCTGGATGTTGCCATAGCATGTGTAAACTTTCATGGTGCTGGTGGGAGTATCTTTTAGCAGACTAAAGCATTATAACTAGCATGTAATGAGCAGTGAGAATGACCAGAGGTCACTTTCATTGCCATCTTGTTTTTTTTTTTTTTTTTTGGTTTCGCAGGTTTTGGGTTGGCATCTTTACAGCATCCTGTTTTATCAGCAGAGTTTTTGGGACTTGTATCTTGTGCAGGCCTCTTAACTCATCCTATGACTTGCTGGGAATGCAGCCCATCAAGTCTCAGCTTCATTTTACTCAGCCCCTATTAAAAATGGAGTCACACACTCTGGTTCCAATGCCTCTGACACTTCTACATAATTATTTAATTTATTAATGGCACTACATATTTTCTCAAAATACCCTTTATTTTTTCTTTTTAAAATCATACTTTAAGAGAAAGAGGCTAGATACTTCATGGCATTGTGAAGCCACTCTATTTAGACCTGTACTGCCTATTTCTATATATCTCATTCCTATTGAAATAAATGATTTTTTAAAGCCTTATTTGATAGTCACTACTTAAAAAAAACAACAAAAATAAAAAATGCATTCAATAATGATTAACTGATACCATCAGGAATGTACCTTTGCAGTATGTTAACTGAGGATTTTTCTTTCTCTTTATCCTTGATGGTTGCAGCTTCCCACTACGTGTCATTTTATTTATATCATTTGATTCTGAATCATGTTTCAGTGTGAGTCCTCACTCTAGCTTTTCTATAATGGTTCTTAAGTACATATTCTCAAACACTGTTTTTGTGCCATTTTGTCCGTTTTATTCTGTTGGAACTTTTTTTGGTCTAATTTTAAAATCCTCCCATTTTCTTGTCTTTTAACTGCTCTTGAAATTTTAATTTCTCTGGAATTCCTACAAAATTAATTCTTTCATACTCTCTTGCAATTTATTTTACTTCTTTGTGTTACATAGTCTACAGCCTAGAATTTATCCTGCTTATTGATTTTGTGATTTAGTTTTATTTCCAAAAGATTTTAAAAATGATTTTTCATATCCACCAGTTCTGATCATATTTCTTCCTGCTTTTGTTTCAGAACCAGTTTTATGAAGGCTATTTATTTGTGTTTTTGGTGAGATATTTATTAGCATTCATTATCTTTCTGTATTATTTATTTAGTATCTGGGCTCATTTTCATTGAGATTTTAAAAATGCTTTATTATAAATAATTTAAAATATGCAAACATAGACAAAAATAGTATAATTAATCCCTATATACAACTCACCTATATTCAACCATCACAATTTTTCCATGTTTTTAAAGTTTATTTTTTCTTCTCTATTATGATTTTTTTAGTTTCTCCATTTGGGCTACACTATTTTAAAACACATACCAGATATCATGACATACCCATACGTAATTCAGTATGTATCTCCAAAAGATAAAAACATTGTCTACCATAACCACTATTATGTTATTAACATCTTGTAAAATTAAAGAAATCATTTGTTGATATTATCTAATATTACATAGCATTAAAAATTTTCTCATTTTTTCAGTTTATCTTCTTAAATTGGTTTGTTTCAATCTGGATCCTAAGCAGGTTTGAGTAAAAGCTTGTGCCATTGCTCCTTCTGTGCTCTCTCTCTCTCTTACTCTTTCTCTTGTTGTCTTTCGCAATAACTCTGTTGTCTTTCGCAATAACTCTTGTTAATACCTGAACCAAGGTAAAGGTGAGGCTGCAAAGCAGCAGTGTCCAATCTTTTGGCTTCCTTGGGCCACACTGGAAGAAGAATTATCTTGGGCCACATATAAAATACACTAACATTAATGATAGCTGATGAGCTAAAAAAAAAAAATAGTCACACACAAAAAATCCATAATATTATAAGAAAGTTTACAAATGTGTGATGGTATGCATTTAAAGCCATCCTGGGTCGTGTGCGGGCCAAGGGATGTGGGATAGACAAGCTTGTTGTAGAATGAAGATCCACAAATTTCTGCTGTAGAGATGTCTAAGAGTTCCCTGATTATTTAGTCCCTTAAACTTGATTTCATGTTATTCTAGGTATTATGAGATAGCCTATTACATTACAGTCAATGACAGTGTTTTTCTCCCCTTCATATAGCTCAAGCTGGTTTATAGTGGGCTATTCTCATCTCTTTATTTATATTTTAAGTGCCTGCCTTTAAACAATTTCTATTAGAGTTTAGGTTAAATTCCCTCACACAGCACCCCCCCTTTTATTTTTCTAATTTAGGAAGGACTAACATGTGTGACTTTTATGCAAGATCAAGTATTTTTCTTATTTTCTATCTTTATTGGTCAAATTCTACTTCTTTACTCGACATTGTTGTCAGTTTGCACATACAGTGTCATAATGTAATTTGTATTATATTATAACACACAATTAAAACAGTACTGAAGGCTCATATTTAAATGTAAAACTTCATTGTTCTACCTTAATTTAGCCCCAGTTACTCCCCAAAGATTAAACCAATTTCAACTGTCTAGATTTTTATGGTGTTTAATCTCCATATTCTGAAGTAATATGCTTATATTGCTATTTTGGACTTATCAATATTAGAGAGCATATTTGCCTGCTCTAATGTACACTCATAGGGGAAACAGAATTCCACTGACTAACATAATGACTTGTTTCTCAAATAATTTCTAGACTAAACAGTCATGAGAATTATGTACACCAAAGTTTTTTCTTCTGTACCATTTTCACATATAATAGGAGAACAAACAAAATCAACAACAGGGAGAACTCTCCACATGTCTGGAAGTAGAGACATGACTTACAGTGCTTTTGCTGAAAATGGTAAGAGAGTGACATTAATCCATCTTCACTTTCCTGAAAGGTCATTTTTATAACACTATGAGCATGCATTTGTAAGTCAGCTGGCTGATAAAAAGTTTATAATTGTGAACCAAATGAAACTGACTGGCTTAAAGGTGGAGAACATACCTGTGACCTTGTTTATATTAGCCCTAATATGTAATAAATTAGGTTATATAGTCATAGATGGAGGAAGCATTCCCTTTAAAGAAGATAATACTAGGCTTCTGAACTATTCTGATGAAAAATTGGCCCACACAGGGACTTGTCTAATGTATAAAGAGCTAAATATAGTCAAATATGATTTGGACTAATTTTATGTAAAACTGGAAATACTTACTCATAAAACCAACAGATATTAGAGTTGAGGTTAGAGTCCAGCATTGATGCAATCTAATCTTATAGTTGAGGAAAATTGAACTGAGAGAAGTTAAAAGACAGAGATATTCAACTGTTCTCTAATTTTAGACCTAATTGTCCAATGGGCATACTTCTGACATGACACTTCACTGAATTCGTTATTTACATGTCAGGCTTCCTGCTGGACTGTAATCTAATAGCAAGGGGCAACATCTAGAATCCTAAATATTTGGACAGTGCCTATCTACTACTGTCTCAGGAATACCAAGCACATAGTCTTACGTTATGAGTACATTGTTCTTAATACTCTATAATATCCTAACCCTAATTTAAAAAGAAATTTCTAAGAAAAAGTCAGCAATGAACTCTCAGATACCACAGGTTTCTCTGAGACAAATTAGGCTAATGACTTTTTTTAAAGAACAATTTTGTTTTGTACTGTGTAAGAGAGAGCTATTAGTGTAGAAATTGTATCAAATAATTCTAGAGAAATATATTTAAATATGTTATTGCTTTAAAGCTTTCCTTGAATTAATTAAATTTTGATAGCTATATGGAAGGCCTGGTTTAACAATGTAAAATGTATTTTGTTAAAAATTTGTTTTCCAAAGTTTAACTCTCCAAAGATGTATTTATATTGTGTGAATGCAATCAGGCTTACATCCAAATTTTCTTCAGTCAGGATATTGCTATTCTATATCTCTATGACCTTTTTTTTCAAGCTTTTTAAAGAGTTGGAAGGACTGTCTCAAAGAATTAAATAAAATAATGCTATTAGGAAACATACAATATAAAAGTAAGAGAGAGGTGATCCTGGTGTTTGTCCTGCCACACCACTGACAGTTGTAAAACATTACCTACTTTGGAGCTCAGTTTCTTCCTTCTGAAACTGAGTCCTTTAATAGATGATCTTCAGGTTACCTTCAAACATTTGAATTCTACGATTTAATGCTAAAATAATTTATGCATGCCAATCAACTAGAGAAGAGAGTAAATGAAGTTCCAAACAGAATGATCACTATAATACCTATTTTGATAAGTTAAGAGACAGCTTCTATGCCTAAACATTCAATCATAAAAATGTTAAGAGAGTAATCTTTAATACAGCAATGTGGCCTCCTGCTACTTAGTCTCACATTTTGTATATTTTAATGAAAGATAATCACTCAGAATTATAATTTCAGAACATTTAAGTTGATATTTTAGTGAGAATAAACACATTTTTTTTTGGCTTGGAAAATAGAAATTAAGTCTGGGCAACAAAGTGAGACCCTGTCTCTACAAAAATTTAAAAAATTAGCTGGGTGTGACAGTGTGCACCTATAGTGCCAGCTACTCCAGAGGCTGAGGCAGGAGGGTCACTTGAGCCCAGGAATTCAAGGCTGCAGTGAGCTATGATTGTGCCACTCCAGCATGGGTGACAGAATATGTATGTCCAAAATAGCAATATAAGCATATTAGTTCTGAATATGGAGATTAAACACAATAAAAGTCTACACCCATGCTCTGAGAAACCATTCTCAAAAAGAAAGAAGAGAAAGAAATAAAGAAAAAGAGAAGGAAGGAAGGAAGATACTAATCTTTATTTAAAAGATATCTATGGATGTGGTGTTTTTAGTTGAGGAAATCTAGTGAAGTCTCTAGGCTTTACTTTCTGTACTTAAGACAATGCAATCAACTGCATTTTTGGTTGTGTTCATTAGCGTTCTTTAACTTCCCTTATCGTTATAAAAACTACCAAAAGTTGAGAATCTTCTGAGAAAACAATCAATAAAGAGACTTTGTCTGTGTCCAGTGATTCCCAACCCGCATACTTCTTTGCTTTGGCTTCAGTGAATGCAGGAACTGAGACCATCACTACTGAAAATGTGGCCCTCACTACTGACACTCAACGTATCTACACATTCTTTACCTTCCCCATTCCAGCATTACCTCTGTTAGAGTCTGGGGAATCTAACATAAACATCAGAGCAGGACTTACAGTTAATTGCTTTCAAGAACACAAAATACACCATTTTGTCATTTTATGGTATGCATTAAAGGGTGGGGTATGAATGGCAAAATCATTGACAACTGTTTCACTGGCTAGAGCATCTGGATTTCTCTTCAAATTTGCAGAAAGTTTATCTTTTTTTTCTCATCCAATCCATCTCATCTTCAGCCAGCTTATCAAATTGCCAAGCAATTTTTGGAATAGGGGTTTTGTTTTTAAAAAATTAGTTTACTGTTGCTATTGATCCAAGATAACTCCACTTCATGCTTCTTGAATATAAAAGAGATATAAGTTCTACAGGATCCCTTAATTCTTTTTTTTTTTTTTTTGAGATGGAGTCTCGCTGTCTCCATCCCTTAATTCTATCATGTGGAGAATATGAATTAATTACCTACTATGCTTAATAATTTAAAAAGACCTCGGGACAATGTCAACATATTTAAAGGGGAAAAGGCTTTGAGATTTTGGGGGTATGTACTTTATTTTGAACTAATTGCTTTTCTACTAACATATCATTTCATTTAATGCTTTAGAAAATCTTGTGAGAAAGGCTTAATATCCCTCCATTCACAGAAGGCTGAGAGGCTAAGAGAGGTTAATAATCCGATCATGGTCACACCCCTTCCAGAAAAGGAAGGAACCGGGATACAAACCTGGATATGGCTCCAAAGTTCATGTTTGCATTAATTCTGTGCTGCTCTCTTCAAGGAGCTTATGAGCTAGTGGAAGAAGTGAACATGCAAATATCCCGACTGCAATATTGACCAAATGCCCATCTGAAGAGTACAAACTAAAAGTCTGTTTTATAAAACACAACAATTCCTGAAAGTTAAAGTTCGGTTTAAATCACCAATGTTTTGTATACATTTCATAAATGCTGAGGTTGATATAAGATCTGTCATCAAATGTCTGATTTCAGTTTTTGTTATCAGAATAGCCTCATTCTTCTTCTTAACTGGTTTTCTAATTAGGAATTGGTTTAAATTTAGACATACCAATAAAATTATATGAACATATAACTATAATTTTTCATATTTCTATGGTAATAATTATTTAAAAAATACTACTCCAGTGTAATAAATTTTTACTTTGCATATATCTTCTGAATATATTTATATATTTCTTAAGATGATTTTTTTAACCAGTATTCATTTTTAACATGAATATTCCATTTAGTTGTAATCAGTCTACATGTAACTTTATATACAGTTTTTTTGTATATAACATTACATAATATTCTTAGTTTATAAAAATTTAAACTGAAAAGACTGGATTATGTTTCTAAAAGAGAATAATAAATGTGGTACTGTCATATAAAACATTTTTAGAATTTTTAAGTTCTTTAGGTAGATTTCTTTTTGCCCTCATATATATTTTAATATTGAAAATTAATAAAATAAAAGCAGACTATAATCTCACCTACCAGATAATCTCATGTGATTTTAAATTGAAGCATAAACTTTTACTTATTAGAGAATTCAAAAACTTAGGAAAGGCATAAAATTATGAACAGAAAATCTTCGTCACCTCCTTAGTACTTGTCTGCAAAGCTAACCAGGATTAATTTGCTGTTTATTCTTCCAAATAAAAAGACACATACCACTATGTGTAGTATGTGTCGTTCTATTTACACAAAAGAGACCATGCACATATCCTATCTTACACATCTGTTCTTTTACTTAATGACACTCTGGGGACTCTTTTCATATCCTTAGATGGTTCTATCACATTTTTTTTTAAAGCTTCAGTCTGCATAATTTTCCATTATATTAAAGTCCCAACTTAAAACATTTCTTCTCATTTATATGCTATGATACTAGATCTATATTGTGCAATGAGAAAGCTGCAATCTGTATCTTTTCTATCTCATTTTTGTTTTTCTATCAAATCTCTGTGGTAAGTTTTCAGAAGTTTAGTTCTTAGGTAAAGGAGTGTTGTCATTTAAAATGTTGATGAACATTGCTAATTTTTTTGTATATATGTTGTACAAAATTTGTCTCCCAAAGTGGACAGCAATAGCTAACTTTCCAGAGTGGTCACTGCTAAACACTTACAACTTGCTATATTTGACATTTGACATGTATTAACTCATTTAATCCTCACACTGCTTTAGACACTATATCACTACACATATTTACTTTTTTATTTTTATTTTTTATTTTTTATTTATTTTTCTGAGATGGAGTCTCGCTCTGTCACCTAGGCTGGAGTGCAGTGGTGCGATCTTGGCTCAGTACAAGCTCCACCTCCCGGGTTCACGCCATTCTCCTGCCTCAGCCTCCCGAGTAACTGGGACCACAGGCGTCCACCACCAGGCCCAGCTAATTTTTTGTATTTTTAGTAGAGACGGGGTTTCACCATGTTAGCCACGATGGTCTCTCGATCTCCTGACCTCGTGATCCGCCCTCCTCGGCCTCCCAAAGTGCTGGGATTACAGGCATGAGCCACCGCGCCCGGCCTTTATTTTTATTTTTTAAATTTTTATTTATTTATTTTTTGTGAGATGGAGTCTCATTCTGTTGCCCAGACTGGAGTGCAATGGCACGATCTCAGCTCACTGCAACCTCTGCCCACCGGGTTCAAGGGATTCTCCTGCCTCAGCCTCCCAAGCAGCTCGGATTACAGACATGTATCACCACACCAGGCTAATTTCTTTGTATTTTTAGTAGAGATGGGGTTTCACCATGTTGTTGCCCAGGCTGGTCTTGAACTCCTGACCTCAGGTGATCCTCCCATCTCAGCCTCCCAAAGTGCTGGGATTACAGACTGAGCCACTGTGCCCAGCCCCATATTTTAAAGAGAAGGATCTGAAACACAGTAGAGTGGCTAAATCACTTAGCCAAAGTCATGTGGCTGATAAATAATGAAAATATACTATGAACACAAGCAGTTCAGCTGTATGGTGTTAACCACCCCAACATATTGCTTAGTGGTGTGGGAAAGAGTAGATACTTTCAACTTTTGGATTTTGACTAATACAACAAATGAAAACAATAAGTCAATTTGAGTTAGATCTTTTTTAATAGGTAAAGTAATATTTATGTTTTGTTCATTACACAAATTTCTTTTTCTGTTAACTACTTTTTCATACTTTTGCATAGTTTTATATTATTCAAGTTTCCCAGTAATTTTTACAAAATCAATAGAAAAAATGAAGTGAAACTTTGTGATATGTGATACACTTTCCGGAGAGAACTTTTATATCTTTATACATTTCAATTTATTGATTTTTAGCTTCTGGATTTGATCTTCTTTTTGACATTTTTATTTTATTCGAATTATTTCAGTATATCATTTGCAACATCTAAGAATTTTTTTAAAATTGAAAAATGATTGTTATTGATTGTGTATTATAAGAGTCCAGATGATAAAAATGTCTTTCATAATTAAATAAAAAGGTTGTTTGTAAAATAGTCCTTCAAAACTGATAAGATGTTTATAAACTGACAATAGCCGAGAAGAGGAAGATAGGTAGTTGGGAAAGGTAATATATACATGGGAAAATGGCACAGGTATCTGCCCCAGGCTAACTGGATGAACAGGAAGAAACTGATAACTGAATGAATGAGTACAGCTACTCTGTGTGCAGTGTCACTGAACGTACAGACCTGAGGCCTTTCTCTTCCCACTTTACTTCATCTCATTTGTCTAAAAGCACAGTAACCTTGAGACTGGAAAATGTACAGTAATTTATGCAGAAATTAGTCCATGAGGGGTAAGAAAATCCTACGTTCTTTGCTTGTGACCTGAAAGATGTCTAGATCTGTTGATGAAATACCAGCAGTTTTAACTCGTCACCTTCTTCCTAAATAAACATCAAAAATAGAGGATATAATTCAACATAAAATGAAAATTCATCTGTGAAAATGGCAATAGCCTGATAAGGAGAATTTAGTTTTATATCTTTATTGGTTTATAGGTAGAGAGGCAACATTAGTAAAGACATTTGGAATTTTGTCCCACTCTGACATGTGATTTCAATACCCATGATTGGTTCCTAGCAAGCTGCCTTCCATCTCATATCTGAAAAAAAATAAAAATTTGGAGCCACTATTTGATTAATTTGTATGAGCCCAGCTGTTAGAACATTGAGTATGAATTTAGATAAGGGAATAAAATCGGACTCATCTGTCTAGTCCTATTGTGTTGTGTTACCAATTATATTTAATGGAAAAAATCCGATGGAGAAAACGTTTGGCAGTAATAAAGCAGCTGACAACAGGAAAATAAGCATAGTTAGAGTTTAAGAACATCTTGGTTTTCTAGCCCTTATTAGTTAATTCTATCTTGTTTCTTTTTTGTTGTTCTTTCTCTGTCTCTTGATTGTTATTAATTTTCCTTTCTTTCCACAATTTATACCAAATATCAATCAAAAACTTTGCTTTTATGTTTAAGGGATGAAGGCAATGACTAATTATTATAAGAATTACACTTTTTCCATTTTCAACTTTGTCTGGGAATAGACCCAGGTTTGAGTTAGTCCTAAACTTTACTGGACAGCTGCTGATACAAAACATTCACATCCAACTCTCTAAAAGGGAAAAATGGTACTTAGCAAAAGTCTAAGCACATGACATCATCAGAAATAGAGGAGATTCTGTTATTTCCATGAACAAATGTATTTATTGGGGAAAAAGGCAGATGTGCATAAATCTAAGCTACTCTCCAATCCTGTGCGAATTGAGGGGCCTTACCGAGGTGTTGACACTGGCCCTGGGGAGTTCCTAATCTGAGTGCAGAGCCAGTTGCAAATGTGTTTTCAGTCAAATATAATTACTAAAGAACACAAACATAACGTTTGCCATCCAAGACCTTTGCAACTTGAAACCCCAGATTAACATGCACTGAAGGCCTTTTGAGTGAAGATCAGTCTGGAAAGATTTTTCAGGAAAGGTGGTGTAGCTAACCAGATAGAGGAATCTGACTCCAGATCTAGTGGGCAGCCCCTCTTATTCACAGGCACTAGCCACAGCAATTACATGTTTTCCTCATTGATATGACAGGGGTCAGCCAAGACATAAAGGAGGGTATTATCTCTATCTTCACTGTAATATCAGTGCCGTGTTTAATATTCGGGGACAAAGGATTAGCTTCGTTTTCAGGGAGAGATTTATAGAATAATGAGCTAAATCTGTGTTTAATAAGGTTTTTGTTCTTTTGTGTTCACTGTAATGTGGAAGTAGTTTCAGTTTTTCTGCGCAGAGGTCCTGACTGACTCCCATCACAGTATCCGCAGAGCTCCAGCTACACAGTGGAACACATCATCTCTGGTGGCACATGGCTGGCAGCCTCTGAAGATTGGGTTTAAACTGATGGGGCAGGTCTTTCTCATTCAGTAATGCCTGATACAAGTGGCCTTTATTATATTAATAGCATACCAATCTCCATTTCATTGAACTCTTTCCAGAAATTCTCCAAGTTTTGTACCCTACTTCATGACACTAATACATTATGCACAGAAAAAATGTCCATATTATAACAATTTGTATGTTTATATATACACATGCAAAAGTTAAACTAGGAACAAGTACATATTGAAATATATGTATGTGTGTGTATATACATACACACGTGTGTGTATATACATACACACGTGTGTGTATACGTATGCACACACATGGTGGCAATAAGGTGCTGGACAAAGATGAAGATCTTGGTGCATCCTAATGTTGAATTTTGTAGAATTTTTAAATATGGGAATTACTAAAAGGATCATCTTTAATAATTTAGAAGTTTCATTAAAATTGCATTGCAGATTCCGTGCTCTGCCTTGCATGTCAGGTGATCCGAGATCTTGCCCTAGTCAAATATAGGTCCTATGACATTGGGCAAGTCACTTAAACTCTCTAAGCCTTCCTTTTCGCTGGATAAAGTAAAGTTGAGCTAGCTAATCTCCAAGCTGCCTACCAGGTCCAAAGGGCTGTGGTCACGACCGAAGGGATCCATTAATGAACTTCCCTTACAGAGAGGTTCCCAAGTTAGTGACAGAACTGTAATGCTGTTGAAAGTTCTATTTAACACTGTAGCACCCAAGAGTGAAACTGAATCAAATAAAAATTCTCACTTACTTGAGAGCTCCTAATCTGTCAACATTTATCTGGTTTCACAGATGCTTTCTTTTTCTCTGATACAAAACTATTTATATTCAAGATACATGGCATAAAAACTGTTTCTAAATATATCTTTATAAAGCCTCAATGGCTTATTTAAGTTGTTTCAATTACCTTTTTCTGCATAAAAAAGTACTCCAAATCTCTGCTCCCATGTCTGAGGGTCAGAAACATGGAGAGTAGCTCACCTCTGCTTCATAGAGTCAGGTGGGGTTAGTTGGGGTGACTCATACACCTGTGGATTGGCTAAAATGGTTTGCTTGGGGCCTATTATGGACTGAATATTTGTGTCTCTTCAAAATTTATATGTTGAAATCATATTCCTATTGTGATGGAATTTGGAGGCAGGGCCCTTGGGAGTATGAACTGAGAAGTGGGCCCTCACCAGACACTGAAACTGTCAGCAGTTTGATCTTGGACTTCTCAGTCTCCAGAATGGTGAGAAATTAATGTTTGTTTTATAATCCACCCAGTGTAGAGTCTTTCATTATAGTAACCTGAACTGACAAAGGCAGGGCCATATGTGTGACCTCAGTTTGTGCTGTTGGCTACAGCCTGTCATTCCCCTGTCCTTGGATAATGGCTGTGATGGTGGCAAGAGCCACAAAGATTTCTCTCACATATGTGGCAACTCAGGCTTGTCCACGTGCCCTTCTCACCCTGTGAAACTAGGGTGGGCTTCCCACCGCATGGCAGTCTCAGAGGAGTTGGATTTCTTACATGGTGACTGCCATTCAAGAAGGAGGAAATGGAAGCCTCCAGTCCTCCGAAAGACTGGGCTGGAACTGGCATAATGTCACTTCCATCGTATTTTATTGGCTCAGCCAGATTTGGCAAGTACACAAATGATCTCCATCTCTGGGTGGTAGGAATGGTCAAGAATTTGTAACCATCTTTAACCTGCCACAGTAACCACTCCTGGTTTGGTTACTTCCCTAGAGGCAGAAGAATTGTTTAGGTTTTGTCATCTATGTGGATACCTTCTCCATTTTAGTTACTGGCAAGTTTAAATGACTAGATTTTTTTCCAAAGGGATATTAAACCAGGATGAGGGTATAACTAATATTCAGAAATTCAACACAGGCCTCACTTGTAAAATGCCTTTAACAGTTCAATATAGGCACCAGAGGGTACAGTGCTTTTTGCATTAGAAGCACATACTTTGACTCTCAGCTGGAGACAATCTCACTTGGAAAAAACTGTACAGCCTCACTGACGATGGATAAAGAATTAATTCTGTGAAAAAACAGTATATGAGTTTGCTAGAGCTGCCATAAAAAAGGTGTCAGAGACTCGGTGGCTTAACTAACAAATTTATTTTCTCACAGTTCTGGAGGCTAACAATCCAAGATCAAGATGTCAGCAGGATTGGTTCCTGAGGGCCTTGAAGAAGAATCTGTTCCAGGACTTTCCCTTTGGCTTGCCATTGGCCATATTCTCTCTGTGTCTTCTCATGTCTTCTCTCTGTATTAGTTTCCAAATTTCCTCTTCTTATAAGGACAGTAGTCATATTGGAAAAAGGACCACCCTTTTAACCTCATTTTAACTTGATTACCTCTTTAAAGACCTTATCTCCAAATACCATCACATTCTGAACTATTAAAGATTAATGCATCAATATATGAATTTTGTGAGGGGCAGGGAGACAGAATACAGCCAACCCACAACACCCAGATACATAGCACAATCTTTTTCTTCTAAGCCCCCTGTGCCTGTGCCCACCACTTCATCCCCCAATTAGCTATATTTGAAAAAGTACGAGGGAAAGAACAGTTGGAGGGGGAAGAAAGAGAGAAAGAAGACAGACAACTTAGATTATGTGCCCTAGATGTTGGCCTTACAAAACGGGAGCAAATCTTAACCAATCATTGTAGCAAAACCTTTTGTTTATGAAGGAAGTTCCTTTTGTTTCTTTTCAGTCCACTCTACCTGCTAATTAAAATCTATAATATGACATGCCGTGCTATCTTTCCTACCTGAGCCACTTATACTGTATTGTCAGGTTTGGTTTGAAATATTTTCTGGGCTTATTTGCCAGTTAATCATTTGTTTTTATATTACAAAGTGGCTCATCTCTGCCTCATTGCACACTGAAAGTAATGCCTGACAAGCGATTGTCCAACGTTCACCAAACCGTGCTTGTGCAGGTTGGCAAAGGATGCTCTCAGCATAGACAAGCTGACTTACATACAGCCAGCCTGCCTTTCCCGTCTCACTGTCAGATCTGTTCATAGGTCCTGACACGGAAAAAAATCAGAATGATATATAGAATTAAAGGATAATGGAACTGGAATAATGTTGAGCATCTTAATTAGAGACTTTGGGCAGGATATAATCATACACGTGAGTTGAATATGTAATTAGGAGAATATTAGAATCTTTGAAAAAGAAGGAAGCGTTAGTATTCTTTAGTTAGCAAAATGCACTGTTTTATAGAATGTAAAACAAACAGCACCAAAGAAGACAGAAATTTTTGTAAAATGACTCTCCCAAGGTTTACTCATTTCTTCATATAAAAGAGAATGTGCTTCCAATGTACTGCGAAGATCTATAGCATTATTTACTTATGTAAAAGAAAACATTTTTCATTAATTATTTTGCCCATCTTCTGAGTCCTCCTGTATTTCATATGGTACCAAGGTCTATCAATAAGTTGACAAGCTCAGTGCAAATAGAATAAATGTGCTTTTAAGACATTGTATGTGCTGCACTTCATTTATTTAAATGAAGCTATTGCTCTAACATCAATGGGACCTTCAATTTGATTTTTTTCTTTAGTGAAAATGGATATTCACTACTGACATTCACATTTTATACCTTAAGTCATTGATGCTAAACAATATATAGCTGCTAAAAATACGCCTGAGATGAAGGGTAGAGTGTGAAACTAGCTGGTTAAAGTGAAAATTGAGTCCATGACTCATAACCTCAGTTTGTAGAACTGCCTTAAAATTGGACTTTGGTCTAAGGTGCTTGAATGTAGTTCTGGTTTTAATTTTCTAAGTGGCATTACTCTCTAATCCAAGAAATAATTTATAATCAATACAACTTTTAGAATCCAAAAAATCTTAAGTATAAGGCAATTACAGGTGAATTAGAAAACAAAATTTACTGGTAGAAAACAGTTACTGTAAAATTTAATTTTATTATTTGATAAACAACATGGCTAATAAGCCCAAGTGTTAAAAAGCCAGTGAGAGATGAATGTATTTTTGACAAGCAGCTTTTCAATAGGAGACTAAGAACCGAAAACTCACTATGAGAATGGGTGGGATTTACAAACCTTGTAAATAACTTCAGAGCAGGCTAGGGACAGCTCGACACCCTGAAAACCTTGCAAAATTAATCTTTCATGACAATATTTGAAGACTGCCATCACTGTCATCCCTTCAACAAATATTCACTGAGCTGTGACAAGCACAGTGCTTGGGGCTGTGAATAGCACAGTGGTATATAACGTAGACTATGACATTAGGAAGTTCATGGTTTGTGTCACTTATTTAACAAGCATTTATTGAGCACTACCTATGTGATAGGCACCTTGCTAAATATACCCTGGGGATTAAATAGAACACATGACATAGTCCTTGTGCTCAAGATTTACGTAACCGCTGCACGTACTGATTTATGGAAATTCTGAAACTAGGTTTGTTATTTACCCAAAACAGACACTAGCTAACTAATCGATAGAGAAATTTTCTGCAATATTATCTGTCAGCCTTCAGGCAACTGCGTCTTGTTTGCTACCTCACCTCTATATTCTTAACTGCTCTGCTCTGGTTTTTGTAAGCGGTGTTCCTTGTGTGGCTTGTATTTTGGAACCTCTGCTGATGTAATGGTGTTTGCCACACAGTTGAACTTCTGAACTAATTCTTCTATATTTTGACCACACAGTTTTCTTAGATACCTGTTGTACCTGGTTCTCAATTTCCATTTGCTTTGACCCTTCATGTGTATATCCTGTAACTGCTGTCTGGTATCTGAAAAAGTCCTTTTTCAGAAAGCCTAATTCTGGTATTTTACTTTGTTGCATTTCTAGATGAGAAATATTCATTGTCTAATCTACTTGAAAACTGACGAAAATCTCTGACATTTATTTTTAATTCTGATGCACTAAAATCCAAATGTTATTCAGTTTTTAACATAATGAAAGAAGAGAAACTTGCATATTAAAACAGAGACATTCATCTAATTAGTCTTACTAATAAAATTCCTAGGTAGTTTGAAAAATAAAGATTTGAGAAGATATTTTGCTTTGACGTTGTATTCAAAGTCACCCAGAAAGAAAATTTGACATAATAAAATTTGTTGTGTTTACAAATTTCCCACTGAGAAACAAAAATAAAATTCTAAGCCCCCAGATGACTGAACCAACCCTCTCTTTGTCAAGGGGAACCTCATGGAAACCTTGGAAGCTGAGTTCATGACCATGATGGGATGGGGGATCAGACATGCGTTATATCCCCACTCCCTTGCTAACTGTCATTAGGCTTTCTTCCCTCAGGGCTAGACAGAAACCAGCTCTTTCAAAAGTCTTGCCAGGTACAGAACAAAGACAAAATGAGATTCATCCTTCCTTCATCCCTCCCTGAGATGTCCACTTCCTCTACTTCCTTTTCTTCAAATGTTCACTTTATCTTATGTAAAAAGTAGATTTACCAAACACCAACTTAAGTCTTACCAGTATGTTTTTATTCGTTTCACTGCTGCCCTCCTCCCCACTTTTTAAATAAAATATACAAATACTAAACCTCTGGAGAACCTCTTTGGACAAAACAGCCACATGTGCCTGTGACTTGAGTTTTTCCCGGGTGCACCCTCAGGCTGGCTCAATAAACCTTGATGATTTAAGATTTATTATGCCTCAGTTACTCATTTTGGTTGTCACTACCGTATTTTAGGCTGTTGTTTGTTACTCACTGGAATACTCCTTCATTCCCAGAAATCCTAAAAATTCTTCCAAACATATAAGTTTAATGAGCATTTTAATACTAATTCTCTACATAGGGTATTATGAGTGCATGTTTTTTCATATCACCCTTTGGCTTACCTTATTACAGCAGCAACAGTGTATTGCTTATTTTAGTTGCAGTTAGAAGGGTTTCTTCTAATCAGATTACATTTTCATTTGACAAATTTATGAAAAGCCTTAAAAATACTTGCCAGGAGAATCTGATAATTTATGTCAAAATTACATCAGCTGATTTTTAAAAATTTTTATTTCCATGCTTTTGGGAATATAGTTGGTTTTTGATTACATGGATAAGTTCTTTAGTGTTGATTTCTGAGATTTTAGTGTACCTGTCACCTGAGCAGTGTACACCGTACCCAATATGTAGTTTTTTATCCCTCATACCCCCAACATTCCCCCTGAGTCCCCAAAGTCCTTTACATTAATTATTCTTATGCCTTTGCATTCTCATAGTTGAGTTCCCACTTATAAGTGAGAACATTTATTTGGTTTTCCATTCCTGAGTTACTCTGAGTAGCTACCCAGTAGTAGGATTGCTGGATTAAATGGTAGTTCTACTTTCAGCTTTTTAAGGAATCTCGATACTGTTTTTCATAGTGGTTATACTAATGTGCCCTGCTCTTCTGTATTTACAGTAAGAGTTGTTAAAGCAAACTGAATATGGCCCGAGAAGGACTGCATACTTCTATATTTGAGTCCTTGTGGATGAACTGCAATCTAACATATTAAGTAGATAAGATTGAAAATTTAATTTAGGAGTATGTGCCTGTAACAGTAGCTGAGTCTTGGCCAATCTCAACAGCCGTACTTCAACCAGTCATACACTGCTGAATGCTCAAACTGTGTTCAAATAAGGCAAATGCCGAGCTGTAGCCAATCCAGCTGTTTTTGTACTTCACTTCCAATTTCTGTACATCATTTTGCTTTTCTTGTCTATAAATTTGTTCTGTCCATGAGGTACCCCTGGAGTCTCTCTGAATCTGCTGTGATTCTGGGGGCTGCCTGATTTGTGAATTTTTTTTTTATCATACTTTAAGTTTTAGGGTACATGTGCACAACGTGCAGGTTACTTACATATGTATACATGTGCCATGTTGGTGTGCTGCACCCATTAACTCAACATTTAACATTAGGTGTATCTCCTAATGCTATCCCTCTCCCCTCCCCCTACCCCACAACAGGCCCCAGTGTGTGATGTTCCCCTTCCTGTGTCCATGTGTTCTCATTGTTCAATTCCCACCTATGAGTGAGAACATGCCATGTTTGGTTTTTTGTCCTTGCAATAGTTTGCTGAGAATGATGGTTTCCAGCTTCATCCATGTCCCTGCAAAGGACATGAACTCATCCTTTTTAATGGCTGCATAGTATTCCACAGTATATATGTGCCACATTTTCTTAATCCAGTCTATCATTGATGGACATTTGGGTTGGTTCCAAGTCTTTGCTATTGTGAATACTGCTGCAATAAACATACGTGTGCATGTGTCTTTATAGCAGCATGTTTTATAATCCTTTGGGTATATACCCAGTAATGGGATCGCTGGGTCAAATGGTACTTCTAGTTCTAGATCCCTGAGGAATCGCCATACTGTCTTCCGCAGTGGTTGAACTAGTTTACAGTCCCACCAACAGTGTAAAAGTGTTTCTATTTCTCCACATCCTCTCCAGCACCTGTTGTTTCCTGACTTTTTAATGATGGCCATTCTAACTGGTGTGAGATGGTATCTCACTGTGGTTTTGATTTCCATTTCTCTGATGGCCAGTGATGATGAGCATTTTTTCATGTGTCTTTTGGCTGCATAAATGTCTTATTTTGAGAAGTGTCTGTTCATATCCTTCGCCCGCTTTTTGATGGGGTTGTTTTTTTCTTGTAAATTTCTTTGAGTTCTTTGTAGATTCTGGATATTAGCCCTTTGTCAGATGAGTAGATTGCAAAAACTTTCTCCCATTCTGTAGGTTGCCTGTTCACTATGATGGTAGTTTCTTTTGCTGTGCAGAAGCTCTTTAATTAGATCCCATTTGTCAATTTTGGCTTTTGTTGCCATTGCTTTTGGTGTTTTAGACATGAAGTCCATGCCCTATGTCCTGAATGGTATTGCCTATGTTTTCTTCTAGGGTTTTTATGATTTTAGGTCTAACACGTGAGTCTTTAATCCATCTTGAATTAATTTTTGTATAAGGTGTAAGGAACGGATCCAGTTTCAGCTTTCTACATATGGCTAGCCAGTTTTCCTAGCACCATTTATTAAATAGGGAATCCTTTCCCCAATTCTTGTTTTTGTCAGGTTTGCCAAAGATCAGATAGTTGTAGATATGTGGCATTATTTCTGAAGGCTCTATTCTGTTCTATTGGTCTATATTTGTTCAGTTCAACTCCCTTAAATTTAATTCAGCTGAAGTTTTTCTTTTAACAGAGTTAAAAAATCAAAATTGAGTTAACTGTTAGAGTTGTGCTTCTGATTACCTTAAAGGGCTTGGTTGAGAGATTTTAATAAAATTGTGCAGAGATATCTCATCTACTTGGTCACTCAGAGAGCCTGGATTTATCAAATTGTTTGTATAAGGTTTGTATTTTTTAAACAAAATAACATTCCCTTGGTTCAAAACCAGTTGAAAAAAGAGAAACAATTAGCTAGGAAATGATTCCTTTGACATATATGATACTGAATTGTCAATATAATGGCTTTTCCACCATGTCCTCCCTCACTTTCCCTTTTCCTAATTAATCCATTTTTTAAAATGTACAGATATAAGGAATTTTAATTTTGGGTAATGACAGCAAAGAAGTATATTTGTCTGCTAGGACTGCCGTAACAAAATACCAGAGACTTGGAGGCTTAAACAACAGAAATTTATTTTAGAATTCTAGAAGCTGGAAGTCTAAGAGCATGGTGTCAGCAGGGTTGTTTTTTTCTGAAGCCTCTCTCCTTGGCTTGCAGTTGGCCACTTTCTGGTTGTGTCCTCACATGGACTTTTCTCTATGCATACATATCCCTGGTGTATCTTTGTGTGTCCAATTTTTTTTCTTATAAAGACAGCAGTCAGTTTATATTAGAACTCACCCTAAAGACCTAATATTAACTGAATCATCTCTTTAAAGGGCCTATCTCCACACTCACATTCTGAGGTACTATGGTTAGAGCTTCAGTGTATAAACTTGGAGAGGGCACAATTTAGCCCAGAACAAGAAAAGACTGATTACTCATTCATTTAAAAACGAATTTGACATTCTTATGCTTCAAAGTTATGATCTGGTCTTCTGGATTGCTTTTTTACACTGAGGAATTTGCAGAAAGCAATATCTAGGTTCATAAAGCCATGCCTTCATGGAGAAACAATACTAAAAACGTATTTACAAATTATCCACATCAAACAGATTTTGGTTTATACCTGTTAACACATGAATAAGGATTTCACTTGTTCAGAAAATTATTTAGTCACTGAAAATGTATGTGTCTCTTTATGCCTTTAGGGATTTGATTAATTCAACAAGTTAGTGTGAAAATATTAGTGTGTATCAGTAATGGGCTACAGACTTTTGCAGAGAGCTTCCATATGCATAATATTTTCCTGTAATTGATATGCCATGGAACCCAAAGCTACTACAGGTCTCTTTTTTTCTGCCTGAAGTGGCATTGTAAGGAGGTAGTAATCACTGATTCCTTGGTTAGAAGCTTGGGCTCTTAAGTTAGGGAATCCAGTCTTCTTATCTCAGTTCTGCCACTAACAATACATAATTTTGATGTCTGTTTCAGTTTTTTCATCTGGATTCAAGCCCACACCTTAGCATTGTGGAATAATTACCTGAGATAATCCATAGAAAGCAGTAGGTACAGCAGTGATCACAGTAAAGCAGCACTCTTTAAAATATTTGATTATATAAAACTTGTACAGGAAAGGGAAGTGAAATAACCCACTTCCCATCCTGCCTGGCAAAAAAAAAACAAAACAAAAAACCAACAAAAATAAGGGCTCAAAACTATTTGTTGATTAAACAAATGTTAGCTATTATTAGATATTCTTTGGAAGAAAACATAATTCTCTATTTTAAATTTTAAGTAGTGGTAATAGGCACCACATGTGCATTGCTTATTGTGTTTCAAGAACTCGGTTATAGACATATATCACCTCAATTAACATTCGATGAGTGCTCCAGATTGTTTCCCCACTCTGCACAGCAGCATCTTGGAAGAACCAGCCTGTCAGAATAAATTCATCTTTAACAGTACCTGAGATGATTCAATAGTATATACATATATACACACACTAATATATGTTCATATAATATGTACACAAATGTATGTGTATATTATATATGTACACACATATCTACATATATGTGTAGATTTATTATATATGGGTATATGTTCTATATATAATATATACAAATATGTTCATATATGTACATATATACATATATTGAATATATACAGACATATTTATGTTTGTATACACACACACACACACACATATATATATATAAAGATATATAAAATATCTAGGCCCGTTAGCCTATTAACTGTAAGTGAGTAAGCCATACTAACAACGAGAATGTATACATGCATTTCTCTATGGTGAGCTAAAGTATGCTTCCAGATGATGCATCATAAAGGAAGTAGTGAAATGTTTCGTTAGGCGTGGCTAAGATAATTGTCTCTTCTACTCAGACAAATGGCATTTGTTTGTTTATTCATTTTTAGTCAAGAAGCCCCTGGATATGGCAGGATAGGTTCAGAGAGGCACGCTTTTCTTTTATATTATCTCATGTCAGCTACTCCTCTGCTGTGTCTCCCCACCACTGTCTAATTCTCTACTTGTTTATGATGCTGTTTTCTTTTATCAAGTTATTTTTAATAATTCCAAGACAAATTTTCACACCTTTCTTTTGCTTTTAAATATTTTAACTTTCAGCAAAACCTCTAGTTGTCCACACTTAAATATGCTTTAGCTGAGATCAGCTTCCTCTCTGTGTATAGGACTCTGAAGTTTTTTCTCTAAGAGCTCAGTATTATATAATGATGTTCTCTATCACTGTGCTCAACAAAAAGGTGGGATATTTCCATCTCAGCTTTCGGTAAGCTGAGAACATTTCTGGTTAGGATATGACTTGAAATTGATCTAACAGCAAGTAGAAGTACGGATGCTAGAGTACTTTCTGAGAAGTACCAACACTAATCCTCCTTGTGAAGTCTTTAAGGGTGTTCTGTGTTAGGCCTTTCTTATATTGCTATAAAGAAGTGCTTCAGATTGGGTAATGTATCAAGAAAAGAGGTTTACTTGACTCATTCTTCAGGATGTACAGGAAGCCTCATACCAGCCTCTGCTCAGCTTCTAAGGAGGCCTCAAGGAGCTTTTACTCATGATGGAAGGCAAAGAAGGAGCAGGCACTTCACATGGTGAAAGCAGGAGTAAGACAGGCAGGAGGTGCCATACACTTTTAAATGAACAGATCTCCTGAGAACCTGCTCACTATCATGAGGATAGCGCCAAACTGTGAGATATCCACCACCATGACCCAAGCACCTCCCACCATGCCCTACCTTCAACATAGGGATTACAATTCAACATGAGATTCAACAGTGACATCTATTCAAACTACATCATTCCAACCCTGGCTCCCAAATCTCATATCCTTCTCACGTTGCAAAATACAATCATGTCTTCCCAGTCATCTCCTAAAATCTTATTTCAGCATTAATTCAAAAGTTCAAAGTGTCATCTGAGACAAGGCAAGTTCCTTTTACCTATGAATCTGTGGGCTCTGACCCCACATTTCCTCTCTGAACTGCACTAGTAGAGGTTCTCTGTGAGGGCTCTACCCCTGTAGCAGGCTCCTACTTGGACACCAAGGCTGTTCCATACATCCTCTGAAATTTGAATATCCTCTGAAATTCTGCCCAACCTCTTTAACTCTTGCATTCTGTGCACCTGCAGGTTTAACACCACATGGAAGCTGCCAAGTCTTAAGGTTTGGCCCAAGATATATGTGGAGTCCTCTGAGCTGAAACTGGAGCTGGAGCATCCTGAACATGGGGAGCAGTGCAGGGCAGCTGGGCCCTGGCCCCTGAAACCATTCTTTCCTCCTAGGCCTCAGGGCCTGTGATGGGAAAGCCTGCCTATTAGATCTCTAAAATGCCTTCTAGGCCTTTTTTCCATTGTCTTGGCTATTAGTGTTTGACTCCTTTTTAGTTATGCAAATTCCTCTAGCAATTGATTGCTTAGCAGCCTGCCTAAATTCCTTCCCCGTTATTGGGCTTCTCTTTTTTACCACATGCCCAGCCTGCGACCTTTTCTAACTTTTATGCTCAGCTTCTTATTTAAATATAATTTCCAATTTTACATCATTTCCTTGCTCCTGCATCTGAGCATAGGCTATTAGAAGCAGCCAGGCTACATCTTGAATGCTTTGTTGCTCAGAAGTTTCTTCAAACAGATAGACTAAATCATCACTTTTTTTTTTTTTTTTGAGATGGGGTCTTACTCTGTCACCCAGGCTAGAGTGCAGAGGCATGATCTCAGCTCACTGCAACTTCTGCCTTCCAGAGTGATCCTCCCACCTCAGCCTCCCAGGTAGCTGGGACCACAGGTACATGCCACCATGCCTGGCTAATTTTTGTATTTTTGGTAGAGATGGGGATTCACGAAGTTGCCCCGGCTGGTCTCAAACTTCTGCGCTCAAGTGATCCACCTGCCTGGGCTTCCCAAAGTGCTGGGATTACAGGCATGAGCCACTGTGCCCAGCCACCTAAATCATCACTTTGAAGTTCAACCTTCTGCACATCCCTAGGGTGGAAGAAGAACTCAGCCAAGCTCTTTGCTAAGGCATAATGTGCACGACCTTTGCTCCAGTTCTCAATATGTTCCTTGTTTCCATCTGAAACCTTGGCAGCCTGGACTTTACTGCCCATATCATGATCAGCATTTTGGACACAATCATTTAACCAGTCTCTAAGAAGTCCCAAACTTTCCCTCATCTTCCTGTCTTCTTCTGAGCCCTCCAAAATCTTCCAACCTCTTCCCATTACCCAGTTCCAAAATTCTTCCACATTTTCAGTTATCTTTATAGCAATACCCTATTCCTTACTACCAATTTTCTGTGTTAGGCCATTCTTGCGTCACTATAAATACCTGAGATTGGGCAATTTATAAAGAAAAGAGGTTTAATTGGCTCATGGTTCTGAAGGCTGTATAGGAAGCATGCTGCCAGCATCTGCTTGGTTTCTAGGGAGGCCTCAAGGAGATTTTACTCATGGTGGAAGACAAAGTGGGAGCAGGCAATTAACATGGTGAAAGCAGGATCAAAGGGAGGGTGTATTAATCTGTTCTCATGTTTCTAATAAAGACGTACCTGAGACTGGGTAATTTATAAAGAAAAGAGGTTTAATGGACCCTGAGTTTCAGTTTTAAATAGCCAGGTCTCCTGAGAACTCACTCACTGTCACGAGGAATATGAAGGATCCACCCCTATGACTCAAACACTTCCTACCAGGTCTCACCTTCAGCACTGGGGACTGCAATTCTACATGAGATTTGGTGGGGACATATATTCAAACTGTATCACTTCATATTTAATTATTTCAGGGCTCATACTCTGCAGGTTATATATACTCTCTAGAGGTTAATGGTAGTAAAATGCATTTTGGCTTAATTTTAATACTGAATATTACTTTAGCCATATCATACAAGATAATTAATATAGTAAAATATATGAGGAATTTTTGTAAAATATATATACAATTTTCAATTGTTCCAGAATATGTGACCATCTTTAGGTCTAAGAAAAATAAAATTTTCTAAAATTTGAATTATAAAACATGCCTCTGAATGCCATAGGAGAATAGCAAATGTATATATTACAAAAACTTCAAATGAAGAATAAATAATGCAATTGTAGATATTACTCCTGGTGAAAACTGTTAGCTCATGATGACTGGACATGAAAATCTTCCTACTGGAATGTGAGCCAGAGATCTTGGGAATAGTGGTTTCTGAAGTCTAGGCCTGTTCAACAAAGACAACTTTGCCCTAAGAGAGATTTGGCCTTTTCTCTCAATTCCTGGGAGATAACTTCTAAGCCCTTGGTATGTCCTACCTAATAAAAGTGTTGGTTTACCTGGGAGCATTGGGACATACCAGATAGTCTATGCTAACAACGTGATTTATGATAGGGGACCTTGAATCATGTGATATCAACTTGACCTCGGGGAAGCTGGAGACTAAGATCAGACATGTGGGTGGTCAACTATATTTGGATAACTGAGTCCCACCATAGCGTCTAAATGTCCAGGCTTGAGTAAGCATCTCTGGCTGGCAATACTCTGTGTTTATAGTCACACATCATTTCTAGAAAAATAAGTGCTCTCTACTCAACTCCACTAGGAGAAGACAATGGGAAACTCCTTGTCAGAAACTCTCCTGTACCCTCTTCTGTATGCCTCTTCTTTGGCTAATACATTGAATTTGTATTGGTTTATCATAGTAAACCATGTCTGTAAGGAAGACTGCTTTAAGTGAGTTATGTGAGTTCTTGTAGTGAACTGTCAGACCCAAGATGGTTGGGCAGACTTCTGAATCTTCAGTTGGTGCTAGCAGTGAGGGCAGGTGACGGAAGTCTTGGGGATGCCCAGACTTCTAGTTGGTATCAAAAGTAACTGGTTTGGGGAACCTTCAAGCTTGTAGTTGGTATCAGAAGTGATGGAGGTCTTGAGGATTCCTGAACTCTGTAGGACTCCAGCAAAGTAAATACAAATATTATAACAAATTTCAATGTGTAGAAACTTCTTAGGTTGGTGGTATAGTATAAGTGAAAAACCATGGACTGTGAACCCAAAGTGGGGCTCGCATTCTGGATCAGTCACATAGTAGCTGTAAATAGAATATTGTCATTACTTGGCAGTGGCTTTTGAATTTTGAAGGCCAAAGTTCAAATTCATACTCCATCACTACAAGTTATTTTATCTCTTTCTATTATCTCATTTGTAAAATGTATACTGATTACCTTAAAATAATATTTTGATAATGATACAAGCCAATAATTGCAAAATTCCTTATCTATAAGGAGCACGATGAAATGATAAATTTAGTGACTATAATACTGTTCAAGCAATTGTGTATCATTTTGTTATTTCTAAGCAGAACAGTGCCCAAGAAGATATCTTGAATCATCTAAGAGGTCCTAGGGCTCCCATGTGCTTTCAGAGTTAGCAGGGGACTATCTGTTCATGCAACTAATATTTAGTGAGTCCACTCTACCAGCTATTGTTTTAGGTTCTACAGTAAGAAAGAGAGAAATATGTGTGCCTTCTAATGGGAAAAGACAGAAAAACATCAGATAGAAAGATAAATAGATACATATAAAAATATATGGCATATTAATGATAAGTGCTAATAACACAAATAAAGCAGGTAGGGGTGATAGGGAGTATGGAGGTAAGGTAAAAATGTTAACTAGAGTGACCAAGGAAGGCTATACTAGAAAACTGACATTTTGTTAAACACCAAAAGGGGGAGAAGAAAAATTTTCTACAGTTTTCTTTTAGAAAAAAAAAAAAGGAAAATTCAAAGAATCTTGGATGAGAATGAGCCTGGCATGTGTAAAGAAGAGCTGTAATGTAATGAGTTTGTATACCTCACAGTTCCAACTCCCCATTTGGAAAGTTAATTTCAAGAAAATATCGCTAAAACTTCTTTGAAGTATAAGAAAAAAATGCTTTTGGAGAATTCAAAGCATTGCATGCCAACTATTCACTTATTAAATCAATTTCATGTGTAGATTAACTTGTCTAATGCATAAGGATGTTTATATATAATTATATATGCCCAAGGTATTTGAAAAGAGTTTTCTAATGACAAGTAAGATTCTGGGCTGTTCTATTGAAAAAAGGAATCATGCTAAGTTTTACTAGGGCATACTGAATTGAAAACATTTTCAGGTTTTTATCCTGTGTTGGAAATTCACACAATTAGTATGTTTATGGCCTTTGTTTTATGAACACTTTTTCCCTCTCTCCACCTGAATGCCTTATTTTTCTTTTATTTTTATCTGCTGCTTCATTCCAAATTTATTTTCTGGAAGAAATAATGTGCTATTTAATTTTTCATCACAAAAGGAAAATGTATTTCCAATTTTTTAAAGTTAAAAATTGTGTATGGAATAGTCCCTTCTAGTAGGTGATGATTATCTGTATGCCCAGAAGCCAATTATAATTTTTTTTCAAAATCACGTATTGGTTTTGAATTGAAACAAGAACACATTTATGAAAAACGGCTTTTTCAAAAGCGAATTGACAATGCATAGTGTACAGGTGCATAGGAGTAAATTGGACCCTATGTATATTATTTAAAGTCTTCAATCAGCTGTCCCAGACTTGGTAAGGAATTGCTATTCACTTGAGTATATTATGCTCTCAGGGCCTCCTTTTGCATTAACACACCAATGAGTCAGTTGCATCAAATTCATCCAAAATGCACTAGAAATTCTAATCCCCATGACATTAGGTAATTTAGTGTGTTAAAAGAAGAACTCAAGCCTTTATAAGAAAGATGATTACTTTGTATTGTGTTGGTAAGAGATCATAGATTGTTCTTCTATGCCAAATTTATTTTTTATATTGTTGCTTTCTTGAAGAATAATTCCAAGCATATTTTTATAGTAAATGAGGAGCAAGCCAATTAAGCCTCCCATGCTTGCAACTCAAACAGCAATCTGGATTGCTATAATGGAGAGAGACTCAATGTAAATTAAAAGCAGAGAGGGTATTATGGAGAAAGGGTCAGGCCTTTTGAATTGCAGAGAATAACAAGTATGCTTATGGGAAAATTGTTCATTGCAAATCCTTCCTTAAAATAATTTTAAAGTGAGAATTATACATTTTTATTTCCACTTTTAAATTGGCTAGCTTTACTTCCTTTATATGTTCGATTTTAGTACATGAAGAGATGTAAATTTAATAATTAACTCTCATCATTTTCTAGCTTTTAACCAAAACTAATAATATATATTTTGTTTTTACAAGGGAGGGAAAATATGTTGTTCAAAACTAAAGATAAATCATTTAATTGATTCTCCGTATTTTTCTTTCTTTTCTTACTTTGCCAGAAGTTACATGAGACATGTTATTATTTTGTTCTGATTGTAAAGAGCATGTTTTGATATAACCTAATAGTTTTACTCAGCATTATTGCAGTGAGACTTATACAATACATTGTCCATTTTATCCTTTTCATTAAAGTAGGTACATGCACTGTGTAGCTTATTAAACATTTAGGGGATGCAGGATACTTACTTTCTAATAAAACAAAATTATAGTTTTATAGTGACATAAAACAGAATTTGAAGAATTCTAAAATGATAGAGTATTTTTAAGTTTTATGTTTGTTACCCAAAGCGTGTAAATACCATAGTTTTAACTCAAGGGTGGCTTGATTTGTTTTGACACCAGTACCTCAGGTCTACTTATTTTCATTTAAATACTGAAGATAGATTTAGTTAAATAACTATGGTATTAAACAAAATAAACAGGTAAATTTTTCTAATTGTGGTTGGAATTGGGACTCAAATGTCTTGAAATTTGACATTATCGGCCGGGCGCGGTGGCTCACACCTGTAATCCTAACACTTTGGGAGGCCAAGTTGGGCGGATTGCCTGAGCTCAGGAGTTTGAGACCAGCCTGGGCAACATGGTGAAATCCTGTCTATACCAAAATACAAAAAAAAAAAAAAAAAGTAGCTAGGCATGTTGGCGTGTGCCTGTACATGTCCCAGCTACTCAGAAAGCTGAGGCAGCAGACTTGCTTGAACCTGGGAGGCGGAGGTTGCAGTGAACCGAGATGGTGCCACTGCACTCCAGCCTGGCAACAGAGCGAGACTCCATCTCAAAAAACAAACAAAAAGACAAAAACGAATTTGACCTTGCCAAGTTTATTATATTGTTGCTCAGTACTTTACTAGAAATAGATTGTCATCAGGCTGTTTTGAAGAAAGAACACTGTTTGCAAAAACAATATGAGATGGTCTTTGAGAAATGAGTGGAAACCAAAATCCTAATGATTATTGTAATATGATAAAACTGTTTCTCTGTGAACTTTGGAGACCATCTGTACAAAGATTCCATTTTCCAGATAGCAAAATTAAGGAATTCTCAATTTATTGAGGAAAAAATTTGGTCATGGCCATGAATTTACTTTTCACATATATGGCTCAATGTGGCTCCATCCTCACTTTTAAGCATCATCTGCTACAATGCTTTTTTTCTCAATAGTCTTCTCTCTATTCTGCACCCACATGCTCCTTCTTTGTTCCAATGCATACCAAAACTATATATATATATGCCACTTATTTGGCTTGGGGTAGTCTTCCCCACTTTTCTTTCCCAAACAAAATTCCCTTTCGGTCACCTTCTCTGAGATCACTTAACACTTGGTAGATGCCTGTAAATATTTAATAATTCTTATTCAGGCTGTGTTGAAAGTATATGCCTTTTCTTCATTTTTATTCTTCTCCCTATCTCGTTCCTCTTCATTTATGGTCATCCAGCAGAGTTTTAGATAGCTACTATGTTCAATGGTGCTAATGTAAGTAAACTAAAAATGACTAGTCTCTTTAATAATAAATCAATGTGCTTAACTATAACACTTTGGAATTCTGAAGCTTCTTTCAAGTCTTTTGCTCCTATAGAATCTGCTCTGATTATTATTTATATATGATATGCAGATCATGACTTAGATCAAATGCAAAATTATTTGAATTCACACAGAAATTCCATATCAAATCAAGAAAATTGCTCTGCATATGATCCAAGGGCTCTTTTTTTGTTTTAACGTGAAAATATATATAGATGCACAGAGAAGCTATGGGCTAACCAACCCTCAAGTGCCTTAATAACAAGGTCCATAGATGATATACTGGGTTGAATGTTGCAGCTGCAAAATTTCATGTGGATGTGAAACCTGTGAAAGTGACTTATTTGAAATAGGTTCTTTGCATATATAATCAAATAAGAATAAGGTCATACTGGATTTGTGTGATCTTTAAATCCTTTATGACTAGTGTCCTTATAATAGAAAGAGAGACATTTGAAAACAGGGAGATAGACCCACAGCAGATCTGTCCATGTGAGGATAGATACATGGATTGGAATGATACATCTACAAGCTAGGCAATGCCAAATGTTGCTAGCAGTCATCAGAAGCTGTAAGATGCAAGAAAGGATTCTACCTTGGAGCCTTTAGAGGGAGCATGGCTTTGCTGACACCTTGATTTCAGACTTCCAGCCTTCAGAACCATGAAACAATAGATTTCTGGGGTTCTGTTTCTTGAGACAGGCTCTTGCTCTGTTGCCCAGGCTGGAATAAAGTTAATAGGATCATGGCTGACTGCAACCTCAATCTCCCAGGCTCAAATGATCCTCTCACCTCAATCTCCTGAGTAGTTGCAACTACAGGTACACACCATCACATCTGGCTAATTTCTCTCTCTCTACTATATATATACACACATATATATATATACATATATATACACATATATATAAAATATACATAGGGTATATTATGTATAGTAGTATATTATGTATAGTAGTATACAAACTACTGTAAGCATAATTACTTTTATACTTTAAAAAGATAAGCCTGGCTGCCTTGTGGAGAATGTAATGTAGGAAAGTAACAGTGGGAAGAAAGAGACCAGTTAGAAAGGGATTGCATTAGTCTAGGCATAAGAAATTACATTAGTCTAGCCATGAGAAGGACAAGATGTATTAAGTATAAATTTTAGAGGCAAAACTGATAGAAACTGGTGATAAAAGCATAAGTTTTCACTTTCAATTTTTCTACTACTTCTCTGTGGATTATTATATTAAGACTATCAGATGGTTGGAACTAACATGGATACTGAATGATAGTTTGAGGGACTCCTTTTAAGTAGGATTTGGACTTCAGTGTATTATTTTTATGATGCTTTTTTTGGTTTCTCAGAAGTGCTCCAGTAAGTTTTGGTTGCTAGAGAGTAACTTTTATAAAAATATTATACTGGTATATTATAGATTAATTTCAAAGTTTTTACTTTGGGGACATAACATCATTTTGAAAGAGCTTGCCTGTGGCTCTCAGAACACTGGGGCACAGCAATAAACTTTTACCAAGAAATTATATCTTCTGGCAGGTAGACCAAAACTTGGAACCTCTGAGATATTCTCATTTTCAGTCTCTGACCTTGCTTGATACATGTAATGGCTTGGTGTTAAAGAGTTTCTCAATCTGAATAGTAATAATGATCTTTTCCATCTAAGTTGAGACATATTTGTAGAGTACATGGAACTTGCCAACAGGAAATCACTACATACACGACAATTTATTGTTAGTTTTATGGCCAATTTCAATCTCAAAGGAATTGAAGTCATTGCCATTTGAAGGTTGTCCAGTTCATTTCTTAGACAGATGATTGACCCAATACAATAGTCACACAGTCCCTGAACGATTACACTCAAACTCTGCCTTGGCTATCGCGGAAGAAAAACATGATTGTTCAATCAGTGTGGCTATACAGTTGACCTGCCTTTCTTCCCTAACATGATGAAGAAAGTTAGCCCTGTTCTTTTAAATATATTTTTTTCTATTTTGAGGTGAGAGGATTAAAAATTGCTTAGGTTTATTCTTCAGTGTTAATAAGAAATATTGCCATTTAATTCAAAATTTACTGAATATCTCATGATAATAAAGTCAGAATCTGCTGAGTGTTAATGAGTGGTACTAAGTGTTTATAATAGTGTGGATTTCAAAACAATTGTTTATGTTTGGTGAAATGAAAAAAGCTACATAGAGAAGATGACATTTCAACTAGGTCTTGAAAATAGAATTTCAACAGTAAAGATAAGGAGGAAAGAAACCCTTCCTCATGAGAAAACAAGGTGAATCAATGCATTCAAATGGAAATATAGTAGGTACATTTGAGAAGAACTGAGTAGTTTGATTTCGCTGGAGCACATAAGCAGAGAAAGAAACCAGATATAAGAGAAAGAGAATGACCACAGTGAGATGCCTTTATTATTATAATTTGAATGTTATGTCACAGATGGGGAGCCTCGACTTGAGATAATTGGATTTTCCCAAAGTAAAAAAAAAAAAAATAATCTTTCAATGGTGTCTGCATAGAGACATCATGACCTAATATCTCCCAAAAATTAATCATAAAATTAGACAAACATAGGGTCAGTTTAATAAAGGACTAGGAAAAAGTATTTTTAATTGAGACATACAGTTGATCCTTGAACAACATGGGTTTGAACTGTCTAGGTCCAATTATGTGTGAATTTTCTGTCACCTCCACCACCCTGAGACAGTAACACGGAGTCCTCCTCTGTCTCCTCCTCTTCTGTCTACTCAATGTGAGGATGAGGATGAGGAGGATGGTCTTTATGAAAATCTACTTCCATCTAATGAATAGTAAACATATTTTTCTTCCTTATAATTATCTTAAAAACATTTTCTTTTCTCTAGCTTTATTGTAAGAATAAAGTATATAGTACATACATAAAACATGAGTTAATTGATTATCTATATTATTGATAAAGCTTCTGGTCAACAGTAGACTATTAGTAGTTAATATTGGGGAAGTCAAAAGTTACACAAGGATTTTCAAAATGTGCAGGGGTTCAGTGCCCCTAACCCTAATAACATGTTATTCAAATATCACCTTTCACATATGTTGAATCGTCCTTTTAAAGTGTACAGTTCAGTTACGTTTAGTATTCACAGAAGTGTACTAGCATCATTGCTACCTAATTTTAGAGAAGTTTTATCATCCCCCAAAGATTCCCCACACTAATTAGCAGTCACTTCCCATTCTTCCTTCCCTGTAGCACTGTTAAAACATAGTACCATTACCACTAATACTAATTAGTTCTAGAAATGACTAATCTGTTTTCTGTCTCTATATATTTGCATATTATGGAGGTTTCATATTCTTGGAATCATAAAATATGTGGTCTTTTGTTACTGGTTTATTTCACTTAGTTTAATGTTTGTAGTTTTATATATCAGTACTTCATTTTCTTTTTTTTCAGATAATATTCCATTGTATGGGTAGACCACACATTGTTTATCCATTTATCAGATAATAGAATTTGGGTTCTTTCACTTTTTGGCTATTACAAACATTACGAATAATGTTGTTATGAATATTTATTTATAAGTTTTCATGTGGACATATGCTTTCAGTTGTGATATGGTTTGGCTCTGTATCTCTACCCAAATCTCATGTTGAATGTAATCCTCAGTGATGAAGGAGGAATCTGGTGGGAGGTAATTGGATCACAGGTGCAAACTTTCCTCTTGCTGTTCTCATGATAGTGAGTGAGTTCTCAGGAGATCTGGTTGTTTAAAAGCTTGTAGCACATCCCTCTTTCATCTCTATTTCCTGTTCCCACCATTTAGAACATGCTGGCTTCTCCTTCACCTTCTGTCATGATTGTAAGTTTCCTGAGACCTCCTCAGCCATGTCGCCTGTACAGCCTATGGAACTGCGAGTAAATTAAACTTCTTTTCTTCATAAATTACCCAGTCTTGGGTATATCTTTATAGCAGTGTGACAATGAACTAATACTGAAAGTTGGTACCAGAGAAATGGGACATTGGTATAAAGATACCTGAAAATATGAAAGCAACTTGGGAACAGGGTAACAGGCAAAGGTTGGAACAATTTGGAAGGCTCAGAAAAAGACAAGAAGATGAGGAAAAGTTTGAAACTTCCTAGACACTTGTTGAATGGTTGTAACCAAAATGCTGATAGTGATATGGGCAAGGAAGTCCAGACTGAGGTGGTCTCAGATGGAGATGAGGAATGTACTGGGAGCTGGAGTAAAGGTCACTGTCTTATGCTTTAGCAAAGAGACTGGCAGCATTTTGCCCCTACCCAAGAGATATGTGGAACTTTGAACCTCAGAATGATGATTTAAGGTATCTGGCAGAAGAAATTTCTAAGCAGCAAAACATTTAAGATTTGACCTGGCTGCATCTAAAAACCTACACTCATCTGCATAAACAAAGAAATGACCTAAAACTGGAACTTATATTTAAAAGGAAAGCAGAGCATAAAAGTTTAGAAAATTTCCAGCCTGGCCATGTGGTAGAAAATAAAAACCCATTTTTCTGTGGAGGAATTCAAGCCAGCTACAGAAATGTACATAAGTAAAGAGAAGCTGAATGTTAATAACCAAGACGATGGGAAAGTGCCTCCAAGGCATTGCAGAGACCTTTGCAGCAGGCCCTCCCATCTTAGGCCTGGAAGCCCAGAGGAAAAACTGGTTTCATTGGCCAGGCCCAGGGCCCTGCTGCTCTGTACAGCCTCAGGACCTGGTGTCCTGCATCCCAGCCACTCCAGCTTTAACTGTGACTAAAAGGGCCTCAAATATGTCTGAGGCTACTGGTCCAGAGAGTGCAAGCCACAAGCCTCAGCAGCTTCCACATAGTGTTAAGCCTGCAGGTGGGCAGAGGGTCAGAGTTGAGGCTTGGGAGCCTCTGCCTAGATTTCAGAGGATGTATGGAAATACCTGGATGTCTAGACAGAAAACTGCTACAGAGGTGGAGGCTTCATGGAGAACCTCTGCTAGGGAAGTGTGGAAAAGAAATATTGGATTGGAGCCCCACACAGAGTTCCCCACTGGGGCACTACCTAGTGGAACTATGAGAAGACAGCCACCATCTTCCAGATCTTGGTATAGTAGATCCACTGACAGCTTGCACCATGCACCAGGAAAAGCCACAGGTACTCAATGCCAGCCCAGGAAAGCAGCCAAGGGGGCTGTGCCCTGCAGAGCCACGGGGCAGAGCCTTGAGATACCACCTCTTTCATCAGCATGTCCTGGATGTGAGACATGGAGTCAAAGGAGATTATTTTGGAGCTTTAAGACTTAATGACCGCCCTGCTGGGTTTTGGACTTGCATGGGGCCTGTAGCCCCTTTGTTTTGGCCAATTTTTCCCTTTTGGAATGGGAGCATTTACCGAATATCTGTACCACCATTGTATCTTGGAAGTAACTAACTTGATTTCGATATTACAGGTTCATAGGCAGAAGGGACTGGCCTTGTCTCAGATGAGATTTTGGACTTGGAGTTTTGAGTTAATGCTAGAATGAGTTAACACTTTGGGATACTGTTGGAAAGACATGACTGTGTTTTGAAATATGAGAACGATATGAGGTTTGGGAGGGCCTGGGGTGGAATGATATGGTTTGGCTCTGTGTGCCCACACAAATCTCATGCTGAATTGTAATCCTCAGTGTTAGAGGAGGAGTCTGGTGGGAGGTGTTTGGCTGATAGGGATGGACTTCTCCCTTGCTGTTCTCATGATAGCAAATGAGTTCTAATGAGATTTGGTTGTTTAAAAATGTGCAACACTTCCCCATTTGCTCTATTCCTCCTGCTCCCACCATGTAAGATGTGCTGGCTTCCCCTTTACCTTCCTCCATGGTTATAAGTTTCCTGAGGCTTCCCCAGTCATGACTCTTTGTACAGCGTACATGACTGTGAGTCTATTAAACCTCTGTTCTTTATAAATTACCTAGCCTGAGGTAGTTCTTTATGGCATTGTGAGAATGGACTAATACAAATTTTCTTCAATAAAAACCTTTGAGTGGAATTACAGTGTAATATGATAACTTTATTATTAACATTTTGAGGAGCTACTGAACTACTTTCCAAAGTGACTGCACTATTTGACAATTTTGCCAGTGATACATGAAGGTTCCAATTTCTCCACATCCTCTCCAACACTTGTCTTTTTTATTTTAGCCATTTGAGTGAGTGTGGGGTTATACCTTACTGGGATTTTCATGTTTAGTGTTTCCATAATGATGAGTGATGTTGGTTGAACATTTTTTTTTATTATTATACTTTAAGTTTTAGGGTACATGTGCACAACGTGCAGGTTTGTTACATATGTATACATGTGCCGTGTTGGTGTGCTGCACCCATTAACTCATCATTTAACATTAGGTATATCTCCTAATGTCATCCCTCCCCCTTCTCCCCTGCCCCACAACAGGCCCCGGTGTGTGATGTTCCCCTTCCTGTGTCCATGTGTGGCTGAACATTTTTAATATGTTTGTTAGCCATCCATAGATCTTCTCTGAAGACACTTCTACTCAGATTTTTTTGCCTATTATTAAATTGTGTTATTGTCTCTTTTATTATTGGGTTATATATTTTGGATACAAGTTCCTTATCACATATTCAATATTACATGAAATCATATATTTTCTCCCCACTCTAGGTTGTCTTTTTTCTTTATGGTTTTCTCTGAAGCACAATTTAAAAATTTTAACCAAATCGAATCTATGTATTTTTTCTTTCATTGATGTGCTTTTTAGTGTGATATCTAAGAACTCAATGACAAACCCAAGGTTATGAAGATTTTCCCCAAAGTTTTTGTGGGAGAGTTTTATATTACAGTTTTAGCTCTTCCTTTTAGATCTTTGATCAGTTTTGATTTTATATATGATATGAAGTAACAGTCCGAGTTAATTTTTTGCTTGTGGATATCCACTTGACCCAGCACAATGTATTGAAAGACTACTCTTTTTCCATTAAATTGTCTTTTTACCCTTGTCAAAAGTCAATTGATCAGAAATGTAAGAGAATACTTCTTGACTGTCAGTTCTATTTCTTTGATCTCTATCTCTGTCCTTAGGCTAGTAGCACAATATCTGGATCATTGTCATTTTTAAGTAGGTTTTGAAATCAGAAAGTGTGGATCTTCTTACTTTGTTCTCCTTAAACATTGTTTTGGCTTTTTCTGGGTCCCCTACAATTACATATGAATTTTAGGAGCAGCTTGGAAATTTCTGCAAAAAAGCCAGCTAGGATTTTGTAAAGGATCCTATTTTATTGATATATCAATTTTAGGAGTGTTGCTATCTTAGTATTTAGTGTTACAATCTATAAATATGAGGCGTCTTTCCATTTATTTGCATCTTTCTTTAATTTTAATTCTTCAACGTGCTTTGTAGTTTTCTGGATGCATACTTTGTGCTTCTTTTGCTAAATTTATGTCTAAATATTTTGTTCTTTTTGTTGTAATTATAAGTTGATTTTTTTCTTAATTTCATTTTGTGTTGTCCATTATTATTATATTGATATGCAATTGCTTTTGTATGTTAATTATTTTTTCTTTACTTTTTTTTTTTTTATGAGACAGAGTCTCACTCTATTGCACAGGCTAGAATGCAGGGACACAAGCATAGCTCACTGCAGCCTTGACCTGCTGGGATCAAGCAAACTTCCTACCTCAGCCTCCTGAGTAGCTGGGACCCCAGGTGTGTGCCACCCTGCCCAACTCATTCTTTGTTTATTGTAGAGATGGGGATTTCCCTGTGTAGCCCAGGCTGGTCTCAAATTCCTGGGCCCAGGCGATCCTCCCACCTCAGTCTTCCAAAGGGCTGGGATTACAGGTGTGAGACACTGCACCCAGCTATATGTTAATTTTATATTACACAACTTTGATGAACTTATTCATTTTAGCAGTTTTTCTTTTGTATATTCCTTATGATTTTATATATACAAGATCATGTTATTTGAAAATGGAGGTAGTTTTACTTATTTATTTTCCATCTGGATGTGTTTTTGTTAGTTTGTTTGTTTTCTTTTTTTTGAGACAGAGTCTGGCTCTCTCGCCCAGGCTGGAGTGCAGTGGCGCGATCTCGGCTCATGGCAAGCTCTGCCTCCCAGGTTCACGCCATTCTCCTGCCTCAGCCTCCTGAGTAGCTGGGATTACAGGCACCCGCCACCACACCTGGCTAATTTTTTGTATTTTTAGTATTTTTAGCCAGGATGGTCTCGATCTCCTGACCTCGTGATACGCCCGCCTCGGCCTCCAAAAGTGCTGGGATTACAGGCATGAGACACGGCATCCGGCCCCCATCTGGATATGTTTTATTTCTTTTTCTTGTCTAACTGCCCTGGCTATAACCTTCAATATTGTTGAATAGAAGTGATGAGTGTAGACATTTTTATCTTATTCCTAATATTGGGTAAAATTTTCAGACTTTCACCATTAATTTTAATGTTAATTGTTATTGTTTGAGGATGTCCTTTATCAGGTAGAAGAAGCTTCATTGTATTTCTATTGCATATTTTATCATGAACGGATGTTGGGTTTTGTCAAATATTTTTTCTGCATCTACTGAGAAAAAAATTATGAGTTTTTATCTTTTATTCTGTGGAATATGGTGTATTACATTGATTTATTTTTTAGATATTAAATCAACCTTGCATTCCTATCCTTGATCCATTGTATAATGATTCTTTATATGTTGCTGGATTCAGTTTGCTAGCTTTTGTTGAGGATTTTTGTATCCATATTTGTAAGATATTTTCATCTGCATTTTTTTCTTGTAATACCTTGGCTAGCTTTGGTGTCCAGCTAACACTGGTCTCATAATATAATGAGCTGAGGAAAGTATTTCCTCTTCTCTCTTTTGGAAGGCTTTGTGAAGGATAATTTATTCTACTTTAAAAATATGATGGCCAGATGCAGTGGCTCACGCCTGTAATCCCAGCACTTTGGGAGGCTGAGGTGGGTGGATCACCTGAGGTTGGGAGTCCGAGACCAGCCTGACCAACATGAAGAAACCCCATCTCTACTAAAAAGTACAAAATTAGCTGGGCATGGTGGTGCATGCCTGTAATCCCAGCTACTCAGGAGGCCGAGGCAGGAGAATTGCTTGAACCTGGGAGGCAGAGGTTGTGGTGAGCTGAGATTGCACTATTGCATTCCAGCCTGGGCAACAAGAGCGAAATTCCGTCTCAATAAAAAAAAAAAGGAAAAAATACATACACTCTGAGGGCAATATAATTTATGGTAACTTTTCAATTTAAACAGACTTAAACACCAAATACGTAAAATCCGAGGTCTGTACTGCCCCTTCCTAGAGAAGGATTTTATGCAAAAGATCCATGCATCACTCTTGTGGTGTAAGTTTTCTTTATGTTCTTTAAATTTAATTTTAAAAATATCAAATTCTTAATATAGATTTTAATTATGCTGGGCACTTGCTATTTAGAATAACATTATTGAAATATGAAGCAAAAAAAAGTCACTCCTAGATCTTGACTAAAGATACAGCTTACAAGAAGATGTTAACTCTCGCTCTTGTTGGGCACACTGAGCAACTCCAGCATCTACCTAGAAAGTAACATTTTATAATTTATCATCAGTATACGTTTGTTTTTACTTTTGCATACAATAAAGTGAAAGAAGTAGAACAAAACAGGGAGAGAGACATAAAATCAGAGACTGAGATAGAGATATTGACAGACATAGACATTCAATATTATTTTAGTTAATTGTGAGAGGCCACCGTGGAAAATAATCGCAAACTACATTCAAAGGAATTGCAGAATATACTGCAGAGTTCCTTTTACTTTCCTTTAATTTGAGGCTTTTGGACTTAAATGGATGATTTGAAAGTCAAGAGAGGCAGAGTGTGAGTTAGATTAGTTTATAGTGAGCCAACATTATATTGTAGTCATTGGGAATATAATCATTTTAAAAGAAATGGGCTGAAGTTTCCCCTCCCACTTTCTGCACATTGCAGGCAGCTGTTAATAAACCCCACGTTGATCATATTGGTGGAAAAAAACAAGGAAATTTATTTATATTTGCAGCTCACAATGTTTTGCTATTAGACTTGCAATTCATAAAAAGTCAGTAATTGGTCACCGTGCTTTGTAGCACTTGTATTTCCTTATCCTAATCTGTAGTCCATGTTCATACATGTCCTAATTATCCTACTCTGCAGTGAGTGATTTTAAATAGCTTTTACCACCTACTTACCAGAAAGGAATAATAAGATGATTTAATGACAACATGTATAAAACATTTTGAATGCAGAAAAGGAGAAATATTTAAAAGTAAAATAATGGACTGTTATAGGGGAGCATTCTTATTTCTATGTCTGTAGAAATACATTTATTTTGGCATAATACATGAATCCACACTTTCAAGACACTTTATTTTACAAATATGTATCCTCTATATGAATGAAAAAAAAGCATTATTCTTCGATTAATTTCTTTTGAAATATAATTTTATTTTTATTCTATAATAGTTGCATTTATAGAATAACAGACTAAATTTAAAAAGTGAAGATAAAATTCTTTATATTCACATGATAATTGTTAGTCAATAAACATATTTCTAATTGATAAATCTTACATATACATAGTCTATGATTCAATAATTAGTAAATAAATTGATAACAATACATGTATAATTTTATTTTTTACCTTGTATTATTATTATATCACACATATTTCTTTCCTATTTTTTCTCTTTAATTATGTACTAAAGCTTTCTATAGTTTCTACATTTCTACTCCATTATTTAATGGCTACATAGTGTTCCATGGCTAACATAACCAATTTCTATTGTTAAATACATGCATACATTGCCTTTCTTTATTCTATTTACAACCCATGATGAGTATTCTGACAATTGTATTCATTGAATAACTTCAGGAAACATTGTCAGAATCAAAACTACCAAGTCCTTTGATTCTGACAATACGTTTTTTAAGAAAATAATACATACTGGCAATATCCCTTTCAGAAAGATATTACCAATTTACATCCCCACTATAAGTGTATTAATGTTCCCATCTCCTGTGACCTAGGCAGGACTTCTGTGTGCTTTTTTATTATTCCTAATTTATGTGAGAGAGAAGACCTATCTCATTTATTTCATTTTATGCAAATTAAATTATGGATTAAGTGATAATACTTATTTTCCATTTTATGTCTAAAATGTTTGTTTAAGGTTGGGTCCAATGTCAATAATTTGAAAAATGAATAATTTCCTCATTTTTTCCAAAAGTTGAGGGAGAAAATAAAATATTTCCACAACAAAATTAAGTAATTTTTTTTTACCTATTCAAGAACCTCTTGAGTTTTTTCCCCTGAGTTGCATTTGCTTACAACAGAGAGAAAAGGGGGATGTTACTCTTACTCTTTTCAAATTAATTTAGTTTTTAAGCTTTATGATATTTAGTTAATACATAGACCACATTATTTATTATTTCCTAAGTTATGACCATTTCAGCAATAGTTCATCTAAAAGGTAGATGAATTGCAGAATTGGTTATGAGCAATAATTTTTTTCAAAATATCTTTCTGGAATGGATATAATATAAACTTCCAAAAATATTGGTATGTATTGTGGATATCCAAAAACAGCATAATGTAGGTACATTATTGGTGACCAGATATTTTGAACTGATATGTAATTCATTTGATAACATGTATGGATGTGTAAATTTTACCTTATGAGCTCAACAGGAAAGCTATTTCTTCCAAAATATGACCCAAGATAATGCTTGTGTTGTATTATTTAATCAATTTCAAGTTATAAGAGAATCTAAATGCTTGTGAGAATTTGCTCTATCACTGCATTTTGTAGACTCTCTCCTTTATTTTTTTAGGCCTTGACTACATGACACAGGAAATTGCTCACAATATATTATACAATTTGAAAGATGTTGGGCATATCACTTCATTTATGCCTGTTTACAATATTTGTTTGTCTTTAATCAAAGGGCAAAGTACCAGGTGTCTTTTTATAGAATGTGGATTTTTACAATGAATCTGCATTTCATAGCATTCACTATTATGTCTGGCTTCTTTCATTCAACACTATTTCAATGACATCCATATAATACGTGGCATTAGTTTGATTCTTTTCATTACTTTATAGCATTTCATTATATAAATATACCACAATGTATTGTTTTTTCTATTATTATTGACCTTTAGATTGTTCTGGTATTACATTACTATTAACAATACTGCTATGAACATTTTTGTACATGTTTATTGGTGCACATATTTGTACATCTTTATTTGGTTTAGTATTTCCTACGCTCGAAGTTGCTAGTTTATTGCTTATGATATGTTAAGATATACTATATATTACCAAAAAATCCTCAGAAAAGACTGCCAAATTACATTCCTGGATAATTCTAGTCACTTGCTTTTGGTAGTTTTAAAGCTTTTATTTTTAAAATCCATCCTAGTGAATGTGTATTGATTACTTAAAATTTAACCTCTTGTGAGTACTTGGTTGTACATTATTCAGTAACTCATTTATATCAATTGATTTCAAAGGTGAGCAATTTAAAAATATCTGTTCTCAAACATTCACATTTACAACATATTTGATAATTTGAAAATTTTGGTGTGCATTAGAATTTGCTTATTTAAGTAACTCTAAAGTAACTATAGGATAATGTTTACCTTAGTCTGGTATTTAGGCATCTCTACAATCTGGTCAGCTTATTTTCCATATATGCTATACAGCTCACAGTGTCTCAACAGCTTGTGGTTCCAAAATAAGGTCATACTGACAGAGCTGAAGTTTTTCAGATCAAGTGTTCCCTCCTATACCTATCAAAAAAAAAAAAAAAGTGTCCTCAACCTTCATCTAAGATTCCTTTCCTCATCTAGAAGAGCTCGGGGTTTCCTCTGGGTAGGAGATGGTATCACCTAAAATAGACAGCTTTTAATAGTGGTTAAAAGCCTGAATTTGGAATGATATATTTGAGTAGAATTATTCAGCTGTACTAAATTCCTATGTGACTTATGCAGGCATATTCTCATATTCTTTCTCTTACGGGGTCATTGCTATAATTAAATAATATAACATGGGTGACACCTAATTATGTTTTTGGTACATAGAAAGTACACAGCATGTACTAGTTATATTTTCCAATACTTCAAGGTTGAGTTTAAGCTATTTATTGTCCATTAATTCTTTTCTGTGCACTCTTTAATTATTTATTTGATAAATTACCTCCTTAAGATTTATTTGCTTACTTTTAATTTTATCATATATAATTTTCGAGAGCACCTTTTATTCTTTGCATGCTACATTTTACAGCATTATAACATCCTGTTCTTGATGCCGAATGTGTAATAGACTCTCTGAGGCTATTAGTTGTAGATTTTAAATAAAAACGTGATGAAAATTTTGCAGAAAAGTAATTGCCAATTCTCTTTTTTGAATGCACAATGCTCCATTCCAGGTTATTTTAGAGATGAGAGAAAAAAGGGAAGCAGTACAAGATGATACAGATTTTTTTTCATTGCAGTAAAATTTATAGTTAAGAAAATGCATAGATTTTAAGCATATAGTCTAGTTTTGAAAAAACTAAACATTTATATAACCACTACTGTAAAATATAAAATATATTCATCACTCTAGAAAGTTCTTTCATCCCTTGCTTGTCAATTATCTCTGCCCAGGGGTAACTACTATGCTGATTTTCATCTTCATACCTGAATCCTGTAAACTTAGCTTTGTTTTTCCTCCAGTTCATCAAGTCAGTTGCCACTTTTGCCTTGTGCTTTATAGGTTTCAAACTTTTACTGCTATCACATCCTAGCTTGTTCTTGTTTCTTTTAATTTGCCTTTTTAAATAATCATTCTAGTGTCATTTTGTGAGATTTTAGAATGAAGCAGAAGTAACTATGTGGTTAATCTTACATTTTTAATGCACTTTTCAATATAATGTCATATTTTTAGGTTATTATATTTATTTAATTATTGAGCCATTAATCTTATACTTAATTAAATGAATGAATTTAACCTCTTCCTATTCCAACATCATGTTTCTTTTGAGTAACTGAATGAATATTTTAGGCTTCTTTACAGGCATTACTTTTATACTCCAATCCTTTTGTGTCAGCCACAAATAATTAGCCTTGACATCATTGTTCTCTTACCTATAACCTTTTTTTTTTTTTTTTTTTTTTTTTGAGACGGAGTCTCGCTCTGTCGCCCAGGCTGGAGTGCCATGGCAGGAACTTGGCTCACTGCAAGCTCCGCCTCCTGGGTTCACGCCATTCTCCTGCCTCAGCCTCCCGAGTAGCTGGGACTACAGGCTCCCGCCACCACACCCAGCTAATTTTGTTTGTATTTTCAGTAGAGACGGGGTTTCACTGTGTTAGCCAGGATGGTCTCGATCTGCTGACCTTGCGATCTGCCCGCCTTGGCCTCCCAAAGTCCTGGGATTACAGGCATGAGCCACTGCACCCGGCCTACCTATAACCTTTTAAAAAATGTTGAATATTATTCAACATCTATACTTATTAATATTTGATAATATTTTTCCTGATGGATAGTTATTTATTGATATAAGTAAAACGAAACCCCTCTGCATATAGCTATTGGCTGACCTTGAATATATTACTGCATGATAAGATGGGTTGTAACATATCAACACATTTATTTTCCCGAGCATGGCCATATTTTCTCAATCCTCATAAACCAAACAGTAAATATATTAAAATTTTATAGCCATGGATAAATATGTCCACCAAAATAATCTGATTGTAATTTCTCAAATCAGAAGAACTGTGTGACTCTTTTATCACTTTTAATATACAGATATTTTACAAATGCTTTAATATGTTTTTGGATTCAATTTTTACAAATACTTAGTCTTGCTTTGTAGATTAAACAAACTTTGGCTTATGGGTATTACAAATGCTCCAAGTTTAGATAGCTATTTACTGGCAGTCTAAATTGTATTCCAGATCCCTCAGAATTGATCCAGTGATTTTTTTTTTTTTTTAGTTTTTATTTCCTACTTTACCACATTGTTCACCTACAAGAACCAGAGATCAGAGTTAGTAAAAAAAAAAAAAAAAAAAAAAAAAAAAAAAAAAAAAAAAAAAAAAAGAGATGGTCAGCTGGCAGAACACTGCTCGTATTTCCTGAGCAGAACACAGGGAAGTCTTACGTTTTTATATCTCTGTGACTCTGAGACTGAATTTCAAAATGTAATACAGTAGCGTTTTTAAGTATAGAGGAATATTGCTATTTGGTCATAATTAGGAAACTTTACTGAAACTGCCTGGAGAATAGAGGTTTCCTGCTTCAGAAACAAAGCCTTGAGGTTTACAGATCTTAATTTTTTATTTCTCATGCATTTCCCAGTATCTGTCTCCCTCCCCCATCTGATTAACATATCTGATGAAATGTAGTACACTGAGTCAGGCATTTCAAAGGTAGAGACTATTTTAATGAAGTATAAGGAAATCTTGGAGGGTCAAATTTTCACAGACCACACAGCACTTTGGGAGGCCGAGACGGGCAGATCACGAGGTCAGGAGATTGAGACCATCCTGGCTAACACCGTGAAACCCCGTCTCTACTAAAAATACAAAAAATTAGCTAGGCGTGGTGACAGGCGCCTGTAGTCCCAGCTACTCAGGAGGCTGAGGCAGGAGAATGGCGTGAACCCGGGAGGCAGAGCTTGAAGTGAGCCAAGATCGTGCCACTACACTCAGGTCTGGGCGACAGAGCGAGACTTCATCTCAAAAAAAAAAAAAAAAAAAAAAAAAAAATCACAGACCAACACATGCAGTGAAGAATTCACAGCCAACTTAAGAGCACCTGGAGGGAACACCACAGAAAGACTCCAAACAGCCCTCAGACAACAACCCTATCACGGATTTTTCTCCCCTCCCCTCCCCTCCCCTCCCCTCCCCTCCCCTCCCCTCCCCTCCTCTCCCCTCCTCTCCCCTCCTCTCCCCTCCTCTTCCCTCCTCTTCTCTTCTCTTTTCCTTAGACACAAGATCTCACTCTGTCACCCAGAGTGGAGTGGAGTGGGCACGATCATAGCTCAGTTCAGCCTTGAATTTCTAGGCTCAAGTGATCCTCTCATCTCAGCCTCCTAAGTAGCTGAGACCAGAGGCACACACCACAGTGTGTGATTAATTTTTAAATTTTTTATAGAGATGGTGTCTAATTATGCTGCCCAGGTTGGTGGACTTTCTTGACCTAGATGCAGTTGTTCAAAATGAGTTAACAGTGAGGAATATCAGAGCAGCCAATGTAGTACCATCTGCCAATGCTTGACACCAATAAACTAAAAATCAAATTAAGCCTCTGAAGCTCTGCTTGATTTAAACTTTGCCTTTTTTTTTAAATTATTATCATACTTTAAGTTCTAGGCTACATATGCACAACGTGCAGGTTTGATACATAGTGGTTTGATACATATGTATACATGTGCCATGTTGGTTTGCTGCACCCATCAACTCATCATTTACATTAGGTATTTCTCCTAATGCTATCCCTCCCCACTCCCCCCACCCCGAAACAGGCCCTGGTGTGTGATGCTCCCAACCCTCAGTCCAAGTGATCTCATTCTTCAATTCCCACCTATGAGTGAGAACACGCAGTGTTTGGTTTTCTGTCCTTGTGATAGTTTGCTGAGAATAATGATTTCCAGCTTCATCCATGTCCCTGCAAAGGACATGAACGCATCCTTTTTAATGGCTACATAGTATTCCACGGTGTATATGTGCCACATTTTCTTAATCCAGTCTATCATTGATGGACATTTGGGTTGGTTCCAAGTCTTTGCTATTGTGAATAGTGCCACAATAAACATATGTGTGCATGTCTTTATAGTAGCATGATTTATAATCTTCTGGGTATGTACCCAGTAATGGGATGTCTGGGTCAAATGGTATTTCTAGTTCTAGATCACTGAGGAATCACCACACTGTCTTGCACAATAGTTGAACTAATTTACACTCCCACCAACAGTGTAAAAGGATTCCTATTTCTCCACATCCTCTCCAGCACCTGTTGTTTCCTGACTTTTTAATGATGGCCATTCTAACTGGTGTGAGATGGTATCTCATTGTGGTTTTGATTTGCATTTCTCTGATGACCAGTGATGATGAGCATTTTTTCATTTGTCTGTTGGCTGCATAAATGTCTTCTTTTGAGAAGTGTCTGTTCATATCCTGTGCCCACTTTTTGATGGGGTTGTTTTTTTTCTTGTAAATTTGTTTGAGTTCTTTGTAGATGCTGGATATTAGCCCTTTGTCAGATGGGCAGATTGCAAAAACTTTCTCCCATTCTGTAGACTTTGCCTTCTTGCAAATTGAATCTTACTTGTGCCCTCATGCCCAAACAAAGCCTTATTTTACCCAATGAGAACTTGTTCCCATAGACTCTGAGTGGGGTTCACCGGGCCTGTCATTTGTTAAGAGAAACTCTAGATATCTCTCCCAGTGTTGGAAATTGGCTTTCCAATAAGGATTTTGTCTTTGAATGCTTCCTGTGCGTTATTCTTGCTTAAATTGCTGAAATAATGTTACATAACAAAGAGATGACTTTAAGATGTTATTGATATATACATCTAGTATGTACCCATAAAAAGTAAAATTTTTTTTAAAAGATGCTATTGAGTAAAGGCCTAAGAAATATCTCAATCTTGTCAGCTCATTCAGCAAGTTAGTAGAGGTGAAAAAAACAGATGTACAGAGGACAATGGATTGGTTCCAAACGTTTATGTAGAACCCAAGGAGAGAGGCCTAATCGCAGGTAAAAAAATATTTTAAATTGCTAGAAGCAGCCACAACCCTAATACAAATGTAGGCCAAATGGCTTATCCTGTCCTTTTCTATGTGGAAAGCTCACAGAAAAGCCTAAGATCTTATACCACCCAACTAGAAAAATAGGAAAATAAAAGGAAGCTTATTTAAACATCTAGGTCAGAACTAACATAGCCTTTCCACTCCAGATTTGTCAAGAATGTGTAAAAATTCTTAAGAAAAGCATCTCCATGCTCATCCTGCCTTGTTGCATAGTAAAAAGTATTCAAAGTGAGAAAAAAAATTGAAGTTTTAAAAGTTTGAGTCTTGAAAGATTAAGAGAAATAGCTAAGTTTGACAGTTCCCAGAACACCTGATCTCCTCACCAGATGAGATCTTCACTGTAGAAGGGGTGCTGGAGGAAGAAGGGTAGGACCTCAAAAAGCTGAGAGTGGATCCTCCGCTGTTTCAGATCTCTAGAATGGCGGATGGGAACATAACTTAAAAGAGAACGTGACAGTTCTATTGCAGGCAATGATCATTAACCTCCTAATAAACATAGTGAAAGTCTTTACTTTCTAGTAGAGTAATAAACAATAGATCCTCACCATACACACACCCCTTTCAACAAAAAAAAAAAAAAAAAAAGAGAAGAATTGAACCATGGCAAGGTTTCACCACATTTGGAATAGAACCAGGGACAGAAAGTAAAGCTTTCTTTTCTTCTCTTTTCTTTATTAGGTTCAGGTGTACATGTGCAGGTTTGTTACATGGGTAAACTTGTGTCATGGGGATTAGCTATACAAATTATCTTATCACCCAGGCACTAAGCCTGTTAACCAACAGTTGTTGTTTTTTTTTTTCTGATCCTCTCCCTTCTCCCACCCTCCACCTTCCAATAAGTCCCAGTGTTTGTTGTTTCCCTCTTTGTGTGTATGTGTTTTCATCATTTAGCTCCCAGTTACAAGTGAGAACATGTCCTATTTAGTTTTTTGTTCTTGCATTAGTTTGCTAAAAAATGTGGCCTTCAGCTCCATCCATGTCCCTGCAAAGGATATGATCTTGTTCTTTTTTATGACTGCATAGTATTCCATGGTGTATAAGTACTACATTTTCTTTATCTAGTCTACTGATGATGGGCATTTAGGTTGATGTCACATCTTTCCTATTGTGAATAGTTCTGCAGTGAACATAGGCACGCATGTTTCTTTATAGTAGAATGATTTATATTATTTTGGGTATATACTCAGTAATGGGATTGCTGGGTGGAATGGTAGTTATGTTTTTAGCTTTTGGAGGAATTGCCATTTTTTTCCTCAGTGGCCGAACAAATTTATACTCCCATGAACAGGGAATGTGTGTAAGGGTTCTCTTTTCTCCACAACCTCAGCATTGTTATTTTTTTGACTCTGACTGGTGTGAGATGGTATCTCATTGTGGTTTTGATTTGCATTTCTCTAGTGATCAATGATGTTGAGCTTTTTTAATATCCTTGTTGGCCACATATATGTTTTCTTTTGAAAAGTGTTTGTTTATGTCTAAAGCTTTCTTTAACTAATATTTACAGTGATTTTGACTCTTTTTGAAGGCCCTTTAATCCTATCACTATTAAAATGTTAGAACAATTTTTCTTTCTGTAAATTTTTTTCTTCTGGAAATAATACATCCAGTCTCTGATTGATACTGCTTTCCTTTGTTTCTCATGTGTTTCATTTCCAATTATCACATTATTTTTGTTTTGTCTCCATTTTTTCATATGTCTTTGGTGATGTAAAGTGTATAGAATGATCACATTTACAATTTGTGGTAATATTTCATTAGTATAGTCACAAATAGCATGGGTTATGCTAATACACATTTAAATTTGGTGAAAAGGTCCCCCACCTAAAGGTGGATATAAAAACACCCACAGAACAACTTGCAGCTTGCGTAATTTTGATGACCCATTACCTTGAGGACAAACATCAGGATTCCTGGAGAGGTAGGCAATGGGAATGAAAATGTCTAGTTACCTTCTCTCTGATACCAGCTAAAAGGTCATTACAAAGTAAAAATATTGTATCAGTCATATTAGTGTTGATAACTAGTGATTAGTGCTAAAATTATAATTTCTAGCATTATTGGAGATATAGACTTTATTAAATACAAAAAGTAATTTACATGGCTGGCATTCTTCTTGGAGGCCAAGTGAAACCAATCCTTAGTTCAGTGCAATGAAGTCCAGTTCCAGGCCAGCTAAGAATCAATATATAAGGAAGAAAGATATTTTGAGAAAGACTTAATAAATCCTTTCAACAAAATTTGGAATTGGCACTGTTCAAATTCTAAAAAAAAGAAACCCTGACTAAACCCAAGCAGGATTATTTAAATCAAATATCCTGGATACCCAATAATGGTAAACCCCCAAAATTTCATTTTGTTTGCTGCTGCAGGTGCACACGAAGATACCCAGTTATACTTTGCTTTGGCTTGCTGGATTTGTTGTTATGAGCTGAGGCCTCTAGGATCCAAAACTGCAACAGGTACACCTAATTGTAACTCAAAAGTATAAATCAAAGATAGTTAGATCACCAATTTTTTCATTGTTCTGCAAAGAACCTCTGAATTTCTCAACTCTATTGTGGACTGAATCTTCTCTGACACCCACTGAGGAAAACACAATTAAATTACAAAGTTACCGTATTTCACCAACATAATTACCACCACTAAGACTTAGTTTTTGTTTGTTTGTTTTTTGCTATATTTGTTTTCTCACATAGTTTTATTTTACTTTCCTTTAGTATAGTCTTTTAATATTAATTAGAACTTGCAATGTGGTGGTATACTGTCCGAAAACAAAAGTCTTTTCTGGAAGAATTTATTTCCAATAGGATTCTTTGCATCGGCAGGAAATACAGGTTACAATGAAAATCAGTTTTTGATAAATATATATGAAGGTTCTAATCTATACCAGGCTTTCTGCCAGGACCTGAGGAAGTAACAGTGAACATGAGAGACATGGTGCCTGCTCTAATGACACTGCATCCACACGAAATTTATTTGCTCTTAGAATTTAACAGGCCATTATTTTGAAGCGAGCACATTTCAAGGTACAAAGACTGGATACCCTATCTCTGCCACTTACTAATGATAGAACATGGAAACTTACTTACCTATACTTTGCTTTGCTTTTGTCATCGATGAAATATGGATAATAATAGTGTTTGCTTCAAAGAGTTGTTCAGCGAATGGAATGAGATCATATATGTCTAGTGCTTAAAACAGTATAACACATGCCAAAAGTTCAACTAATGTTAGTATTAATTTTTATTGAAACTTCATTAGTGTTATTTAGAAAATCAGCAATGGTTTAGAAATGTTCCTTCTGTGAATAAGGTAGAAGAGCTACTTGTTGAAAGCCTCATGGGACAGTCTTGCAGTTCTTTATACCACAAAGTCCATTGTAACACTTCCTTCAAGTACTGTATTAAAAGATGTGTTTTGTGAACTTTTGACTATTTGGACATGTCCTGCTGTCTTTAAGTGTAAGAGACAATTTCAGTGGCTCTAAAATTCTTGACTACAGCAGCTGCTGTTGATGCCCACCCATATCCCTTCAGCAATTACATTTCTGGCACATCAACCAGGATTGTAGATGTTGGCATCCGCATCACTTTGCATGAGGCCCTTCTCTGGCTGTGAGAGCCCACCCTGCTCATTATGCCTGTGTATGTAGCAAGTGAGAAGTAACACTGCACAGAAGCAGCCCTCCACCAATGAGTGCTAGGAGTTGGTTTTATCCACCTCAGTCTCCTTTCCTCTTAGGCAGGTGATATGGTTTGGCTGTGTGTCCCCACCTAAAGCTCATGTTGGATTGTGATCCGGAGTGTTGGAAGTGGAGCCTTTTGGAAGGTGATTGGATCATGGGGTGGTTTCTAATGGCTTAGACACCATCTCTGTAGTGCTGTCTCATGATAGAGTTCTCACAAGATCTGGTTGTTTGAAAGTTTGTAGCATTTCCTCCTTCATTCTCTCTCTCTCTCTCCCCCTCTCCCTTCCCCTCTCCCTCTCCCCCTCTCCCTTCCCCTCTCCCTCTCTTTCTCTCTCTCTCCCTCTCTCTCTCTCTCCCTCCTTCTCTCTCCCTCTCTCTCTGTCTCTCTCCCTCTCTCTCTCTCTCCCTCTCTCTCTCTCTCTCTCTCGCCCTCCCCCTCCCTCTCCCCCTCCCCCCCTCCTGCTGGCCAGGTGAAGATGTGCCTTGTTTCCTCTTCAACTTATGCCATAATTGTAAATATCCTGAGGCCTCCCTAGCCATGCCTCCTGTATAGCCTATAGAACTGTGAGTCAATTACACCTCTTATCTTCTTAAATTACCCAGTCACAGCTATGCCTTTATAGCAGTGTGACAATGAACTAATACAGAAAATTAGTACCAGAGAGAAGTGAAGCATTGCTATAGAGATACCTGAAAAATGTGGAGGCAACCTTCAAACTGGGTAAAAGGCAGAGGTTGGAACAGTTTGGAGGGCTCAGAAGACAGGAGGATGAGGGAAAGTTCAAAATTTCCTAAAGACTTATTTAATTAACCAAAATGGTGATAGTGATATGGAGAATGAAGTCCAGGCTGAGGTGTTCTCAGATGGAGATGAGAAACTTATTGGAAACTGAAGTAAGGGTCACCCTGTCTATGTTTTAGCAAAGAGACTAACCACATTGTGCCCTTACCCAAGAGATCTGTGGAACTTTGAACTTGAGCATGATGATTTAAGGTATCTGGCAGAAGAAATTTCTATGCAGCAAAGCATTCAAAATGTGGCCTGGCTGCCTATGCTCACCTGTATAAACAAAGAAATGACATGAAACTGGAACTTATATTTAACAAGGAAGCGGAGCATAAAAGTTTAGAAAATTTGCAGCCTAGAGATGTGGTAGAAAAGAAAAACCCATTTTCTGGGAAGGAATTCAAGCTGTCTATGGAAATGTGCATAAGTAAAGAGGAGTTGATTGTTAACAGCCAAGTTAATGGGGAAAACGTACCCAAGGCATTGCAGAGATATTTGTAGCAGCCCCTCCAATCATAGACCTGAAGGCCTAGGAGGGAAAATTGGTTTCGTGGGCCAGACCCAAGGCCCCACTGCTCTGTGCAGCCTGAGGACATGGTGTCCTGTATCCCAGCTGCTCCAGCTCTATTCATGGCTAAAAGGGTCCCAGATACATCTCAGGCCACTGTTTCAGAGGGTGCAAGCCACAAGCCTTGGCAGATTCCATGTAGTGTTCAGCCTGTGGGTACGTAGAAGGCAAGAGTTGAGGTTGGAAGCCTCCACCTAGATTTCAGAGAATGTATGGAAATGCCTGGATATCCAGTCAGAAGTCTGCTGAAGGGGCAAAGCCCTCATGGAGAACTTCTAGTAGGGAAGTGCAGAGGAGAAATGTGGGGTTTGAGCTCTCACACGAGTCCCCACTGGAGCACTGCCTAGTGGAGTTGTGAGAAGAGGGCCACTGTCTTCCAGAACCCAAAATGGTAGATCTACTGACAGCTTGCACTATGTACCCATAAAAGTCACAGGCACTCAACATCAGCCCATGAAAGAAGCTGGGGAGGGGCTGTACCTTGCAGAGACACAGGGGCAGAGCTGCCCAAAGCCTTGGGAGCCCCACCCATCGTATCAGTGTGGCCTAGATGTAAGACAGAGTCAAAGGAGATTATTTTGGAGCTTTACAATTTAATGACTGCCCTGCTGGGTTTTGGACTTGCATGGGGCCTGTAACCCCTTTATTAGCACTTCCCCCTTTGCACCCTCTCTCTCTCCTGTTGGCCATGTAAATTTGTGCCTTGTTTCCCTTTCACCTTCTACCATGATTATAAGTTTCCCAAGGCCTCCCCAGCTATTCCTCCTGTTCAACCTGCAGAACTGTGAGTCAATTATACCACTTTTCTTCATAAGTTCCCTAGACTCAAGTAGTTCTTTATGGCAGTGTGAGAATGGACTAATAAAGTGGTATACCTGTGAAGTACATGTTTTACACCATTTCAGGGTACCCTGGAAGGACTGGCCTATAATAACATGTGGAGAAAGTTTGCTTGATAAGGCACACAACACCTTTCCATCTCAATTCTCTACTACTTATTGTTGTTTTTTTGGGGATTGTCTCCCAAATAAACTACTTACACTCAGTTATTTTTCTCAGTGTTGCTATTTTGAAGTATCCAATCTAATTTCATCCTTTTACTTTAAACACTGTAAATCTGGTACCATTTCCATATAAAATCTAGAGTTGCAGAGAAGTTTGTGAAAAATTTCAATATTATTTTGTTGGAAATTACCTTTTTTCTTTATTCTTATATTAAAAAATTGTCAAGATGTATATTGATATGGGTGCTTTTCCTTTGATATTTTCTGAAACTTTATGAATTATTTTAATCTGGCTATTTAGATCTCCAATTATCACTAAGAGTTTTCTCTGTTTAACATCTTAGTGTTTCTATTCCATTTGTTCCAGTCTCATTTTCAGAAATACCTATAATTTTGGCATAAATTATCTAGCCTGTATTTCTATTATTTCAGGCTAATTATTTGGTATTCAATAAGTTTCTCCTTGTCTTTAAGGAGAGCTTGCTTGTCTTTCATATAATTGATTCAATCTCCTACAATCTATTTTGTTTTCACGACTTCCAATGCAGCATTTTGCTTTTAATTTCCCTGCAATTTTTTCCAGTATCACTCTTTTCATCTCAAAAGAAAGTCTTTTATCTCTACCTATGCATTAGGCATATCTGCTCCTGTTACCTAGAGATTATAACAGTTAGCATCTTATTAAGATAAAAGTTGTTTTTCCAAAACTTTTTAGATCTTCTTAGAGATCATTTTTCTCAGTTCAATAAGAAACTTCCTTGAACTGTACTGTTTCCCAGTATCTCAAAAAGCATTCAAGTAAAATCTATTCTGAATTTACAGACTGTCACATGTTAGTTTGTGCATTGCCTCTTTTCCCTTTCTGCCCACCTATGTGCCGGTGAAATCTCTCCTCAGTTCTGTAGATGAATGGTGTGTAAGTGGGTATGTCTTCCATACCCATTCCAAGTGGGTATGACTCTTAGTTTTGTTTCAGAGGCCAGCCTTCATCCTCCTCTATGGCTCATCTTACCTGAGATGGAAACATAATAGAACTCCATTATTTGGCTCTCTGATATTCAGAACATCTGAAATACATGGCCATAATCCTTATATGTATGCATACATATGCGTTTATATATTTGTCTTACTTGAAAAGATTATTTAAAACAATCCAATCACAATTATGCATTCTAACACATCACTTTCTTTGCCCAATTCTACTTAAAGTACTTCAATACCACACTTTTTTAGTTTAAAATATCCTTCTCAGGCTTCCTTCTTCTTTCTGTGTTGTTTTTATTTTACTTTTCTTTTTCTTCCTGGAAGTGCAATTTCTGAATTGATGCAGATACAGGTGAACACATGAGTTCATTGGTATATGCAAAGGCAGCCATACAGTAAAAGGATCCCTGTTCAATGTTCTGATTGGTGGAAATTTCGAACTCCTGAAACAGAGTCAACAAACGTGTATATCAACTATTCTTTTTTGGCTTAATAAAATGATGAGCAGCCAATTATAATTTTTATTTCAGTATGTCACCCTTTATAATAGAAATTGTATGCATATTTTTGAAACATTGATTGTGATATTATCATATTATGCTTTTGTCTTCCTCTTTGTTGTTATAGTACTTTAATTAGGAGAAATTTTAGGATACCACATTAGATGATGGCAACCACCCTTAAACTGGAAGTTGGAACATTGAGCTTTCTAAAGGGAAAACTTACAGTAAGAATAATGATGGCCTGGGTCCAGAAAGAAATGAATTGAAATCCTGACTCAAATATTTAACATCTCTGTGAATGTGAGCATTGTTTCACTCCCTGAGCCTCAATTTCCTCATGAGAAAGGGCAGTAATAATATTTACCACAAAAAGCTGTTGAGAAGACTAAATGAGACAGTATTATGCAAAGTGCTTAGTAGTGTCTTACACAAAAGCACTCAATGAACATGGCTACCATTTAGCCATGAGTTGATCTGCTTCTGAGATGCCTTCTCCTGGATGGCATGAAAGTAACTCAAATAATCTATCCCATCAAATGTATCATCAGCTCCCCTATCCCTGCCCTATTTCTCTTCCAGATTTTCCTTCAATGTGCATATTAGATAAAAATCCAGAAAACAAGTGGTCTGTCACACCTTGTCTATACTTTCCCATCAATGCTATGTCAAACTACACAGGGATATAACGTTTCATTCTAATCATGTAGCTCACTGAAGTTTAATCTCACTGCAAAAAAAGCGCAAGAACAGATGATTTTTGAGGTCCTTCTCCTCTCAAAAACTATGAGGTTTTAAATTAAAATGCGGTTTTTTTAAAGATTGTTGCTTGATGTTTTGTGTGGAGAGGTAAAGGAAGGGAAATAAATCTAGCAGATCTTTGACACTCTTAGGAATGTCCTAGATAATCACTTTTTATTCTTTGCCATCTTATTTTTTGGGGATCATTTATTTGATACTGGATGACATGCTGCTTTACATTAATATTTTCATATATGTAAACCTCTTCTTGCTAATTAGATTGTGAGCCCCATGATCTGCAAGACCACGACTTACATTTCTTTCTTTGTTGCCAGCAAAGTAATATGACTATAGAATATTCTCAGTAAATATTTGTGGAATAAATGAAAGAATAAATATATAGAATTAATAGTCCCTGCAGGCAGAGATGCATCTTAAATTATTTTATTGTATATGTCTTTTTATGGACAGATATTTTCTTTTTTCTTAGTAAAATTCCTGTGAACAGAATTGCTAGGCCACAAGATGGATTCACTATAATAGATTGCCAAAGCTTTTTCCAAAGGTGGTGTATCATTTATACTTCCACCAAATGTGTGAGAGTTCCAGTTGCTCCACATCTTCATCTACATTTGATTTTGTCAGACTTTTAAATTTATGATAGTAGGGTGTGTTTTTGTGTGTGTTATCTCATTGTCATTTGTTAGTCTTTTGCCTCTTTTTATTGAATTGTCTTTTTATTAATTTATAGTAACAAAACATATTTTCTTACTACATGTTATGCCATATATAAATTATATCTAGCATGATTACTATACAGATATAATACAGAGTTCCTTATATATTCTGACTATAAATCCTTTGTAAGATGCATTTCTTATACTTTATCTCGATTTGTAGCATACCTATTTATTTTATTAATGCTCATCTGTTAAGCAGTAAAGTTTTAAATTTTGACTAAGCATAATTTATTATTATTATATTCTTTTATGATTCTTGCTTTCTGTGTTCTATGTCTGCCTGCTCCTGGTAATGAACATTTTCTTCTAGAAGCTTTACAGATTTAGCTCTTATGCTTAAGTCTATGATTCAACTCAAATTAATTTTTGTATTTGGTGTGAGGTATGGGTTAAGGCTTTTTATCCCCCATATGGATATCCAGTTGTTTCAGTGTCATTCATTAAAATAATATTCCTTTACCCCATTGAATTGCTTTGTGAAAAATTAATTTTAAGTATGAATTAACTTTGTTTAAGCATTTTCTTTCTTAATAGATTATTTTAATAGAAGAGTATTAATTGCTGAGTCAAATTCACAATACAGAAGGACTATTTTTATAATAAATTTTAAAGTTATCATTTGTAGCTAAAATAGTTTTAATAAAAATATTTACATTGAAGGCCTGCTTATATTTGAGTGAGGCCACATGAGAGATAATAGAATGGACAAATACAATGGAAAGAAACAGCAAGAGGTATAAATGAGCCATAAGATGCCATGGTCAAAGTAGGTAGAGAGATAAGGAAACAGAGAAGGGGGAAGGAAATGTAGCCCACAAACATAATACTGAAAAACATGGAAGACAATTTTAAATTTTTGGTTAAGAAAAATAAATTTTAAGATTGTTGAAATCTATTCCTAAAGATTTAGTTTTATACCTTGTAGTTATTTAACTGGACTCAGTTTGACAGAGGGAGAAATGAACACAAACTGTAGTCATGAAATGTTGCATAAGCCCCAATTTACTGTCACGGTTTTCCAGTTCATTGCTTCTGCCAACAAAATATAAATTTTTCCCCCAGGGATGAACAGATGGAGATCACTGTTTCACCTTGAAAGAACTTTTCCACTTACCTATACACAGTCTTTATTTGAGAGAAAACTATCTGCTGGGTTGGGTTTGCTGGAAAATTTAAGGCTGCAGTAGTTGTATAGGAGAGTATTTATCGTAAATCATGGAATATTGGTTAATCAGCTGTATAAATGACTCACTGTCTTCTTGCCTGGAGGTTTCTTGTCCCATCCCACCCTCTATATGTATTCTAAGATTCTGCCCAATGCTGTGGATTGCAGTTAAGCAAGCATGCAGTGCTGTCAGTCAGCAGGGTCATTTCCCATCTATTTGATACTCACACTCTCTAGATATGCTCTAAATCAATGACAAATTGATAATCAGAAAATGCTTACATGAAGCATATACTGCATTGATCTTTTCAGAGAAAAAGTTGCCTCCTTAAACATCCATTGTTGGCAGGTTGAGAGGGCAAGCATCTCTTGGAGTGGCTTGTCAATTTAGATCCTCTTCTCTTTCACAGTGACAGTCTTTTTATATTTAATTTTTTGTCAAAACTAATATTTTTATTTGAAAATAAAATCCTTAATATGACATGCAGAATTCCCACTGAGCTTGCCTATTTTGAGGCAACAAAACAGACTTCATATTATCAATAGAAGATAAATGTAAACATATGCCAGACAGTTTATAAGCCAAAAAAACTTAATTTTGCTTATATTATCATTGTTAAATATATCATCTTGGGAATAAAGTTTTTCTTCTTAAAGTGGTGCTTGATTACACTAATTTTAAATGACTTTTTTGTACATGCAGCTGTATGAGTTAAATGCTACACATATAGTAGTAGCATGCTACTATAAAGTAGCAGAAAAAATTTTAGCCTGAATTGTTTTCTCCTATAGGATAGAATTCAGCATATTTCAGTACTTTATGATACTAATTTTTCACCTCATCTCAGGAGAAGGAATTGACGTTATGATCTATAAAATACAAAACAAGGACCTTAGGAGATGTGTTTTTTTAATGGTCATTATTAACCAATATATTTTATGATTTTATTTACAGATTTTTTTATTTATATAGAATGCTGTTTTGTAAATGGACTGAGGGGAGACGTAAGAATTCTTGGCTTTGAAAATTACTAGTGCTCTAGCCTTGGTTTGTTTTTGGTTTTGTTTTTAATTCCAAAACCAACATCTGCATATCAATCAAATAAGGAAAAGTGATCATCTGTGGGTGCGCCTTCAACCACGATTTAACAAAGGCTTTGACACCAGCATTAAGGGTCTCCTGCCTTACTCCACTTCAGCTTAAGCCAATGTGGGGGACACACAGATGTAGAATTAACTTCCTCCCCTTTCTTGTCTACTTCCCCCGCTTTGTACAATAAATTAGATTTTGTGGTAATTTTGTGCTATTGGAAACTAGTAGATTCTTATGATTCATGCAACAATCTGAAGATAATTTTTTATGGAGCTGATCTTGTTCTCTTTCTCTTAATTTAAAGCCTTCTTTCTCTTTCCAGTAAAGTATTGAAAAGTATGTAGTAAGCTGGTATTGTGTGTTTACTATTCAGCAAGATGCAAAAAATATAAAAATATTATTTTAGATATTTTAAAATTTTACTTAGAATTACTCTACAATGTAAAGGATTAAACCTCTGATTGTTCATATTACTTTCTCAGGGACACAAAGGATACAGCCAGGATTAGGTACCAAGCAGCTCAGTTTCTATCTAGTCTGCAGCTTTATGCATGGTACGCACCTTTGCCTTGAAATCAGTTGATAAAATTTTCTTTAGAGACAGGAAATATATTCAACAAATAGATACTATGATATGCAGTTAACTGTCAGAAAGAGTGATATAGACTTCAATTCTATAATTAAGCCCTCCCAAAATTTTATAACATGGACTAATAACTTCACAAAGAGTTGCCCAGTAGTTATTCTAATTTTGGACATTGGAAAATCTAGGTTAGAGTTAAAACTAGTTCCTTTACTGCTGCACTTTACAAAACTCTGTACTAATCGACATTCCCAGGAACAATATAAGAGAATTTCACTTACTCCACATTCAGGCCAATACATTGTATTGTCTGTCTATTTTATTTTTTAGCCATTCTAATGGGTACATGTTGGTATCTCCTTAAGGTTTTTAATTTTTATTTTCCTGATAACTAGTAATATTGAGCATTTTCATGTTCTTTTCATTTATTCATTTATCTTCTTTGATGAAATGTCTGCTGAAATAATTTTCTAAGTTTGAACTGAGTTTTTAAAATTAGTATTAAATTATTCTTTGTATATTTTAAATACGACTCATTTGTCAGATGTCTATATTTTCTTCCAGTCTGTGGTTTACCATTTTATTTATTTTTATTTTTTAAATTTTATTTATTTATTTTTGAGATGGAGTTTCGCTCTTGTTGCCCAAGCTGGAGTGCAATGGTGTAATCTTGGCTCACTGCAACCTCTGCCTCCCAGGTTCAAGCAATTCTCCTGCCTCAGCCTCCTGAATAGCTGGGATTACAGTCGCGCCACCAAGCCCAGCTAATTTTTTGTATTTTTAGTACAAATGGGGTTTCTCCGTGTTAGCCAGGGTGGTCTCAAACTCCTGACCTCAGGTGATCCACCCGCCTCGGCCTCCCAAAGTGCTGGGATTACAGGCGTGATCTACTGTGCCCAGCTACCGTTTTATTTTTTTAGTAGTATCTTTACAAGAGCAAAATGTTTAAATTTTAATTAAATCTAACATTTATTTGTGGTCATTTTTTAGTATGTTCTATATAAAAACAATATATCTTTCCCAAGGTCACAAATATTTTTCTTCTGTTTACATCTAGAAGTTGTATATTATTTGCTTTGCTGCCTAGCCAATGATCTAGCTCAAGTTAGTTTTTGCTTATGGTATAAGGTAGTGGTCTATGCTCATTCCGTTTTCCCCATTTGTTATTTCAGCATCATTTAGTGTAAAACTATAAATCACCATTTAATTACCTTGGCACCTTTGTTAAAAATCAGTTTACTATATTAATCTATTTTTATTGCTGTTGCATACATTATGTCTATCTGTAAAACAATATTACACTATCTTTATTATGGTCATTTTCTAGTATGTTGCTATAGATTGAAGGTTTTTGTCCCCCCAGAATTCATATGTTGAAACCTAATTCCCAGTATGATGGTACTAGAAGGTGAGCCTTTGGGTGATGATGAGATCATGAAGGCAGAACTCTCATGAATGGGATTACTGCCCTTACAGAAGAGGCCTGAAAGGCCCTTTGACCATGTGAGGACACAAGGAGAAGACAGTTGTCTGTACTAGGAAGCAGGTCCTCAAAAGACACAGAATTTGCAGGTCTTGGTCTGCCCAGCTTCCAAAACTGAGAGAAATAAATAAGTTTCTGTTGTTTATAAGCCATCCAGTCTATGGTCTTTTGTTATAGTATCCTGAATAGATGAAGGTATATGTCTTGAACTTAGGCAGGATATGTCTTCTAACTGTTTCCAAATTATTTTGACTATCTTAGGTCTCTTGCATTTCCATATAAATTCTGGAATCAGTTTGTCAATTCCTACAAAGAGCTTACTGGTTTTTAGTTTCTACTGCTTAGAATCTATAGATGGATTTGTCAAAAACTGATGGCTTTACATAACTGAGTTTGTAGATTCAAGAACATGGTACATCTTTCCACTTAGGTCTTATTTAATTTCTCTTATTAATAGTTTATAGTTTTTGGTGTAGAAATTTAAAAAAAATATATTGTTTAATTTAGTTCATTTCTATTACATGTTTTGAGATTCTATGGTAAATATATTTAATATTCATATTTTATATTTTAACTCCTAGCAAATGGAAATATACTTAATATTGACTTTAAATCCTATGACCTTGCTAAACACAGTTATTCTAGTAGAGTTTCTTCTCTATAATCCCTAGGATTCTCTGCATACATATTCATGTCATGGGAGAATAATTTTTTGTTTTAAATATGTATAATAATTTTTTTATTTCCAGGCTTACTGCACTACCCAGGATATCCCATAAAATTTTAAATCTAAGTAGTGAGCATGGACACCCTTGTCTAGTTTCTTAAGGAGAAAGCATTCAGTAAAAGCATTCACAAGTAAATTTGTTATCTGTAGGTTTTCATAGCTATTATCAAGTTAGAGATATTGACTCTATCACTATAATACTATTACAGTCCATGTCTAGATCACTATGTTTATCTATAGCAATTAGTTTAGTAAGTACTGTCTTTGAGGACACTCATTCTCAATAAACATTGTACTGCCTTTTCAATAAAACTCCTATGTTGCATTTTTAATATATATTTTATATAATTATTTCACTTAAGTTATTTTTCCCTCATCCTATACATATGTAGGTGATTTCCATTTGCATTCTTTTGCATGTACTATTTATTTAATTTTTGGCTAAATTTTTTCTCTCATGGTAGACATAAGTAACACAAGAGCTCATAATCTTATCAATTATATTTTTTATGTGAAAACTTATTTACATGAGTATAAAATCTTTTAAACTTGAATGCTGTTGTGTAATTATAAAACATTAAAAATGCACTTAAAATATACAAAACTGAAAGAAAGTCAATAACTTCTTACTAGCTTTATTGTCTTCACATTCAGATTAAAATTTTTCTTATCGTGTGGTAAAACATTTAAATTGGTTTTTGATAAATTATTATTCCAAATATTACAAAAGTTTAGTCTATTAGGCTGACTATAATGCATGCCAAGGTAATTTTGTCTAGAATGTTAAGTCCCTTTTAGCATTTTCTCTTTATTTTCTATATTTGTTGAATCATTTATAGTAAAGCATTTATGCCAAGGCTCAGATGTCACTAAATAGTGATCCTCTTTTTTGTTTTAAAGACAGGGTCTCACACTGTTGGTCAGGCTGGTCTTGAACTCCTGGCCTCAAGCAATCCTCCAACTTGTCTCCCAAAGTACTGAAATTACAGTGTAAGCCACCGTGCCTGGTCCCCCACCCACCTTTTGTAAACAGCATAACTAATTTCAGGAAGGCTTTAAAACTTTTGAAATTCATATGACTTGTATTTTTTCTCAACATAATCAGATAAAGAAATGAAAAAGAAAAATGGCAAACTTTTTCACTTCCTCAGTTCACAATTCTTTTTTCTACAATGATTTATTTTTAAAAATAATAAAATCTATTATCTTAGCTGTTAATTTAATAACCACATTAAATAAGAACCAAAAATAATGTATTTATATAACCTTATGTTTCCTCAGGAATAAGTCAATACTGAAAAACTTATCTACAGAATTTTGAAGTTTTACCCCTTGGTCCCAATATTCATCATTTCACATGGTACCTTAAATATGCTTTTGAGCACATGAATTCATTCATAAAAGAATGTTCAGTTTTCAACTTTTATTCCGCCTTTTTTTATTTCATTACCTAAGAAATAACTGTTTTTTTCAATCCACAGGGGATACTACAGTACTAAGCATGCAGGCACCAAGCACGCAGACTATCTATCTGATTCAAACCTCTGCTTCTTCACAAATTACACATTCATGGCATACATATTTAATTCATTTATACATATACTTTATAACTATATCTCATCCAATTCATAATATAGTTGCTAAGATCAAATAATTTTTTTAATAAAGTGAATACCATAGTGCCTTGTACAAAGAGCACAGTAATTACTGCCTTAACCTTATATCTCATATACGAAGAACAGATCAACATAAAACTAGGCCAACATTAAAAATACCTTTTTAAACATTTTATTGTATACTGTACCTATGTTTCATATGCAAATATATATTAACAGAAACTGTCATATAACACATCTTTGTACATTACAAGTTATTGTGAACAACTGGCCAGGTAACAAGCATTATTTTTAATGACATCTGCATTTCAATATTTTTTAAAATTTATCTTTGAACATTAAGGTTGTTTCAGTGTACAATTAAATCCTTCTAAATATAACCTAACTTTTAAAAATGTATGATAAACACAATATCATCCATTTGTGGACATGAGTATATATTTTGAAACAATTAATGGGCTTACAGAAAAACAGAGAAAGTCCTGTTTATTCTTATTCATACTACTCACCAAAAAGACTTTTGTTTTGCCTTCAGTGTTTCCTTTTACAAACCCTAGGATGAATGCTGATGAAGGCAGTCAACTCTTCATCCATTCTAGGACCTGATATTTCAGTAATTAAAGAAAAGCATCAGCAATACTAAATAACCTTGATTATACTGAATGCGAGACGAATGATTAAAAGCCTGGATGAGGCATTAATTTTCTACCTAATTGTTGTATAATTTCAAATGACTATTCTATTTATTTCCCCCTCTGGGTAAAGTTATTTTGAATGAAATAAAAATTACATTGGAATAATTGGCAAAGATCATGGATAGAAACACTGTTACTCAGCAAGGGACCTAGCTGAACAGCCTTGTCAAAGTAGGTTAGGAAATTTCTGATGACTATAGCCAGTGTGGCCACATTTTTAAAGATAGCAATCCATTATCACTTCTCTTCTGCCACGTGAAAAAAGAAGTCAGCCCTCAGAATCTGATTTTCTCCTGGGGTGACATGGCACTGCTCAGAAAGCAATGAAACATCTCTTTCCTAAAATATAAACTATCAGATGACAAACTCTAAACCCAAATCTTGTTGTTTTGTTCCTCATCCATTGTGTATCTAAGGATATAGAAAACTTAAATAATTTTTATTTTTCTATATTTGAATTTAATTTTATTTTGATTATGTCAGTAGTAAAAACAAAATCAGCTGCAATTATATTCTAAATGATGTAATATGCCCGACGGATGCCAAAAAAGAGGTGTATGGTATATATATTATAGTTTTATAGTTTTATATGTATATAGTGTTTTATATAATAGTATTGATATATTATGTATACGTTTTATATATATATATATATATAGTTACATATAGGTATGTAGTTAACATAAAGAGAAGGTATAACACTTTTTTGTTGGTATGCGAAGAGCCTATGAGTATAAGAACAGTTGTAAAAAAGACTCTTTGGTAATGGGAAATTGGTGAGTCTCAGTTTGGAGATAATTATCATTTATTTAAATCAGCAAAAATCTTAAAATTCATCGTGGTAAAATTACTCAGTGGACTGAACTCAGAAGAGAATTTGCTTTCTTAGTGTAGAAATTCACTCAAAGATGACTAGTTTTCTTTTAGTTCTTCTAGAAACAGATTCTTAAAAATGAATTCATAGGCTGACTTTCAATTCCTAATATTATACTTTTGCAGAAAAAAAGCCTTATAAAAAGCCTTTATTTCGAAAAAATCTTAGAATATTTTCTGTTTATCAAATAAATTTAGTGATTATGGCAGAGACAGTCATTACTCATTGGCCATCCACATGCAATCCACATTTCCTGCATCATTGGAACTAATATTGACCAATGGGTTATGAGTGGAAATAACAAGTATGACTTGAAACAATTAAGAACCAGTGTGTGACTCTCCACTTTCCCTCTGCTTTGTCATTGAAACCAATGAGGCAATGGAGCAGCTACAAGACACTGTAGTTTCTGACAACTTGGGTCACTGAGTAGTTGTGTAGAAGAGGGATTTTCCCCAGTAATTCACATGGAATATGTCCTTTGAGCAAGAAAGAAACTACTTGCTGTAATAAGTCACTGAGATTTCAGGATTATTCTATTACTGCAGCATAAACTGGGCTATCCAAATTAATCCAGTGAATTAAACTTAAAAAATATGATATGCAGATCAAATTTCCTTGGTAGCAAATATGGTTTTAAAATTGAAAAACAAAGCAAATGGCCAAGAGCATCTTAATTCTTGGCAAAATGTGAACTCCATTGAAGAAATTGATAGAATTGTCATCCCATTTCCAATAACTAAGTTGATGCATTTTTAGAGCCCCTATGAAATAAGTTTTCTCTATCTGAGAGGCTTTGCTGCTCTCAGAGCAATTGACGTAGACAACCTATGTGGCACAGCAGACAAAAATATCTGTGAGTCCAGGGTAGAGGTTTTCAAATAGCTCTGTATGACTATTCTTCTGCTTTTCTACTCTGTTTCTCAAGTGGAAAGTATTAATGCTTATCTCATATATGTTCACATGTTGTTAGGATTGCTTAAATAAAATGTTTTAGTTATGACTTCTGACCACCCCACAGAGGGAAAAAAACAGCTTGAAAATGTACTATGTGTATGTAAGAAATTATATTTTTTCATTGCCTGTACATACAGCACTGACACATGGATACACATACATATAGGACACTAGAATGTGAAGGCATATGGTGAATATTTAAGAAACTAAGACCTAGCATTTATGGAATTCTCATATTAGTATTTGGGAAAATTGGTCTTATCCTACTGTAATGCATTGTATCTTGTTTACTTTTGAATATAGAAGTTAAAATATATTCACAATGGCATCTGACTCAAATTCATACTTATACATTTCTGATCTTAGGTGTCTTGATATGAAAACAAACATTCTATATGTGAAGAATAATTTTTCTATAACTTTTGAAGCAATTTCCTACTTATTTGCAAAAGCAGTGATGAATCTTTGGCAAATTTTATGCAAGAAGTTACACATATACACATATCACCTGTCTCCTGTTGCCCTACCCGCCTTTAAAAAATCTTTAAAAAAAAATCAAAAACAACCAAAGACAAAATCAACTTAACAACAGTGAGTTTCAGGTAGAATGAACAATTAAATAACAATTTATAATTTCTCTAGTTTAGATACTGTGTTAAACTCGGGGCCCTTTTTACATCCCAAGCAGAAACTTAAAGGTTCTGTGAATTCATTAGCATAATTTTACCTGAAATATCCATCCCATTCTTTGGATCTCCTACTGCCTTCAAGCTCTTCTTCTCTTCTCTCTTTTGAATTTTGAATAGTTATAATGAAAATAACAGTAATTCTTCACTTTTTCCTTCTTATTTGATTGGAATCTATTTTTTGTATTAGGTTTATTTCTAATTCTAATTTATGTCCTGACTCATTGTTTAACTTTTAAAAAATTTGCTTCTAATTTATGTTATCTTGTTGTATGACATATATCACTGAACCCATCTTAAATCCTTTTGGGAGTAGTAAAGATGAAAAATAAAATATCTCCTATACTAATTTTTTAAAAAACTGGCCTTTATATTTAAATCATATGGGAAACATATTCTGAGACATCTTGATTATTTGAGCCATGGTTTATTCTGTAAAAATAGCAAGGAAAAAAGAAATAATTATGACCAGCCTTATTGCTGTTTATACCTCAAATATATATATAAGTTCATTTTGAAGCAGTCATTGGACCACTTACTTTGAGAAAATTCATCCAGAATTCTCCTTACCTAAAATTAAATTCAGGGCCTTAGAAATTTTCATCTGAGATATTAATTATATTTTTTACTTTTTAACTTGTCTCCTCCATCAATTCTTTCTGATTTTTCCATCCCTGAAACATGCATATCTGCCTGTTCTTAAGCTAAGCACCAGTCTTTCCATTTCATACTCAAAAATCACCTATGCACCAATAGTGGATGAGTGTTACATCATAGACTCAGAGTGATTGATGCCATAGTCTGCCCAGGTCCCTCTGTCAAGAGTCATTCCATGACTAAACTCTGACTCATTGGGAAAGAGCACTGGATTTCTGCTTCTTTTTTTTTTTTTTTTTTTTTTTTATTATACTTTAGGGTTTTAGGGTACATGTGCACAATGTGCAGGTTTGTTACATATGTATCCATGTGCCATGTTGATTTCCTGCACCCATTAATTCGTCATTTAGCATTAGGTGTATCTCCTAATGCTGTCCCTCCCCCCTCCCCCCACCCCACAACAGTCCCCGGAGTGTGATGTTCCCCTTCCTGTGTCCATGAGTTCTCATTGTTCAATTCCCACCTATGAGTGAGAACATGCGGTGTTTGGTTTTTTGTCCTTGCGATAGTTTACTGAGAATGATGTTTTCCAGTTTCATCCATGTCCCTACAAAGGACACGAACTCATCATTTTTTATGGCTGCATAGTATTCCATGGTGTATATGTGCCACATTTTCTTAATCCAGTCTATCGTTGTTGGACATTTGCTTCTGTCTAGCACAGAGATACAGGGAAGAATGGAGACATACCCGTAAGGTATTTATCGTCCCAATTCTAACAGCTCATTGAATGCTAATGGTAGAAACAAATGACTTTTCTAGTGTCATTATGAAATGTGATCTAAATTTAGTTTTCCAAACTTATTTGCTATTTTTGCTTCTCATAATTCATTCTTCAGTCAATCTGAAATAGATAGATAGATATAGATGATTAGATAGATAGATAGATCCTATCTATCCTGTGTAGATCATATTCCTTAATCTCCCACTCAGCTGTAAGAGATCGCTCTTTGTTCCTCCATTGGTTATTTCTTTTCCTACTTTCAAGTTTAAGTGTTTTTGTTTTTAAATGTATGACCAAAATGTCCACATGTTGGGAATGTGTGTGTGTGTGTGTGTGTGTGTGTGTGTGTGTGTGAAGGTAAATTTCTGCATCTGACTTGCCCACCATCATGATTAAAAGTCACTGCCATTTCAGACTTTTTTTTTTTTTTTTTTTTGAGACAGGGTCTTGCTCTGTTGCCCAAGCTGGAGTGGAGTGGTGGGATCTTGGCTCACTGCAACCTCCGCCTCCCAGGTTCAAGCAGTTCTCCTGCCTCAGCCTCCCAAGTAGCTGGGATTACAGGTGTGCGCCACCATGTCTGGCTAAATTTTTTTATATTTTTGGTAGAGACAGGGTTTCACCATGTTGACCAGGCTGGTCTCAAACTCCTGACCTCAAGTGATCTGTCCATCTTGGCCTTCCAAACTGCTGGGATTACAGGTATGAGCCATCACGCCCAGCCCACAATTGTTTTTAATTGGACTTTGCTTGGGGCACTTATTAATTATCTCTCACCTTATTAGATGGGTAGTTAACACTAGGTGTAGCCTCTAATTTTTCCTACTTGAATACACTTCTTAAGGTCAAGGGCTTTACCTTACCCATAATTATACCCTATGTCGTACTAAGTGCAATGCCTTATGTATAATGCCTAACAAATAATTGTTTAATTGGATTTTTCTAGGCATTTACAATATAGTCTCCAATGGTGGTCTGGTATTGTATTTATTGTATTAGAAATAATTAAAACCAAAGTTAAAGTGCTAATTTTTTTTTTAGAAAAGAAATGGATTCAATGTAAAAGAAAGTCCACACTAAAGGTGATTTTAAAAAGGTTTGAACAGTAAAGGCTAAAAAAAATTCCCATTTGCTTTTGTTTGTTGGTTGGTAACTTTATTGTTATAGAACGAGAAAAGCTGATTATGGCTTTGGAACTTTAATACACCAGGAGAGATATGTCTGAGTGTTGATAATAGAAAATATCCTGTGATCTGACATTAAAGTAATTTAAAATTTTAAGAGAGTGTAATTGCTACCTTTTTAAACTTTTTAAAATTTTGAGTAGTGAAACCTTTTAAGAAAATAAAACCATATGCAGAAGATTAACAAACATCATAGATACAAGCAGAATTTCCCTAGTCAAGACAAAAGCACCCCCCTCTTGACTTCCTCCTTGTGTCCCTTGGCAACACCCTAAGGACCTCCTCTGAACCCTATGGCTCAAACCACTGTTCTTTACAGTGCTTACGATCAGCATACCCCCTAAGTAGCATAATGTTTATGGTGTCATGTACTGGGCTGAATAATCATCTTCCAAAATTACGCCCTAATTCCTGGAACCTGTGAATATTTTTACTTCACATGGCAAGGGGGACTTTCTAGGTCTGATTAAGCTAAGGATCTCCAGATAAATTATCCTGAATCATCCAAGTGAGAATCCTATTTAGTGGAGTGATCCAGGAAGGAAATGTGATGATGGACCCAGAGGTTGAGGTAATACAGTTGCTGGCTTTGAAGGGGGCCATGAATAAAGTTGTGACAAAGCCTTTAGAAGCTAGAAAAGGCAGGTGGTCCATTAGAGTGTCTAGAAGAAACACTGCCCCGCTGACACCTTGATTTTTAGCCTTGTAAAATTGATTTTAGAGCTTTGATCTCTAGAACTGAAAGGAATGCATTTTATTGTTTTATGCCACTAAATTCATAGCCATTCATTACAGTAGCAGTTGAAAATTAATACAAGGAATAAGCTAACAACAGGTGAATGGGCATGTCCTGGATTATGGTTATTTGAACTAATCAACAAGGTTTCACATATTAGTCACATGCCAATTGTTTATTTCCCTTATAGCATAAAAATAATTTATAATTTCTATGGTTGCACCAGAATTTTAAACTATGAATAACATGAGGCAAATTTATATAGAATTTAATAATTGTGTGTCCTCTCATTGCTTTCAAAGTGTTTTCACTTTGTTTCATCTTCTACACACACACACACACACACACACACACACACACACACACACAAGCTCTCAGGGACCATTAACTCATTTTATCTATATCAAAAGTTTAATATTAAACATAGGCGGTAATAATTTAATTCAACAAATTTATAATACTTCAGGTTCCTCTATGATGCTACTATCAGGCAATAATAAAATTTGCAATAGAAAATCATCAGTGCAGAGAGCACGCTATCTGTTATCTCAATTTTGAAAAGCTCCAATATATTCAGAAATTCTTCTTTCTTAAAACTTGAACACCTTGAACACCAGCAGGGTACGCTGGCTCACACCTGTAATCCCAGCACTTTCAGAGGCCAAGGCGGGCACATCACGAGGTCAGGAGATCGAGACCATCTTGGCTAACACAGTGAAACCCCGTCTCTACTAAAAATACAAAAAATTAGCTGGGCGTGGTGGCGAGCGCCTGTAGTGCCAAGCTACTCGGGAGGCTGAGGCAGGAGAATGGCGTGAACCCCAGGGGCAGAGCTTGCAGTGAGCTGAGATTGCGCCACTGCACTCCAGCCTGGGCAACAGAGCGAGACTCCGTCACAAAAGAAAACAAAACAAAAAACGAAACTTGAACACCTCGGTACCAGATTTATCTTTCGATGACACATAGCAGATAGCTAATGACTTACCTATATAAGGTCTTCTAAGGACAACAAGCCTGCTATCTCTTCCTTTCATTGCCCTCTTATTTCCAGCTTAAATCCTAAGGATAACTACAGTTTTTGGGACTTCTCCCCTTTTCGTCATTCCAAATAATAATCATGATCAAAATCTTATCATCATATTAATTGATTCTGCCACCTTTTGGCATCATTATCATGTGGGCAGGAGACACCCTGAGAAGAATTGGTTGGTTTCAGAATTTCTTTATATATATTGGATGGTATCTTCCTCTCGTTGCTTTCTTTTTGTTCCTTTTCATCTAAATTTTATTTTTGACAGAAATGACAGCAGCATAATATGATCTGATGAATTCTGGTCTCTTTTTTTCACACATCATTTTATAATTGACTCTTGTATCTTCTTTGGTCTTATTATTGGATTTAAAATAATTTAAAATCATAGCAAGTAAACAAGCAAATAAAAATTAGGGTCAAATGAAACTAAAACAAACAAACAGAAACACCACCAACAATAGCATCACGCCATTTTCTGGTCTGCTTTGCTTTTATTTTATGATAATGAACCATTCTTAATTCTAAGAAATGTGATGGTAGCCTTCTGAGCCCCTCATGTTCATTCATCCTTATGAGATGAGAAAAGTAAAGGGTGTTTCTTTCACTTTATAAAGTCACGGGTCTGATAATTGATAGAGATTTGTGTCATTCTTTAAGTCCAAATCTAGTGCTCCTTCTTCCCTGATATTTTTCTTGGTGGCAAACCGAACTATGGCGCCTGAAAATTCAGCATGGGATTCCATAGGAGGCCATTTTGGGTTAAATAGTTGTATTACACAAAAAGTACATTTCTGATGATAAATTTCAACTATTATGAATCGCTACTAAATTTAACCAATTTACTCATTATTCTGACTAATTTAGCTTCAAACTTGGAGAAGTACAGCATGACTGACTGAGTGCACGCTTCAGTCTGGTAGGGTTTCTTTAGGAAACTTGAAAATGATCAGAGATGTTAATTGCTTTGCTGCTGGCTTTACTCCCTCTTTCAGAGAATCTTGTCTGTAATGTATTCTGCTAATCTCATTCTATGCACAAGCAAGAGCTGCTTCCTTTCCATTTGTTTTTTAAATATGACAATGTTGATTTATTTTCCTGTGTTGTTCAGCTTGGGTTTTCTACTTCTTTCCCATGACAAATAGGAACATTAAAAAAACACAGAGATAGAAATAAAATTCAAGTTTCTTATATTTCTTTATATATTTTTTTCTTTTCTATTAGGAAAACACTACTTTGGTACTTACATGTGTATTACATTCCAACAGATTTTTTGATCAATAAATTATGTAGATGGAATGAGTGTTCTTTTATAATTTAGTTTAAGAGTTCCCTGCTTCTTAAAGGGTAAATGCCTTTTCCCTTCATATTTGAAAGCACTTAAATTGAAAGAAACTATTACTGGTTATGTTATTTATATGTAGTCATTATATGCCATATATTTTTACATACTATTACTATTTTTCTGTAGCCTCTACAGACAATATAGAGGCATTCTTTTAATTTTTTATTTTTATTTATTTTTTTTTGAGACGGAGTCTCGCTCTGTCGCCCAGGCTAGAGTGCAGTGGCGCAATCTCGGCTCACTGCAAGCTCCGCCTTCCGGGTTCACGCCATTCTCCTGCCTCAGCCTCTCCGAGTAGCTGGGACTACAGGCGCCCGCCACCACGCCCGGCTAATTTTTTGTATTTTTAGTAGAGACGGGGTTTCACCGTGGTCTCGATCTCCTGATCTCGTGATCCGCCCACCTCGGCCTCCCAAAGTGCTGGGATTACAAGCGTGAGCCACCGCGCCCGGCCTGGCATTTATTCTTATAGGAAACAGGCAAATTGCATAAACCTTCTGGGCTTCAGTTCCTTCATTTTTATATTAATTCAACAGTGATTGGTTAAGCCCCTTTCCTATGTGCTGTTAGAGATTGGGGGATTGAGGGTAAATAATCACAGCCACCATGAGATGCTTACATTCTAATTGGCGATGGGGTGAGGAAGGAGTGACAGCAGGTAGGTAAGAGAGATATGAGTACATGTAAGCTAAGTTCTAAAGGATGAGTAAGAATTCAGCAAGTGAAAAAGGCATGGAGATGGGAGCAGACAGGGAAGTCCAGGCAAAGCCGATAGTTGAACTAAAGGCATGAAGGAAAGCAAGAGTCCTGCATCAAGGGCAGCTCAAGTAAGGAGTAATTACCAGATCAAAAAATATAAGGCAGAGAATGGATGGAAATGAGATTACGGTGTGATGGAAATAAGATAACAGAGAGTCAGCACACCTTGTTCAGTAGTTTGTAATTCATATGTAGGTGATATAGGGGAACTGTCGAAACGTTTAAAGCATGGAAATAATGGGGTTATTTTTGTGATTAACATAGATTACTCTAAAATTTATGCAGTGAATGGATTTGAGAAGTCTAACAACATTGATACTCTATTATTTCAAATATTCCATCGTCCCCGTGAATTCTTTTTGTTCGTGAGACAACATGAACTATTTATTGTGATTTAGTAAATATGGTATTGCTTTGCTCTGTAAAATGAGGACAATAATATTTGTATGACATCACCAAAGGAAAAGAGACTGTACCTTACCACTTTAAAGTTCTAATGCAGCATATGCATTTAATGGAGAGCCACTAACTTTCTAACGTCTTGAATAAATACTTATTTTTGGTATCTATGACGTGTTAGATATTGTGTTAAAGTGCTTACATCTGGGTACTAATTTCATTTGGATAATAACCCAACATAGAGATGTGGTATAATTACAGCTCACTATAATTATATGTGCTGACTATGTGCTATGTGTGCTATAATACCTTATTTTAGTCTCATAGCAGCCCTGATAAGGAGTTGTGGTTATTCCCCGTTATAAAAATGGTAAAACTGATTCATAGAGCTTTATTTAAAGTTTTGTAAGTAGTAATGATGGGGATAAAATTAAAGCTAGCACTGTGTGCCTTTACTTTGTGCGTTTACTGTGTGCCTAGCACTTTGGTCTAGAATGTGCCTTTAAAGCGCATTGATATAGAATGGGTCTGTAGCACAGTGTGTGGTACTGTCCTTTTGGAGGAAAATGAGAATTTGAGTCCCATAATTTAACCAGGGATTCACAGCAGTGGCAGAGCCAATCCAACCCACTTCTCTGATTTCAGGTACAGTGTCCTTTCCATTGCACTAGAGCTGTCTTCCTACTTTATCCATAGGCTGCACTCAGAAAACCAATGCTCCTCATGACCAGCCTCAGACTTTGTGGCTCTGATTGTCTTCTGGACTGTGAAGAAATGCTTAGGCCTGAATATGTATGCCGCGGGCACACACACACACATCACATGATCAACAAATGACCACATTTTCTGGGTTGTGTTTCAAAATATCTTGATTGTATTTTGCTGGTATCTATTTTTTAAAAATGGTAGTGGAATTTGATTTATCAGGCTACATAACTAACCAGAGTGCATCACTCCTCAATCATTTATTACATGTTTATCTCAAACTACAGGAGGTTTTTTTTTTTTTTTTAAAAAAAAGAATATTTTAGATCACTCATTTCCAGTCTTATGTTCTACAAAGGATCTAAATTTTTTTCAAAGTTGGGGGAAAGATTGAAGTTACAGTTTATATAGCCCAATTATTTTTTTTCAGTATGTCAGCTCTATAGATGTTAAAAAGTAAATAACAGCCATTTCAATTCCAATCATGAAAAATATCTCTTCATCTATTTATTTACTCATTATATATACAAATCACCCAATTGTCTGTTTGTCATCAAATCAATTCCACTGGAATCTTGTTTCTCTCTCTCTCTCAGCTTTCATTGCTGATCTTTGAGTTTCAAATTGGAATTATTGCATAGGTGACGGGAAGAACAAGCTTTCTTGAGAGATAAAACGTTACCTAAATCCTAAAATCCTTAGGAGTTTCCAATCTCCAACATAAAATAAAATGCTTCCACTTTTTCCTCTTTAAATTTTACGTATTTTTTTGTTTTATTTTTAATAGTTTATATCTTCACTTGGTTCAAAAACCAAAATAATATAACAAGGCAAACAAACATTGAGAAGTCTTGTTTCTATTCCTTTCTCCTGTAGGTAGCTATTTTTATTTTTTTGGTATAATTTTAGGCATATTTGAGCAAACATAAATACACACTTTTCTGCCCTTATCTTCATAAAAGAAAGCACAGTATATAAAACTTACTTTTTTTTTCTTTTAACAATGGTATTTTTTTCCTATTATTCTTGTAACAAGTGTCCATAAACTTAGTGGCTTGAACAACATGAATTACTTTACACTTCGGGAGGTCAGAAGTCAAAAATCAGTTTTACAAGGCTAAAATTAAGGTTTGCAGAGATGGTTCTTTCCGGGGGCTCCAAGGAAGAATATATTTATTGCCTTTGCAAATTCTAGAGGCTCCTTTGGCATTCCTTGGCCAGTAGCCAAACCACTCCAATATTTGTTTCCATCTTCCCATTGTTTTCTCTTATGCCCTCAAAACTCCCTTCAGCTCCTTGTTATGGAAACAATTTGAGATTACATTTAGGGCCCACCTAGATATTCCAGGATAACCTCCTCATCTCAAGAGCTTGAATTTAATCACATTTACAAAGTCCCTTTTGTCACTTAAGGCAAGACTCAGGTTCTGAAGATTAGGATGCGGATATCTTGGTGGGTGGTGTTATTGTTCATGATGACACAGCAACATATCCTAAATATCAATCCATGTCAGTTATTAGGTAGGTAGCCTTGTTACTTTCTTTTTATAGTTTTATAGTATTTCATGTATAGCTTTACCAGGGTTTATTTAACTAATTTCCTCATCATGGATAATTTTTGCTTTGACAGATAATGCTGCAATGAGCAACCTTATGAAAATAAGAGTTTGGACATGCACAGATATACAATATATTATATATAAATATAAAACCATTAAATAATATATGAAGGATATATTATTAAATATTAACTTTAATATTAAACATTAACAGTAAAATTGTATTAAACGCATATATGTGTATGAATGGACTTTTATAATTAGTTTATATTACTTGTTAGAATGATATAGTATTCAACATTAATTCTGTTTTTCTTTTTACAGGTGTGAAGTTTAAGAAATCTTGTTCACACAAATAGGTAAGAATTAAAGCGGTTATAGCAATATCTCTCAATTCTCTAAATTATTTTGTAATCATGTATAGAAAGCAACATAATGATCTATCACTAAAAACTAATGACTTATCAACTGACAGCTTAATTATGTGCTCCTGTAACTTTTGTTATACGCAAATAGTTGGAAAACACTGAATCAAAATATTTATCATTTCTTTCCCATTCATCAGAATCATTCACCTTTTCAAAATCAAAAGTAGTATTTTGAAAATCATTGCTACATTTTGGCTGTTCTGGGGTTTTTACGTCCTAGAGTAACGAAAGATGGTAAAATCTAGGAGGCATGAAATAAGATGTAAATTGGGGAAGAAAACTTAAGAAGAAAAGTTAGGAAAAGAGGCAGAACTCAACTACGTGTTCCTTCTTCAGCAGATCAATTTTGCTTCTGTGCACTTAAGAGAGCTGAAGATCTGAAAATCGATTCCTTTAAAACATCACTTTTTGTGTACTCTTGGGGAAGAACGAACCCCCCAGGGTATTCATACCTTACCAGTATAAAGAATGAAGATATTCACTATTTCAGATGATATTCTTAGACACCAAAGGTTATACTTTTACTTCCTTCTTAACGGCATACATAAATTTTGGAAGCACTGCATTACAGTAAAGGGTCTCTGAAATAATCTTTCTTCAAGAGCAAAGACTGTCTCGTCTACTTAATTAAATTCTCCAGAATAACTCCTGGTGCTTTCCAAATATATGCAAGTAATAAAAGCTTGTGGAATGAGTGAGTGAAAGTTATGGAGAATAAATGTGATGCATAAACACCTAGTTCAAATTTGGTCAGCTTTCTGTTCATCTGCCAGTTTCTTCTAAGGGCGTCAGAACCTTGGCCCTAACAGGCAGTTCAGCCGCCATTTTAGAATTGTAGCAGGGAAGTAAGTGAGACTGTTCCTGCTGGTTTTGATGTCTGGCTGGGGCTCCAAAGCAGAGCACAGTGGGTGTTAAATGCCCACACATTCTAGAAAGGTGCTAGACCATCTAGGCAGAATTTGTTGGAAGGTGGCCCAAATTGGTTCCAAACATCTAACCTATCACCACCTCCAGCCTATACATAAAAGGAGGCTAGTAAATTAATGGGTGAGAACTGACGAATGAAGATTTCCTTAAGAAAAATTTTGGAGTGCTATTTTTTTTTCCTCTCCCATTTCTTGGGGGAGGGGGGCACGGAGAATGTGCTCTTCTTCAACTTAAGCCAAATAAATAGGACTCCAAGAGAATTATCCGAAGGGTGGGGAGGTATAAACACTCATGCCTGACTCTCAGTGTAAAAGAGATAGCTCAAAGCTGTCTGGTGTTAGTTGAGAAGCAGAACAAAGAAAGAGGGCTTCATCGGGGACGGCTTTTATTTCCAGTGTTTGCTGGAAAAAGATGTGAGTTTTTCCTTAGATTAAGAGGTTGCTGAGTAATGTAGGCAAGCTAGAGCCCGGATGGCGTGACTCCAAGATCTGTGTGGGACATTTGCAAGAGCAGCTGGAGAGGAGAATGTGGGAGATATTTGAAGACCTTTCAAGAGAGAATATTGATATTTAGGCACCGGCCTTCCAGAGAGCTACAATTTCCACTTTAAAACAGTACCAGTCAAGTAAGAACTTTCTCTCCTTTTACCTCCTCCTCTTCTCACCAACCTCCTTCCACCCTTGAAAATATAGGAATGATGACCTAGAAGCACCAGAGCAAATATAGGAGTGTTGGAACATGGAGAGTAAAAAGGCCCCCACTTCCCACTTTTCGTTGCAGGTTTTCTAGCAATGGCATCTGAGGTGTGAGAGAAGTATTGATTGGGTATGAGACTGGAATTATAGTATTAGATTTGACTGGATATTTAATACTTGAAAATGAGACTTAATCTTAACAATGAAGGTGGCCAGAAAACATTCAGATCTGATATGATTTTCTGTTGGTGATGGGAGATCTAATAGCAAGGAATTGTGAGAAACTATAGTCATTTCCTGTTGATGTTCCATGTTTAACTCAAACTGGTTACATAACAATACCCAATATGTTCTTTTTTGTAACCCAAGATTTCAAAATGATTTGTTGAGAGCTCATTCATATCTCTAATGTGAACTTCTTTATAACCAATTTTAATGAACTATGCAGTAGAATCTGATGTGAGTATCAAAAGGAACAGAGAAGTTATACTTCAGTGTAGGAAGAGAGAATGTCAGCCCACTGCCTTAACTCGCTTGGCATTTTGAAGAAAATTGACAGAGCCCACCTCCAGATTTTACTGGGGTGGGGGAAAGAAGGGAAAATGGAAGATATGTTTTAAACCACTTTTGGCAGGAAAAGTCATTTCCCTATTTAGAGTCTGGAATGAAGATGTAGTTCCCATTAAGTAATTTTTACTTACTTCTGTATAACCCAATTAATTAAACACCCCTCATAGTCCCACTCTCCTGCAGTAACTCAGATACTACTTAATCCAATGTTGTGTGGGCATCATGCTTCTATGTTTTCGTCTTAACTTTCTAAATTCCCAAATTCTTCATCTCACTAGCTTCAAGCGAATTTTTCAGTGGGAAAGTACTCTGAATAATATGTAATATTTCTTGTGTGTTGCCTTTGTGACAACTTGTTCTAAGCACTTTATGTGTATCACTTATATTACTATAACTTATATACTATAAGGTATTACTATAATTTCTATTGTTGGTATCATTGTTATTCTCATTTAAAGATGTTTTGGTAGAGGCACAGAAAAGCTGAATAACTTTTATTGCTGGTAAGTGTAGGGCCTGAATTTGAATCCAGGCATCTTGCTCCAGAGCCCTAACATTTTCCAATCTCATTATAAACTGCCTATAAAAGAAACTTGCTTTTCCATTCCAGGTTGACAGGCAGGGTGGCAACACATATAAAAAGCATCTTAGGTTCCACTAGTCAATCTCTTTTTGGTAGTCAATCTCTTTTTGGAGTAGCTTCCACTGGAATTCTGTAGGTGTTGATTCATTTTTACATAAACAGTGTCTGTAAACCTGAAGATCAAATGCTTCTGGTAGGAAACAAGACAGTTTTAAAGATCAAATTTCCAAGTTCAGGGACCATGAAATGACAATTGAAAACCAGGAGTAATGAGCTGTAAAGATAAATCAATACATGGAAAGATAGGATGAGTATTTTAAGCAGCTGAAATAACTTGTACTTACACAAAAAGGAAGAAAATATCTGACCACATCAGATTGTATTTTCCTGAGATCACTACAAAAATATCTCTCATTCCACCAGCTCTACTACCATAAGTTTGGAATATATCATCTGCCACGTTGACCTAAATGTTAAAAAATAAGCAATAATTACCAAATTCCTTACATTTCCCTTCATAGCAAAAACTCAGAGTTTATAAATTTCAGAAACTTAACACCCATATCGTAAAATTTCCCTTTCATATTATGGATGTTGCCAGCACCCTCTTAATGCCATTTCTTTTGCTGTGTCAATTATTTTTCAATGACAGTGACATAAGAAGTAATGTGCTGTCTGTATGGCCTTTTACTGCGTTATGTTCTCCTAGGATAGTCTTCTAGGGCCTTTGTGAATCCTGCTTCCTAGGAGCCATTCTAGACTCTTCTCTGAGTGCCATGCTTCTTCCCCAGCATCCTACTTCTCCAGCCCCCTTACCATTCTAGCTGTGTGGGCTGCCCCATCCTGCTAACTGGAAGATGGATTTCTATTATCAAACATAATTTATTTCAAGGAAGATAGGGTACCATTTATAAACTTATCTTTTTGGTTCTACTGCAAATCTCAATTTGTTGTCTATTAACTGCCCAGGAGTATATTCATCTCTCTAAAAGGTTATTACTGGGGAAAGGGGCCTTTCCCCTTCAGGTCCACACAGCAGCAGCTCTCTGATGAAGTTTTGAAATATGAGCTGTGAAGGAGCCAGAGGCAGCGATGGTGCTTTACTGGCCAGCAGTTGTTAGTTTCTCAGTGGTCTAAAGGGAAATATCAGAAAACCAACCTGACTTATGGAGAACTGTGAGAAAAATACTCTTAACACTTTAAGGTGGCAGTGCCAACATTCAGAGTCCTCTCCCTCCCCTTTGAGGAAGCCTCCTGGTGCCAGGGTGACAGAATGAGATGTATGAGGTCTGGTTTAGGTGTCTTCCAAGCTGGCCTTTTGTCTGCTATCCCAGCATCACAAAAATAACTTAGGGTGAGAAATTTACAGACCAGCATGTAAATTCCCTCATTACTTTATTAAATAGTTTGAAAGGAACATGATTAAGAAATTAAATTCAATCTAATGTTACTGTAACTGGTTTTTCATGATAAGCATTTTTCTTAATGTTAACAGAAGGCTGATCCTTTGTGTGGAATGAATTGTGCCCCCTATAAGACATGTCCAATTGCTAACCCCCAGCACCAGTGAATGTGACCTTATTTGAAAATAAGGCCTTTGCAGAAATACTCAAGTTAGCATGAGGTCATACTGGATTAGAATGGGCCCTAAATCCAGTGACTGGTGTCCTTATAACACAAGGAGAGAACACAGAAAGATATACACAAAAGGCATATGGAAATTGGAGTGATGCAGCTATAAGACAAGGACTATGAGCAACCCCAGAAACTCCACAGAGTTAGGGGAAGGATTCTTCTAGAGCTTTCAGAGGAGCATACCCCTGCCAACACCTTGATTTTGGACTTTTAGTCTCTAGAACAGTGAGGGAATATATTTCTGTTGTCGTAAGCCATCCAGTTTGTGGTAATTGTTACAGCAGCCCAAAGAAACTAATGCAGCCCTATATATGAAAAACATGGTAATAGCCTTACATTTTTTTTCCAGGAGAAATAAATGTGGTAGCTTAGAACACAGATTCTGAAACCAAACTGACTGGGTTTAAATCCTGTCTCTGCCAGTTACTAGCCATATGAAATTGAAATCCTGTCTCTGCCAGTTACTAGCCATATGAAATTGAGCAACTTAACCTTTCTCTTTCTCAATTCCTTCATCTTTAAGTGGGGATAATAAAAGTATATAGATTATAGAGTTGTTATGAGTATTTTAAAAGTTAATATTTGTATAGCACTTAGAACAGGACCCTGCACATATTAAATGCTATATAAGTGCATAAGTGGTTTTTCATTTGGGAGGGTCTTTCCAATATATTCCCTCATAGCCACCCCTGAAAAATGTTTTTCCACCACGAAATCTTACCTTTGTTTGCCTATTAACCCTTCTGTAATTTCTCTTAACATTAAACTCTATCAAACTTAGAGTTAACTAATCTTGAAACAAATTTACAACATGTTCCTGCTATTTAATTATTGCAAAAAATAAGCAGAAATTTATTTATTTGTTGAGTATTTATCAAGCATCTACTGCACACCAATTTCTGTGTTTGAAAAAAATAAATTCATACTCTATAATAATAGAGTCTATAGTCTAGTGGAAATACTGAATGTTGGAGTAATTCAGTATTTATGTACATTCTCCTTTGATACGAATACTTATTTGAATTACTGGAAGCAGAAACATTATTAAAATTTACAGAATTCAACATTATTTGAAACTTTGATTGCATTTTGTATTTGCAAACACATCTTCCATCTTTTCACATCCTACACCTTGCATTTTGCTACTCCCCACATCCTGTTTCAGGAGGATATGCCACTCTTTTGTTTACAGAGAGGAACTGGATTCTTGGCTTAGACCAAATATAGAGGAGTCTCCCCTTATCTGTGGGTTCAGTTTTCTGAGTTTTCACTTACCTGTGGTCAACACAATCCGAAAATAGGGAGAACAGTACAACAAGATATTTTGAGAGCGAGAGAGAGACCACATTTATATAACTTTAATTACAGTACCTTGTTATAATTGTTCTATTTTCTTCTTTGACATTATTGTTAATCTCTTACTGTGCTTAATTTATAAATTAAACCTTATCATATGTATGTACAGTTAGGGAAAACATAGTATATCTAGGGTTCGGTACTACTTGCAGTTTCAGGCATCCACTGGGGATCTTAGAAGGTATCCCCTGTGGATAAGGGGGGATTACTATACTATCATTTCTTATCAGTTTGATATTCAATGGCTTCTCTTTGAGATGCTAAAATGTTAAATGAGTTTTTGCATGTTAATTAAGTCTAGCCACACAAATCAGAAGAAACGAGGAATAGGACACATGGAAATAGGTGACAGCTGCCCCAGCTTTCTATCTGGTATATTCTTTATTTTTAGATATGAAAATATCTTTTTTGTGTGTCAGGACCACTGATTAACAATGACACAAAAAATTAGAGCTTTTAGTGATCACTGAAGTTATTTCAGTATGCTTTGACTAAGGATTTGTGTCCCTCCCCAGTGAATTTGGAGAGGGATGGTCCCTGCTGTCTGTTTGTTTAATACCCCACATTTCTCTGAGAAGTCCTATCATTTTGATCATTTCTAATTTGAACCCAAGGACACCCTTTGTGCATTCTTTTCTCGTTGCTGTTGCCAACAGCAGTGGTATAAATGGGAAGGCTCAGACTATAGATTCCACCACATCACTTGAAATGCCAACTTGGCAGTAATCATTTTATTCTTTTTAGTTCAGAACATGTATTTTAGAAATGAATGGGTATTGACTAGTTAACAACTAGAGATTTTTTTTCCAAGAAACAATTTCCTAGACTTTAAACCAAAATTTGGAGCTTAAGAAACAATAAAGAAGACAGTACTCTATGTAAAGTAGTACTAATTGGGGTTTCACTGTATGTCTATATGCAAATCTTAACTTTTAACCAAAAAATATATAACGATATTAAGTGCAAAATGTTTAAGCTTTACACAGAAAATATAGATACAAAATCACTTTTTTTTTTTTTTTTTTTGAGACGGAGTCTCACTGTTGCCCGGGCTGGAGTGCAGTGGCACCATCTCGGCTCACTGCAGGCTCCCCCACCCCAGGGTTCACGCCATTCTCCTGCCTCAGCTTCCAGAGTAGCTGGGACTACAGGCGCCTGCCACCTCGCCCGGCTAATTTTTTGTACAAAATCACTTTTAACTTAAAAAGCAGTTTATCTTTCAGAGTTTATCTGTGAAGAAAGAGAAACATTTTGTACATAAATCTTCCCAGTTTTCATTGACAATGATGGTGTTATTTAAGCATCCCTGTAATTAAATCACTTTAAAAATAATGGATGTGTCAGGGTATCTTTTTAAATGGAAAAAAAAGTATATTTTTGTAGTATTAACAGAAGTAATACTCAACCAAGATTTCCCAAATTACAGAATAAAATTAATATCTTTTTTTCCCCCAGCAGTGATCTCTTTTCTATGATTCTTTTTCTGTGAACATTCAGGACTATCTGAATGAAATGGGACCCCCATCTCCTGCCACTTCTGGAGAACAAACAACCCACTCAAAACCATTTACCCATCATCACTGTCCAGATCATTGCACAGGGTGGATTTATATGATCTACCCACCCTGAAAATGTGGCTAAGTATTCCAAGCATAGCTGTTACCAGTGTTTCCCACCATTGCTGTATACTCTTAATAAATGGTAGTTGTTAAAAATATAAAATAGGCTTGCTTCATGAGAAGAAAGTCCTTCCTCTTGTAAACTTCCTGTAAGTATTGTCATAGTAAGTGTTCCTTTTCTCATTGATACCATAGTTTTTTACTGTGTTTTGTTTTGCTTTCTTCAAATTTTAAAGGAAAAATAAGGAAATGTTGCTGATTTTCAGAAATATTTTCAGCTTCAGATATCTGTGATAAAAATGAGAAAGAAGAAGTGGATGTTCTGTCAGAAGGTATTGGTGAGATAGGAGACCCAGAATAGGAAGAAAACTTAGAAGCAACTTAGATGGGAGAAGTGATGAACATGTGTGAGAAAAAAAGTGACTGCTCCCTTTGTGATCGGGGCGAACATGACTAACTGATCCGGGAATTGGTTTCATTTGGTCATGAATGGGCTTTGCAAATCCTTCCTAATGACATGACAGTGTCATCTACTGGCAAAGCAGGACCCTATGAGGCATCTAAAGGGAGATTTGGGCCGATATGTTGTTTATCAGAAGCCAGGTACTTCCTCCACTTTTCCTTTCTACAGAAATGATTTTTTTCAGGTCAGTAATTTAATAAACATACCTACTTTGTGCTCAGCACTCTACTAAGAGCTTTTATATACATTATTTCATTCTACATTCACCAAAGTGTAAAGAGATAGATAGGTGCATTTCCATTTTCTAGATGAGGCTCAGAGAGGTAAAATAACTTGAACAGACAAAGTTGTAGAATTAAGAATGATACATGTTAAACTCCAGAAAGCATGCTCTTTACCTCTGTAATAGATCATTCTGTCTCTTCAGTTTAAATGCAAGAGACATTAATACCTCTCTAGAATTTTACTCAATTCTATTTTCTTCCTCCTAATTTACTTCTTAACTACCTAATTCTTGAAACAGATTAGAAGCAGATAGTAAAGAAGTGTCCTTATTTTCTTCTAGGTATGTCTTTGCCTTATTAAAGTGTATCTCATTCTTTAGATTGCCTAGTCTTAAAGTCCAGGTGGCTAAGTTAACTCAAGCAATTAATTGGTCGATTAAGAGGTAAAATACTATAAAACTGATTGACTAGCATAAGACTCCGCATAAAAGTAGATGTATTTGTTCATCCATCTATTACCTATTTCTTAACATTTTCTAGAAAATTAAGTAGCTACAATATACAAAAATAGAAGATAGTGTAAATGTAAATTAAAAGATGTAATAAAGAATCTACTTTTACCAGGTGTAGTCCCCAGCTACTTGGAAGGCTGAGGCAAGAGGATCACTTGAGAAGTTCAAGGCTGTAGTGCACCATGATTGCCCCTTGTGAATAGCCACTGAACTCCAGCCTGAGCAACAGAGACCTCATCTGTAAACAAACAAACAAAACTGCTCCTGAATTTCAATGTCCATTTATTGTAGAAATCTTAAAAACTTAAATAATGCTGTTTTTTGGGTCAACACATAATTGTGTACAATTTCATGTTTCTTTTGCAGTGATAAATTAAAACGAATTGAAACAGTTATTAAAGAATAAAGACATTGTGACAAAGAAATGACTGGGAACCATATAAAGCAAGATATTTTGTATTTTCAAATAATGCTGATTTTTAGGGCTAACAAGTTTCAGTAGTAGCTTAATATACATTAAGAAATGCCCTTTCTGAATTCAATTTTATGATGTTTAAGTACAAAAAATATTCATCCATTGAGACTTTGAACTGTGAAATGGTCAATGAAGAGGTGAGCGGCACTTAACTTGAAGCTAATGTCTCATCAAATTGTTCAAACTTCACTCCTTGGTCATAAGGTTTTCCAGATCCAGAGCAAGGTAGCCATATGGCATTGATATTCAAAATACAAAGCCAAGTATCGGTTTTAAAAACAGTATTATTGATTTTTTTTCTTCTTTGCCAATTTTCTCTTTTTGAAATTGTGCTGCTACAAATTTGAATTTTAAAATGTCTTATTTTTCACATTTGTATTGTTTCATCTATTGAATGGTTTTTACTTTAAGGAAGTTCACAAAGTTTTTATGTTCTCAGCCATTCATTTTTATAGAAAATATCTTAAAAACTGAAAAGCCTCTGAAAGGCTCAGGTGAACGAAAATAGAAAAAAAAGTATCTCACTCTTCTTTTTAATTTCTCTTTAATGCTTCCCTTAGAAATATATTGGAAAGAAAACTATTTAGGTGGTACAAGACTTCTCCCTGGTTTCATTTTTCTTGCTCGTATAGACAATTAATTATTTGTGGCAGCATTATTTTTACTTTGGAGCCCTGATTTCCCACAATTAATTATTGGTATGATGGAGCTCAGACCTGTGTTTCAGAGTTAAATACTCTTCCAAGAATTTCCACATTATAAAACTCCCCAACCAGCACTAAACTGTACACATAAAAATTGTAAAAATGGTAAATTATATATGCATATTGTACCTTAATAAAAAATAAAGATTTTTTTAAAACAACAAATACCTACTCCCCCACAAAAAAAGTACCAGTCACTAGACTCTAACAAACAGTTTGGAATTCACCTGGTGTCCAAAAGGTTAACATCATTACCAAGGTGAAGGAACCAAATCGATATCATACACTGGGGCCATGGGGAAGCTTTTGGAACTAGGATTTCTGAGATCTTTTTACCATATACAGCAGGGAAATCTTTGTAAAAAGGAGGAAATTGGTATAGTATATTCTGCTGCTGAAATGAAAATATTAGCGTTGTTACTACCTGAATAGGTTGAAAGACTAAAGAAAATTTGTTCGTTAGAGATTTAAAAAAAAATGGCAGTGTTTGTAGAGTTAGATATAGTATGATCCAGCATGACATGGATCAAATTTCTCCAAATAATTTGAATTATTATATTTGGATGGTGTGTGTGCATGTAGTTGGGTCGGGGGGAGTGGTGGTTGTTTCATATTTTCCCTTAGGGGACATAAGTATTTACAGTAAACCCATAGTGAGTTCAGATGAAGCAAGAAAGATGATAGATAAGTAAGTATTTATCTTCATAATTTCTTAGGCCAGAAGAAGTAGAAGTTATTAAATACATAATGAAGCATCCATAAACAAACTAAATAATTACCTTTGTGCCTTGTACTTTATTATGAAAGATTTATAATATGTAACTCATATGATGTGAAGATTCTCTTTGGTCATTACATAAAATTATATTTTTGACAGATAACCTACCTGCCTTCCCTTTGGTCATTACATAAAATTATATTTTTGACAGATAACCTACCTGCCTTCCCTCCTACCTTCTTCCTCCTTTCCTCCCTTCCTCCCTCCTACCCTTCCTCACTTATTCTCTCACTCCCTTCTTTCCTCTTTCTGTTTAAACAAAAAAGTCTCATGATATTTTGTGTGTGATTTTTGTTTTCTTTAAAATTCCCTATTTTGTAATCCCATCAAAAAGTGGGCAAAGGACATGAATAGACCTTTCTCAAAAGAAGATAGACAACTAACCAATGAACACATTAAAAAATGTTCAACATCACTAATCATCAGGGAAATGCAAATTAAAACCACAATGAGATACCACCTTACTCCTGCACGAATAGACATAATTAAAAAGTCTAAAAACAATATATGTTGGCATGAAAGTGGCAAAAGGGGAACACTTTTATACTGCTGGTGGGAATGTAAATTAATTAATACAACCACTATGGAAAACAGTATGGAGATTCCTTAAAGAACTAAAAGTAGAACTACCATTTGATCTGGCAGTCTCACCACTTGGTATCTACTTAAAGGAAAGAAAGTCATTATATATATGCAAAAGACACATATAAATGCGTGTTTATAGCTGCACAATTCACAATTGCAAAGATACGGAACCAACTTAAGTGCCCATCAACCAACAAGTGGATAAATAAAATGGTATATATATACCATGGAATGCTACTCACCCATAAAAATGAATGAAACAATATCTTTTACAGCAACCTGGATGGAGATGGAAGCCATTATTCTAAGTGAAATAACTCAAGAATGGAAAACCAAATATGTTTTCAGTTACAAGTGCGAGCTAAGCTATGAGGATGCAAATGCATAAGGATGATTTAATAGACTTTGGATACTTGGCAGGGAAGGTTGTGAGGCAGGTGAGGGATAAAAGACAACATACTGGGTACAGTGTAGATGCTCAGGTGATCAGTGCACTAAAATCTCAGAAATCACTGCCAAATAATTTATTCATATAACCAAAAACCACCTGTAGCCCAAAAACTTTTGAGATTTTTAAAAAATTCCCTATTTTGGATACATTCTGTAACTTTCCAAGGAAAATACATTTGCTTCCTATATGACAAAAGTATCAATTTTAAATGTAATTGAATATTTGTTAGGCAAAAACCTCTTGCAACTTTTGTCCGTGGAAAACACTGCTCCCATATCTCAAATGAGATCGGGCACATTCAGGGTGGTATGGCTGTAGGCTGCTTCCATATTTCAAACTGAGATCATTAAAATTACAGTTTATGACGCTGTTATCTCTGACACCATCTGGATAATACCTGGCAGTATAAAAAGCCTGAGCACATATCAATTAAGGCTATTTTCTCATTCTACTATGTCTTAGTGAAACTCCATGTGAAAATGAGTCTATATAAGGAAAGAACAGTGTTCAAATTTGAAGGCGGACAACAGAGAGCAAGTGAAGTATGTAGGAGTTTTATGGAATGTGAGCTCAGGAACAGCTAATAAAATTATGCCTGCATGACTCTGCATAAGAGGAGGGTCAAGGAAGGTGAATGTTAATTGACAAAGGAAATATTTCTAGGAAGACTGCAGACTTAAATGGACTCACCCTTTCTCATAACTGAGACCTAGAAGCTTAGTGTGTTAAACTCAGCTCTGGAGACTTTATTGACGAAAGTCAGTTTTGAGACAGGATAGAATAGGTATTTGGGTCTTTGAACTTGAATTGAATGGCCTTGGAAGAATAATTTTTTAAAAAGCTTGAGAAGGGGGGTGGAGCCAAGATGGCCAAATAGGAACAGCTCCAGTTTACAGCTCCCAGCGTGAGCAATGCAGAAGATGAATGATTTCTGCATTTCTGACTGAGGTACCAGGTGCCTCTCACTGGGGATTGTCAGACAGTGGGTGCAGGACAGTGGGTGCAGTGCACCGAGCCTGAGCTGAAGCAGGGCAAGGCATCACCTCACCCGGGAAGTGCAAGGAGTTGGGGAATTCCGTTTCCTAGCCAAGGAAAGGAGTGACTGATGGCAGCTGGAAAATTGTGTCACTCCCACCCTAATACTGTGCTTTTCCGACGGTCTTAGCAAACGGCACACCAGGAGATTATATCCCGTGCCTGGTTCAGAGGGTCCTATGCCCACGGAGCCTCGCTTATTGCTAGCACAGCAGTCTGAGATCAAACTGCAAGGCAGCAGTGAGGCTGGAGGAGGGGTGCCCGCCATTGCTGAGGCTTGAGCAGGTAAACAAAGCAGCTGGGGAGCTTGAACTGGGTGGAGCCCACCACAGCTCAAGGAGGCCTGCCTGCCTGCCTATGTAGACTCCACCTCTGGGGGCAGGGCATAGCCAAACAAAAGGCAGGAGAAACCTCTGCAGACTTAAATGTCCCTGTCTTGACAGCTTTGAAGACAGTAGTGGTTCTCCCAGCACGCAGCTGGAGATCTGAGAATGGACAGACTGCATCCTCAAGTGGGTCCCTGAACCTGGAGTAGCCTAACTGGGGGGCACCCCCACAGTAGGGACAGACTCACACCTCACACGGCCAGGTACTCCTCTGAGACAAAACTTCCAGAGGAACGATCAGGCAGCAACATTTGCTGCTCACCAGTATCCACTGTTCCTCAGCCTCCACTGCTGATACCCAGGCAAACAGGGTCTGGAGTGGACCTCCGGCAAACTCCAACAGACCTGCACCTGAGGGTCCTGACTGTTAGAAGGAAAACTAACAAACAGAAAGGACATCCGCACCAAAACCCATCTGTACATCACCATCATCAAAGACCAAAGGTAGATAAAACCAAAAAGATGGGGAAAAAACAGAGCAGAAAAACTGAAAATTCTAAAAATCAGAGCTCCTCTCCTCCTCCAAAGAAACACAGCTCCTCACCAGCAACGGAACAAAGCTGGATGGAGAATGACTTCGACAAGTTGAGAGAAGAAGGCTTCAGACGATCAAACTACTCCGAGCTACAGGAGGAGGTTCCAACCCATGGCAAAGAAGTTAAAAACTTTGAAAAAAGACTAGATGAATGGCTAACTAGAATAACCAGTGCAGAGAAGTCCTTAAAGGACCTGAGGGAGCTGAAAACCATGGCAGGAGAACTACATGATGAATGCACAAGCCTCAGTAACCAATGTGATCAACTGGAAGAAAGGGTATCTATCAGTAATGGAAGATCAAATGAATGAAATTAAGCAAGAAGAGAAGTTTAGAGAAAAAAGAATAAAAAGAAATGAACAAAGCCTCCAAGAAATATGGGACTTTGTGAAAAGACCAAATCTATGTCTGATTGGTGTACCTGAAAGTGACGGGGAGAATGGAACCAAGTTGGAAAACACTCCGCAGGACATTATCCAGGAGAACTTCCCCAAACTAGCAAGGCAGGCCAACATTCAAATTCGGGAAATACAGAGAACACCACAAAGATACTCCTCCAGAAGAGCAACTCCAAGACACATAATTGTCAGATTCACCAAAGTTGAAATGAAGGAAAAAATGTTAAGGGCAGCCAGAGAGAAAGGTCGGGTTACCCACAAACGGAAGCCCATCAGACTAACAGCTGATCTCTCAGCAGAAACTCTACAAGCCAGAAGAGAGTGGGGGCTGATATTCAACATTCTTAAAGAAAAGAATTTTCAACCCAGAATTTCATATCCAGCCAAAGTAAGCTTCACAAGAGAAGGAGAAATAAAATACTTTACAGACAAGCAAATGCTGAGTGATTTTGCCACCACCAGGCCTGCCCTAAAAGAGCTCCTGAAGGAAGCACTAAACATGGAAAGGAACAACCAGTATCAGCCACTGCAAAAACATGCCAAATTGTAAAGGCCATCGAGGCTAGGAAGAAACTGCATCAACTAACGAGCAAAATAACCAGCTAACATCATAATGACAGGATCAAATTCACACATAACAATATTAACCTTAAATGTAAATGGGCTAAATGCTCCAATTAAAAGACACAAACTGGCAAGTTGGATAAAGAGTCAATACCCATCAGTGTGCTGTATTCAGGAAACCCATCTCACTTGCAAAGAGACACATAGGCTCAAAATAAAGGGATGGAGGAAGATCTACCAAGCAAATGGAAAACAAAAAAAGGCAGAGGTTGCAATCCTAGTCTCTGATAAAACAGACTTTAAACCAACAAAGATCAAAAGAGACAAAGAAGGCCATTACATGATGGTAAATGGATCAATACAACAAGAAGAGCTAACTGTCCTAAATATATATGCACCCAATACAGGAGCACCCAGATTCATAAAGCAAGTCCTTAGAGACCTACAAAGAGACTTAGACTCCCACACAATAATAGTGGGAGACTTTAACACCCCACTGTCAACATAAGACAGATCAACAAGACAGAAAGTTAAGAAGGATATCCAGGAACTGAACTCAGCTCTGCACCAAGTAGACCTAATAGACATCTACAGAACTCTCCACCCCAAATCAACAGAATATACATTCTTTTCAGCACCACACCACACCTATTCCAAAATTGACCACATAGTTGGAAGTAAAGCACTCCTCAGCAAATGTAAAAGAACAGAAATTATAACAAACTGTCTCTCAGACCACAGTGCAATCAAACTAGAACTCAGGATTAAGAAACTCACTCAAAACTGCTCAACTACATGGAAACTGAACAACTTGCCCCTGAATGACTACTGGGTACATAACAAAATAAAGGCAGAAATGAAGATGTTCTTTGAAACCAATGAGAACAAAGACACAACACACCAGAATCTCTGGGACACATTCAAAGCAGTGTGTAGAGGAAAATTTATAGCACTAAAGGCGCATAAGAGAAAGCAGGAAAAATCTAAAATTGACACCCTAACATCACAATGAAAAGAACTAGAGAAGCAAGAGCAAACACATTCAAAAGTTAGCAGAGGGCTAGAAATAACTAAGATCAGAGCAGAACTGAAGGAAATAGAGACACAAAAAACCCTTCAACAAATTAATGAATCCAGGAGCTGGTTTTTTGAGAAGATCAACAAAATTGATAGACCACTAGCAAGACTAATAAAGACGAAAAGAGAGAAGAATTAAATAGATGCAATAAAAAATGACAAAGGAGATATCACCACCGATCCCACAGAAATACAAACTACCATCAGAGAATACTATAAACACCTCTATGCAAATAAACTGGAAAACCTGGAAGAAATGGATGAATTCCTCGACACATACACCCTACCAAGACTAAACTAGGAAGAAGTTGAATCTCTGAATAGACCAGTAACATGCTCTGAAATTGAGGCAATAATTAATAGCTTACCAACCAAAAAAAGTCCAGGACCAGATGGATTCACAGCCGAATTCTACCAGAGGTACAAGGAGGAACTGGTACCTTTCCTTCTGAAACTATTCCAATCAATAGAAAAAGAGGGAATCTTCCCTAACTCATTTTATGAGGCCAGCATCATCCTGATACCAAGGTCGGGCAGAGACACAACAAAAAAAGAGAATTTTAGACCAATATCCCTGATGAACATTGATCCAAATATCCTCAATAAAATACTGGCAAACCGAATCCAGCAGCACATCAAAAAGCTTATCCACCATGACCAAGTGGGCTTTATCCCTGTGATGCAAGACTGGTTCAACATACGCAAATCAATGAATGTAATCCAGCATATAAACAGAACCAAAGACAAAAACCACATGATTATCTCAATAGATGGAGGAAAGGCCTTTGACAAAATTCAACAACACTTCATGCTGAAAACTCTCAATAAATTAGGTATTGATGGGACATATCTCAAAATAATAAGAGCTATCTATGACAAACCCACAGCCAATATCATACTGAATGAGCAAAAACTGGAAGCATTCCCTTTGAAAACTGGCACAAGACAGGGATGCCCTCTCTCACCACTTGTATTAAACATAGTGTTGGAAGTTCTGGCCAGGGCAATCAGGCAGGAGAAGGAAATAAAGGGTATTCAATTAGGAAAAGAGGAAGTCAGATTGTCCTTGTTTGCAGATGACAAGATTGTATATCTAGAAAACCCCATTGTCTCGGCCCAAAATCTCCTTAAGCTGATAAGCAACTTCAGCAAAGTCTCAGGATATAAAATCAATGTGCAAAAATCACAAGCATTCTTATACACCAATAACAGACAATCAAAGAGCCAAGTCATGAGTGAACTCCCATTCACAATTGCTTCAAAGAGAATAAAATACCTAGGAATCCAACTTACAAGGGATGTGAAGGACCTCTTCAAGGAGAACTACAAACCACTGCTCAATGAAATGAAAGAGGATACAAACAAATGGAAGAACATTCCATGCTCATGGGTAGGAAGAATCAATATCATGAAAATAGCCATACTGCCCAAGGTAATTTATAGATTCAATGCCATACCTATCAAGCTACCAATGACTTTCTTCACAGAATTGGAAAAAACTATTTTAAAGTTCATATGGAACCAAAAAAGAGCCCACATCGCCAAGACAATCCTAAGCCAAAAGAACAAAGCTGGAGGCATCATGCTACCTGACTTCAAACTATACTACAAGGCTACAGTAACCAAAACAGCACAGTACTGGTACCAAAATAGAGATATAGACCAATGGAACACAAGAGAGCCCTCAGAAATAATGCCGCATAGCTACAACTATCTGATTTTTGACAAACCTGACAAAAACAAAAAATGGGAAAAGGATTCCCTATTTAATAAATGGTGCTGAGAAAACTGGCTAGCCATATGTAGAAAGCTGAAACTGGATCCCTTCCTTACACCTTATACAAAAATTAATTCAAGATGGATTAAAGACTTACATATTAGGCCTAAAACCATAAAAACCCTAGAAGAAAACCTAGGTAATACCATTCAGGACATAGGCATGGGCAAGGACTTCATGTCTGAAACACCATAAACAATGGCAACAAAAGCCAAAATTGACAAATGGGATCTAATTAAACTAAAGAGTTTCTGCACAGCAAAAGAAACCACCATCAGAGTGAATAGGCAGCCTACAGAATGGGAGACAATTTTTGCAACCTACTTATCTGACAAAGGGCTAATATCCAGAATCTACAATTAACTCAAACAAATTTACAAGAAAAAAACAAACAACCCCATCAAAAAGTGGGCAAAGGATATGAACAGACACTTCTCAAAAGAAGACATTTATGCAGCCAAAAGACACATGAAAAAATGCTCAACATCACTGGCCATCAGAGAAATGCAAATCAAAACCACAATGAGATACCATCTCATACCAGTTAGAATGGCCATCATTAAAAAGTCAGGAAACAACAGGTGCTGGAGAGGATGTGGAGAAATAGGAACACTTTACACTGATGGTGGGACTGTAAACTAGTTCAACCACTGTGAAAGTCAGTGTGGCAATTCCTCAGGGATCTAGAACTAGAAATATCATTTGACCCAGCCATCCCATTACTGGGTATATACCCAAAGGATTATAAATCATGCTGCTATAAAGACACATGCACACGTATGTTTATTGCGGCACTATTCACAGTAGCAAAGACTTGGAACCAACCCAAATGTCCACCAATGATAGACTGGATTAAGAAAATGTGGCACATATACACCATGGAATACTATGCAGCCATAAGAAATGATGAGTTCATGTCCTTTGTAGGGACACGGATGAAGCTGGAAACCATCATTCTCAGCAAACTATCACAAGGACAAAAAACCAAACACCACATGTTCTCCTTCATAGGTGGGAATTGAACAATGGGACACATGGACACAGGAAGGGGAACATCACACACCGGGGACTGTTGTGGGGTGTGGGGGATGGGGAGGGATAGCATTAGGAGATATACCTAATGTTATATGATGAGTTAATGGGTACAGCACACCAACATGGCACATCTATATATATGTAGCAATTCTGCATGTTGTGCACATGTACCCTAAAACAAAGTATAATAAAAAAAAAAAGAGCAAAAAAAGAAAAAGCTGAAAAAAAAAAGCTTGAGAAAATGAGGGAATGAGAATCTAATCTGTGGTTATCTACCAGCTTCATCATCAACTAATTGCATCTTTATACCATTTCAGATGGTCCTTAGAATGAGACTGCTATCTCCATCTCCCCGTGCCATAGGACAGGATCTCACAAGCTCTTGGGAATTGTGTGGTTAGGAGAACTAATCCCAGGGTGATTTTCAAGGATCTCTAAGATAACTTCATCATCTCTTCCCTCTGAGGTTACCCCACCCCCAACATACACACAATTTTTCATTTTTTTCTGACATACATTGTCTTTACACGCAAAACAATTATCAACAGCAAAATGATAACATAACCTGTTTTAAGTAAGTGGGCCTAGCCACTTTTACATTAATCATTGATTCATAACTTTTTAACCACCCAGAACCTTTTCTATTATTTGCTCTCTATGAACCTCAAGATTTCAATAAAAGAAGTCTTCACAAAAAATTGCTCATAATAAGTAACAACTCGTTTCCATTAGTTCCTTCCACTAAATAAGAGCCAGTTGAAGATTCAATAATCATAAATATAGCCAAGGGCAAAGAAACTCAAGAGGTTATAAATTGGAACATAATCACACCCACAGAATGTCATTGTGAGGATTAAGTGTGTTCACATGCGTAAAGCACTTAGAATGGTTCCTGGTGCACGGGATCACTATAAAAGTGCTTACTGCTCTTGATATTTTAATTGGTCTGTGAAGACTTACAGCAGACACATGTCTAACTTCCATAAAGTTTAATTTTCTATAATCAGTAGATTTTGAAAATTAAAAAATATTTCTTGAGTATAAGGGATCTTGCATTTGGCTATAATAGCATGTACCTCCCGGGAGGGGAGATGCTGTAACGGCATTGATTTTCGTAGTCCTGTTCTATGTAATATAGGTTTTTGTACCTAGACACTCAATCTGTTGATATGTTTATATTTTCATGATGTGTGAGACAGATATTATGCACATGCATCTGCTCTAGAAGGTTAATGATAAAAATTGGTATAAAGTTTTAAAATATTGACTATATTAGCTATATAACTTTTATAATTTGAACTGGTTACATTGTGGCAAGTTGTATCACTTACAGTTAACACTGACTTGCCAAATTTCTTAACAGTGACAGCAGGAATAATTGCCCCAAACCAGAAATTGAGCAAAGCTTTCCCTTAATAAACAGTAGAGAAATAACTAAGAACAGAAACGGGGAAGAAATAGGAAGATAAAGGACAGTCTAAGCTAAGCTTATACCGTGAACCTACTTAATTAGCCTTCCCTCCTTGATTTATGTTGCACATTTATAAACCCCTCTGTAAACTGCAAGTGCAACAAAGGTATTTTATTTTATTGATTTTTATTATTATATTTCTGATCACTGTCCCCAGCCAGGCTACATCAGTAAGAAAAAGAATCATTGTGACAGGTCCTAGATTTTAGTTGCATTGGCCAATGTTTACTTTTCCAGGGCTGAATATAGCAGCCCTGTGATGCTGAGATCCAATAGCATTCAGTACACTGAGCCTATTCTTGCTCAAAAGCAAGTATTCAGGGTTGTGACAAAGGTTGGCAAAGACCAGTCAGCTAGAATGAATAGTATTATGTGCAGCTGGCTCATTGCATGGTATCTAACAACACATCAACCAGAACTGATTATGTCAAAACAGAATTGTCTAAGTTAGAGTCTTGGAGTCAGCACTTCCCAAAGGATAAACATCTCAGAATGTGCTTTTGTAAGAACTCTGAGGCTACTCTTGAATGCTGAAGGGTGGTTTTGAAATGTTCAGTGACTCCATTAGACTGTGTGTTGAACATGTGGACACCTCCTCCATCTCTTTTGTCAGATCTAGACATATTTCTTTTTAACATTGTATTTTTTAATAGTATGTTTCTTGTGAAATGCTGCAATAGTTTGTTAATAAGTCTGTAATCCACTATTACAAAACCACTGATGAATTGTATAAGGTTAGTTAAGTTTGTGTTAAATATAAAGGAAGCAGACACTCAAGAGATATGAGAGTAGGATGGGGAAAGAGACTCATTAAGATGGTAGAAGAATTCTTATTTAATTTTAATTTCCTTTTTATCCTTTGTAAGAATTACACACTCTGTTGCTAGCATCTTAATCTTTAGTTATGCACACACAAATCTCATGCCATCTTGTTAATCTCATCACTTTCTCATTAGTACAAAACATTTTTCAACTTCATTCTTTTCTGGGTGAGGGCCAAAAAAACTACAGAAAGAAATCTCCCATTTAAGAAAATACCTCTGATGTCTTTTTCAAAATTAAAGAATGCCCAGAAGTTTTTGAAATAAGGTATGCTCATCACATCCTAAAGAGCATTTTTGTTTTACCACTCTTTCTTATGTCATTACCTATTAAAATCTACCTAGAGTGTGGTTGATTTCCAGTGGAACTTTGAGTCTTTTGGGTTACAAGAGATAAATGAAAAATATTTAAAGAATTGTTTTCTATGTGCTATATTGGTAATTACTATCTCACTATATATTTTAAATTTTAAAATATTCAGTTCCACTTCCATTAATGGTGCCATCAATTTTCCTACTTTTCCAGATTTGGAACATCAGAGTCATGTGTGTTTCAATGTCTTCTCTACTAGGACTCTGAGTATTCTTGTTTACATCACATTAACCCAAAGCATTACGATCTCACACCTGAACCACAGCCAGAGCCTCAAAACTGATCTTCCTGCAACTGGTCTTTGCTACTTACTTCACTTGTACAGTGCTTTTCACTTATCTTTTTACTTTGCTTGCTTGGATCATCTCTCTCTTCCCTCAGGCATTTTGATGGTTTTCTATTGCCTTATAGACAAGATTTAAAATCCCCATTTGTCTTTCAGAAACCTCTACAATTTGACCCTAAAATGCTTTCCCAGATGTATCTTCTTATCTTTGTGTATATAAACCTCCATTTCCAGCCAAATGTTTCTGCTTACATACCTTCTGTGGCAAGTGGAAAATGACTCCCAACGCCTCCCAGCCCCCACTCCCAACAAATATGCCTACATCCCAATTGCTAGAACCTGTGAATGTGTTAGGTTACATGGAAATGGAGAATTCAAATTGCAGATGAAATTAAGGTTGCTAATCAGCTGACATTAAGAGGAGGATATTATGCTGCATTTTTCAAGTAGGCCCAATATAATCCCATGGCCCTTGGAAGGGAAGGAAGGAGACAGAGGAGAGAGAGAGATGGAAGTATGAGAAGAACTCAGCCTGATATTGCTGGCTATGAAGATGGAGAAAGCAAGGACATGGACCAAGATAAGCATGTGGTCTCTAGAAACAGGTGAAGAAAAGAAAATGAATTGTCCTCCAAAGCCTCCAGAAAGAAACACAACCCTATAGACATCTTGATTTTAGCACATTGAGACATATTTTGGACTTCTGACTTCCAGAACTGTAAGATAGTAAGTTTGTGTTGTTTTAAGCCACTAAATGTGTAGTAATACGTTACAGTAATAATAGAAAAAAATGCATCTTTTATTGAATTCAACTTATTAATTACATAAAATATATTTCACCTTAGTTATTTGCTACTTACATGTTCTTATCTTTTTAGTTATATTATAAATTAGTGAGAGCAGAGAGTTAGTATACCATATTGCTTATGAGTATGGTTATATATGCTATACAGCCTTGGATATTGGGTTTTTTAATTGATAATCTAATATAAGTCGGGTTATTTTTTAATACTTCTAATAAATTTTCATCATAGAGGTCAATTCTCAGAAAAGATATATTTATCAATTTGTAGTCAAGAGATTCTGTCTTCTTAATTGGATAATATGAAGAGCATCTCTGAGGGGTTGCTACATCAATTTACTAAATTAGGAGAGTAGACCTAGTGATGCAAAAGGATTTGCACATAAGTAGTTACACAGAGGAAGAACACAAGCTTGTATTGATCACGTTATGTCTGACTCTAATTTGCTATCTTGATTTCCAAAGTGCTTGCTTGCAAGATGAAATGAGATACTCAGTACAGTACTGGGCTCAGCTGTGTGTATCTGAGTCACATATCAGTTTCAAGGATTCTTAACAGACCCTTGGAAAGCTATAATAGACGACTGATGCTACATAAAGAATATCTAAACAGTATGAGAATTGCTAAATCAAAATCCTGCATGGGGGAGGTAAGAAGAGAAGAGAAAATAAACTGCTTTATTTACAATAAAAAGTTATCTTGTTTGCAGATTACAAGGACCAATAGGCACAAATAAGTGCTAAAATTGGATTTTTTATTGAACTTGAAATTATTTTCTCCTTATTTAAAATAAAAAACCCTTTCTGTGACATAATTAATTTAGTCAAACTTATTGATAGTAGGCACATCTGTACTTTCTAAAATTCCAATATTTCAATCTGTTTCCATTTTATGAAGATAACTACAGATGTTGTAATGCCTACAAAGATGCAAGAGATGAGTTGGTACTCCTGAAGTCACCTGGAAAACCATTACAAACACCCATGCCAGAATTCAGTGTTACAGCAGAATTTCTGTGCTTGAGTGCTTCTTAATAGTTCCCAAAGGATTCTAATGTGCAGGTTAGAGAGTCACTGAGCTTGAAGATAGAAGACATAATTTTTACACAACCAATTGGCTCCCCTTCCCTCAGATGAAGTACAAAAAGATTTAAAAATTTTAAAAAGAGTTCATCAGCTGCTGAAATTCAAAGATAAACATTTTATAATTTTTCTGTGAAGCTGCAAATATAGTAGGTGCTATGGTAAATAATGAATGTATCATGTATGTGTAAAGGGAATCGTTTTGTAAATCTTGGAAAAAATATGACATTTTGATGGGGTTCAATATAAAATATCAATCATTACAAAACACAATGTGTTCATCATTTCAGTTCTATTCAATACTACAGAAATACTGACCTTCATTATACATCTGAAATGAATATTTTCAAAGGTTATTTGTTTTCTTTCTGTATAGTTTTAGTTTTGGCATCTGTGGTGAATTTTAGGTGAATTTGGACATTTGTGGCAAATTCAACAATTCCCTGTACAAAAATTAAGACCAGGCAAAAAAGTTGTAGCCATCTACCTCATGGATCAACTACTCATTTATTTAAAATAAAATCGTTGTAACATTTCTATACCAGATGTTACATTTTCCTATTTTTAAATAAATAATTTGTTAGAAATAGGAGAATGGTAAATATAATGATAAGATTCTTAAATTAACAACATATAGCACATTAATGTGCTTTATCTTTACAGACCCATTTTAACATTCAAATTTACTAATCTAAGGTGATTCCAACCAAGAGAGCAATAAGCATAGTCAAGATGATGGCAAATCAGTACTATAAATCTATAGTTGAAAATATATATTTTGAAAAGCTTTGGAAAAGGTAAATTCCAGGTTTCAACTAGTAGGAAAGCTTTGGGTGCTATATAAAGAAGATACTATTCCAAGAACTACTTAACATTGAAGGCCCAAAAGTACTAACTGTAATTCACAGAGTGAATTATAAGCAATAGCCAGACTGATCACATAAAGCCCATGATAATCAGAGACATGTGAAAAGATTAGAAAGCAAATAAAATAAAATAAAATAAAATAAAAATACTGTGTGTAGATTATAAACTGGCTTATATAAAAACAGAGTTGACCAAATGGTTCTTAAAAGTAAATCAGCTGGGCCGGGCGCAGTGGCTCAGGCCTGTAATCTCAGCACTTTGGGAGGCCGAGGTAGGCGGATCACGAGGTCAGGAGTTTGAGACCAGCCTGACCAACGTGGTGAAACCCCGTCTCTACTAAAAATACAAAAATTAGCCGGGTGTGGTGGTGGGCGCCTGTACTCCCAGCTACTCAGGAGGCTGAGGCAGGAGAATCGCTTTAACCTGGGAGGCAGAAGTTGCAGTGAGCCGAGATCATGCCACTGAACTCCAGCCTGGGTGACAGAGCAAGACTCTGTCTCAAAAAAAAAAAAAAAAAAAAAAAAAAAAAAAGTAAATCAGCTGGTTTCACCATGATGCATGATGGAGTAGGCTTATTTTTCCTGGGTACTCACACTTACAATGCCTGGATATAACACAACAAGCATGGTAAACACTGAAAAGCAGAGGACTTGAGGATCCCAAGATAATGAATTATCTGGGTTTCCTTTTTGCCTCTCATATACCCTGAACAAGGTGCTGAAAAAGCCTACAACTTGGAGCTACCAATAGGCCCAGGCAGGAAAAGCTCCAAGAAAAGTCTGTCTTCAGTAGCAAAGAACTGGAAAAAGAATGGCCTAACGACAGAAAACCTTTTTTGTCAATACCTGCCCTACTGCAGCTAAACACAAACCTAAAAAATACATACAAACAAACACAAATCTCATGGTTTCAGTGGGGATGAGTGTGGGGTTAATCTCCTACTTTCACTCTACCCCATGGAAGAAGGTGGTGGTGGTCTAATCCCCTAGCCAGTGGTTTTAGTAGGACATGGCTGGAAACTGACCTTCTATTCTCCACCTACCAGTAGCAGTGCCCCAATTCTCCCATTTGAGTAGTTTCAGTGAGTCCAGCTGTAATCTGAGCATCCATGAAAACCCAGCAATAATGAGACTTGATGGTGGAGTGAGATGTGAGACTATCCACTATTAGAATTCACACATCTCCCCTACATGGTGTCAATGGGGCTGAGCCTCCACCTCATCTAACATCGCTGAGACTGAATAAGATGGTACAAGTTGGGGTTAATAAGGCCTTCCACTATTTCTCTAACTGTGGTGCCAGGGAAACCCACTGGGGAGCTGAACTCCGGTATCACCCTGGCAGTAACAAGATGGAATAAGGTGGCCTGAACAAAGTTCATAGGCTCTCTTGTGTCAGTAGGCCCCAGTGGGGATCTGAGCCTTCACCTCCATCTGATATCAATGAGACAGAATGGAGTGGTGTGAGGAAGAATAGTAGATACATTTTCTCCTTCTTCATCTTAACAGGGCCCAGTGGAGAGCTGAGCCTCAACCCCTACCAAATATCAAGAAGCCAAATGAGGTTAACAGGCAGCAGGGCTAATGAGCACACCACTCCTTCCCCACTTTTCCCTAGTATCAGAAGGGCAAGTGAGAGCAGAGTTTCCATCATAATTCTGCTGAACAAAGTAGTATGAGTCAGGCCTCTACATCTACCAAAATATATCAAACTTTGTGGGGGGCACCTAAAGTGTGCTGAGAGGGAAATTTATAGCACTATTGCTTAAACCAGAAGAAAGGAAATAATCTAAGTTCCTATTTCAAGCAGTTAGGAAAAGAACATAAAAATAAACTCATGGCAATCAGAATAAAGGAAATAAAAACGATAAGAGCAGAAAGCAATAAAATTGAAAATAGAAAAAAACACAGAAATTGAAAAACAAAAGCTGGTTCTTCAAAAAAAAATCAATGAAATTGATACACCTTTCATAAGACTGAGAAATATAAACAGAAGACAAAAATTATTAACATAAAGAATTAAACAGGGGACATTACAACAGACTCTGAAGCCATTAAAAAGATAAGGACATACTACAAACAACTTTATGCTCATCAATTTGACAATCTGGAAGAAATGGAACAATTTCTCAAAACCTACAAACTACAAAAACTCAATGAAGATGAAATAGACAACCTTAGTAATACCATAACAATTAAACAAAAAAATTGGTGACTAAAAGTCTCTCAAAAAGAAGCCTCCAGACTCAGATTGTTTAATGGAGAATTATACCAAATATTTAAAGAAGATTAATTCCAATTTTGCATAATCTCGTCCAGAAAACTGAAGTGAAGGGGACCTTCCACAACTTATTTTATGAGAATACTAATACTAATATTAATACTAATATGAATACTAATACCAATACTAATACTAATATGAATACTAATACCATGATATGAAAACTAGACAAAAGACATTACAAAAAAAGGAAAACTAGAGACCAGTATCTGTCATAAACTTAGAAGCAAAACTTATCACCAAAATATTAGCAAATTGAATCCAGTAATGCATAGATATAGTACAAGTATATAAGGCTGGTTCAACATTAACAAATTGATCAGTATAACTGACCACATAAGCAGGTTAAGAAGAAAACTCATATGATTATATCAACTGATGCAGAGAAGTTATTTGTCAAAATTTAAAACTTACTCAATAAAAAGTCTCTGCAAACTATGAATAGAGTGAAACTTAGTCAAAGTGATAAAGAGCATCTACAAAAAGCCCACAACTAACATTATATTTAACAGCAAAAGACTAAAAACGCTTCATTCTGTGGGCAAAAGACAAGAATGTACACTCTCATTACTTTTATTCAACATAGTACTGGAAGTTCTGCTTCTGCAATAAAGCAAGAAAAAAAATAAAAAGCATGCAGATTTAAAAAGAACAAATAAAACTATCTCTATTTGTGGATGAATAATTGTCTACGTAGAAAATTCCATGAAAACTGCAAAAATCTTCCTAGAATTGAAAAGTTCAGCAAGGCCATTTGATAAAAGATCAATATACAAGAATCAATTTCATTTCTATATACTAATAATACACATGTGGAATCCAAAATCAAAATCACAATTATTTATAATTTACAATTGCCCCAAGAAAATTATATACTTTATATACTCCAAATATAAATTTTAAGACAATATAACCCAGTATGCTGAAAATTACAAAATGCTGAAGAAAAAATTCAAAGACCTAGCTAAATAGAGAGATATTCAATATTCATGAGTTGAAAGACTAAACATAGTAAAGAAGTCAATTCATCCGAAATTTTGATGTATAGGTATAATGGTATTTCTATCAAAATTCAGCAAGATGATTTTGTAGACATTGACAAATTTATCCTAAATTTTATATGGAATGATGTAGGCCCTAAGAAAGGTAAAACAATCTTGAAACAGAAAAGTTACATAGGAAGAATTACAGTATCTGATATTAAGACCTGCCGTACAGCTACAATAAACAAGACAGTGCCATATTAGTGGATAAATAGACACATAGATCAATAAAACAGAATAGAGTATCCTGAAATAGCCCCACACAAGTATGGCAAACTGATTTTTGACAAAGGTGAAAAAACAACTCAATGAACTAATGATAGTCATTTCAACAACTAGTGCTTGAGCAATTGGATATTTGTAGGCAAAAAACAAAAAACAAAACCTTGACCTGTCTCACATCTCATACAAAAATTAAATCAAAATAAAACGTGGACTTAAATATGAAGCATATAACTATGCAACTTTTAGAAAAAAAATGAGAGAAAACTTTTTGAAACTAGACCTAACCAGTGTTCTTTGACTTGACATCAAAAGCACAAACCATTTAATTAATAAATTAGACCTAATCAAAATTACAAACCTGGCAAGTTACAAACTGTGATAATCCATGTGAAGTGGAGGAAAAAAATAAGCTATAGACTGGGGGAAAATATTTTAAATCTATATATCCAACTATGAACTAATATCTATACACACAAAGAATTTTCAAAACTCGGCACTAAAAAGAAAAGAAATTAGTAAATGGAAAAAAGACATAACTAGACATTTCACTAAACAAGACATATGAATGGCAAATAACCACACAGAAAGATGTTCAAAATCATTAGCCATTGAAGAAATACAAAGTAAAATCACAGTGAGGTATAACTATTAACACATAGCTATCAGAATGGATAAAATAAAAAAATAATGACAGTATCAAATCCTGGCAAGGATACAGGAAAAGTAGATCATTCATACATTGCTGATAAGAATGTAAAATGGTACAATCACTCTGGAAAAAATTGAGTTTTGTTTTTGTTTTCTAAAACTGAACATGTATCTATCATAAAAGCAACATTTGCAGTCTTGTACATTTATCCCATAGAAATTAAAAACATGTTCACATCAAAACCTATATAAAAATGTTCATGGCCGCTTTAATGGTAAATTCAAAAACCTGGAAACCACCCAGGAATGCTTCAACACATGTATGGTTAAACAATTGTGGTACCTCCATATCATGAAATATTACTCAGCAATAAAAAGGAGGAAACTACTGATACACACAACTTGGATGAATCTCCAGAGATTTATGCTGAGGGAAGAATACCACTTCCAGGAGTCCACTTATAAAACATTTTTTAAATGACAAATTATAGAAACAGCAAAGAGAACAGTGTTTGCCAGGGGTCAGGAATGGCAGGGGGCATGGTGGTACAGGGGAGGTGGACATGGCTATAAAAGAGGAAAATCATGGATCCTTGTGGTGATGAAACTTTTGTATCTTGAATATGTCATTGTCAATATACCCATAGTTATATTGTACTTTAGTTTTGGAAGATGTTACTTTTGGGAGAAATGGAATAAAGAGTATGTGAGGTTTCTTTGCCTTATTTCTTAGTTTTTAAATCCACAATTATTTCTAAATAAAAGCTTAATTTAAAAAGAGTTAATCAGCTGTCTCTCTCTCAGAAGGATAACAAATAATGTTTACTTTTTGGCATAAATTCTTTCATCACCATGAAGAAATTTGCATTTACCTAAAGATAAATGCCAAATGTATATAGCTCACTGGTTTGCAAAGCAACTTCACAATTGTTGTCTGATTTAATTCTTCCAGTAACCCCATGAGTTTTCAGCTCTATTTAATAGATGAAAAAATTGAGAGTGGGAACATGTGATATGCCCATGTTATCTCCCTGGGAAGTAACAGTAAGATCTCAGTCTCTATGTGTAGAAACCTTTTGCTTCCCTACTACTGCTACTCCCTTTGGCTTTCTTCCTCTATTCAGATATATGTTTTCTATCAGGACATAGGCATGGGAAAAGACTTCATGACTAAAACACCAAAAGCAATGTCAACAAAAGCCAAAATAGACAAATGGGATCTAATTAAACTAAACAGCTTCTGCAGAACAAAAGAAACTATCATCAGAGTGAACAGGCAACCTGCAGAACGGGAGAAAATTTTTGCAATCTATCCATCTGACAAAGGGCTAATATCCAGAATCTACAAAGAACTTAAACAAATTTCACAAGAAAAAAACAAACAACCCCATCAAAAAGTGTGTGAAGGATATGAACAGACACTTCTCAAAAGAATACATTTATGCAGCCAACAAACATATGAAAAAAAGCTCACCATCACTGGCCATTAGAGAAATGCAAATCAAAACCACATTGAGATACCATCTAACACCAGTTAGAATGTCAATCATTAAAAAGTCAGGAAACAACAGATGCTGAAGAGGATGTGGATAAATAGGAATGCTTCTACACTGTTCGTGGGAGTGTAAATTAGTTCAAACATTGTGGAAGACAGTGTGGTGATTCCTCAATGATCTAGAACTAGAAATCTCATTTGACCCAGCAATCCCATTCCTGGGTATTTCTCAAAGGATTATAAATCATTCTACTATAAAGACACATGCACACGTATGTTTATTGTGGCACTGTTCACAATAGCAAAGACTTGGAGCCAACCCAAATGTCCATCAATGATAGACTGGATTAAAAAAATGTGGCAAATATATACACTATGGATTACTATGCAGCCATAAAAAAGGATGAGTTAATGTCCTTTGCTGGGACATGGATGAAGCTGGCAACCATCATTCTCAGCAAACTAACGCAAGAACAGAATGTCAAACACTGCATGTACTCACTCATAAGTGGGAGTTGAATAATGAGAACACATGGACGCAGGGAGGGGAACATCACACACAGGGGCCTGTTCGGGGGGTGGGGGGATAGGGGAGGGATAGCATTAGGACAAATATCTAATGTAGATGACAGGTTGATGGGTGCAGCAAACCACCATGGTATGTGTATACCTATGTAACAAACTTGCACGTTCTGCACATGTACCCCAGAACTTAAAGTATAATAATAAAAAAAGAATTGGCTTCTGTGTCTATATTTATAGTTCATAGATTTTTACCCTCTTTATGTGGCCAGCTGCTGCTTCTTAGAAACATTCTTAGTGCCTGCACTTACCATTTAGGACCTCTCAACTTCAGACCTCCAATAGCTCCTTGGCCCATGAGCCTTCCTAGTTTCCCAGTGGAACTGGGTCTCAGCCCTGAGTCCTTGCCAGTACAAATACCTTTTGTTTACAGAAGGCCTCTCCTGGGACAGCAAATCTCTTTCACTCATGCCTTGTTCTACTCTTTTTTCCCATCAGGCTGTGTGACAAAAAAGTACACATTTCTCCAAATGCTTTATTTGCTCAGCACATGGAATATAAAGAATAAGGAGCCTAACGTATAAAAGTGATCATTGGCTGTAACAATTCAACTTCTGCAGTCTTACCCTCATATGGAACTTGAATTTCCATTTAATGTGCCAGATTTCTAGAAATACTGAAAGTGTTTAAACATTTGTGAATAGTAGTAATAAGAAATGTATTTGGCCCCAAAGAGACAACTCCTTTACCAGCATTTAAAAGTTGTATAGTCAATATTACAAAGAATATGTTTAGCATTCATTAGAGGCATCTGAACCCTAAAAAAGATGGCTTTTGGATTAGATGACATTTGAATAAAGCATTTTCTTTCATATACATATATATTATATATACACATGATACATGTAAATATGCCACTATGTGATTATATACACTGATGTTATTAATTGTATATATAATTATATATAATTAATAAGTGACACAGAATGAAACAAGAGATGTTGATGTCATTTATTGACCATAAGGTATTCACAGAGAGTCATGGTTGGAAGCTTTGCTTAATACCTTTCTTTGTATTGATGTTAAATTCAAAACCCTGATGAAGACAATCATTGCCAGGTTTCTATTTTATCAATTTATTAAACTTCCACTGTGTTCATGTATAACAGCACCCATGCTAAGGGCTATGGGATCTTTCTGAGTTTAAAACAACAAAAAGGTTTCTTGACTTTTTTTCATCCAGTATAAGCTACAAACTATACAAACATCTTAATGGAGATAAAGGGGTTGTGATTGGGCCCCGGAACTTGAAAAGTTGTGTCTTGTCTTCATGCCTTTCCATCTTTGTTGCTAACATTACTTTATAGCTTACAGTCTAGTGATCATGTGCACAGCTTGTCCTTTCAACCTCTTTCTTCTCCTCCTAAGCTTTCTCTCACCCCATTACCTTTCTCCTCTCTCTACCATATCCCATCCCCATAGTCATACCTCTGCATCTCTTCCCACCTCTCCCCTTCCCCACTTACCCTTATTCCTTTCCCAGTTCTCGCTTTCTCTTCCCTCCCCTTCTTATTTATCCCTACTCTACTCTCACCTGTCTCACTTCCAATTGTATTTATCTCACTTCAGCACTTCCCACTGTATTTCTGTGCCTTATGTCTGACTTCCTTCACACTCTCAAATATGTGGCTCACGAAGTATCTATCCATATAAACATATTTTATTCAGTGAGTCAGTATCACCAGCTTCCCTAGAAAGTCTCTAGTTCTAATCACCACTAATGCAGAACAAGAACTATGTTGATCCTATCTCTAGGAAATGAGTATTTCTTCATTTATGAAAATGGGCATTAAAATTAGAGCTCTCTGTGGCACCCAGGCCTTCCTTGCCAGGTTACCAGTTATCAGGCATATTTCAGGTTTTGTACTTGATTGCCAGTAATTCATCATTTTGGAATATATGTTCTTACTCTGCCTTGAGTTTTAAATCCCATGATACTACTACCACTACTACTACTACTACTACTACTGATGTATTTTAATAGTATTGCTGTGGGTTGTAGTCGTTGTCCTTTTTACTGATTGAAACCTAACTAGTATGAAAAAAGAGCTTTATCCTCCTTACTAGAAAAAAAAATATTAAACAGGGTACAGATTTTGCTGCAAGATAATATCTTCTTTCCTTAGTTAAGAAAACAATGTATTTTTTTTCACTTCTCTTCCAAATTTTTAGTTGGAAGTTTTCAAATGTGAGGCAAGAAGTTTTATAAAATGTGCTGGAGGTATAGCTTTGTTTTAGCACTTTCTCACCCAGTAAGTGAGAAAATATAAGTTAAGAATAAGCCCATCGTATTTAAAAATGTCTCTCTTCTTTCATTCCAAAGAAATATTTTAGTACTGCACAAAAACACAAACACACATTTAGTTGGGGATGGCTGAATAAAACTTTTCTACCAAAGAGAAAGAAGAATGGAATGAAAACTGAAAAACCTTGATTATAGTGTATTTAAGAGAAAAATATAATTTTTCCTTTTAAAAAATTCTCAAAGAATATGGGTAAAGCTACATCATATGACTTAATAAAGTAGATTTACAGACTCGTCAAAAACCTTGGCATAAAGAATATATTGTCTCTTAAGTAGAAAGCTTTATGAAGAAGAAACTGTACTAAATGAAGAAAAACTAATTGATATAAAGGAGATCTCTACAAATGCATAAACTAATTAACTTACTCCTTTACTGAATTTGAAAGAACCGTGTGCTAAGTCAAGTCTTGACCAGTTTAAAGTAGCAGCCTAATTTACTCATATTTAATTTTATTAAATTTTGTGGGAACAACAATAGGGCAGCTTCCTGAATTTTGTTGTTGTTATTTTTCCTGGCTATTAGGGGTGGTTTTAAAAATGTGATTTTCCAATATAATTGGGAAATTTAAATAGAATAAGAGATGCCATGTATATTAATTTTATAAAGGGAGAAATGTTTTACAAAGAAAATTAATTTTTAATTGACCAATCTTTTAAGGTCAGAGAGTTCATAGACATTAACAATATACAAACTGGCACAATAACCATAGCAAAATGAAATTAAAGTCAACACAAAATTCCCTAGTGTGCATGGTATTTTACTGTGGTACATGGTAACCTAAGTTCCTTAGTCCACACCCCAGTCTGCTTTCCATTAAATAAGTTCAGTATTTAATGCTCAGTCTGCAAACTTGGACCCACTTTTGGTCCCTTTCTCACTTGAATTCTCTACATACCAAATGATATTTCAGGAAACACACCTCAAAAGTCATAACTTCCCTGTAATTCCACTGCTATCTGCTCTCTCTGCACCATCGGTGTCTCTCATTGGGATTGTGGCGAGATGTTCCCAACTGGGCCTTTTTTGGATCCACTGTAATCAGGTCATCTATAATTCAACAGCAAGAGTCATTTGAAAAACAAAAACTGTAATATCACTCCTCTGCTTAAAACCTCTCCATTGCTTTCCACTGCACATACAAGATCCAAATGTGTCTCACGGCCTACCAAGGTCTGCATTATGTGGCCCCTCCATATATCCTTAAACTAACCTTGACCTGTACTCCCCACCTTTCAATAAGCTCAAGCTACCAATGGTTCTTTTAGATTTTGAATATGCCACACCCTTTCTAGCCTCAGGGTTCTCACACATACTGTTCCCTCTGCCTGCAGTAGGCTTCACATATATGTCAGCTCTCCTTAGAAAGGTTTTTCCTCACTTCTATCTAAATTACTTGCCACAATTTATTCTCTGTTATAATAATTAGTGTTCTGCATAACATCAATTATAATTAGAAACTATGTATCTATTTGCTTACTTGTATATTGTCTACCTCTTCCACCAGACTGTTCTCTGAGCACAGGACTTTATGGCTATTTTGTTCCCATATCCTACAGGCTAGCACAGTGTTTGGCACAGGGAGCTGTGCAGTTAACCCTTTCTTGGTTGAATGCTCTGCTATTGCAAGCTTGAAGTTCTTAATAATTTTATCTTTGATCTTGTTTTTTCTAAATAAAGTTTTTGGGACAATGGAGCATGCAACATGAGCAGGAGAGATGCCAGTAGGCAATAGACACACACAGGCTTAAGCCCACAGGCATGGGGGACAGCAGGCAGTAGGCAGGGGACACCCAGAACAGTTGGCCCAGCTGCCTGTGTGCCTGTGTGTGCCTGCCTCTGCCTGGGGAAGTCCTAGGGAAGGGGATTGTTCCAATGGGACCTACAATAGCAGCACCAGCCACCAGAGATGGCCACAGCCTGGATCAAAAGAGGGCCACTGCCCAGAGGAGCACCATAGGAGCGTTGCCTAAGAGAGCACCAGTGCGCTTCATAGGAGGGAACTTGAGAATTCATTCTCAAAGTCTTACTTGTGGCATTTGCTCAAATGGAGCTAGCTAGTGTGAGGTCTAGGATAAAAACTGCTGGCCCTTAGGGACTAGATTTTGTGAGTAAATTACTACAAAATATAAGGGTAGATATGGACATTACAGCAGAGCATATATAAGAATTAGAATTATTCAAAGTGTTTAGATTCTGTTTTTGAAAGCTGCTTCAACATAGTGAAGCAAATACCACAGGCTAAAGAGAAAGAAATTAAATTTAAAAATTGTTACATTCAGTAGGAAAAAATGCTACATTCATATGATGCTTCAAAATATAATTTTAAAGTTCATTTTACAAGTAACTTTTTATGTAGTTGGAAGATACATCATAGAATGCATAACCAGGCCTTTTGAATTATATGCAGGCCATGAAGCCACTTTGAGTTTCTCATACAAATTCATAAGTTACAGATGTCAAAGGAAACATTAAAATGTTATTATATGAATTTAAATCCAGAATTAAATTCAGACTTACATGAAACCAATTTGCATGAAGAGTTAAATCTTTTTAGAAAAATTGCTCATGAGGCTAACCAACAACTCTAGATGTACTAAAAGGTGACATAGTCTACAAAATACACCTAGCTGCTCCAATAAAAATTCCATAATTAGAGAGATTCCCCTAGATATTTAAACATCAAAATTACTTGTGATCTTACATTTACCAAGAGAATCTGGTCTTGCTTTCAATTAATAAAAAATGAAGTTGTTAAAAGTATAAATTTTGGCGACTGATAAGTGAATTTTCAGAAAAGGAAACCAGAACAATCTTAAGATCAGTCAAGGTGAATCATTAACAAAGTATTATTACATTATATAAAAGGTTGACACTAAAAATGTTTTTGCAAGTTTCAACTTTATGTTGTTATCCATGTATTACCATTATCCCTATTACATTTCATAAGACATAAGACATTTTTAAAGGACAGGGCTTTATCCATAAGACATTTCTAAAGGAAAAGGTTTCATCCATATTTTGTTATTTTTAACTTCACTTTTTTTTTCTTGCTTTTGGACCAAGGAACCTGCATTTTTATTTTGGAAGTATCCCACAAATTATGTAGTGGTCCCAACCCAGGCATGCCCTCATGAATAACGATAAATTTAAGCATAACCTGAAGCATTAATTTATGAATTTAAATCCAAAATTAAATTCAGACTTACATGAAGCATCCCATGTGTGTATGCTTTGGACTAGTTCATTATAAAGAGCCTTACTGGTCCTAGGGAAGAGGAGGGGTACTGCTCCTTTCTTCCTTACACAGGGGCATGTATTCATTCTGCCAGTGTTTGTTGACAGCATACTGTGCCAAACACTATGCTAGCCTGTAGGATATGGGAACAAAATAGGCATAAAGATGATTCCCTCATCTTCCAAAATACATCTGATTTCTCTTATTTTCTTTTTCAACAAAATGTATATTCAGGTCTTCAATGATCTGGCCAAGTACTGGTTCCATTTCTACCTTCCTACTCATTTTACTCAATTTTGCTATCATCATCTGGATTAGGTATACACGTTCCATAGCTCCCGGTTTCACCAAAGATGTGGTTCAATATTTGCATTAAGCAAAATTTGGATGTTTTATATTCAGCTATGAGCTGTTCGAGAGCAATATGTATTTCAGCCATCTTTGCATTCACTTGTATTTAGGAGAATTTTAAGAACCTAGTTAGTAAATGCTGAATAAATATTTGTTGAAAAAATAAAGAGATGAATTAATGCTCCATAAGTATAAGTTGGAGACAGTTTGGTGGGGGAGGGGGTTGGAGATGTGATTATCTTTCATTAATTTGATTTAAAAGAGATTTAGTCCAGTAGGTAGAGTATGGAGGGTAAGTCAATACCCAGAATATCTATGTAGATTTGATTATTTATTTACTTCCAACAGTGTTAATGAAGGATTTGAGGTGTCTTAGATGATGAGATAGATGAGCTGGCTATGAGAAACTTGCAAATAGATACAGCATTCAGGCTCAGGCACAGTAACAAAGCGATGTTTGGATAATACTACAACATTCCAAGTACTAAAAGGTGAATACTTGCTTGAAGAGATAATTAAAGAGACTGAAAAACATCTAACAAAGAGAGAAAAACTAATAATATTTGAAGACATGAAACTTAAAATGTGTCAGTAACAAAATGATCAATATTGGTTGAAGGAAATAATAAATTTATATCTAACCTTTGTGTTAAATTCTTGAGCTATCTATATCATTTTAGATGTATAAGTAAGATATACATAATTTTGAGTGCTCTTTACATAATCTCTTGTTTGCAAAATTAACATTATTTATTTATTTATTTATTTATTTATTTATTTATTTGAGAGACAGGGTCTCATTCTGTCACCGAGGCTGAAGTACAGTGGTGCAATCACAGCTCACCGCAGCCTTGGAGTCCTGGGCTCAAGTGATCCTCCACCTCAGCCTCCTGAGTAGCTGGGACCACAGGTCCATGCCACCATGCTTGGCTAATTTAATATATTTTTTTTAAGAGACAGAGAATTGCTGTGGTGCCCAGGCTGCTGTGGAACTCCTGGCCTCAAGCAATCCTCCTGCCTCAGCTTCCCAAAGTTTAGGGATTACAGGTGAGCCACCTTGCTTGGCCTGCAAATTTAACATTTTGAGTGCCATGGATCTAGATATTCCTGTAATATATACTCGAAATAAGTTCACTGCTTTCAGATGGAATTATGACCTTTTAAAGCAACATTCTGTGTTGAGTGCAATTTACCTAGTATTATCTAATCTCAGCATAAAAGTCTTTACTGCAGTAAACTGTCATGGGCCATCCAGTCCAGATATCTACCACAAGCTTAAAAGTATTTTTCCTTTTTTAAATTGAGATTTTATTAAGAAAAGTAAGAAGGTAGTTTAGCATGACGCAACCTATGTTGTGACGAGATCTGTCCACATTTTAATATTCAGCTCTTATGAGCAGATCTCTCAAAACAACCGTGATACAGGCTGTTATGACATCAGTCCTGGAGCCTTTCAGAGGAGCCCTGATGTGACCAAGATTCTTTTCCTCTATTTTTATCTGGATTCTTCCTCTCAGGTTGTCATGTGTTCTGTATATTGTTCTTTTTCTGTGCTATTTCCACTTACAATTTATGTGAAACTTTGTACTTTTAATCAGGGTTCTTACTCTCATGCTTGGCTCATGAACTTTATTCAAAGTTCATTGTAACTGTATCTGTTTTATCAATTTTACTGCTGATGAAAGTTTATTCCTCCAGTGTGTTCTGTAGGATGTCTATTGCCGTTTATTTGCTATTTCTGGAATAATTTCTGTGTGTATGTGTGTGTATATCTTGAGTAACTTATTGTCCTGAATTGCTATGCTATAATGTCGAAGGTAGAAAAGGGATTTATTTTTTACTTTTTATCCTAAACAAGTCACAAGAAACTCCACAATGTTTCTTTAATAAAATTATGGAATCGCTATTAAACAGAAACACAGTTGTCATGGCATGTTCCATGTTAAGCCTTTAAATACGGTTTGACAAAGGACCTTGCTATTTAATTATTTCATGTCCTTTGTTGTTTAGGATGTACTGACCCAACAATCTTAATAGGCATCAGTGATCACCTGAATGGCAGCTACCCCAAGCTATAGGCATGGTGACTTGGAAACATTGGTCCTCTCTATAATTCTAATCAACTTTGACTAATGGAAGTGTTGTAATATGATGTAGGAATGAAGGCACAAGATGTTCTGAAAAAGGTGGACTGTATACCACATAGACTTAAATAGTATACAATTATAGAGGAGAACAGAGGAAAAGGAGCACAAATGTCAACTTAAGTATACAGATGGCAGGGAAAGGATAGTGGTAGGAAAAAATATGCAAAAGGAAGGGAAACTAAGTATTAATTAATCCATTGGATAAAATATTCTTTAACTTTGGGAGAGATAAAATGCTTATGACAGGAAGCTGTCTTCGTGAATACCGAGAATATTGCTGCTTAGGAAGAAGAATCTTGCTCTGTGTTGTTTTCTGAGACGAGACAACCCTGAATATGTTTTAAGTGAATAAATTAAATCGTTAGGATATGCTTCTGGATTTTCAATTATCTTAGGAGACACTAGTAATCCAGGAAGAGTATTTCTTTACCACCTGTAGTTAATATAATGAGATCTCAAATCTTTCCATGTTGCCTGCAAAAGGGCAGCTTCCTGTTTGACAACCTAACTTGGTTTTGCTGAGAGAAAATCATACAGGTATGTAAGTGTGTTTATCTATCTCTATCTCTATATCTATCTTCTTCACAAAGAAAAAGTTTGCTTAGGTAGTCCTGAGTGTTTTTGTTTTGTTGAAAAACAAAAAACAGCTATAATTACACACCTTTTAATATAAAAGGTCATGATACCCTCACCACCCGCATTTAAAATAAAATATTTTGGTGTGGATGAGGAAGTCTATAAACTATTAGCTTTAAATGTTTTAAATTTATTCTATTCAATATTTTCTGTGGTTACACCTGAATACAACCATAGGCATTGATAACATCCTAAAAGTTACTTGAAATTTGTTGGGATAATATGAGAAACAAAGGATTTCAGCAGAGTGGACATATCTGTCTTGCACTTCGATCTGTTCAGCTCTCTGCTTTCTGTCTGAACTGATTTGATCTGAACTTGTTCAATCAACAGCACTCTTGGAGGGTTAGGCAAGAGTGTTAGGCAATCATATGACTCAGGGCTGTGAAGGTCCTCAGCTGTTTTCCTAGAGTGTTATGTCCTAACTATACGCTTTTAAAAAATGGAGCTGCTGTTGTATAGAAGACACAGAGGGGTAACTTTTGACGCTTGTAACACAAGTCCAAACTGTGATTTCTACACTTTGTGGCATTTCAATTTATCTAAGCTCTAATCAAAACAGCACCCAGTGTTCCTTGCCCAAAGGCAAATCATCTTCTTGACAGTCCCATTTCCATTTACCTGTTATCATCCTTCTGTCTGCTAACCTTATAATTACGTTTGACACTTCCTCCTCCCTCACCCTGAAAATCAATCAGTTGCCAACTTTTGTAGTTTCTCTATCATGTCTGTTCTACCCACTTTGTCTGTTTTCTGTGCTAGTACTCAAAAGGAGAAACTTATTATGTTTTGGCCTGGCCTACTCTGGCCCATTTAACTTATCCTTCTGACAATAGCCAAATAAAATTTCCTAAAATCCAGTTCGTGCTTTATTATTTCCCAATTCAAAGAACTCAAAGGTTTCCCTTAAGTCTCAGCAATATAATCCCAACCTTACTTTATTATAGTATTACTAGTTTTCTACACATTCTACATCATCTTTACTGTAGTATTACTAGTTTTCTGCACTTCAAGCCATTTACAAGTCTGATTATCAAAATGTGGTCAGAATCCTGTATTTCAAATCTTGTTTCCCTTCTAGGTAAAATGGTATTGCTCCCTCAAAGTAGCTCTCCTTCCCATCCGTGATCTTAATCACAAACAAATTTCTCAACCTATTATGTATAGCCTAAAATGCCATATACCTAGTGTTCCTTTTCAGGTGCCACCCATGGTCAAGCTTCAGCCCTGGTCTGTGGACCTTTTAATCCTCAGTTCATTTAATTATATTTCTCTTTGACACTTTTCTCATTCTTTTCTTACTATATTATATTTTATTCTAAATTTGCTTACCCCCAGGCTCTGTCTCTTCTCTGGGCAGAAAGCAAATTCCTCACAGAAATCCTTTAATATCATGCAGTCATTTGACATGTAGTAGATTTTAAATACATTTTTGTTCTATTCAATAACTGATGCTTCTATAAACTTACATTTTATTCTTGACAGAAATAGCCAGGGTATGTCTCATAATTTTCTTTTGCTATAAATTATCAGTTTCTTGTCACTCTTATTCAGAGAAAAAGATAAATCATTTAAATTCAGAACCTATTATTTCCCATTGAGTTAATTTAGCTTATACAGAAATTCTATCAGTGCTACAAAATAGCAAACTCTCATATCTGTACTTATAAAATTACTTTTAAAAAACTTTAAATGAAAAAATCAATGAAAATAATACAGTATTTCCACAAAAGGGAAATGGTGATAATCGCTCATTTCTAAGAGGAAAACATTTAGGAATCTCATTTTCTCATGGTATTTATGGTAGAAATAAGCTGAATGTAAATCATAAAATTTTGGTCAGATACTTTTTTTTTGAAATACTATAATATTACACAGTTTTCTTTACATTTTTTGGGGTAAAATTCACCTGTTATTTTAATGTATAATACTTATAACACCTTGAGGTTTAAATTTTAGAAATTAAAAAATTGGGACCCAGAAATATTAAATGAGCAGTCCAAATTATAGAGATAAAAATACTAGAAGTAGGACTTAAAACTCTGATCTCCTGTTTAAACAATGTATGCTTATTCGATGTCACTCTGAGACTTTTCATGAAAACCAAATTATCAAGAAGTAATAGGAATTATTGACCTAGAGCCTGTCAATTTTCTATCGGAAAGTACTTTTGTTTCAGATAAATCTAGCTGTCCAATAATTATTGTCCAATAATGTATTAGTTAAGGTTCTCTAGAGGGACAGACCTGATAGGAGATATATATACAGCAAAGTTCATTAAATATTAACTCACATGATCACAAGGTCCCATGATAGGCTGTCTGCAAGCTGAGGGCCAAAGAGAGCCAGTCTGAGTCCCAAAACTGAAGAACTTAGAATCTGATGTTCGAGGGCAGGAAGCATCCAGCACAGGAGAAAGATGTAGGCTGGGAGGCTAGGCCAGTCTAATTTTTTCACATTTTTCTGCCTGCTTTATATTCCAGCTATGCTAGCAGCTGATTAGATGGTGCCCACTCAGACTAAGAGTGGGTCTGCCTTTCCCAGCCCACTGATTCAAATGTTAATCTCCTTTGGCAACACCTCACAGACACACCCAAGATCAATACTTTGCATCCTTCAATCCAATCAAGTTGACACGCAGTATTAACCATCACAAGTCCACCCTTTGTCAACTTGAACCCATACACATCTCCTGAGATCATACATAATCTTTAAATAAAGAAAATGATAAGGTCATAATTATGCTTAACATAATACAACTATCCTTCATACAACCGGAAACACACCAATTCCCAACCCAAATACGATTACATAAAGTTAAATGCTGATGTGAAGTCAATAAATCTTAGGTTACCTGATAAAGGAAAAAGGAAATAAAATAAACTTATTTTCTCAGTACAAGTGTATACAGGCCCAAACATGTTTCTAACAAAAGAGGGAGGAAATACTCATGACAATTAGTCCTTGTTTCTGCAGCTGGTCATGTGGTCATAGCTGGTATTGATGACTACCTTCTTCTACTACCCATTCTGTATTCCCTTTGCCTTCAGCAAGCACCTTAGCAGGTTGTGGTATTTTTCCTGGTGGAGAGACCAAAACCTTCATTACTGAAGGTTCTGGGCCATTTGTAGTCCTGCCTGGATTGGGTTGCTGTAGTTTCCCATTGATCTTAATCACAGGGCATGGTAATATTAAGAGACACCCAGATGGATCTCTGTGTTCCATGTATAATCTTCTTTACCTCTATCGTGGAGTAGTAGACTGATTTCATCTTGATAGTCCTATTCAATCCCCCTAGCCAACACTGTATCTCCCTTCTTAGCCTGTTGACTTAAAAGTACGAGGAGACCAAAGTGTCCAGGTGGCGATCTTAACTTTTAGTTTTATGGAATCGTTGTATTTACTGGTGGCAGCATTCCTCCCTCTGGAACTAAGACCTCTAGGCCAGCAGAACATAATTTCATGGGGACAGGAGGCAAAAAATTTGCTAATGCATCACTAGGGGTGATGGTGAGTGCTGCCACTTCTACTTCCACCCCTTGACTCCTGGACCTGTGAATCCTGGCTATCAGAGAAACAGTACCATATATTCGATGCTGATTTAGTGCATACACGGTCTTCTGGAGAAGTTTGCCCCAGTCTTGCAAAGTATTGTCACCTAGTTAGCACTGTAACTGTGACTTTAAAGGCCATTCCAGTGTTCTACCATTCCAGCTGCTTCAGGATGATGGGGAACATGGTAAGGCCAGTGAATTCCAAGAGCATGAGCCCACTGCTGCACTTTTTTAGCTGTAAAGTGAGTGCCCTGGTCAGAGGCAATGCTGTGTGGAATACCATGATGGTGGATGAGGCATTCTGTGAGTCCACGAATGGTAGTCTTGGCAGAAGCATTACGTGTAGGATAGGCAAACCCATATCTGGAGTAAGTGTCTATTTCAGTGAGGAGAAACCTCTGCCCTTTCCATGATGGAAAAGGTCCAATATAATCTACCTGCCACCAGGTAGCTGGCCGATCACCCCGAGGAATGGTGCCATATCGAGGGCTCAATGTTGGTTTCTGCTGCTGGCAAATTGGGCACTCAGCAGTGGCCATAGACAGGTCAGCCTTGGTGAGTGGAAATCCATGTTGCTGAGCCCACGAGCAACCTCCATCCCTGCCACCATGGCCACTTTGTTCATGGGCCCATTGGGCGATGATGGGGTGGCTGGGGAAACAGGCTGAGTGGTGTCCACAGAACGAGTCATCCTCTCCACTTCATTATTAAAATCCTCCTCTGCTGAGATCACCCACCGGTGAGCACTCACATGGGATACAAATATCTTTACAGCTTTTGACCACTCAAAGAGGTCCATTCACATACCTCTTCCCCATATTTCTTTGTCACCAATTTTCCAATCGTGCTTCTTCCAAGTCCTTGACTTTCCAGCCAAACCATTGGCGACAGCCCATGAATCCGTATATAATCGTACATCTGACCATTTTTCCTTCCATGCAACGTGCACGACCAGGTGCATTGATTGAATTTCTGCCTACTGGGAAGATTTTCCTTCACCACTGTCCTTCAGGGATGTCCTAGAAAAGGGCTGTAGTGCTGCATCTGTCCACTTTCGGGTGGTCCCTGCATATCATGCAGAACCATCTGTGAACCAGGGCCTAGTCTTCTCTTCCTCTGTCAACTTATCATATGGAATTCCCCATAAGGCCATCAGTGCAGGCTGGGGTGGCAGGGGTGGAGTCACTTCCATTTGAGCCACTTCCTCATGTAACTTACTTGTGCTTTCAGCAACTGCTTGAGCCCAGTCATGTATATACCTCTTCCATGTGATCATGGAATGTTGCTGTGCACACCTCACTTTATGGTTAGATGGGTCAGAAAGCACCTGGTTCATGATAGACAGTTCAGGTCACATGGTGACTTGATGACCCATAGTTAAATGTTCAGTTTCCACCAAAGCCCAGTAACAGGCCAAAAGCTGTCTCTCAAAAGGAACGTAGTTATCCATGGAAGATGGCAGGGCCTTGCTCCAAAATTCTAGAGGCCTCTGCTGTGATTCACTGATGGGGGCCTGACAAAGGCTCCAAAAATCATCCCTATCTGCCACTGACACCTCAAGCACAATTGGATCTGTTGGGTCATATGACCCAAGTGACAGAGCAGCTTGCACAGCAGCCTGGACCTGTTGCAGAGCCTTCTCCTGTTCTGGACCCCACTCAAAACTGCCAGCCTTTTCAGTCATTCAATAAATAAGCCAGAGTAACACACCAAATGAGGAATGTGTTGCCTCCAAAATCCAAATAGGCCCACTAGGAATTGTGCTTCTTTCTTGGTTGTAGGAGGGGCCAAATGCAGCAACTTATCCTGCACCTTAGAAGGAATGTCTCAGCAGGCCCCACACCACTGGACCACTAGAAATTTTACTGAAGTAGAACATCCCTGAATTTTAGTTGGATTTATTTCCCATCCTCTGGCATGCAAATGTCTTACCAATAAGTCCAGTGTATTTGCTTTTTGTTCACTGAATCCAATTAGCATAATGTCATCAGTGTAATGGACCAGTGTGATATCTTGCAGAAACGAAAAGCAATCAAGTTCTCTCCAAATAAGATTATGACACAAAGCCAGAGAGTTCATATACCCTTGAGGTAGGACAGTAAAGATAATTGCTGGCTTTGCCAGCTGAAGGCAAATTGCTTCTGGTGAGCCTTATGAACAGGAAAGGAGAAAAAGGCATTTGCCAAGTCAATGACGGCATATCAGGTACCAGGAGATGTGTTAATTTTCTCAAGCAATGAAACTACATCTGGTACAGCAGCTGCAACTGAAGTCACACTTGGTTAAGCTTATGACAATCCACTGTCATTCTTCAAGGCCAAATCTTCTGCACAGGCCAAATGGGAGAGTTGAATGAAAGACACCCCTGTGTCTTTCAAGTCCTTGATGGTGGTAGTAATCTCCACAGTCCCTCCAGGGATGCGATATTATTTTTCATTTACTGTTTTTCTAGATAGAGTCAGCTCTAATGGCTTCCATTTGGCCTTTGCCATCATAATAGCCCTCATCCAACCAGTCAGGGAGCCAATGTGGGGGTTCTGTCAGCTGCTAAGTATGTCTATGCCAACTATGCATTCTAGCACTGGGGAAATGACCACAGGATGAGCCTGGGGACCCACTGGATCCACTGTAAGTCAAACCTGAGCTAAAACTTCATTAACTTCCTGATATTCATAAGTTCCTACTTTAACTGGAGGACCACAGTGACGTTTTGGGTCCCCTGGAATCAACGTCAGCTCAGAGCCACTGTCCAGCAATCCCCCAAATGTCTGATCATTTCCCTTTCCCCAGTGCACAGTATCAGGTAAAAGGCCAGAAGTCTTCTTGGGAAAGGAAGGAAAAAAGATTAACAGCACAAATTGTCGGTAGCGCAGTGGGGTCGTTCCTCAAGGGGACAAGGCCTCCCCTTCATTCAACGAGTTTTGGGTCTGTAAACTGGCTCAAGTCTGGAAATTGATTGAGGGGCCGTGATTGTCTGTTTTTATAGTTCAAATTAGTATTTTGTCCATTCGACCTAGAAGTATTCTGCTTATATAAATTAAGTAGGAATGCTGTAGGTGTACTATCAATTTCACTTCTAGGAACACCGTGATTAATTAGCCAATGCCAGAGTTCTACATGGGTCAGACTATTCTGATGGCTGCTTTGCCTTTGCTTTCCATTATGATAGCTATGCCCACCTTGCCTTTGAGGGTTGAGTGCCGCCACTTGGCCTCTGCTGCTTCAGGATCCAATTATTCCAACTGTATTTAAATTTTGTAGTTGAGTGACTCTGGTTCTCATTGTTAGATCTGACATACAGAGAGGAGCAATTACAGGCCCCTTCAAAGATGCAGGTGCTGCCCTCACAAATCTATTTTGCAAGGCATTGGTCAAGGGTATATCTTCTGGACTCTCCCAGCTGGGATGAGTAGGTCTAAAATGACTAATCCACGCCACCATCCCAATCTCCCTAAGCCTTTGGATCCCTTCCTCTACATTAAACTAAGGGAGATCAGGCATTTCCAGCTTGTTCACAGTGGGCCATCTTTTAATCCATATTTCAGCTAACCAAGCAAATAAACTATTAGAACCTTTTTTAACTCCCTGAGCTGCAACATTAAATGCAGAGTCCCTCGCTACTTAGTGGGCCCAGATTAATAAATTCTATGTTCCTTCCACCATTATCCCACACCCTTAATATCCATTCCTATGCCTGTTCTACAGATTTCTGTTTATGTAAATTAGAAAACTCAAGCAGTTATTTTCAAGTGTAGCACACCTCCTCATGGGTCACACACTCAACCTCCCCTTTAGGGGCCCACCGGGACTTTAGTCTAGTTATAGGCCTAGAAGCAAACAGGGGTGCTGGAGGTGGCTCCTGAGGAGAATCAACATTATCTTGCCTGGCAACTGCCTCAGGGGAGGCCATCACCGTTGCTTCAGGCAGCGCAGGGTTTATCTCCTCAGAGAAGGGTGGAAAGGCTGACAGCAGCATGGGTCGGGGAGGGGATGTTGCCACTACTGGGATGAGGAAGTTGTTTCTTCTGGGAAAAAAGTTTCATCAGAGTTTATAAACTCAGTGCCTCCAGTGTTATCAGGGTCCTCCACGCATACCTATTTCAAGTTGCAGGGTTCCATTCTTTTACAGTCAATGCCCTCAGTTTAACAGTAGACACCTGGTGAGGCTGTGCATGCACCTTTCGTTGCAGATCAGCCACTCACATGATAGATAAGAGCTTGTTGTGTCTATTTTTCTTCAATTCCAGCTTTTTCTCTACAGGAGATAAGACTCTCACTCAGGGCAATCTTAGCAGATTTGAGGCTCAGTAGCTTCATCTGAAGCCAGGAGACAGAATCCCTGATTTCATCATTTTCTTTCATCACTTTGTCCACTGAACTCAGGAGCAACCAAGTAAGTTCATTATGTTCCTTGGTTCTCCACACATGCTCAAAAGTATTATTTATAGAGTCGTGAACTCCTTGCCTCTCATGAGCAATGAATCAGAACTGTCAAATACATTTATTTTGCGTAAGTCTCTAAACAGTTCATGCCAAAGACTATCAGTGTTCTCTATGCTATTTGAAGTAGAGTCCTTACCATTTTGGGATCTAATCATATTAAGCAGCCAACTCCAGAAACCCCAAAACCAATGAAAGAACTCCATCCTTAATATTCTGTTCCTCTAGAACCACTCCTGGTACCAAAATCTGTATTAGTCAGGGTTCTGTAGAGGGACAGAACTAATGGAATGGATATATATATGTGTATGTATATAAATGGGAATTTATTAAGTATTAACTCACATGATCACAAGGCCCCACAACAGGCCATCTGCAAGCTGAGGACCAAGGAGAGCGAGTCTGAGTCCCAAAACTGAAGAACTTGGAGTCTGATATTCGAGGACAGGAAGCATCCAGCAGGGGAGAAAGATGTAGGCTGGGAGGCTAGGCCAGTCTGGTCTTTTCACATTTTTCTGCCTGTTTTATATTCTAGCCATGCTGGCAGCTGATTAGATGGTGCCCACTCAGACTAAGAGTGGGTCTGCCTTTCCCAGCCCACTGATTCAAATGTTAATCTTTGGCAACACCCTCACAGACATACCCAGGATCAACACTTTGGATCCTTCAATTCAATCAAGTTGACACTCAGTATTAGCCATCACAAATAATTTCAGATTTTATTTTTTCCCATGCTACAATTACTCATCCATTGATTTAATATTTTTCACCAAATGATGATTATTTATAATATGTCAGGAACAGTGTTGAGTGCTAGACAGAATAACAAACAATGCAGACATAGATTGTTTCTTGGCAGAGATTACAGTTTAGTAAGAAAGGCAAAAAATAATTAGTTCCATTAGTTCCAATTGGCCCACTGAAAACAATAAAAATGCCAAATAAAATTTTTAAAAATATTTCAAATACCATATTGAATGAATATGACCATAAATTAAGAAATGTTCAGAAGCCCAAATCAGAGTGAGAGTGGGAAATCAAAAAGGCAACTGTTCTCCTAATGGGGCTTCCATTTTGGGTTATCTTCTGGACCCTGGTGACTTTTGCTGAACTCATGTGATATGCAGGCTGGAGAAAGCCAAGAGAATGAGCCTCAGAGGTGACTCAGCTTACAAGTGTGTCCCCAAAGGCTATGCCATCAGACTAAGTGTAAGCTAGGAATGGCACAAACACTCAGAAGGGAACTTTTTAAAAAATGTCTATCTCTATCTGCCTAGAGAGAAAGCAAAAATCTCTTTACCATTTAAAACCAGAAGTTAGTCCTTCTATGGGTTTGTAGCACAAAGCCTCACTACACAGAAACCAGAGAAATCCAGATGAAAAGGAGATAATATTTCCCAGACATTAAATTAGCAAAATTTAAATCTGTTGGCAACAGGCACTGCCATCAACATGATGAAACAGCTGCTATGGAATGGTGGTAATACTGAAAACTGGGACACCCACTTCAGAGAACATAAAGTTAGTACTTGTTAAAATTGAAGATGCCCATATTCCATGATGGAAATTCTGTATCCAGAGATATATCCTTGAAAAGAACTTCACATATGTAAATAAAGTAACTTACGTGAGGTTATTTATTGCAGTACTGCTTATAATAAGAGAAAAATAGAATAATTTCAACTATTATCAGAAAGAAAATAAAGAGTGGCTTAAACAGATAATGGAATAATACAGAATAAAACAATCAAAGAAAAAAGTGTGTGTATGTATATATATATGTAAATGTGGATAAAAACAGAGTATCAAGGGAGAAAAGGTAAGTCAAAACAGGGGAAAGTATATGGTTTATGTAAATGAATATATTGTTTATGGATACATACACATGAAGTGAACCTATAAAGTACACTGGTAATTGATGCACCACAAATTCAGAACTGGAGAAGTGGGCAGAGAAAAAGATGCTTAAGACATATATATAAGACATAGTTTTTCTATAAAATGAAAATCATAATGATGCAAAGATGGCAAAATGCTGCCATCTGTTAATATTATTATTAAATTATTTTGGTGTTTTCTGAATATTTTAAATATTTTATTATTAAATGTAAAATTTTGAGAAGAAAATCTGTTACTGAATCTAACTACATTCAGTGATTGAGAAGAAAAATATAATATGATTATTCCAATCAATGCAATATAAACACTTGATAAAATGTGACTCCCATTTGTGATTTTAGACATCTTAGAAAATTAGATATAAATGAAATTTTCTTTACTGTATGAAGATAATCTACTAAAATGCTACAACAAAATTCATATTTCACTGTAAAGTTTGGGATCACTCTTTCAAGACGATAATGAAGACAGGTGCATGCTATCATCCTATCTATTCAAAATTATGTTGTATGTTCTTGTTAACACAAAGGTTAAATTATAAGAAATAAAAAGGAAACAATAAAATTTTTATTTTGTGCAGATAATCAATTTAACCTAGTGACAATTTTTAGAACTAAAAAGAATCTGATCAGGGGGTTGGTTATAAGATTACCATACCAATACTAATAGTATTTCTACACAGTAGCTACTTACTCTAAAATGTAATAAAAAGAGATCCCATTTTCAAAAGCAACAACACTTTACAGTAGCTGAGAAAATGTGTTCAAGAAATTTAATCACATAAAATATATGTGAAAGGTGCAAAAATGACCCAAATAAATAGAAGCCTGTCCCATGATCTTGTACGAAAAGTGTAACTATCATAAAATTGTTAATTTCTTAAAAGCCAAGTATTGAACAGGCTTTATTATGAAAAATGAGTCTAAGATTTACATAAAATAATCTAAAATACCCAAACTTGCAGGATAAATTTGAAGAAGAGATGGGTTATGCAAGACGGAAGTGAGAGGAAAGCAGAGATACATCCTACACACACACACACACACACACACACACACACACACACATATATATATACACATAGGCACAAGCATAGCAAGTAGCCCAATGAAATGAAACGTCAATCGTGGAAACATGCCCATATTTACATAGGAAACTTGGCAAAGGATTGAGATAACACTAAATATAGTGAAGGAAGTAATTGATAATTTAGTAAATAGAATTGGTAAAATGAACTCTCCATAAATGTAAGAAAATATAAATATAGAGGTGAGTTTTGTCTCAAAAAATAAACAAAAATATTTCCTAATGGATTCAGACCAAAATGTGAAAAGTATGTTTCAATACTTTGTATGAATTATTGAAGACCAAATGTGAAAAGTATGTTCGAAGCGGGCGGATCACGAGGTCAGGAGATCGAGACCATCCTGGCTAACAGGGTGAAACCCCGTCTCTATTAAAAATACAAAAAAAAAAAAAAAAAATTAGCTGGGCGAGGTGGCGGGCGCCTGTAGTCCCAGCTACGCTGGAGGCTGAGGAAGGAGAATGGCGTGAACCCCAGGGGGCGGAGCCTGCAGTGAGCCAGATCACGCCACTGCACTCCAGCCTGGGTGAAAGAGTGAGACTCCTTCTCAAAGAAAAAAAAAAAAAGAATGTACATAAAATTACCTTTGTATTATTGGAATGTAAAAATATTTTAATAAGGAACAAAAACTAGAATCCACAAAGAAGAAAATTTATAAATTTGCAACATCAAAACTATAACTTCTCTGTGACAAAAACCAACGAACAAAAATATTTTTAAAGATAAGCCACATATATAAAAAATATTTCCTATTCCTACCATCACAAAGATTTAGTTATTAAAAATATACAAATGTAGCAAATCAGTAAGATATAAGTAGACTAATAGAAAAAGGAGCAAAGGATTTGAACAGGCAAATTATACAAAAATGAAAACTTAATGGGCATTGCATATTAAAAATGTCCAGCCTAGCAAGTAATCAGGCTACTACAAATCAATTCAACAATGAAATATACTTTGAAATTCATAAATATGCAGAAACTTTAATAATAGTACTATTGGCAAGAATGTGGGGAAATGCTTTCATATGGTACTTTTAATACCTACAAGCTTTTTGATGAGCAACTTCTTACAATTTTTAGGAAAATTGAAGATGCAGGAATTCTACAGAGACTCCCCTTTTGTGTTTTTACTACAGAAAATGCCTACACACAAATACAAACATCTTCAAGGAATCTCATTGTAGAATTGCATGTACAAACAGATAATAAAGATGCCCATCAGTAAACAAATGGACAAATTATGGTACATTTCTACAATGGATTCCTACATAGCAGTTTTAATGGAACAAACCTACATGCTTTATCTAAATACAGATAAATATTATTAATATTATATCAACTGAAATGACAAGAAAATGACACAAGCAGCAAACATTACATAAATCTAAAAATCAATGCTGTATATCATTTAACATAAACATTAAAAATGCATGCAGATGAAGGGAAAAACTAGTATCTTAATAGTAGTTACCTTTGTGAAAGGATGAAGGGAAAAGAATGGGTTGAGAGAAAAATGCTTCTGCTATATTTTGTTTTAAAAGCAAAACAATTTTAGCTGCCATGAATTCTAGGGAAAAGAAAAAAATAAAATGAAATAAAAGAGTTGAAGGAAATATAACAAATCAAAACCTTTATGTATTAAATATCAAATAAATCATGGCTTTCTGGTGAATTATTTTATTTTTTATTCAATTCATAATTAAAAACAAAGAATGCATAGTAAAAATTAAAAATCAATCATTACAATCAGTTGTAATGACAGTTACAATACAGCAAATACAGACTAACAGGAAAACTAACAGTAGTCAAGCCTGAAATAATCTACACAATTATGTTACTGGTACCAAAACAGACACCTAGAACAGCGAAACAGAATGAGGAGCCCAGAAATAATTCCACACACACACAACCATCTGCTCTTTGACAAAGCTGACAAAATCAATCCATGAGGAAAAGACTCCCTATTCAATAAATGATGCTGGGATTACTGGCTAGCCATATGCAGAAAATTGAAGCTGGACCCCTTCCCTACACCACATACAAAAATCACCTCAAGATGGATTAAAGGCTTAAACGTAAAATCGAAAACTATACAAACTCTGGAAGAAAACTTAGGAAATACCATTCTAGACATAGGAGCTGGCAAAGATTTCCTGATAAAGTCACCAGAAGCAACTGCAACCAAAACAAAAATTGACAAACGGAACCTAATTAAAGAGCTTCTGCACAGCAAAATAAACTATTGTTGGAGTGAACAGACAATCTACAGAATGAGAGAAAATATTTGCAAACTATGCATTTGATGGAGGTCTAGTGCCCAGAAGCTATAAGAAACTTAAAAAAAAATTTACAAGCAAGAAACAAATAACCCCATTAAAAAGTGGGCAACGGACATGAAAAGACATTTTTCAAAAGAGGACATACACATGGCCAATAAGCATATGAAAAAAAAGTTGAAAATCACAAATCATTAGAGAAATGAAAATCAAAACCACAATGAAATACTATCTTACACCAGTCAGAATGGCTATTAGTAAAAAGTAAAAAAATAACAGATACTGGCGAAGTTGTGGAGAAAGAAAATATTAATATGCTACTGGTGGGAATGTAAATTAGTTCAGCTGTTGTGGAAAGCAGTTTGGTGATTTCTGAAAGAACTTAAAACAGGATCACAGGCTGGGCACAGTGACTCATGCTTGTAATCCCGTCACTTTGGGAGGCCAGGGCAGGTGGATCACCTGAGGTCAGGAGTTCGAGACCAGTCTGGCCAACGTGGTGAAATTGTCTCTACTAAAAATACAAAAATTAGCCAGGTGTGGTGGCAGGAGCCTGTAATCCCAGCTACTCGGGAGGCTGAGGCAGGAGAATCACTTGAACCCCGGAAGCAGAGGTTGTGATGAGCCGAGATTGTGCCACTGCACTCCAGCTGGGTGAGAGTGAGACTCCATCCCCATACCCCCCAAAAAAGAAAAAAATAAAACAGAATCACCATTCAACCCAGCAATGCCATTACTGGTTATATACCCAAAGGAACATAAGTCATTCTACCATAAAGTCACATGCACACATATGTTCATCGCAGCACTATTCACAATAGCAAAGACATGGGATCAACCTAAATGTCCATCAACAGTAAGCCAAATAAAAAAAATTTGGTACATATACACCATAGAATACTATGCAACCATCAAAAAGGAGGAGATCATGTTGTTTGCAGCAACATGGATGGAGCTGGAGGCCATTATCCTACATGAACCAACACAGGAACAGAAAACCAAATACCACATGTACTTACTTGTAAGTGAGAGGAGAAGGATGAGGACCAAAAAACTGCATATTGGGTATTGTGTTTATTTCCTTGGTGATGAAATAATCTGTACACCAAACACCAGCAACATGCAATTTACCAAAATAACAAACATGCACATGTACCCCTGAACCTAAAAGTTAAAAAAAAGAACAGTATACTAGTAGAATCTCCTACCTGGAGGATGGATTGAGTCAGCAACACGAAGGGGTCCTTAGGGAGCCACAGGGAAGGAGGGTTCAGGCAGATGAAATGTCAGATATGAAACACCTAATGTAAGAAAAATCAAGAGTTCAATTAAGTAAGAGTCAAGTATTCCTCAAGCAGCATTTCTCAAACTTGTCTGACCATTAGAATCACCTGGGGAGCTTTAAAACTTCTTCCGGGCTTTCTCAAACTTTAACTATAAATTACCTGAGGATTTTTTTTTTAATGCAGATTCTTATTTGACATGTCAGAATTCAGTAGGATTCTGACCTAAACTCAATATTTAAAATATCAATTATAGTCTTATAGAATGGCCACAATTAATTATAAAAAGCAATAAAAGAGGTTTTATTTTCAAAAATGACATATATTTCACAATATCTAGGAATAAATCTACAATACATGTTGAAGAACAATAGCTAAGGATAAATCTAACAATATTTGTTGAAGAACTTTAGCCATAAAATTATATAAGATACCAGAAATATGCAAAAGTGGCCTGAATAAACAGAGAGCTATTCTATGAACTTGAATGAAAATGTTAAATACCACAGAGGTGTCAATTCCCTGAAAGTTTTGTATCCAACAAGATTATTGGCATTGTGCCCTAGATTCTGCTTCTCTAATAAATTTTGGATGATGCCACTACTATTGGTTCCCATAGCAAGACTACAGTGTAGGGATGTATGTGTGTTTGTAAGTGGAGAGAGGAGAGGTGTAAGTTTGGCTGTAGAAAGTATCAGGAAATGGAAGATGGAAAAACGATGAAAGAAATATACACGACAGTATGGTAAAGAGCCATAATGTATGTAACTTCCTCTTAAATTGTTCTGAAAAACAATTGTGTGTGTAGGTAACAGGGGAGAGAGAGAGAGAGAGAGAGAGAGAGAGGGAAAGAGGGGGAGGGGAGGGGAAAACAGGAGGGAGAAAGAGAGAGAAGCAAATAAGATAAAATGTTATCAATAAATCAACTTGAATAAACAGTAAAAAAAATTAGAAAAATGAAGTATTGAGGGAATTCTTGAAGCATTTCAAACCAAGAAATGCAATGAGCAAATTTTTGAGAAACAACACTGGGCTACCGACAGTGTGAGAGACTGGATAGGTGAGGGCTGAGTGAGAAAAGTGGAAGTATTCAGGAGACATTTAGCAGAATTTAGGTGAAAGATAATGGCCAGGGTTAAAGCATGGTAGGATAGATTTTAAGCACCTTTATGACTCTGTATTCACTTTCATTGAGGTTTTCCTTGTACAAGTTCTTCAGACACAGTCAATGATTTTTGTTCAAGTTTTATTGTAAACAGAACGAGTTTAGTAGACAAGAGATAATATTTTTTAATAAAAATTAAATAGCATGACATCTTTGTTACTCTCAGATATGTTTTTGTTTTGTGGTTTTTGCTTTTCCATTTTAGAGATAGGGCCTTGCTTTGTCACTCAGGCTGGAGTACAGTGATGACATCATAGCTCACTGTAACCTTGAACACCTGGGCTCAGAGGATCCCCCAGCCTCAGCCTCCCCAGTAGCTGGGATTACAGATATGAGCCACCACCCTGGCCAAAGGTATGTATTTCCTTCCCAACTTTCAACATATGTTCCCTTAGGGTGCTCTTACATCCTGTTTTGCCTGGGACAATCCACATTGTTCACCTCTTGTCTCAATATAATTACTAATACTGTTTTTTTTAATTCTTAAAAGTGACATATTTGGAGAGTTTGGCCACTCTTCCTTTAATAAAAATATCCATTGTCACATGCTTTGGTGGATGAAACATTGACTTTTCTCTGGATCAGTTTATTTTAATGGCAGGCACAGTCAGCTTTACACAAAGGAAAGTGTTCCAGAGTCAGCCGAAGTATGTGTGTTGTGGCAGCAGGCTGTGCTTATCCCTCTACTGCAAAAGTTATTAAGAATGCCTATCCGACTCAGCAGTAGCACCTTTACATATGACCAGCAACAGCATTTTGTTAGTTTCAGCAATATTCCTAGGTTTTCAAATTCAGTTGATCATGTAGAAACACATTGACTTTACAGCTCTTGCTGCATATCTCTCCCCTGTTCACTAAGCTCCAAGTGTACCTTCTTCCTGTCCCTCAAACCCATGAAGCTCATTTATGCCACAGGAAAGTTTTTCAGGCTTTTCTTCTGCCTGAAAAACTCTTCTTACATTTTCATCTGCTCTCAGCCTTCTCATTACTTGTCTCAGCTCAAGCGTTCACTCCTCAATAGACTTTCCTTAATAGCCTTTTCTAACTTACATCCAGGTACTCTTATCCCATTCCCATGTTTTATTTTCTTTACAGCTGTTTACAATGAATGAAATTCCTATTCATTTTTCTTACATTTAATCAAATTGCTTTTTGACATATTTATTGTCACTCTCTCCCATTACAATGTAACTGTCATGACAGTAGGAACCTTGTCATATCTTAACCACCATACAGCCTGTGTGTACTACATTGCCTGATTCAGAGTATGCATTCAATGAACATTAAAACAAATGAATGAATTTATACCAGCATTACCATTTACAAACAATGTGAATTTAGGTAAGTCATTTAACATTCCTGAGGCTCAATTTTTTTAAGTTTGTAAATTGATGATAACAGTAATATTTGGTTGCAATAATTTAAAAATAATATTTCAATTAACACAATTTTCATTTAAGGTAACGTATACTAAGTGTTGAGTAAATAGTAGTCATTTTTTATTAATGCCTATAGGCAAGAGGAACATCCCACTTCCCAACCATTGTGACATCACAGTTTGAAAATGCAGGATATATAAAATAGATTTCCAAAAATCCTGACTATTGATTATATATTTCATTTGGATATAATAGCTTTTGCAATTTTAGAGAATGGCCAATCTTATTTTCAGATAGCTCTCTGTATGATATTTTTATGACATTTTGTTATATTAAAGGTAAGAGCATTCAGATGAAAGAATAATCTTTCTGATTACCTTATTGGAATTTCTCAAATTTTCTGCATGTTATTTTTATCTTCTTTTTGAAAAGAGTCAAAAAATTCTTCCTACAGGTAGACTGACAAAACTTCAATGAGAACCCTTACAAGTCAATCCCCTGTGCAGAAACAGAATCACCTAGAAAGAGAACCTCAAGTCTGGGAACCACAGCTACACAGAATTAGCAAATACCTGTGAAATCTGTCAAAAATGGTTTCCCCAGAAATGGTGATTTGAACTATGTCCTGAAAAATCCTGCATTTTACACTGAAGCGTTGAGGTAAAATTTGGCTTCCGTGTGGACAGGGGTAAAATTGGTATCCCTGCTTTGCGTAGGGGCCTCATATTACTGACCCATTTATAACAAACTTGCCAATGAACAGTCACCAGGGAGCCCGATTTACAAGAAAGTGGATAATTCATTCTTTCAAATCAATCCAAACTGCTTTTATTTTTAAGGAGAAAAATAGAAAAATTTCTGCAGGGTTTATAGAATGGGAATCTAATCTAATGTTGCTTTGAAAGTAGGCCACAGCACTTTAGTTTTGAGGACTGTTTTTATTATTTTTAGGGATATTATAAAGACTAATAATGTTCATTAAATTCAAGCATTCAGATACATTTTAATGAGTTGTTTTATTCAAATGTATTCAGAATAGGGAACATTATTTGCTGGGCTAAGACAGGGACAGATGAAGAATGTAAGGCAATAAATAGGAAAGCATTATGAGGTATTTCACAGAAAACACTTATGTACTATTGTAAGTTATAATATTTAAAATTTTGAATTATGTAATGAAGTTTAATGAAACTGAAAGCAACCATTAATACATTATAAATATGTAAAGTGTAATGATAATGAAATTCAAAACACAACCAAAATAACCTCAGGAAGACAAGCTAATGAAAAAGAAATATCCTTTTCGTAGTAGCATTTAAATATGTGTAATTTAGGTAAAAAGGAGAATTTAATTGTTTCAATAAATATAATTAGATGTAGCACATATATGCAATTTATGGAAATATAAATATAGAAATGGGTAATTAATATTCCATGTGATTAATGTAAAAGTGTTAAATCCACAAATTACATACTTATGCTTTTAACCTAATCAACTTTAGGTAATTAATTTTTGTGACGAGTATAATAAATTTGGGTGCATTTCATAATTACTACTCATTTCAATATCTTTTTACATACTCATTATGCTCTTTTTCACCCTTCAAAGGTATTTCATAATAATTCCTTCTACCCATATGACTTTAAAAGACTAAAATTCATTTTACCTTAAGAAATTAAGTGTCCACTGTGAAAAACAGAGCATCATCATTTATAGCAGGCAGGGCTGTGTATGGAGCATCACACTGGAAAGGAAGTCAATGTCCCTATGTCCCAGTCTCAGGCTTGCTGTGCCTTCAGTGTACGAAGCCGAGCATGTACCTTTTTTGATTTAAATTTCCTCACCTGAGATAAGGGAATAAATTAGGAGATCCTAAATTCTTCCTTGATTCTCCCAAGGTTCTATGTAATAGCATCTTAAAATGTGAGTGCACCCCCTACTTTTATCCATGGAGATGGATTTGCAACGATAAGCTGTAGAGGAAGTTGTGATGCTTCACTGTGTCTTTTAGAATATCAAAGGGTCATCATCACAAAGTTCAAAAAGAAAAATATGTAGAACTGAAAGCTTGGGAGCTCAGCCATTTTATTTTACTGTTGGAAGAATTGAGGTGGATTAAACTTTTCCTGCCCAAAGTCACATAGCCATGGAAGATAGCATTAGAACTAGAGCCCAGTTCTCTTGACTCAACAATATAGAAAGAAAAACATATCTTCTGTTCAATCTGTGTGTATGAATACCACCATTTTTGGTGGGATCCTTGGGGAATTGTTTTTAAAAGCAAAAAATAATGTGCATCTATGGGTGAAAGCTAAGAACAACTCTTAAGTGTGTATTTGTCATCTCTTGGAATTACTAAATTTTGCTTGAAACTATAACAATTACTTAATTATGTAAATGATCCATATATTTCACAAATGTTTTTACCATATAATCTGTGGTTACATTAAAGCCAAATTTTTTCTTTATTTTTCTGTACTAGATGACAAATATGTAACTTATTTTAGAATGTTTATATGGTGATAGAAGGAATTTCCTCCCTTCTTCTCTTCCTTCCGTATACATGTATAGGGAATCTCCAGTGTGAGAAAATTTTTGCCAGGTACTGAGGATATGGGAATGAACAAAATAGACATGGTTCCTGCCTTTGTGGATTTTACAAGCTAGTGCAGAGATGGGTTGCAAAAATTAATATCTAATTATAATTATGGTATTTTATAAATATGTATATGATACTATAAAAATATTGAGGAACTAATGTAGATTGTGTTGCAGCAATGAGGAGGACTAGCAATTCACCTTTTGAAAAAAATGATGTTTAAGCTGGACTTGCAAAATGAATGTGTGTGAGGTAAAGCATAAACCTTATAATCAGGGTGTACAAAATACTGGAAAACTTGGATTGGACAACACCTGTCAGTTTAAATAACTCAGTGGATGGTAGGAACTGAGGAATATTGAATGAGAGAATACGGCTAAGATGAAGCTGAAAAACTGGTGCTGAACTATTTTCACTCTGAAGTGTCATGGTATCATAAAGCTAATTCTCAGACTCTGCTAATTTTCCTGCAGAATATTTCTTTTGTGCCTTGTCAGTAGGTTTCATAACCTGCTGTTTCTATGCTCCCAAGAAACATTTCATCAGCCATATTAGTTCAAAAATCTTGTCTCACTTTTGTATCTGTTTCCTTGTTTAACCATCATGATGGTATGTGCCTTACCTAGAAGATGAACTTCATTTTCTTAGAAACTTCTGATATACAAATCTTTGCCAGGCTCTTAAGATGAAAGAGTTTTGAAGAGGTTTAAGAAAAGGAAAGAAACAAAACAATAAAGGAAGGGAGGAAAGCAGGGAGGAAAGTAGAGAGAGAATGAAGGAAGGAAAGAAAGAAGGAAGGAAATTACCCTTGAATATTAGTGGCCATTTTAAGTCTTTCTGGTATATTCATTGAACTGGAGCAAAAAAAAAACTTACTCACTGTTATGAAGCATTCCAACTACTGGTTGATTCAAATAATTCATGTATTCTTTTACTGAACAGATATTGAACCTCTACTATAAATAAAGAGCTCCATTTTATGAATGGGAAATAAGAATGTGTAGAGAGTCACAAATGTAGCAACTAGATTTTCTGTTGCCATACCATAAATACACTGGCAGAAGAGCAGTTGTCCCAGAAGACAAACAATTGAGTAAAAGATAAATTATCCATGTGATTATTTAACTTTGATATTTCACTGACAACCTGTCATCTCCTACCTCCCGAAGCACTCTTCCAGATGATTCAATAGTTTAATTGGATGGTATTAGTTAAAAAAAAAAAAACTATTTTCTTTCCCTCCTACAACTTAAGGGACAGGGAAATCCACAGCATAACACATTGCTTCTACTGATTCTTTTTACACGGGTTACTTGGCCTTTTTTATTTCACCATATGTCCAAGAAACTGGCATACTTTGGAGGTGCTTAATTCTTAGGACACCTTAGGGATTGAGCTATTATTTTCTTGTTAAGAGTTAGGTCATTAAATCTGAGAATATGTGCATATAGACAGGTAAGGTCTCACAATAAATTGACAGAAGAATAGTCTCTTGACTCCTATTTCAATATCCTTTTTATTAGAGAATACAACATGCCAAATTGGATAATCTGCAGGGAAGATAGTGATGATTAAAAAGATACTGTTTATGGCCTGACTTTCACCTTGTCATCACAACCATTCATCACCTTTATATTCCAATTAGCCTGTGATTTCCATCCATTAAGTCCTAACCATTAAGAAATAAAATACAGAATTATACCACACAATAATAGAAAAATAGCAATTCGTAGTTAAAAATGAACAAGAAAAGTTTGCATGCCTTTGTTTTCTATTATATTTTATTCTATATTAAAATTCTTTTGCAAAAAAATGTGAAAGATAGACACAACAAATGCATCCGTCTTTAGAAAAGGTAAAATGGAATAATGAAATAACTCTACAAAAAATGAATTTAATGGCCTACAAATATAGTCTAAGTTTACTGCAATTGTGGAAAGACTTGGAAGGATAAAGAAAACAGTATAGTCAGAGTGCATAGAAATTCCTAGAGGAACTTTTTTATGTATAGCTAAATGTGCATTACTTGTGTTATGTGGAATTACATTGTGAGTTTCACCCATTCAACTGGGTTGCTTCTTCTACCTTTAGTGTCATTCGTTGTGCATCCAAAAAGATACAATATAATGGACAATATGATATAGGTTTATTTATTGAATCTGATGTGTTTCATGTTTTGTTTTAACTACCAAAGCCAATTTCTTAAGAACTATGAAAGAATTCCCCTAATGTGATCATTGTATACATAATGACAATTAAAAATACATTTATCAGACAGTTGTTCAGATTCACTGACAGCTCCATACTAATTGTTGCTAAAGTCACTGCCTATAAAGAACAAAAGGAGCTTGTGAATTATCTCTAGCCTTTTTGTTAAACAATGGAGAATTTTTCTTTTCTATTTTGAATCTAAGAAGATCAGTACATAATTAATTTGCATTAATGATTTTTTCAGAATAAGAAAAATGAATAATTTTTATTCAACTTGTAGAAAATTGGCTTCATAAGCAAATTATTAGAAAGAAATACAAAGTAATGCAAATAGTCTGAAGAAATACTTTTAAAAGTCAAAATGGAGAATGTATCTCTTTAAAAAGGTTCTGGAAGAAGCTGAAAGGTAGAGTGCAGTATTCAAACATCACTGTTATATGTTTACTAGACAAGTGTCCAGAAAAATGAAAACAGTTGATTGTATATGGTAGCACATTTTTAGATTTTAAAAATTATTTAAAAGTACCTTTATAATAAACATTTACAAGGAATATTGCTTTATATAGTCCTGCCCTTAGATAACTTGGAATGTCTGGTACTGTCTCAAAGAATGAAGCTGTAATCACATTCCTGGGCATTTGTGATATCTGTGGATGGGAAAAGTTCTTTTATGAAGTGGTAATTTGTGAAATGTGTACCTTTACTCTAAGCAGATAATTCAAACTCATCCTGGAGATGTGTTTATGAGGCAAACTTACAGGAGTCATTAAAGATGCATACTGTGGCCTTCTTCTAAGAGCGCACTGAAGAACAGTAAACATAGTAAAAAAAAAATTCCACCTGTATTGTTTTAGCATTGGTATCTAACACCAGGGTATTTTGCTACATGTTTAATCTCCAAGGAGTGGTGAAATACTTCAAAAAGGCTTTCCTAATTGGTGGCTTTGGTCTCTAAATTTCTTTTGGCTCCTTTGAAATGCAGTTTTAGGTGTGTTTGCATGCATTATCTACAGATATTTACTTTGGCATATTTCAAAAAAAGTCTCCATGGGAGAGTATCTCCTTCACCTTGCTCATGTGTGCTATAATATTGAGGCCTTTGAAAGAGGTTGACTCTCATAGAAGATCCTGTTAGACTATTTAAACTTTTATAGGACACTCACACTACGAGGTGACATCAGCTTGTTTTTTAAAAGCTACCGGTACTTTATAGAGTTTCAAGATCTTTTATTTTCAAAGCTAAATACAAAAATCCTACAAATATTATTGATAGCAATGATGTTTCTTTATTAAAAACTGATTTGGTGGAGTGATTCTTAAGTTCTTAACACAAATATTGTACATAAAATTATTTAGTAATTGTGCAATCCATAAAATAGAGTTAAATGTATATGTATGTTTATTTCAATAATACCAAGAATATATTTCATAGAAAATATATGTCTAGTACGAATTTATAACTAAATAGAATAAGCTAAGGCTTTCAAAAACTGTTATTTTATGTGTCCTTTTATCATTTTGCTTTGTTAGTAACTATCAATGCAGTGTCACCCAAAGGGGGGTGAAGCAAGATGGCTGAATAGAACCCTCCAATGATCGTCTCTACTACAGGGACCCCAAATTGAAGAACTATCCATACAAAAAAAAAAAAGCACCTTCAGAAGAACCAAAACTCAGGTGAGCAATCACAATACCTGGTTTTAATATCCTATCAAGGAAAGAAGCACTGAAGAGGATAGGAAAGACAGTCTTGAATTGCTGACAACGGCTCTCCCCCAGCCCCTCAGCCGTGACCATGTGGCACAGAGGGAATCTGTGCCTTTGGCAGAGAACAAGTGCAGTGATTGCAGGCTTTGGCATTGGAACTCAGTGTTGCCCTGTCACAGCAGACAGCAACATGGGGGAGAATTCAGATGGCACCCACAAAGGAAGCATTTAGATCAGTCCTAACCACAGGGGAATCTTCCATCACAGACGTCAGAACCTGAGTTACAACTAGCCCCATCATGATGGGCTAAATCAGTCTATGGTCCTAAATAAACTTGAAAGATAGTCTAGGCCACAAGGAATGGAATTCCTGGGCAAAGTCCTGGTGCTGTGATGAACTTTGAATGAGTGGACTTGGGGTGCTTGTGACCTAGTGAGAAACCAGCTGAGTCAGCCAAAAGAGTGCTTGCATCACCCCTCCTGCAAATCCAGGTAGTGCAGCTCACAGTTCCAGGAGAGAGACTCCTTCTTTCTGCTCCAGGAGAAAAAAAGGAGAATAAAGAGGACCTTGTCTTGCAACTCAGATACTCAGCCACAGTAGGATAGGGCACCAAGCAGAGTCTGAGTCCCCCCCATTCCAGACCTTAGCTCCTTGATGGCATTTTGAGATACACTTTAGTCCAGAAGGGAACCCACTGCCTTGAAGGGAAAGACCTAGTCCTGCAGGATTCACCAGCTGCTGATTAAAGAGCCCTTGAATAAGCATCAGCGGTACCCAGGCAGTACTTGCTGTGGGCCTGGGTGAGACCCATGGTTGTGCTGGCTTCAGGTAGGACCCAGTGCATTCCCAGCTATGGTGGCCACAGGGAGAGACTACTTCTGCATGAGGAAAGGATAGAAAAGAGTGGAAAGAACTTTGTCTTGAGGTTTGGGTGCCAGCTCAGTCACAGTAGAATAGAGCAACAGTCAGACTCTTAAGGTTCCCAACTCCAGTCTCCTAGATGGCATTTCTGATCCAATCCTTGGCCAGGAGGGGAAACTCACCACCCTGAAGGGAAAGACACATGCCTGGCTGGATTTGTCACCTGCTGACTGAAGAGACCTTGGGCCATGAGTGAATAGCAGCAGTAGCCAGTGAACATCACAGGTCTTGGGCAAGACTCAGTGCTGTGATTTTGGGTCTGACCCACCACAGTCCCAGTGGTGGCAGCCAGGGGGTGCTGTTGTCACTTCTCTCACAGCTCAGCATGGAGAAACAGACTCCGTTTGTTTGGCGGAAAGTAAAGAAAGAGAACAATAGTCTCTGCCTAGTAATCTAAGGAATTCTTCCAGATCTTACTCGAGAACACCATGGTGATATGTCTGTAAGTCTGCAAGAGTCACAGTGTTACTGGGTTTGGGGTGCTGCCTAATGGCAGATGTTGCTGCAGTGACCAGAGATTTAGATCACAACTCTCAATTTACTTTGAATACTTGGAAAGCCTTCCCAAGAAGGATGGGTACAAACAAGTCCAGACTCTGAAGCCTACAGTGAATACTTAACTCTTCAATGCCCAGACATTGATAAACATCCACAAACATCAAGACCATCCTGGAAAACGTGACCTCACCAAATAAACTAAATAAGGCAACAAATCCTAGATTGACACAGATATGTGACCTTTTGACACAGAATTCAAAATATTTGTTTTGAGGAAGCTCAACAAAATTCAAGATAACACAGAGAAGGAATTCAGAATCCCATCAGATAAATTTAACAAAGAAATAATTTTTTAAAATCGAGCAGAAATTCTGGAGCTGGAAAATTCAATCAACACACTGAAGAATTCATTAGTCTCTCAACAGCAGAACTGATTAAGCAGAAGAAACAATTAGTAAGCTTGTAGACAAACTATTTGAAACTACATAGTTAGAGGAGACAGAAAAAAACAATAAAAAAGAAATCCTTCCTACAGGACCTAGAAAACAGCCTCAAAAGAGAAAATCTAAGTTATTGACCTTAAAAAGGAGGTAGAGAGAAAGATCAGAAGAGAACATTTATTCAAAAATATAATAATAGAGAACTTTCCAAACACAGAGAAAAATAACAATATTCAAGTAGAGAGGGTTATAGAATACCAAGCAGATTTAACCCAAATAAGACTACATTAAGACATTCAGGCTGAATGAAATAAATAAAATTGAAACTAAAAACAATACAAAAAATCAATGAAATGAAAACTTGATTTTTTGAAGAAAAAAAAATCAACAAATCTGTAGCCAGACTAAGAAAAGAGACAAGACACAAATAAGTAAAATCAGATATGAAAAAGGAGATATTACAATGGATACTCCAGAAACTCAAAGGATCATTAGAGACTACTATGAACAACTCTATGCCAATAAATTGGAAAACCTAATAGAAATGGATAAAGTCCTAGACACATACAACCTACCAAGATTGAACCATGAAAAAAAAAATAGAAAACCCAGATAGACCAACATCAAGTAATGAGTACTTAAAAGTACTTAAGTACAAAACCGTACTTAAAAGTCTCTCAGCTAAGAAAAGCCCAGGACCCAATAACTTCACCCATGAATTCTACCAAATATTTTTAAAAAGGAGCTAATACCAGTCCTACTGAAACCCTTCCAAAAAAATAACAGAGTAGGGAATACTTCCAAACTTATTCTATGATGCCAGTATTATTCTGATACCAAAATCAGACAAAGACACACAAAAAAAGAAAACTGCAGGCCAATATAATTGATGAACATTGATGCAAAAAATTTCCAACAAAATACTAGCAAACAAAATTCAATAACCATTAAAAAGATCATTCATCATACTAAGTGGGATTATTCCAGGGATGCAAGGATGGTCCAATATACTCAAATCAGTCAATTTGATATATCATCTCAACAGAATAAAGGACAAAAACCATATGATCTTTTCAATTAATGCTGAATAAGCATTTGATAAAATTCAACATCTCTTCATGAAGAAAAGCGCCCTAAAAGCTGTGTACAGAAGGAATGTGTTATCAAACTGAATGGAAAAAAACTTAAAAACTTTCCTCTGACATCTGGAAAAAGACAAGGTTGCCCATTTTCTCCACTGGTATTCAACATAGTATTGGAAGTCCTAGCTAGAGCAATCAGATGAGAGAAAGAAATAAAGGATATCTAATTTAGAAAGGAAGAAGCCAAATTATTCTTGTTTGCAGTCAAAATGATCTGATATTCAGAAAAACCTCCTCCAGAAAACCATTAGAACTGATAAGCAAATTCAGCAAAGTTGCAGGATACAAAATCCACATACAAAAATCAGTAGCATTTCTATATGACAACAGTGAACGATGCCAGAAAGAAATCAACAAAGTTATACAGTTTGCAATAGCTACAAACAAACATAAATATCTAAGAATTAACCAAAGAATTGAGTCTTGACAATAAAAATTAAAACATTGATGCAGGAAATTGAAGAGGACACAAAATATGAAAATACATTCCACGTTTAGGATTGGAATTATCAATATTATTAAAAATGTTCATACTATCCAAAGCAAGCTACAGATTCAATGCAATCCCTATGAAAGTACCAATGACATTCATCACAGAAATAGAAAAAATAATCCTAAAATGTACATGGACCACAAAAGAACAAGAATAGTTAAAGTCATCTTAAGCAAAAAGAACAGAACTAGAGAAATCACGTTATCTGACTTCAAATTACATTATAGAGCTATAGTAGCCAAAACGTGATGGATGCTGGCATAAAAACAGACACATATACCAATGGTACAGAATAAAGAAACTAGAAATAAATCCACACACTTAAGTAAACTCGTTTTTGACAAAAGTGCCAGGAACATATATTGGAGAAAGGACAGTCTCTTCAATAAATGGTGCTGGGAAAACTAGATATCCATATGCAAAAGAATGAAACTGGATCCCTGTCTCTCACCACATTCAAAAAATCAAATCAAAATGAATTAAAGACTTACATCTAAGACCTCAAACTATGAAACCACTAATGGAAAACACTGGAGAAAGTCTCTAGGAGATTGTACTGAAAAAAATTTCTTGATTAGTGTTCTATAAGCACAGGCAATGAAAGCAAAAATGGACACACGGGATCATATCATGTTAAAAAGCTTCTACACAGCAAAAGAAACAATCAAATAAGTGAAGAGAAAAATGCACAGAACAGAAGAAAAAGTATTTGCAAACTATCCATCTGACAACGGGTCAATAACCACAATATACAAGGAGGTCATACAACTCTATAGGAAAAAATCTAATAATCCCACTAAAAATGGGCAAAAGATCTGAGTAGATTCAAAAGAAGACATACAAATGGCAAACAGAAATATGAAATGGTGCTCAACATCACGGATCATCAGAAAAATGTAAATCAAAACTGCAAGGAGATATTATCTCACCTCAGCTAAAATGGCTTTTATTCAAAAGACAAGCAACAACAAATGCTGGCAAGCATGTGGAGAAAAGGAAACCCTCATACATTATTGATGGGAATGTAAATAAATACAGCGACTATGAAGAACAGTATGGAGGTTCCTCAAAAAACTATAAATTTAGCTACCATATGATCCAGCAATCCCACTGCTAGGTATATATTCACAAGAAAGGAAATCAATATACCAAAGAGATATATGCACTCCCATGTTTATTGCAGCACTGTTCACAATAGCCAAGATTTGGAAGCAACCTTAGTGTCCATCCACAGGTGAGTGGATAATGAAAATGTGCTACATTTACACAGTGGACTACTATTCACCCATAAAAAAAATAAGATTCTGTCAATTGCAACAATATGGATGGAACTGGAGGACATAATGTTAAGTGAAGTAAGCCAGGCATAGTCAGACACATTTTGCATGTTCTCATTTATTTGTAGGAGCTAAAAATTAAAACAATAAAACTCATGAAGACAGAGAGTAGAATAACGGTTACCAGAGGCTGAGAAAGGAAGCTGAGGATGGGAAGATTAACATTTATGTAGTTAGACAGAATGAATAAGATCTAGTATTTAATAGCAAAACAGAGTGACTACAACCAACAATAATTTATTGTATATTTTTAACTAACAGAAAGAGTATAATCGAAATTTTTAACACAAAGAAATAAATGCTTGAAGTGATGGATACTCCATTTACTTTGATGTGATTGTTATGCACTGTATAACTATCAAAATATCTCATGTACCTCATAAATATATATACTTACTACATATCCATAAATGTTTTTTAAAGTTTCAAAAAATAAAATTCAATTAAAGTTAAAATAGTAAAAAATAATAAATTATAAGCCCCCAATAAATTGAGTAAAGAAAAAGAAATTATTATCCAAATTACATACCTATGAAGAGGGGTGGTCAAAATTAAAAACGAATGCACAAATCCATTTTAAAATAGGAGAGGATTAAGCCTCTGTGAGCTTTTGTCATCAATTGTGTTGGGAATTGGTCCAAATTCTGTCTTCATGCATGAACAGTTCATATTCAGATGGATGGGGCTGCCCCTTAGAATTCTAGGCCATACTTTATCCCACTACCTACAGGCAATATTGTTTATAAAAGCAGTCCTGTAGAAGGGCTGTTCCTTATATTTCAGAGAAGTAAACATTGGCATAATTTTAAAATCACAGCCGTAGAGGTTCACAGACTGAAATTGTAAACACAAGTTTGCAGCACTGACATTGATTCTTAAAGATTCAAAATCTTCCAAGCTTCCATACATGGTAAAAAACTGTGTTGGAATGTGGAGAAAAATAGCTGTTAAAAGATTTTTTAAATAAATTGCTCGTTTTTTCAAATGAGCGATTACTTTTCTCATGTGACCATTCAACTTGTATTTTGAAATATTGCAAAAATCTTGATTTTTTAGTTTATCTTCAGAGCATTATAGTAATTGAAATTCTTAAAAGTTACATAAACTACCCTACTATTAATAAAATAATAACATTAGCTATTATTTATATAGTGTTTATTATGTTCTAGACAACTCTTAAGAGATTTTACTTATATTAGTTTGTTAAATACCAGCCAGTTGTTCAGTAAGAAAGCTATGAGACGCAGATACAAAATATAAAGCATCTACATGAATGAATTGGCTGTGGACCCAAACTTCAGAATGGTTCTAATTGTTTCCTTGGGCTGTTAAAAAGTGTATAAATAAGTGGTGACCAGGTAGCCTGCATTGTCTAGTATAGCACTAAATTAATATGTTCTTTCTCATGTTTAAGACTCTGGGATATTCCAGGCTTACAACACATGTTCAGCTATCTACATTTTAAATAAGATTCCAAGAACTGAGGACAGAAAAGTAGAGGTGACTATTTTGAGACAAAAATGAAATCTGACTTCTCATTGGATAACTCCAAGTTAAAATGTCTCAGGATCCACTGGATCAAGAGTTAGAAAAAAATTCATGGAGGAGTCCTCTAAAATTTCAAAAGCCACTAAAAATATAAGAACAGCTGGAGACTCTCATATAAAATGTGGAGGTATCTTCGGTAGATGCTGTTTACTGAGGCTATTATCACTGTGAACTGACTTTAAATACAATGTATGAAAATCAACTATTTTTATGACAGAAAAAAATGAGTACAGTAAAAATAAAATTGGAACATTACAAAAAGGTATGAATTGATGTCTCACTTTCAACTGTGATCACCTGTCTCTCAGGGACAAATATATTTTATTTGTTTTTGTAACATCCTATGTATTCTGTGCATATTTCTGTCTAGAAATTATGACGATTCATTCATTTTACAAAAATGAAAAATGGGAAACATAAATGGTTTAAAACAGCAGAATACTACACATATTATATTTTGAAGATTATTCCAAATAGCATGTATTTATTTTAATGGTTGCATAATATTCCGTTGTGTGAATGTGACACAATTTATCAAACCAATGTCTTTTCATCAGACGTATGTTTGGTTCTAGTCTTCTGATATTATAAACTACACTGCCATGGGTCACCATGTAAACATTTGTTCAAATATCTTAGAAGTAGAAATGCAAAGTTAAGTTTAAATATAGTCTTAATATTAATACACATTGCCCAATTTCCCTTTGGAGAATTTGTAATAGTTTGAATGCTTATAAGAAACGTATGAGTGTTTTTCACTCAGTCAGAGACCAACACAAAGTATTATCAAACTGATCTTTGCAAAATTAACAGATGAAAAATGAGCTCTAGTATTTTTAAGTTGTATTTATTTCATCTTGGATGCCATTTAGTACTTTGTCTTAAATTTAAAGGATATTATTTTAAAAAAATTTTGACTTCTCTAATCATATTATTTGCAAATATTTTTTCCTATATCATAGTTTGTATTTTGGTAATTAATTTTTTGACAGGAAGAAAATTTTACACTTTGTATAGTTAAATTCATTAATCTCCTATTTTGGGCAAAATTTGGGTATGATAATATAGATGCACTAACTCATTCCAATGAGTTTTTGGTTAATTAACAAACTTACAACGGATTTTATTTATTTTTTCTTGAGAAAGAGTTATTCTTAAAATTTTGGCTCAAGATCAGTTTGCCATTGAAAAAGAAATAATGAAATTATTTTCTCCTTTTTACCATATTGAACAAGCATTCCTATCTATATTTTGTTACAGAAGACAAATATTTGGAAACATTAATGATTTTGCAAAATAACATATGTAATGCATCCATCCAAATATTCTGATTTTAAATGTACTGTGCTTCCTACTATATTGCTCTCTTCCCTACCCTAATCAATTTTAAAAAGTGTATTTTTATCTAAAATTAACAAATGTCATATTAATGGTTCAGGATATCCTTTTAATACCAATTATCTTAGAATGATTCTAGGATGTATTTATCAAGACTCAGTATATGAATAGGACTAAAAAAACTGCAGCAAAGCTCACCTTGGGAAAGTCAGAAACCAACCTATAAATATGGATGATTAATTAAAATACATTATTTAGGATTTGAGGTAGAGACATATGCAATCAAAGTCGAGTTAGAGTTGCCAAATAAAATAGATGAATGAAAATATAGTTTGACACTCTTGGACTAAGTTCCCAATAATATAAGGTGCTATTTATCACCATTTAAATTGATTTACATTCACATTTAATACCCAATTAAGGCTGATATCCTTTTTATTGTAGATTTTAATTATTGAAGCCCTATAAGGCAGTTAGGTATATTAATTCCTCCCAAAGCAATTGTTATTGTTTTTAAGCAAGAGCTCTTCTACACTTTTCCTGTTAAGATATTTCTTCTCCTTTTTGATATCTATGCCAAATGTGATTTCAGCTAAAGCACAGAAACACTGATGCTTTGGAAATTATAAATGTACCTTTCACTTCTCAGTATCATGTCTCCATTAGTGATACTTCTATGCACACCAACACTAAATATTTCACAATATGTCCCCCTTTTAGGATCATGCCATGTTCATATTCAGTTTTAGAACTTGACTTCAGGGGTGTTTTTGTTTGTTTCGGGTTCTTACAAAAATAAGAAATCTAACAAAATGATGTCTACGTCACTTCCAGGTTTAAGTTCTATAATCCTGTGATGCATCAATAAAAAAAACCTAGAACCTAGGTATGTTTGAGAAAGTAATTGGACTTCAACACAAAAATCTTAGATTTTTACTAAGAGACATGTATGTTTTTTAAGTTTTCTCTATTAGATTGATTTTACTATTAGTATGAATATTTTATAGCTTTGAAAATTTCTCATCCCTTAGGAAATAATGCCACTTGACTATAACCCACATACAATATTGGAAATGCAGTGTTTTGAAGGATGATCAGGTTGTTTCTGACCATTTCCTACTGCATCTTCCCCGTCATCAGTTTACATGTTCACACTTACCCTGTTCCTCATTTATGACCGCTATTTCTTTTTCCCCTACTTGCTAAATGTAATGTCAAATTTATCACTAGAATTCAATCTTCTAAAAGAATGTAAATATTTCCCCTTGAAAGATAAATAAAATTGTTCTGCAAACATAATGAAAATCATTAAAAACATACCACTGATACCCAAACACATTATATACTAACTTTACTCTCCAGTGACTCTATTAAATATGTGCATTTGATCTCACAACATCTTTGCTTAATCTAATATCCTTTACAAATAACTAGCATTGAGTGTTATACATGTAAAAATCAAGGACTAAGTTGTGTTGGATTCTATAAATACTTAGAGTCCTGCACGGCTTGTGTATATAACAATACATATCAAGATTGCTCTGATTTAAGAAGTCATGTGACTTAATTGTGCATGATAAAAATTGTGAGCAAAAAATAAACAAATTATTTTTTGTACTTTAGTTACTCCATATAAGTATAGGAATTCACCTCATAGGGAGCAATGTTAAGCTCTTTAATTACAAAACACATAAAAAGCACAAAGAACTTTCTTATTTTGAACATAATAAAACCAGGGTTATAATTAAGCATTATTACATATATACCAAATACAGAGAAGGGTATGTACCCAAACATATAGTATCATGAGGCTATTTTTTTAAAGCCTGTCATAAAATTTACATATCCATTTTTATTTTGTGCCCTCACTACCTCCCTGATTACATTCGAAAGGTGAGTGATGAATTAATCTAGTCGACTTTTCTGTTCTTGGCTCACTATCATTATTGGTCTAAGCAAAGTTCCTCTCTTGATCAAACTATTTTCTAGTCCCATTATTTTCTCTCTTATTCTACAGGTTACTATTCTATATTTATGCATATGCATTCTTTTGTGCCTCTGTGAAATATTTAGTGGTGGTGTGCATAGAAGTACCTTAAATTTGCATAAATAATATTGTGTTAAGTTGCTGATTCTTACTTTCTCCACTTACCAGTGCTTGTAAGGTCTCCCTATTTTGCTACATCTGCATCATATCAGTTGCTTTTCATCCTCTCAGAAACAGACAGCTGTACTATGCTTAACAGTACAACATCACACACAGACACAGAAAGCTGTAATGGGCATTCCCATTCTTGATCTCCTATTTACCTGTCTTAAAATCCTCAGCAACACATAAAACATTAAAAAATTATTTATAAATAATGAGAAAAATACTTTAAAAAATATATGTCAGTAAAGGACAAACTAATATTCCAGAATACATGCTCAAAACAATATAAAAGATTAGTAGTCTGTTAATTCCATCTGCTTCCTATGTAAAGGGGAAAATGTAAGATAGTTTCTGTTGTTGTCAGAACCCATGAAAAGAAATTCCTATGAGGATTTCAGAATAAATGTATAGGAATAAATTTTAAGAAAGAACTCTGTAAAACCAATATGTTGAAACTTATAAAAATATGCTGAAGAACATAAAAGATAACGAATAAATGGAGTGTCATAATATGTGTCTAGATTGAAGGAGTCGGTATTTCGATGATGTCAATTTCTCTCAAATTATTCTATAAAACCATTGAAGTGAATACCAAATGTTAACAAAATATATCATGGAATTTTCATGATTAATTCTAAAGTAAACATTGAAGGAAAGATATCTAATAATAGTCAAGAACTTATGAAAAATGAAAAATAAATGGAATGAGTTATTTTACCAGAAATCAAATATATAGCAGTAATGTAAAGCTAGAACAATTAAAATGACAATATATTGGGGAGGAAATGCACAAATATCTATGTATCAAAATAGAAAATTTAGAAACATACTAGTGTATATGTGGAAATTTAGTATGATGTAGATGTAGAAATCAATGGGGTAAAAAGAAATCTAGGAAAACTTAATATGCATTTAGAAATAAATTCGTATTTTATTTAATCCTTATCTGTCATAATTTACAAAGATACCCCCAAATGGTTTAAAGATGTATATTTAAATCATGAATTTAGTAGAATAGCCTACAGACTAACAGTTAATTATCTTGAGATGGTGAGAGTTTAATCTGATTAAAATGAGGAATCCAGAAGCCAAAATATAGTTGGATATGAAAAAATGCTCAACATTACTAATCATCAGAGAAATGCAAATTAAAATCACAATGAGATTTTACCTCCTAACTGTTAGAATTGTTATCATCAGAAAGACAAAAGATGAGTGTTGGTAAAGATGCAGAAGGAAGGGAACACTTGCACACTGTTGATGGGAATGTAAATTAGTACAGCCATTATGAAAAACATGTAGATTTCTCAAAAAATTATAAATAGAGGCCAGGTACAGTGGCTCACACCTGTAATCCCAACACTTTGGGAGACTGAGGTGGGCAGATTTCTTGAGCCCAGGAGTTGGAGACCATCCTGGGCAACATGGTGAAACCCCGGCTCTACAAAAAATACAAAAATTAGCTAGGCATGGCGGCCTGTGCTTGTAGTCTCAGCTACTTGGGAGGCTGAAGTGGGAGGATCACTTGAGCTTGGGAAGTTGAAGCTATGGTGAGTCGTCATGGTGCCACTACACTCCAGCCTGGGTGACAAACTGATACCTTATCTCAAAAATAAATAAATAAATAAAATAAAAATAGAACTATCATACAATACAGGAATCCTAGTACTAAGTCTACATTCAAATAAAATGAAAGCAGTATGTGGAAGAGATATTTGCACAACCATGTTCATTGCAATGCACTACAATGCCAATGCCATCATATATAATAAAACAACCTAAGCATCCATCGGTTGATGAATGGATACATAAAATGTGTTTACATATATACAGTGGAATGCTATTTAGCCAAAAGGGAAGGAAATATTGTCATTTGTGACAACATAGATGAGCCTAGGGGACATTAAGTAAAGTTAAATAAGCCAGGCACAGAAAGAAAAATACCAAATGATCTCACTTATATGTGGACCTTAAAAAACAAATTGATTTAGTTGAGGTAGAGAACAGAATACTAGTTACCAGGGGCTGGGAAAATGTTAGCCAAAGGACAGAAAATTTCCATTGGATAGGAAGAATAAGTTTAATAGATCTATTGTGCAACCTGATGACTGCAGTTAATGACAATATATTGTATTCTTGAAAAATACTGAGAGTGAATATTGTGTTTGCACCCCAAAAAATGATCACCATATATAGTAATGCCCATGTCAATTAGCTAGATTTAGTCATTCCACAATGTGTAGATACTTCAAAATATCATATTATATATAATAATTATATACAATTTTATCTGTCAATTTAAAAACATTAAAACAAAAAATATAAAACAAAATAGTTTGAAATAGATACCTACAAATTAACTATAAATATTTTACAAGGGAAACAGATGGCATATATTAAAGAGAGAGAAAAAAAGACGGAGAGAAAAAACAAGAATATCTGTCACAGATAAAACAAAGGCTTGTTATCCATTATAAATATCATAAATCTATCATAGATATCAAAAATTAATTTAAAAACCCTAATTTTTAAAATGTATAAATATATAAGCAGGCAATATAAGCAGGAAGAATGATTTTAAAATTACAGAAAATATATAAGTACATCCTTAACTTCACTGGTAATCAAGTAATTATAAATGTATTTATTGGTCATCAGCTTTCCAAAGAAAAAAAATTTAGAAATTGCTAATACTGAGAGTTGTGAAGGTGTGGGAAATGAGTATCTAGATCTGTTTCAGAATGCAAATTGTTTATCAAAATGTATTGTGTGCAATTACTATTTTTTTTGGAGATGGGGTTACACTATGTTGATCAGGCTGGTCTTGAACTCCTGGTCTCAAGTGATCCTCTTACCTCAGCATCTCAAAGTGCTGGGATTGCAGGCATGAGCCACTGCACTCATAAAAGGATTTTTAATTTTTTTTTTGAAACAGAGTCTTACTCTGTAGCCCAGGCTGGAGTGCAGTGGTATGAGCGTGCCACGATGCCTGGGGATAATATTTTTTTTTAATTTTGTGGACAGGAATCTTGCTATGCTCCTCAGGCTAGTCTCAATCTCACTGCCTCAAGCATTCCTCCTGCGCTGGCCTCCCAAAGTACTAGGATTACAAGCATGAGCCATCTTGTCTGGCCTCCAATCATTTTTGACTATAGAAACTCCACTGACATTTACAGTTATACATAATCATAGATATATGCATGTGTACATATGCACATGGATGTTCTTTACAGCACTGTTTGTAATATTGGGAAAAAGTGGAAATAATCCATATTCTCATCGCTAATAAAAAGGTTAAGAAATCATGTGATTCTATGGTATGAACTACTATGGAGCTTTCCTTCCTTACATGAAACAGTATTCTATGTACACAATGAAATTATCTTTAAGACATTTTGAAAAGTATAATAAAGCTAGCTGAATAACATGTATAGCGTAGGATTTCATTTATGTAAAATGGCACACAACGTGCACTTGTGTGTGTATGCACGTGTGTATTTGAACATATAGAAACATCTCTAGAAGTAAATGTACCCCATTTCATAATGATTATCTGAAAGAAAACAGTGAGATTAAAGGCAATAGGGTAGAAGCGAGAAGACTTTTACTTACTATTCTGTGGATCCTTTTGAAATTTTTTAAACTTCAAATATTACTACATTTAATTATTAAAGGACAATTTAAAAGTGAGAGCTAAATACAGTAACTACCGTTATTAGCATTCAAAGACATGTTTTAATAAAAGATGAAACAAATGTTTTGAACACTGGGTACAGCAGATAAGATCAATCTCTCTGTAACAAATACGAGGGTTTATCTTTTTGTTGGAGTCAGAACCAAAGCTCAAATCTCAAATCTGGCATTTTAATTATTTCTTTAATTTGAACATCTTGACTGCAGAAAAAGCTGCCTGGTTGTTTCTAGGAGGCATGAGGAAAACTCAGAGACACTCCCTCTCCATGTGCCTTAGAGCCCGGAGCCACAGGGAGGACACCCCAGGGCAGCTAGGGGTTTGAGAGTTTTGTGTGCAGCTGCAAGAACTTATGCCCACAATTTCACTGTGTTCAGTCTGAAAGAGCAGAGAGAGTCATCAAACCGCCTGAATAGAGGGAACGTTTTCTATTGAACAATCTACTGGGCTAAATTAATTGAGCAATGGAACATGACAGTTCAATAGGTGAGATTATCAAAAGAAAACTGCCCCCCTAGGGCAGGAGCCTCAGATGGGTGCCTGAGCTTTTCCGAGAAAAGTGATTGCTTCATGATGAAAATATAATCGCCCCTATTGTTACATTGCCCTTTAATGAATCCCATCCAGCACCTACATATGACAAATAGGAAGGGATGGTGTGCAAGAGGGTTGACAGTTACATCTGATGTTAAACCATATCAGGCTACATGGCTTTGAAAAGTTGCCGACCTTTGTCTTGTTAAATCAAAGAATCTTGTCTTGGGTGCTTCAGCTGGACTTTCAATGTAAAACTTGAAGAATGTGGCACCTTATTTTCAATGACCCAAATAAATTAATTTAATCTCAGAAAAAAAAAAAACAAAAAGGCTTTTTTTTTTGTGAGAAAAACATAAAATATTAAGTGAAAGGAGCTTTGTAATTTATTTATTCTTTTATTAGTTGGCCAAAAAAATGTGAGTAAAGGATTAGTTATAATGACAGCATCCATCATTTAAGAGAATCAAAGTTCTTATTTGGTGCACAAAATATCTTAATGTTTAATGTTTAAACAGCTTAACTCTAATTAGCTAGGATGCTTCCAGCTAGAAGGGACTGAACACTTAGCTCAAACTGGCTTAAATAACAATGGCATTTATTTGTTCACATGTCTGAAAGTCCAGGGGGTAGGGCAAGCTTCAGGATTGATTTAATCTCATGTTTGCAGTGCTGTTTCGTTGTGATTCTCTAGACCAACACCGTCCAATAGATCTTTCTCTAATAATAGAAATGTTCTTTTTCAACACTATGCAGTGTTACCCTTTAGCCACATGTGGCACTGGGAAAGTGCAAGTGACTTTTAGAAACTAATTTTTTATATTATTTAATTCTTAGTAAGTTTAAATTTAATAACCACTTAGGGCTAGTAGCTTCTATATTAGACAGTGCAACACTACACTGTTTCCCCCTTAAATACTGTGTGACAGCATCACTCACAGGTTTATAATGTGTTGGCAGCAACCAATCAAACATGAAATCATTCAGATCAAAACAAGAAATAGCTATGAAAGTTCACCCAGAAGAGCAAATTCCTTCTTTTCACGCTGCATTGGCCAAAACGAGATCATAAGCCTATTTCTGAACTGATTACTTGCAGAAAGATGATATAATCATTAGTCCTCTTGTGCCCATTCCTGGAATAGGAGCAGAGTTGGCTTCCTCTGGGAGGAAGGGCTATGGGCTTCCTCTGGGGCCCATAGCCAGGGTGAGATGGATGACAAATGTTAGTGTTTGCATGGGAGGAAGAAAAGGATGCCGTGAGTGCAACTAACTACATCCCTCCTTGCTCTTTAAATTGCAGTTAGTACCAATTAGAAAAGGAGCTAAATGTCTGAGCTTTGGTTCCTGCCACTGCCTCATGTCTAATATCCTCACTCTGCCAGTCTGCCAAAAGTTACTGGGAAAAACTTCTCCTTATGAGATTTCTGCTCATATCCTCAGTAGGGTTGCTAAAAGTGACCACAATCTGCCCCTTTCCTATCCCTCTATGGATCAACTATATTCCCTGACATTCAAAAACCACTAAACTTTCATTTGAGTCTCACAAAGCTCCTGATGTTGTTTTGATGTAGCCATACTTAGATTATTGCAGTTTTCCACCATGCTCCCTCTCAGTTAACATATTTCAAATTTATTAAATTTCTTTATATGCAACTCCTTGCCACCATCTCCATGAGACATTTCCTTTTCCAAAAAAGCTTCCTAGACCCATTCAAGTCTTAAGTTCGGTATTCTGTTTTGTGCCCCTATAGTGTTCCAATCTTTCACTGTCTTAGCCCTTCTCAGACTCTTGTTTCCTTTATTTATTCGTGTTCGTCTTCTATTGAACTGAAAGGTCTACAATGTCAGGGATTTGATTTTATTCACTTGAATATCGTTAATGTATATCACACGTATGTAGCAGGCAATCAATAGCTTTTTGAATTTATAAATGATACATGTTGAATAGATGAATCGGTTAATAAACGAATAGGGTGGTCAGTCTATATCTAATATATCACATCATATAATACACATATTTGTAACCCTAAAAATTCCTATGTATATTTATAACACATATAAAATGCTTCAACTAGTTATATTTTAATAGTCAAGTTCTTAAAATATATTATTTTCTAAATTAAAGATGTGCTGCTTACTTCCCAAATTTTGATTCACCAACATTGGCAAGACTCTCCTGATTCAGAAATTTCATAGTTGATCTTTTGGGAATCTATCTACAGAATTTCATTTTCAGCATCTGTGTGCAACACAGTGTAAGTCTTTATTTCCAAATAGATCATCTCATTTAAAAGGCTGGAAATCCTTTGGGAAGTAGATAAACCATTGCAGCGGACCCTAAATAACAAGATGCAAAGTCCTAGAGTGAGCCTCCCAGGCAAATACTCTGTTTTTATTCAATACAGCACGCTTTTCATCATTATTTGTTTTGTGCTGACTGCAGAAACCCATTTCTGTCTTTCTCTCTGCATCATTAATTAAAAGCTTTACGGAGTTAAGACACAATATAGCAAAGTAAGTCATGCTTTATTGTCATCATCCATTATGTGAATCTGCTGGACTATATACAGTCCTGCATTCCCAGGAAAAGAAAACTACAACTCTTAAAGCCCTTTCTCTTTAGAGAGGAAAATTTATTTCTTAAATGCAGAAGTAAAAGTAGATATTCTCCACCTTCCTATGTACATGTAACTTTAATCTTAGGTTTTAGCCCTTTATTTCCATAGAAAATAGGTTAGAAGCACATTGAGGACAATAGCTGAGCATCTAGGAACATAATCAAGAAGGCGTATATTTGACTACAGAGTCAGAAAAGGTGCTAGTGTAACAAAGTTGTTCCTCCTGTGGAAGCTCACAGAGGGGCTACACTGGAAATTTATGGGCATGTATTCTTGATTTATAAAACCCGCACATGTCCTGATGCTCAATATGTATGTATAGAGAGAAACTTTAATAATTTTTAAAAATTTAACCAACACTTTTACACAAGTTACAATTTCAACCTTAGAGACATAATAGTTAAAATACAGATTATTGAGAACCCACTAGAATGGCACTTCATAAAAAGCTACTAACAGTGGAATGACTGAAACTATGTAAGGTAGCTTAGCCTTTAAATAGCAGTAAGTAAGGGGGAACACCAAATAAAGTAGTCATCACCTACAAAAGTCAGTGCTTTTTACCCTTAAAAGCACTCATTTATTTGTTTATTCAACAAATATTTATTGCTCAACTATAACGTGCTAGACATGGAAAGATCTCCGTCCATAAGTAGACAATAGTTCAATAGATAAAATAACTATTAGCAAATATAAATTACAAAATCTAATTGATATTGTTTGATACATGGGTGTACCAAATAAAAATGGTGGAAATGAATTATAATAATCTTGACTTTCAAGCTGGGTAAACTTTCATAGAAGAGGGATGATATGGTTTTGCTGTGTCCCCACCCAAATCTTATCTTCAATTGTATCTAATCTCCATGTGTCATGAGAGGGACCTGGTGGGAGGTAATTGAATCATAGGGGTGGTTTCTCCCATGCTGTTCTCATGATAGTGAGTTCTCACAAGATCTGATGGCTTTATGACCATCTGACATTTCCCCAGCTGGCACTCATTCTCTCTCCTGCTGCCCTGTGAAGAGATGACTTCCGCCATGGTTGTAAGTTTTCTGAGGCCTCCGCAGCCATGCGGAACTGTGAGTCAATTAAACCCCTTTTCTTTATAAATTACCCAGTCTCAGGTATTTCTTCATAGCAGCATGAGAATGGACTAATACATGGCGCCACTTTTGTATGGGACTTGAGACTCATATGAGTTTGGTAGAGGTATGTAGAGGGAAAAAGATTCCCTTCAGGCATATGTAAAAGTATGGAGGCATACACTGCATAATATACTTAGGAAATAAAAGAGATCTATGCAGACAGAGAAAGATATCCTTGAAGAAAACTGTCAAAAGACTAATATGAAAAGATAATTGGGGTCAGAAAGGCAAAGAACCTTATAGTATAATCTACCTAGAACTTGTTCTATAGATAATAAGGTAGGCTTTTAAGCAGCATAGAACACACATAAATCACACATTTTAAAATATTTTTCTGACAAAAAGGAAGAGAAAGACATGAAGCAGGGAGAGATTGGGAAATAACTTCCTTTGATACCATTAGGGGAAATGATAAGCATTTGGATGAAGACACTCCAGGGGGCAGTGAGCAGGGGATGAATGTACAGAGGACATGGGAGAGGTAGGCAGTCTTTGTTGATTGTATGGGGTGGCAGCCGTAAGAAATGAGTTAAGGATGGTTAAGGCAACTGGCTCAGTGATAAAAATATCATGCTGGATAGGAAATACCAAAAGAAAAGTACAGTTAAAAAGAAAGGGAGTTTAATTATAGACATGCTGAATCTCTCATATCTCTAGGACCACCAGATGTGGTTGCTCAGTGAGCTGATGAGAATATCCATCTGGAGCTCAGGGAGAAGGTTAGAGCCAGAGGTATAGAAACTGGAGTTATAGCTATAAAGATGATTTGTTCTCTGAAAGTAGATGAGATTTTCCACATTCAGAGAATGTAAAACACATTTACATAGATGTGTAAAACAAAAATGGAAGAGTCAGCAAACTACACTTACGGAGTTCACTCAACTAAATAATACACAGAGGTTGAAGGGTCTCTGAAAGGACAACTGGAATGAAGAATTTTTTTCGTTTTTTGTTTTTTCAAAAGTAAGAGTGGAGAGAAATCTGCATGACCAGATGCTACTGGGAAGTATAACTAAATAGAAAAAGAAAGTCCCTGGATATAGGTAAAGGGAGATCTATAGTGACTTGAGTCATGTTTTTTCTGTTCAAATCATGTAGACAGAAGCTGGAATGCAGTGCATTGGATTGTTGATCACTATTCTAGGAAGGGTGACAGTGTAGACAAAGGGAGAGGACAAGAGTAGGTAAATACTGTCAAAGAAACTCCGTACATACCATTGTGAATAAAGGAGGTATACCTATTAATAAGGGACACTAAAATGCCAAACTTTGGCAAAAATATCTTTTTTAGAAGTATTGTGTTTCTAATTTCACCAGTTGTTAGCCTGTAATTTAGATCCTCCATCAGCTAATTGAAAATTTAAAATATTAAAGAAATAAATACCTTTGGGTAAGTTGGTACTTAATATTTTAGCACTATGCTCTCTTGAACGTACCCTATGACAACATGTAATTATGTGTTTGGGACAGTGGTATTGGGAAGCAGCTATCAGCAACACTTATGCGCAATCATTAGCATCATTGTCACAGTCATAATATGAAATAAATGGGATACAGTTTTATTCTGAAGAGACCTTATTTTGCTTTTCTTTGTTCTCTGCTAGCTAGCTACAACATTTAATTACTGAGGATACAACAAACATAATATCTGTGAGCTATGCATAATTGTCTTCCAGTTCCAGTGAGAATCACTTATATTTTCCCCCTGAAAGTAAAATTGAAACCGAAATGCAAACTAGATGACTCATATATAAAATCAAAGCCCTGTGGTGTGTCTTTCTATTCTGGATACATCTGTCACCTTTAAAATGAAACAGTTTCTTTCCACTTGAATTTGTACTTAAATCTTTTAAATAGTCTGAGTCTGAATTAGATTTGGGTTCTAAAAGCTTATTCATGCTATTTATGTGCTTATGAATGTGGACACCTGGTTATATTGAAGGTATTAGTCTAATTTAGCCTATTTTTTTCAACCAGTTTCCAATGTGAGTCAGTGTAGGCTTGATGCAAGAAAAAACCTTAAGCCTAGCCAAGGCAGACTCTTGCATACCCTACACTGGTAGTATATAACTGTGGCTCTGAGACTAAAGTGGATCTTTTCCTATCATGTGACCCAAACTTCCAGGAATGAATTCACTTTTACTTTCTGTTATTCCTGAGTCTAGTACATTAAGTGGCATATGCAAGGTTATATTTTATTGTAACCAAAGAAGTAGACACCTAAGTTGAAACTAAATTTGCTACCACTTATTTGGGTAATTCCCACCACTGCTCACAATCTTGCTGTTGTGTTTTCAAAACTTCTGTTCATCTCCTGCAAGAAGCTCAGTCCTCAGGGCAAGCCTCCTCAACTCCTTGACCTCGAAGAAGACAAAATCTTTGATATTGTGCTCAAATCCATACAACGCATACACTGTAATGTCTCTCAACTCCAAAATATTAGTTTTCACTCAACAATAAAACTTACATAGATGGTTAGTCTGTATCAGTTTAAAATTATTATTTAATCATGTATGTTAAGTTGGATCTCACACATTATATCACATAAATATGCTTGATAATACACTAATCCAATGAAAAAAAATCACTTTAGTTGAACACAAATGTACTTTTATACCTGCTGGACTGAGCAATTAGGTAGGTATAGAAACTGTGGTAGGCAGTTTCTGATGTCGCTTCCAATTGTTCCCACCTCCCAGTCTTCATGCCCTGTGTTATCTCCTCCCCTTGAGTGGAGGCTGGATCTAGTGATTTGCTTCTAATGAACAAAATAGCACAAAAGTAATGGGATATCACTTCTGTGATTAGTTTATAAAAAACTGTGACTTCAACCTCTCTCTTACTGACTTTGATGAAGGAGGTGCTATATCCGAGTGGCATGGAACTGAGAGTATCAATGGCCAGTAATAGCCAATGAGAAATTGACATCTTCCATGCAGGAGCCCTGAGGAACTGAACTTTGTCAGCAATCACATAAGTGATCTTGAAAGTGGATTCTTCCTTAGTAGAGCCTTTCAGGTAACACTCCCAAAGCTTGATTGAAGCCTGGTAAGAGGTTGTGATGATTGAAGCTGATTTAGTTGATGTGAGAAGAAAAAAAGAGAGAGAGAGAGAGAGATAGACTGTAACACATAGGGCCTAATTAATCTGTGCCCAGATGCTGGACCCACAGAAACTGAGATATTAAATGTGTACTATATTAAACTGCTATATAAGTATTGAGGGTAGTTTGTTACACAGCTACAAATAACTAAAACATTTAGCATTCATCAAATGGCAATTAAGCAGGACTGTAGGACTTTTCAATAGCTAGTAAAAAACAGGATTGAGAAGAAAAAAAGAAATTCTCAAATAGATAATGATCTTAACTTTATTATTTAACAATAGTGTCAGGTCTTCATCCAATTCTTATTTACTCTTACTTCAGAGACAATTCTAAAAATCTAAATTATCAGATTTTCCAACAAACAGAAGCAAATTTTTTAAAAATTGAGGTGGAAACTAAAATACATCCGTATCACCAGCAGTTAGATGTGACTCTAGGGAATCCAATAGGAAAGAAAGAATGTATTGTGAGGCTGTTTTAATAAGATAATTTAATGCATGAAAAAGCAAAGTTTAAAAGTTCTTTGACAGAATTAATATATTCAACACCTTAAAATAATTAAGATATTAATAACTATTAATAAAAACTTAGAATAGAATTTTAAAATAATTCTAAATATTTTTAAATTGATTGTAATTTCAATAATCTTTGGAAAGATTTATTACAAAAGTATTTACATTGGCATTAAAAATAAACTATTTACTTCAACATTTGTTTTATAGAGCAATTTATTCCTAAATGAAGCTGGGTAAATGAAGTGCTGCTTTTATAAACAATTGTGTGTTTGGAATAAGTCATTATGTCCATCTCATGCTTTCAAGAAAATTTAAACCATTGCCAAAAGAGTTGAGAAGGTGACCTGCATGTGAAAACCTCCAATAAGGAGATTAGAGTTTCATTGGTTACACATTCCATGCCTTAATAAATATCATGTCAGAAAATTCTCATATCCAACATAAATCACTTTGGTTTCACTTCAAGCCCAAATAGTTGTGTTCTCTGTATCACACAGATGGAAGACAGTTGGTGGCTGAGCTCTGTGAAGATACCATAAGAGACTTGAAAACAAGTTTCATGCGCTGGAATCCTTCACACTGATTGATTCGTAGCCTGGAGCTTTTAAATAACAGTGGTGTCACTGCCATCCCTACTCCAGCCCCACTCTAGAGATGTGCTTTAATTGACCCTCATGGTATAGAGTTTTGAAAAGATGAAAGTCAATATTTTGAGAGTCAAGAAAACAGCTCTTTCCATAAATTGCACACAGAAGGGCCTATGGCTATGAAAATTCCAAACAAATATGTTCTCACTTTCTCATCACATTTGTTCAAACATTGGGAAATCACTCTCTAATCACTATTATTTTCTCCTGTAGAATGAAAATGTTAATCTTCCTTCTATCAATTCTTTCTGTTAATATGAACTTGGGATCTCTTCACTATTCTGATCTTTTCATCCAGGCACATTATGGCATGTTTCTATGTTTTCCCAAATTTCATTTTCTCTTTTATTAGCATATAACTCTCATATTCTCTCAATGGACTATGACTGTGACTGAGACTAATGGTATATTTTGTCTACCTACTCTACCTACTGCAATTTTAAAAGCTTTTTTTGCTTTATTTTCAGAAATTTGTATTTAAATGTGCTAAAATAGTTTTTGATTTTCAAATTCAAAATATTATATTGAACTGATTTTCAAATTCAAAATAGTATTATTATATTGAATATTATATTTGATTATATTGAATATTATTATATTTGAATATTATTACATTATTATATTAATACTATTATATTCAAACTAAGCATTTCTATCTGTGATTTTTATACCACCAGGAGACCTATGCCACTTACCTTTAGTTCACAATAATTGCACATCAGTTTGAATTTTTTTCTCAGATTATGTGACACTGAGTTAGTTATAATACTCTAAATATTATGTGAAGTAATATAGACTTCAAGGAGATGTTTAATTTCATTCATATGGCAATATATTTATCACATCAACCAACCAGGGCAGTTTAGTAAGTTTTGACATTCAGAGATTTTAGTGAGTCTTTATTATGTAGGTGTGATTGATTGATTTCCCATGTGTTTGAACTCAATCTTCCTTTAAATTGAACCACATGACCAAAAGCCCCTACTCCGAAGTGGCCAGCCTCCATCCCAAATCACATGGTTAGCCTGTCTGGCATGGCCAGCCACCAATCTAACTGTCTAGTGTGGCGAGCCCCACCCTAAGCAAAGGTACTGTCAGATATTACATAGATTAGATTCCAGAAGACAAGACAAACGCCAGACCTCTTTTTTGACAAGGGAAATTTTTTACTACACACAGACAATCTCTGCTTTTTAAGTGACGTAGTTGGACCATTAACATTTAGGTAATTTTTGATATGGTTGAATTTAATGCTACCATTTTAAAATTTGCCTGCTATTTGTCTTATCTGATTTTTTCCTCTCTTTATGACTTTAAATTGATTAATATTGATTTAATTTTATCCCCACTATTAGTTAGTTACATCTCTTTGCTTTTATTCTTAGTAATTGCTTTAGAGTTTATAATGTACGTACTTAACTATTACAGTCTAGCTTCAAATATTATCATTTTATTGTATGATATATGAGAACCTGACATCAGTATACATCCATTATATCTCTCTTGGCCTTACTTAGTTTTATATGTCATACATTTAAATATGGTATATCTCTTTTGATACAGTCTTATTATTTTCATTTCAAACATTTGGTTATCTTTCAGAGAAATAAAAAATAAGAAAAATTATATTTCTCATATACATAATTTGTGGAGATATAAATTCCTTTTTATAGTTCCAAATTGTTATCAGGTATCATCTTCCTTTTGTCTTTAGCCTTTCTTGTCATGCAGGACTGTGGTTATAAATACTCTCAACTTTTTTTTCACTGAGAAATGGTTGTTATGTTTTGCTGGCTAAGGAATTCTAGGTTAATGTTTTTTCTTTCACTGTTTTAAAGATGTCATTCCACTATCCCCTGGCTGGCATTCTTTCTGACAACAATTTCTGCTGTTATTTTTTGTTGCTGTTTCTTTGTGAGTAGAGTATCTTTTTGCTCTCACTGCTTTAAATTTTTGTTATTAATAATTCATTGAAGTTGATTATGGTGGGCCTCATTGTTTTATTTAGCTTTATTCTGCTTGAAGTTCATTAGGAAAATGTTCTGATCTTATTTTTTTCACATATTTGTATGTGCTTTCATCTTTTACTTTCGTCTTGTTTTGGTATTCCAATTATACATATATTATTGGGCCATATGAACTTATTCCACAGCTCTCTGATACTCTGTTCAGTTTTATTTTCCTTGTGTTTACTTTTGATGTTTCTCTTGCTATATCTTCAAGCTCATTAATTTCTTCTGTAATATCTAATACACCCTCAGTATCATATGATATGTGTTTTCTTAGACATTATAGTTTTTATTTCCAGAAACTTGATTTGTGTCTTTCTTATATATTTTACATCTCTAATGTTCAATCTTCCTTCTTGCTTCTTGAACATATAGAATGTCATTTCAAAAACTGGTTTGATTTTATTTTCTACTAATTTTATCATCTGAATAGTTTCTGGGTTGTTTTAATTTGTTGATTTTTTTCCTCTTGATGAGTTACATTTTTCTGCTTCTTTTCACTTCTGGTAAGTTTAGATGTGTTGTAGCTACTGTGCATCTTATATTATTCAATTTGGATATATTTATAATTCTTACAAATATTCTTAAGTTTAATTCTTAGATGTAGTTAAGTAACTTGGAAAAAGCTTTATCCTTTTGGGTCTTGCTTTTAACTCACACCAAACAGGTGAAAAGCATCATTTTAAAAAGGGCAGCTTTTGTGTCATTACTGATGTAGAAACCTTCTAAAAAGGCTACCTGATGCTGTTTTTCAATTTTGCTGCTGGTAAAAGGAATGATTTACATATTTGTGTTTTAAAGATAGTTCCATCTAATCCTTTCAAAGGTTAATTTCCCAGCCTTAATTTTCCTGCATGAATGACTTTATAAGTGTTCAGCTGATAGACTTGAGGGAGAACTATGGATATCTGAAATTCTACCTCTGTGTATTTCTTTCCTTTCTGTTATTGGGCTGCAAATTCCAACTACATAGGCCTCCTTAATTTCCCAATTCTGTCTCTTCAATTTTGGAAGACTTTCTGGTCTTGCTTGAGTTTCTCATCATGTTCTGAAAACTCTCTCCAGGTAGTAAGCGGGGATAATTATATAGCTCATCTCCTGTTTTTACCCCTTATAGATCACTGTCCTTTATTTCCTGGCATCCAATCTTTTCAAACCATTGTTTAAGGTCTATTTTGGGGTGTTTTTTTTTTTAATTGTTTCAGGTAAGAGGTTAAATCTACTTCCTTTAATTTCACCTTGGCCAGAAGTGTAAATATTATTTACATTTTTCATATTAAACAAAATTAGTAAAAGCAAATTGCCCAGTTTTCCACTTACTGATAGGATGGGAATTTTTAGTATTAGGCAAAATTCCCTGGGATGCTAAATATTTACTCTTGAATTGAATGGTGTGCATGAATAAAGTGATTAGTTGGGATTTTTGAGGTATTTAATAGAAAATATTGATTTAAGTAAAATCTAATAATAAAAATCTAACTTTCAGCAAATTGAAATTAGTTAGTACTTTTATGTTAATGAGAAAAGGGGTAAAGAAACTTTTTAAAAGTATTAATTCCAGCCGGGTGCAGGGGTTCACCTGTAATCCTAACGCTGGGAGGCTGAGGCAAGAGAATTGCCTAAGGCAAGGAGTTTGAGACCAGCCTGGGCAATATAACAAGACCCTGTGTCTACAAAAAATTTTTGAAAATTAGTCAGGCATAGTGGCATGTGCCTGTAGTCCCAGCTGAGGGAGTACTGAAGATGCTGACAGGATGACTGCTCAAGTCCAGGAGTTTGAGACTGCAGTGAGATGTAATTGTGCCACTGCACTCCACAGAAAGAAAATGACAAAGAGGAAGCAAAAACAATAGAATATAAGAAATAGTAAAATAAGATAAAAACTATTTTACATGTTATGATAAGAGAAATTATATAAATGAAACCAACAAATAAAAAGAAATAGTGGAGGAAAGGTAAAATTTAATACTAAAGAGATATATTAGACCCTATCAGTTAGGCTTTGTGTCCCCACCCAAATCTCCTCTTGAATTATATTCCCCATAAATCCCATGTGTTAAGGGAGAGACCAGATGGAAGTAATTGGATTATGCCAGCACTTTCCCCATGCTGTTCTCGTGATAGTGAGTTCTCATGAGATCTGATGGTTTTATAAGGAGCTCTTCCCCTTCGCTCGGCACTCCTCCTTCCTGCCACCATGTGAAGAAGGCACTTTGCTTTCCCTTTGCCTTCCATCTTGATTGTAAGGCTCCTGAGACCTCCCAGCCACACTGAACTGTGTCAATTAAACCTCTTTCCTTGGTAAATCCCTGCCTCTGGCCATTCTTTATAGCAGTATAAAAATGGACTAATACAGACACAATCAGTAAAAAGATTATAACCATAATCTTTTATGCCACAATCTAAGAGTTTTATCCTATTCAAAGGAAAAAATCTAGATTTTGTCAATTATAATCAGTATGAGAAATTGTAATAAATCTCAAAATTTGACAGAACAGGGGAAAAATAGACATGCTTTAAGTATAATAATTAACATATAAATTCATCTATCTTTCCACTCTTGTACTTAGCAATTTTTTTCTATCTATTGATACAGATCATGGAGGTACAGTTCATAACCCTGACAAGGTGGTCAGAATGGCTTTCTGAAGCTGAGCAGACAAAGCAGAGGAGGAAAATGTCAGACAGAGAAAGTAGTATGTGTTAACTAAGGCACAGAGTCTTGAGAAATAATGCCCCATTCAAGGCTGTAAGTACAGAGCTAATTCAGTATAACAAGAACATTGGACGGCCCTTTGAAAAATGATCTGAAGGCTGGGCATGGTGGGCTCATGCCTATAATCCCAGCACTTTGGGAGGCCAAGGTGGGCAGATCACCTGAGGTCAGGAGTTAGAGACCAGCCTGGTCAACATGACAAAACCCTGTCTCTACTAAAATACAAAAATTAGCTGGGCATGGTGGCACATGCTTGTAATCCCAGCTACTCAGGAGGCTGAGGCAGGAGAATCGCTTGAACCCAGGAGAAGGAGGTTGCAGTGGGCTGAGATCATGCCACTACACTCCAGCCTGGACGACAGAGCGAGACTCCATCTTAAAAATGAAAACAAAACCCCAAAACAACAACAAAAATATCCAAAGAGATAAATAAGGAGTCAGTCCAGAGAGGTTTTTTTTGCCTGCCAGATTGCCTAGATTTTTTATCTTGTTAGTGATAAGAAAACTGTTTGTTGCATACATCATAAGCTCTGGATGGGAGCAGGCTTAACTCCAAATGTGACTTTGAGACTTACCAGTTATGTAACCTTGTATACTTTACTTGGCATTTCTGGCTGTCAGTACTCTCTTCAGTAAAATGGGGGTAAAAAATGCTTAACTGTAAGAGTAGGAGGGAAGACTAGAGCTATGTAGTATGGGACATATTGGAGCTACTCAACAAATATTAGCATTGTTTCTGAAGCAGAAGAGTAGCATGGTAAGTTTTTCCTTTAAAAATTGCTGCATTTTCAGCAGGATGGAGCAGGAGACACAGAAGAGCCATGGAGATGCCTTTGATAATCAAGGTGAAAAATTATATGGCTCTGAAATGGAGCAGTGTTGGGAGTGAGTGAATGTGGGGTTGAAGTGGAGGGAAGGGAATAGGTTAATTCAACTTTTCTGGTTTGATTTATTCACTTAAAGAGGAATTGCACGAGCGGAAGTAGGTTTGGAGGTAATAATAATAGCTGCGTGTATAGAGCTCTCACTAATTTCAGGAATATAGTGACTACTACAGAAGTATAACTACCATATGGTCATCAAAATCAGCATATATGGTTTCTGCCATCTCCATTTTACAAATAAGGAAAGTGGGATATAGACAGATACATTTACTGGACCAAGGTCTCACAACTGATAAATGGCAGAGCTAAGACATAAACCTGGCAGAAATGTTCCATTAATCATGTTGTTAACCATTTTACTCTATTGCATAATTACGAAAATCTTATGAAATATGTAAATCAGATGAGGCAACGTTCTGGGTCTTTCTACTAGAATATTTAAAATATTAGTCTTAGTTTCCTCACCTGTAAATTGTGATTATAAGGGTAGTTGATAATTTTCTTTCATTTCTAAGATTCCATTAACTTTACATTAATAATGGTGAAGAAGAAAGCCAGTGATATACAGAGAGGTAGCAACAGAGTCTAATTGGGAATGCAAATTTTAAAATCCAATTATTTTTCTATAGTAAGGGCTAAATGTAATGGGATTTTAAAATTATTATTTAGTTTTGTTTACAGAAAATATTACAGCACATATGCAAGCAAGCATCAGGATGAGCTTGTTCTTCTCTCTATCTCGGTTCATCTTCCTTATCCTTGGACCTTTATCTCATTGCATCCAGCCACCCTTTGTATAAAACATCCCCGCACAAAAATAAAAAGATGGTATAGTTATTTTAAATATGAAAGTACTTTTTAAAAGAGCACAGTAAAATAAAATTAAATGAATATCTCGTGAAATATATTATGGAATAAAGTTGTACATGGCTACTCCATTACCAATCTGTTCATTAATACCTCTCTTTTTTACTCTGTTATTCATACTTGGAAAGGAAAAATTAAGAATAAGAGGGAAAAGGTGACTGCAGAAAAAACATGAAGCCAGCTGTAGGAGAAAAAGCTAAGAGACAAAAGAGAAAACAGAGACTAACAAAGTAGAAAAGAAGAAGAAAATGAATCAGAAATAATGAAAATACAGATGGAGTGACAAAAGGAAGGCTGATTTATGAGAAACTGTATGCCACATTAAATTAAAATCCTTAAACAAGAAAATACACACAGTTTTAAAGGTTTCTTTAAAAAAAAATAGGTGGTTATGTGGCTATTTTATCTACCAGCTTTTGATGTGCAGAATTTTACAACAAGAACACTTGGACACAGGAAGGGGAACATTACACACCACACCAGGGCCTGTTGTGGGGTGGGGGGAGGGGGGAGGGATAGCATTAGGAGATATACCTAATGTAAATGACCAGTTAATGGGTGCAGCACACCAACATGGCACATGTATACATATGTAACAAAACTGCACGTTGTGCACATGTACCCTAGAACTTAAAGTATAATAAAAATATATTTTAAAAAAGAATTTTAATAACATTTCTTGAGCACCTCGTATTCTGTACCATTTGCACATGAGTAATTAATGAGAATGCTGTTGTTGCCATCTTAGTATTCACCTAAGTGCATACAAGATTATTTGTTATGCAAATAAGATGTAAATGAATCCATTCTGACTTAAGAGACTAGATGACTCAGGGCTATCAAATTCACCTAGGACAGGCAGTTAGGAAACAGAAAAGCAGCATTAACTACTGAATGTGTTATAAAAGAGACCAGCGTGATGGTGATTTGACGGGCCTGGATGCTGTTCAAGGTGGAGCTCTTTTCCAGATGTAATGCTGGCTGTAATGTTGCCTAAACCTATAGTTAATTTATCTTCTTCCATCAAGATCCAAATCACACACAATATAACTGCCTTTGTAAGTAGACTATCCATCATGGCTAACGATGCAAAGATGAACCGGATGGCCAAAGGTCTGATACACTTATCTTTTACAGAATAAAAGAAAAGAACATCTGATTTTTTCATAATATACAAGTCTCCAATAGGTAGAAATACTTTGAATTCTTAAACTAGTTGGGTTTTAATCAGTATACCCTGGCCATCTCTAATTTTCAAAATACATTGAATTTCAGCAATATATACCAATTCAAAAATATTTTTTCTACAGGAGAATGTTAGAAGTGGTGGTTAATTTCCAGGCCAGCCCCAGTAAGCCTAAATTCCTTGAGTCCTCATGTATTATGTGTCAGGCCTCTGAGCCCAAGCTAAGCCATCATATCCCCTGTGACCTGCATGTACACATCCAGATGGCCGGTTCCTGCCTTAACTGATGACATTATCTTGTGAAATTCCTTCTCCTGGCTCATCCTGGCTCAAAAGCTCCCCAACTGAGCACCTTGTGACCCCCACTCCTGCCAGAGAACCCCCCTTTTTCCTTTACCTACCCAAATCCTGTAAAACGGCCCCACCCCTATCTCCCTTCACTGACTCTCTTTTCGGACTCAGCCTGCCTGCACCCAGCTGATTAAAAGCTTTATTGCTCACACAAAGCCTGGTTTGGTGGTCTCTTCACATGGACGTGCATGAAATTTGGTGCCGTGACTCGGATCTGGGGACCTCCCTTGGGAGATCAATCCCCAGTCCTCCTGCTCTTTGCTCTGTGAGAAAGATCCACCCACGACCTCAGGTCCTCAGACCGACCAGCCCGAGAAACATCTCACCAATTTCAAATCCGGTAAGTGGCCTCTTCTTACTCTCTTCTCCAACCTCCTTCACTATCCCTCAACCTCTTTCTCCTTTCAATCTTGGTGCCACACTTCAATCTCTCCCTTCTCTTAATTTCAATTCCTTTCATTTTCTGGTAGGGACAAATGAGACACGTTTTATCTGTGAACCCAAAACTCCGGCGCCAGTCACGGACTAGGAAGGCTGCCTTCCCAGTCAGCCTTTAATAGGGTTTAATCATTGCAGGGACGCCTCTCTGATTATTCACACAGGTTTCAGAGGTGTCAGACCAGGCAGGGATGCCTGCCTTGGTCCTTCACCCTTAGCGGCAAGTCCTGCTTTTCTGGGGGAGGGGGAAGTACCCCTCAACCCCTTCTCCTTCCCCCTTAGCGGCAAGTCCCGCCTTTCTAGGAGGCAAGAAGCCCCAATCCCTTCTTTCCACACCCAGACCTCTTATCTCTGTGCCCCGATCCCTTATTTCTGCACCCCGTCCTCTTATCTCTGCACCCTGATCCCTTATTTCCATGCCCTGACCTCTTATCTCTGCACCCCAACCCCTTATTTCCATGCCCCGACCCCCTTCCCACTTTTCTGGAGGGTAAGAACCCCCCACCCCTTCTCCGTGTCTCCACTCTCTTTTCTCTGGGCTTGCCTCCTTCACTACGGGCAATCATCCACCTTCCATTCTTCCTCCTTCTCCTTTAGCCTTTGTTCTTAAGAACTTAAAACCTCTTCAACTCTCACCTGATCTAAAATCTAAGAGTCTTATTTTCTTCTGCAATGCCGCTTGACCCCAATACAAACTTGACAGTAGTTCCAAATAGCTGGAAAACAGCACTTTCAATTTTTCCATCCTACAAGATCTAAATAATTCTTGTCGTAAAATAGGCAAACAGTCTGAGATGCCTGACCTCCAGGCATTCTTTTACACATCGGTCCCTCCCAAGTCTCTGTTCCCAAAGCAACTCGTCCCAAATCTTCCTTATTTCCCTCCCACCTGTCCCCTCAGTCCCAACCCCAAGTGTCCCTGAGTCTTTCTAATCTTCCTTTTCTACAGACCCATCTGACCTCTCCCCTCCTTGCCAGGCCGAGCTACGTCCCAATTCTTCCTCAGCCTCCACTCCTCCACCCTATGATCCTTTTATCACCTCCCCTCCTCACACCCGGTCCTGCTTACAGTTTCGTTCCATGACTAGCCCTCTCCCACCTGCCCAGCAATTTACTCTTGAAAAGGTGGCTGGAGCTAAAGGCATAGTCAAGATTAATGCTCCTTTTTCTTTATCCCAAATCAGATAGCGTTTAGGCTTTTTCATCAAATATAAAAGTCCAGCCCAGTTCATGGCTCGTTTGGCAGCAACCCTGAGATGCTTTACAGCCCTAGACCCTAAAAGGTCAAAAGGCCGTCTTATTCTCAATATACATTATATTACTCAATCTGCTCCTGACATTAAATAAAACTCCAAAAATTAAATTCTGGCCCCGAAACCCCACAACAGGACTTAATTAACCTCGCCTTCAAGGTGTACAATAATAGAGTAGAGGCAGCCAAGTAACAATGTGTTTCTGAGTTGCAATTCCTTGCCTCCACTGTGAAACAAACCCCAGCACATCTCCAGCACACAAGAACTTCCAAACACCTGAACCGCAGCGGCCAGCATTCCTCCAGAACCGCCTCCCCCAGGAGCTTGCTACAAGTGCCAGAAATCTGGCCACCAGGCCAAGGAATGCCCGCAGCCCAGGATTCCCCCTAAGCCGCGTCCCATCTGTGCAGGACCCCACTGAAAATCGGACTGTTCGACTCACCTGGCAGCCACTCCCAGAGCCCCTGGAACTCTGGCCCAAGGCTCTCTGACTCCTTCCCAGATCTTCTCGGCTTAGCGGCTGAAGACTGACGCTGCCTGATTGCCTCAGAAGCTCCAAAGACCATCACGGACGCCAAGCTTTAAGTAACTCTCACAGTGGAGGGTAAGTCCGTCCCCTTCTTAATCAATACGGAGGCTACTCACTCCACATTACCTTCTTTTCAAGGGCCTGTTTCCTTTGCCTCCATAACTGTTGTGGGTATTGATGGCCAGGCTTCTAAACCTCTTAAAACTCCCCAACTCTGCTGACAACTTAGACAATACTCTTTTAAGCACTCCTTTTTAGTTATCCCCACCTGCCCAGCTCCCTTATTAGGCCGAGACACTTTAACTAAATTATCTGCTTCCCTGACTATTCCTAGGCTACAGCTGCACCTCATTGCCACCCTTTCCCCCAGCTCAAAGCCTCCTTCACATCCTCCCCTTGTATCTCCCCACCTTAACCCACAAGTATAAGACACCTCTACTCCCTCCTTAGCGACCGATCATGCACCCCTTACCATCCCATTAAAACCTAATCACTCTTACCCCACTCAATGCCAATATCCCATCCTACAACATATTTAAAAGGATTAAAGCCTGTTATCACTCGCCTGCTATAGCATGGGCTTCTAAAACCTATACATTCTCGTTACAATTCCCCCATTTTACCTGTCCAAAAACCAGACAAGACTTACAGGTTAGTTCAGGATCTGCACCTTATCAACCAAATTGTTTTGCCTATCCACCCCATGGTGCCAAACCCATATACTCTCCTATCCTCAATACCTCCCTCTACAACCCATTATTCTGTTCTAGATCTCAAACATGCATTCTTTACTGTTCCTTTGCACCCTTTATCCCAGCCTCTCTTCGCTTTCGCTTGGACTGACCCTGACACCCATTAGACTCAGCAAATTACCTGGGCCGTACTGCCACAAGCCCTCACAGACAGCCCCCATTATTTCCGTCAAGCCCAAGTTTCTTCCTCATCTGTTACCTATCTCAGCATAATTCTCATAAAAATACATGTGCTCTCCCTGCTGATCGTGTCCGGCTAATCTCCCAAATCCCAATCCCTTCTACAAAACAACAACTCCTTTCCTTCCTAGGCATGGTTAATGCTGTCAGAATTCTTACATAAGAGCCAGGACTGCACCCTGTAGCCTTTTTATCCAAACAACTTGACCTTACTGTTTTAGCTTAGCCCTCATGTCTGCGTGCAGCAGCTGCCGCTGCTTTAATACTTTTAAAGGCCCTAAAAATCACAAACTATGCTCAACTCACTCTCTACATTTCTCATAACTTCCAAAATCTATTTTCTTCCTCATACCTGACACATATACTTTCTGCTCCCCAGCTCCTTCAGCTATACTCACTCTTTGTTGAGTCTCCCACAATTACCATTGTTCCTGGCATGGACTTCAATCTGGCCTCCCACATTATTCTGGATACCACACCTGACCCTTATGACTGTATCTCTCTGATCCACCTGACATTCACCCCATTTCCCCATATTTTCTTCTTTCCTGTTCCTCACCCTGCTCACATTTAGTTTATTGATGGCAGTTCCACCAGGCCTAATCGCCACACACCAGCAAAGGCAGGCTATGCTATAGTATCTTCCACATTTATCATTAATGCTACCACTCTGCCCCCCTCCACTACCTCTCAGCAAGCCGAACTAGTTGCCTTATCTCAAGCCCTCACTCTTGCAAAAGGACTATGCGTCAATGTTTATATTGACTCTAAATATGCCTGTCATATTCTGCACCATCATGCTGTTATATAGGCTGAAAGAGGTTTCCTCACTACACAAAGGTCCTCCGTCATTAATGACTCTTTAATAAAAACTCTGCTCAAGGCCCCTTTACTTCCAAAGGAGGCTGGAGTCATTCACTGCAAAGGCCCTCAAAAGGCGTCAGATCCCACTGCTCTAGGCAACGCTTATGCTGATAAGGTGGCTAGACAAGCAGCTAGCTTTCCAACTTCAGTCCCTCATGACCAGTTTTTCTCCTTCACATCGGTCACTCCCACCTACTCCCCCTCTGAAACTTCCACCTACCAATCTCTTCCCAAACAAGGCAAATAGTTCTTAGACCAAGGAAAATATCTCCTTCCAGCCTCACAGGCCCATTCTATTCTGTCGTCATTTCATAACCTCTTCCATGTAGGTTACAAGCCGCTAGCCCGCCTCTTAGAACCTCTTATTTCCTTTCCATCATGGAAATCTATTCTCAAGGAGATCACTTCTCAGTGTTCCATCTGCTATTCTACTACCCCTCAGGGATTGTTCAGGCCCCCTCCCTTTCCTACACATCAAGATCGAGGATTTGTCCCTGCCCAGGACTGGCAAATTGATTTACTCACATGCCCCGAGTCAGAAAACTAAAATATCTCTTAGTCTAAGTAGACACTTTCACTGGATGGGTAGAGGCCTTTCCTACAAGGTCTGAGAAGGCCACCGCGGTCATTTCTTCCCTTCTGTCAGACATAATTCCTCGGTTTGGCCTTCCCACCTCTATATAGTCTGATAATGGACCAGCCTTTATTAGCCAAATCAGCCAAGCATTTTTTCAGGCTCTTAGTATTCAGTGAAACCTTTATATCCCTTACAGTCCTCAGTCTTCAGGAAAGGTAGAACAGACTAATGGCCTTTTAAAAACACACCTCACCAAGCTCAGCCACCAACTTAAAGAGGACTGGACAATACTTTTACCACTTTCCCTTCTCAGAATTCAGGCCTGTCGTCGGAATGCTGCAAGGTACAGCCCATTTGAGCCCTGTATAGATGCTCCTTTTTATTGGGCCCCAGTCTCATTCCAGACACCAGACCAACTTGGACTGTGCCCCAGAAAACTTGTCATCCCTACTATCTTCTGTCTAGTCATACTCCTATTGACCATTCTCAACTACTCATACATGCCCTGCTCTTGTTTGCACTGCCGGTTTACACTGTTTCTCCAAGTCATCACAGCTGATATCTCCTGGTGCTATCCCCAAACTGCCACTCTTAACTCTTAAATAAATAATCTTTGCTGGCAGGGCTATGCTGAACCTCCTTAGGCACTCTCTAATTAGATGTCCTAGGTCCTCCCAATTCTTAGTCCTTTAATACCTGTTTTTCTCCTTCTCTTATTCCATTTAGTTTTTCAATTAATACAAAAGTGTATCCAGGCCATCACCAATAATTCTAAATGACAAATGTTTCTTCTAACAGTCCCACAATATCACCCCTTACCACAAAATCTTCCTTCAGCTTAATCTCTGCCACTCTAGGTTCCCACACCACCCCTAATCCCGCTCGAAGCAGCCCTGAGAAACATCACCCATTATCTCTCCATACCACCCCCAAAAATTTTCACCGCCCCAACACTTTACCACTATTTCATTTTATTTTTCTTGTTAATATAAGAAGACAGGAATGTCAGGCCCCTGAGCCCAAGCTAAGCCATCATATCCCCTGTGACCTGCACGTACACATCCAGATGGCTGGTTCCTGCCTTAACTGATGACATTCCACCACAAAAGAAGTGAAAATGGCCTGTTCCTGCCTTAACTGATGACATTATCTTGTGAAATTCCTTCTCCTGGCTCATCCTGGCTCAAAAGCTCCCCTACTGAGAACCTTGTGACCCCCACTCCTGCCCACCACAGAACAACCCCCCTTTTTCCTTTACCTACCCAAATCCTATAAAACGGCACCACCCTTAACTCCCTTAGCTGATTCTCTTTTTGGACTCAGCCCGCCTGCACCTAGGTGAAATAAACAGCTTTATTGCTCACACAAAGCCTGTTTGGTGGTCTCTTCACACAGACGCCCATGAAATTATGGAACACTCTTTATGTGCCAGGCAGTAATTTATGTTCTTGGAATACAAATACAACAATGAACAACAGGGATGGGTCCTTGCCCACAAAGAGCAATAAATGAACAAACAAAAAAGTAAATAAGCCCGGGTGCAGTGGCTCACACCTATATTCCCAGCACTTTGGAAAGCTGAGGCAGGCAGATCATGAGGTCAAGAGATCGAGACCATCCTGCCCAACATTGTGAAACCCCGTCTTTACTAAAAATACAAAAATTAGCTGGGCATGGTGGCACGCATCTGTAGTCCTAGCTACTTGGGATGCTGAGGCAGGAGAACTGCTTGAACCTGGGAGGCAGACGCTGCAGTGAGCAACAGAGTGAGACTCCATCAAAAAAAAAAACACAAAAAACAAACAAACAAAAAAGTAAATACACAGCCTTGCCTTAGTTGCTATGAAAACATATATATATATATATATATATATATATATATATATATACTAGACAAAGAGGAGGTGAAGTAACAGGAAATAGTTTCAGGTAGGTATCCCACTCTAGGGTCCGTGAAATACTAAGCAGGTACTGAGACAGAGTTTGGAGTTCAAGATTTTTATTCGTTTTTAATGCCCGTGAAGTAAAAGGAAAAGAAGAAAAAATGAATAGTGGAAAGAGTCAAGCTGTGATGCAGGCAAGACACACCTTCTGAGAACCCGCTGTGGAGCTCTGGAGCAGGTATTGCTCGTTAATGCCCCTGTAGGTTGAAAATTATCAGTCCTTTTTTATCTCTGCCTCACTCAGTGGTTGAATGTAGACTGCTATAGGAAGGGCATAACTTTGAATGGACCGTTTCTGCAAAGGAGGCAAACCTTGAAGTTGCTGACAGACCAAGGTTTTCCACTGATTGTACTTCCTACAACTCAGCAGCATGTTCTTCCCTGGAATGGGATCTAGGTGGCACAGTTTTATGTCCACCACAATAGGATCACCAAGGAAGGTTTTTTCTGAACAGAAACCTGAATGAAATACAGAAATAAACTTTGCTAACATATAAAAATGTATAGCTACACTCAAGACCCTAAAAAAAAATTTAATAAACTATTTTACCATTCTTTAATTTTATTAAGCAACAACTTTTTTTTATAAGAATATCTGAAGGAAACAAGAGACAGGCAGTCAATGAAGAGATCAGGAAAGGGGTTCAGAGAGCCTGGGAAGTGATAATAAGGACAGAAGTACAAGAAAGGGGAGAGAGGATAAGGGTGTACTAGGCACAACGATCAAAATATTCATTGAGCCAACATTTCTTAATAATTGAAGGTGCCTCATGGCAAAGGCAGCCAGGCGGCCATGTTAAGTTCTAGGCCGCCCTAAACCCACCTTGGCATAGCCGTTTGAAGCCAGCACAGATACTTCACCCAGGGAAAAGTAGCTCACACAGGCTAGACAGCACCTATGACTTGGCATGTCATAGCACTATAGCATTTTTTTAAATTCAAAGAAAACAAGCCAAAACAATACTTATTTGCAAAAATCTTTGTTGATTTATTTGACCTTACTTGATGTGCATTATTTAACCTCACAGCGAGATTAAAAAATTCAGCCAAACTATTCATAAACGTTAGAATATAATTTCATATAATTCACTAATTTCATATAATCCTAAGTAATCTACTATAAACAATGAAAGTGAAGAGTAGCTGAAGCATTTTAAAGAAGAGACAATAAGACCACCAAAAGTGAGAACCAGCAATATTTAGGAATAAAAATATCTGTACAAATCTACTTTCTAGATGAGCAGTTTTTGGATGTATTTTAGAACATGCATAGGTAAGCCTATAGATTTCAAATTATATATTCACAGACAAATCATTTTTCTAGGATCGTAGAATGTGACAAGACAGAAAAACAAAACGAAACAGCAGTATATTATAACAAATATCTAGTAATACAAAGCTCAGGCTACTTCACAGCCCACCATTATCCTTAATTATGCCAACAGTTAATAACAAAAGTATTTTATTTGCAATATTACATATCTGTGGGAAAGTCATAAAGCTGATGGAGACCTACCAGGAGCAATAGCCCTGCCCAGAATTCACAGATGACAGAATAAGAAATGATGCTGAATTTCATAAGGTGCCTGATATTTAGTAAGCAACACAATTATCATTCATTTTTTTCCATCAATATTTATCAAAGGAGAAAAAATGTTGATATTTTACTATTTCCAAAATCTACTTCCCAAGCAATTAGCCTTTTTAAAATAACCAATTAAAGCACAAAAATGTGGCACTGAATTTTTATATTTATGTATTTTTTTGTATACAGTAATTAATTATAACAAAATGTTTCAGTTCTACCCAAAGGGAGTTATGCTTGAAAAGTATAAGACAATTTACTTTAATTAGGTAACACCCTTATTTGAGCTATGTTATATGAGAATTTTTAAAATATCTTTTTTCTCAATATATTAGGGTACAAACAATTAAAAAGATGGAAGTCAGAGACATTTTCAAAAGTACGTTGAGCTTGGTTTAGCTGCTGAAGGATAGCAGATATACAGACACGAAATCTTCAATATTTATTTTGATGTTGTCTGGGAATATCTGCTGAGCATGGCAGCCCACTCTCTTTAGATCTGGCTTCAATCTTTAGCAGTGCAGGAAAAGACTAGGCTAGAAGTGGGCTGGCATTGACAGAACTGACCGTCTGTACTCAGTCCAAGCTCAGTGTCAAAATATATGACAATATATAGAACGACCCAGACAAAAAGTTACCAAGTAGGTGAAGTCCCATGATAAAGTATGAGAGTGTCTCAACAGGTGCCTGGGAAGGTGAGGGCTGCAATGGTTGAGGTGATGCTTAGGTAATCATGTCAGCAGAAAGGTCCTTATCACTGCACCACAATCCCACTCACTAGCAAGTTCTCCTCAGACCTATCTGTGGTTATAGGTATGAGGAAAGCTACTGAAATAAAAGCTTGGGAAAGGAAGCATAGATCAAGCATAGTTATATGATATGAGGCACCAGATGTGAGCTCCTCTCTGGGACTAGGAAGAAACACAATTGGTCTATGTGAACTGATCTCCAAATGTACTCAGTACTTCCCCATGTCAAATCAAACAATGCTTTTATTTGGTCATAACTTGTCATCTCTCTTTTTTTCTTCCCTTCCAAATATCTTATTTAATGAAATTGAATTAACTCTAATTTTTACTCACCAGTATCACCAGTACCCAGATAACTCTCAGATCCAATGGTTTCATTTCAGTCCTCACCCTGAAACATACATCCCTGTGTAGAATACTTCCACTTTTTTGGAATCAGCTCTCACTTCTTTTCCTTCTTTCTCTCCCTTCAATCCTGGGACAGAGCAGGAAAGAGGAAGAGAACTGCAAGATGGGTAGATTTTTACAATCCATCCCAAGAGGGAGAAAAGAGGAACTCTGAGGTTACATGAAAGCCAGGTTTTGAGAATTATTTAGACACGTCATTGTATTCAGTGGACTGAAACTATTATTGAAAATAAAAAAAATGAACACAGTCATTTTTATAATAAGGAATTATGTAGAGAAGGATCTGTTGAAGATGTTATCCAAGTGGTTAGAAAATAGCTCTTTGTGAGAGTTTTAAGGGTCAGTGAAAAGAAAGGATAAAGCTATTTTCTGCTTATAAGTAATGAAGTCTGGGATTTCCACATGGATAATTATACTAATGGGTATCAACATGTTATCTTCAGCCCCTAACTCATTTAAGACTCACATTTCCAGCTTCCTATTGAGTATCTTCACCTGTTAGTCAGGCACCACGTTATTTTCAGGCATCTTAACCAAGCATACTCAAAACCAAATTTGTACCTATCAAGCATGTTTATTTTCCTATATTCTCTCTCAGTAATAAGGACATTATAGTTCATCCAGCCTAACATGTTAGCCATTTCAAATCAATTCTGACTTCTACTTTTCTCATGAGTCTGACATTTAATTCATCAAGTACTTTGTCCTGTCTCTTAAAGAAATTTCACTTCTAGCCCTTGTCCTTCTTTGTGTCCAATCCATTGACTAAATTCTAACCATCAAAATCTTTTGTCTAGACTTTTGAAATACTCCCTTATCCATCTTACTGTCTCCAATGTCATATTTTAGCTGCTCTCCCAAACTACCTCCAGTTTCTCATTTGTAAAACAAATATGATTACTGCATCCTCCTTTGTCTATGCACATTGCACATGATCTCTCCTCAAATAGAACCGTTTCTTCTGCTAGAGAACTCTTACGATCATTCAAGAAGAACTCATCAGTTTCTGTGTCATAGCAGGATAAGTCCCCAACTCTTTTTCTTGATCCCATCACTTTGTATGAACATGAATTACAACATTAATCACTCTGAATTGTGATTATGCGCCCCCTCCTCCCTCCAGAGGCTGAGTGCCTTAAGTGCAGGGGCATTTTTCAGTCACTTTTTTATTGTCCAAATGCCTGGTTGTTGGATGAATCATCCCAATGACGGGCTACCATAGGTGGTGCTAGATATTCTTACTCCACATTTGACTAAAACTAGGGTTAAATCCTAGGAATTAAAGGTAAAGCTGAGCCTTTAGTTTGAGCCCAATATCAAAATGTAATCCTTGATAGAAATGGATAGGTGAGGTAGGTGAGGTAAGTGAGGGAGATGAGTCAAAGGCTGGAAACCAGACTAATCTTCCTAAGTACTAGGATTCAGCAAAGCTAAAAGCCATTCATTCATTTCAGTCTTGTTTTTCTTCTTTCAATATTTTATCCCTGTGGTTACTTAGAACTAGAGTTATTTGTTCAACACATTGTTAAGATATCATCATAATTCACTACTTTTCATTTGATTGTTCAAACATCCTTACAGTTTTTAAATAGAAGTCATTTGCATTATAACCTTGCTGCTCTGCTTTAGTACTTATTCAATTCTTCAGATTGTTGAATAATGAAGTATTACATAAATGCTCCATAAGATTAAACAGTCAGTATGGACTGAGGAGCTGAACACATCTATGTTTAGAAATTGAATGAGGACTGCATCAAGAGAAGATTGTCTACAAAATGCAATGATTCTGCTTATTATTGGAACACAAATGTAATTGTTTTTTATAATAACTCTTATAGCTTTCTTTTACATTATTGACATGAGAAAAGCTTATTTGCTAGAGCTGTCAACCAGAATGAAGTACTGTGTTTGGAGAAAGAGAGAGAGAGAAAGATAGCATGTAATTATCTATGTATCTATATCTATTTCTGTGTCTTATACGTAAGAAGCTTTAGTGAATATATGGATCCCTGTGTGTTAGTCCATTTTCACACTGCTATAAAGATACTACCGACTGGGTGCAGTGGCTCACGTCTATAATCCCAACACTTTGGGAGGCAGAGGCAGATGGATCACCTAAGGTCAGGAGTTTGAGAGCAGCCTGACCAACATGGTGAAACCCCATCTCTCCTAAAAATACAGAAGTTAGCCAGGCATGGTGGCATGCACTTGTAGTCCCAGCTACTGGGGAGGCTGAGACAGGAGAATTGCTTGAACCCAGGAGGCAGAGGTTGCAGTGAGCCAAGATCATGCCACTGCACTACAGCCTGGGTGACAGAGCGAGATTCTGTCTCAAAAAAAAAAAAAAAAAAAAAGATACTACCTATGACTGGGTAATGTATAAAGGAAAGAGATTTAATTGACTCACAGTTCCACATGTCTGGGAGGCCTCAGGAAACTTACAATGAAGGTGAAGAGGAAGCAAGGCACATCTTCAAAAGATGGCAGGAGAAAGAGCACAAGGGAAACTGCCACTTTTAAACCATCATGGGGGAAATGGCCCCCACAATCCAATCACCTCCCACCAGGTCCCTCCCTGGACATCTGGAGATTACAGTTCAAGATGAGATTTGGGTGGGGACACAGCCAAACCATAGCACCCTGATTAAACAATTAGCCCCTAAACTAGGGACCATGTAGCAATATAATTCCTGATGTGTGCTTAATTTATCATCTCTATGAATTTTTTGTAATAATTTAGAAATTTCCTTTTTTTGGTAAAAATTCAACATGTATTTGTGATTTTAAAACAACCTCTCAGTAGATTATGAATAAAAGGAAAATATCTTTATTTTTTATATTTATTTATTTAAGACAGGGTATCCCTCTGTCACATGACAGGATCATGGCTCACTGTACCCATAACTTCCCAGGATCAAGCAAGTCTCCTGCTTAGCTTCTGGAGTAGCTGGGACTATAGGCGTGTGCTAAGTTTTGTATTTTTTTTTTTGTAGAGACAAGGTTTCACTATGTTGCCCAGGCTAGTCTTGAACTGCTGGGCTCAAGCAGTCTGCCTGCCTCAGCCTCCCACAGACATGAGCCACTGTGCCTGGCCCAAAATTTCTTCTTCTTATTTTTTTTAGAATTTTTAAATTGACAAATGAAACTTTTTAAATTGACAAATGAAACAAGTTGTTTTGAAGTCTGTATACACTGTGGAAAGACTAAGTATAGCTAACCAACATGCATTACCTCTCATAATTATGATTTTTGTGATACAAAGATTTTATATCCACTCTCAGCATTTTTCAAGAATGTAATTTATTGTTAGCTGTGGTCACCATGTTGTGAGATAGATCTCTTGAATTGAATCCTTTTTCCTAGCTGAAATTTTGTATCCTTTGACCAGCATCTCTCCCCTTCCCCCTCAGCCAACCACCCAACTCCTAGTAACTATCATTCTACTCTCCAATCTATACTAATGTCCTAATAGATAAGATATCTCCAAATGACATATGATGGCAACAGTGATTGATGCATGCAGCAAAATGCAGGGCACTCTACCTTGAAAATGATACTGTAATGCTGTAGATGTAGAGTTAGTTAACAATTGTAACCTAAACAGATATATATCCTTAACACCAATAATTTCACTTCTACACATAAGCCATTTGAGAAAAGAGATTCTGTCTCCGTGTCTCCCAAAATGCCTAGCACAGTGGTAAAAAAGATAAATATGTAATAACTGGTTATCTGTTAAAATTGTGTAAAATTTTTGAGGAGGCACAGACAGGCACCTACTTCTTTCTTGGGTATTGCAATTTTCTCTTCCCACCATTTTCTATTACTATAATCATAGTCATCTTTATTACTTACTTACAATATGTGACTGTTATGTTATCATTGCAGAGACCTTTTCCTTATTACCAATCTTCTTTTAAAGCATTACATGGAGGAACATGAACATTCAAAGTTCAAGATTTCAAGACAATCAGTTCTGTTTGCCTGATTTACAGGATGAAGGTCACAATAAGAGAAAGTGATCATAATAGTCAATATTTAATATGTATTTTATATATATATTTTTTTAGATTTAACAGCTGGTTAAATCTATTAACCATATATCACCTAACCATTTCTATACCTTCCTATCACTCTTCTTTTCCCATTCTCTCTTAATTCCAATTTTCCTACAACACACACACCCATATACATATACGCACACATGCACCCACTATCCATAAGACCATCATGTCTGGAGATTTTGGACATACAGAGACTAATAAAATTCAGCAACAAAGATCGTTCAAATTCATAACTCAAAAATTATCAGGTGCAGAAATATATGAGCTGAGATGAAGAAAAGCCAAAATACTGTGAGAAGTGGAGTATCTTTCACAAAAGACCTTCTAGGAAGATCATATGGTACTGTTCTGCATATCTTTCCTTTTACAACATTGAATGTTTTAATGTGAGCTTTGCTGATTCAGTTTCGAATCTTATCACTAATCCTGCCCTTAAGCAAAGCTGTAAAGAAAGTGAAATTAATTTTATACATTTCCTATTCTGCATTCTGTGATCCTCCCCTTCCTTTGAGGGTCTAACAACCACTTTCTGCTTGTGCCCATTACAACCCAGATTTTCACCTTTTGCACCTGGAACAGGCCTGGCCTTCCACAGTGCTCTATGTGCTGTGAAATCCAGTTTCTGCTATTAACAGTGTGTTCAATTATTTCATGTATTTTCTAATAGCCTTAAAGTTTACTTTGAATAGGCCTGGAATCTCTAACACAATTAAATACTATAGCAGGCATATAGTATTACCAAGGAAAGTAAAGCAAGATATAGAACAAACTTGAATGATGAAAACTGAGACAAGCTGGAGACAGGGACCACGTCCAAAATGGACATCCATTATTCAACTGTAGCCTAATGTTATCATGTGGGAATGAAGGCCTAGTGTTGTAAGATTTTAGATTTTTAAAGAGGAGCCAGAAATGTGGATCTTCATATAAAAATTTCAATATTTGTAAAACACCATAAAAGTGAAAAAAATACCTATAAATCAGAATTTAGACTATGTTGACATTAACTTGCTTCCTCTGTTATAAGCGATTTTAGAATAAGATTTTATTCTTGCTTAATTCTTCTCTTCAGAGACACCTAGTGTAGTAGAAAATCTAACACTTAAAAACGGGTCAGGTATGGTGTCTCACACCTATAATCCCAGCACTTTGGGAGGACAAGGTGGGTGGATTGCTTGAGCCTAGGACTTTGAGAGCAGCCTAGGCAACAGAATAAGACCCTGTCTCTACAAAAAATACAGAAATTAGCCAGCTGCAGTGGCCTATGCCTGTAGTCCCAGCCATTTAGGATGCTGAGGTGGGAGAACACTTGAGCCCAGGAGGTCAAGTCTGCAGTGAGCCATGATCATGCTACTGCACTCCAGGCTGGGCAAGAGAGCAAGACCCTGTATCAAATAATAATAATAATAATAGTAATAATACTAAAAATTTTGTGATGGGTGATAAATATCATAGGGACAAAATGTCATGGGAGTACAGAGATGGGAGAGGGGACTTTCATAAGCCTAGAATGTTCTCAAGGAGTATGTCTCAGAGAATATGAACCTCAAATGAAAGTAGGCCTTTACCAGAGAGAGAGAAAATAAAGGGTATTCCAGAGAGTTGTGTGTGGGAAGATGCAGACGTAAGAAACAGCAGCATTTACTTGGGGAAAAAATAGTTTAGGTTCTGTTCCCAGGTAAGTGGAATTATAACAGATACAGTTTTTGAGGAGAGTCTATTTGGGGCAGGAGGGCCTCTTGAGTTCTTATTAATAGTTTTAAAATGTGAACACACCTTACTGCACATTCAGCACATGTACCCCGGAACTTAAAGTATAATAAAAAAAAATTTTTTTTAAAGAAAAAAAATGTGAACACACCTCTATTTCTCTCTCCAGGTAATTTTAACATGACCTTGCTACTCCCTTGGATGAAAGGATCATCACAAAGTTTTACAACAAACTTTATGGTTATGGAAGTTCTATATTTACATTTGGAAGATGACAAGTTTGCCAGTAGCAGATATTTTAATTAAAAATATTTTCCTTACTGTTCCAACATCTCTAATGTTTTTAAAAGTAGATTTATCTTACTTACAGGTTCATATGAGGTAATTGAAAACATGGTGATCTCAGATACAGCAGCACACATGTGAGGAAATGTAGTAGTCAGTCACATTGGAATACCTTCAAAATCTTCAGTAAAATATGGTTGACGTTGGCAAATAGTTCATTTTCTCTATGGAGCTGTCCACAGAGGCTAAAAATAGCTATAAATAGAAGAATCCAGATAAAATTATGTTGTATCATGTGTCATATCAATAGTAATATATACAAGTGAAAAATATTGTGAAAATAGTAGAGGTAGAGGCCAGATATGTTAATAAAGGGGTTTAGAGATAAAAGCATGAATAAACATGGCATAGGTATTTTGAGCCAGGCTTTTCAATGATCATAACATATTCTATATTTATATATTCACATATTTTTGCATATATACAACCTATTCACATTCAAAGAAGTTGTTGCAAGAGTGTACAAAAATGTCACTAAGAAAAACAAGATTTATCAGGTAATTGCAGTGTTTGCCATTACTTTTAATTACTTTTAATGGCGAACACCGCAATCCCTTTTGCACCAACCTAATATGTGGCCTCAGGTAATATGCCTGTAATTAGCTTGTTGGTTTTATTTGAAAACAACTATTGTGTAGCAGTTGGAAAGTCATTAGCAGGACTCTTTTGTCACATTCATTTTATGCAGGATAACCTTGAGTCCACTCTGTTATATACCTATTTGCAAGAAAAGTCAGGTTAGTTCATCTGTTTCTTTTACCCTGTTCCCCCACCATGTTCTTATTTTATGAATGTATTTTGAGTGTGTTTACTTAACCTGTAGATTTCTATTTTGTGTGGATTTTTTCATGGCATTTTCAGCTGATATGTTGATTAAATTTATTCATATTCTTAACCAAATCCGAGCATGCTGATCAATATTTTCTGAACAGAATTGAGTGTGAAACACCAGATAACAGGAGCAAATGCACACTCATTGATGTTTCTCTACAGTGAAAATTATTTTAAGATGTGGAATGATTTATGTGTGTGGATGTGTGTCTCTTGAGATATGATGGTATAATCAATATGTCCCACTGAGGACAAAGTCCTAAGGCTAAATGGTTTCAGCTGGGCTGTGAAGGAAAGCAACTGAGAGTATCATTATTTTGAGAAAAATATGAGTTTATCTAGATAATGAGAGTTTGCACTGTAGCAACATTCCTAGATGAAATCTCTGTACACCAGAGGTTTCCTCTAAAGCTTCATCTTATATACTTAGGTGAGGGTGAGGCAAGGGTTAGGTGGCCCACTAGAAGGAGACTTCTGTGAGATTCTTCATTATGCATCTATTATTCTAGGATTTTCTCACTTGCTGAGTTCCATAGTTTTTATTTATTCATAAATATCAGGAACAGGAACAACCAAGCCAGATTCAAAGAGCCTAACAAGGAAGAAGATAAAACAGCAAAAGTTGAAAATGAAATGTAGATGATGACACATAAAATTAAGGCATCACTGATTCATTTTTAAAATAATTTTTAAAAAGTCTTTCTTTTGTGAAAATCCAAAGAAAAAGCTCCTGGATAGAGTATGGGGAAGAAAATGGCATTTTCTTGGTATCCTTCATCTCAGCCAAGAAGGAAATCTTACGTTAAAAATGAGTGGTTGCGTTAAAACCTTTTTTTTCTGAGAGTCTTTAACATCATCAGAATAAATTATCCTTCTGCATCAAATTCAAATGAAATTTATCTGGAGCATTTAATGTAGGTAATATGGCTTGGCTCTGTGTCCCTATGCAAATCTCATGTCGAATTGTAACTCCCAGTGTTGGGGAGGAAACTGGTGGGAGGTGATTAGATCATGGGGGTGGATTTCCCCCATGCTGTTCTTGTGATGTGAGTTCTCACAAAATCTGATGGTTTAAAAATATGTGGCACTTTCTCTCTCTCTCTCTCTCTCTCTCTCTCGCTACCATGTGAAGAAGGTGCTTGTTTCCCCTTTGCCTTCCACCATGATTCTAAGTTTCCTGAGGTCTCGCAGTCATGCTTCTTGTCAAGCCTGTGGAATTGCGAGTCAATTAAACTTCTCTTCTTCATAAATTAAACAGTCTCAGATAATTCTTTATAGCAGTCTGAGAATGAACTAATACAGTAGGACTATCAGTTTAAAATACATAAGAGACACAGAATTATGTAGTTTAAACTAATTTTTGCAGATGTGAGGTGTTCTTTCCTCTTTTAATTACTAGACAAAACATTTGAATGAATCTTAAATGTATTCAGATAGATGAAATCACTTTTCCACCAACCCATCCCCAAGGCCGTCATGAACTACCAGTTAAGAAAATCAAATTCTGTGCATTTCTATTAACTTTTTAATTTTATAATTTATACTCTAGTCCAGTATTTATAGCTTTTTGGGTTGTGTATATTTTGGGGGCAATATTACTTACGGATAAGAAAATGGAGGCATGAGAACTTTATCAATTATTCTAATTTTAAAGTGCAAGTTGCACTGTAAACAGATCTCAAAGTACTGTGTGAAGTAGATTGGAGTCACAAGTAGTACTATTAAAATTGTGAATAGCTTGATGTTGCAGCTGTAGTTGAAGCTTGAACAAGTAATTGTGAATGTGATACAAAATGAGACTGATCAGCCAATAACCACAGAGTCATTGCTTTAAGTTCAATGTCAAAGTCACTTCAGACATGCAGCACAATCTTTTTGAACAGACTTGAGTGTGTAATAAGTGGAATAAATGTTTACCTAATAATTTACCTCTGCAATATAAGTTATTCTAAGGTATGAAATGCTCCTTGAGCATTTACGTGTTCTCCAAGGTTGTGATGGAATAATTTATTCATTCTTTTAAAGATCAATTGCTAAAGCTGCATAATTTCAGCTAGAAATGAAGGAAAGGAAGAAGCAATTGCATCATGCTTAGAAAGGCAAATGTGAGTTACATTGAGTAATAATGGCTTACACATTCCAATGAAACCTCTGTGGCCCAGTATCTCCAAAAGTAAATAAATGCCTTGAAGAAAGTAAGATATAAACTTAAATGGCCTGCTAAGCAAGCTCTGATCTAAGGCCTTTCATTTTGTATATCTGTTATCCCAGGCATGTATCTTACTAACAGTACTGTAAGTATTGATTTATGCATAAAGTGTCAGACATAGGAGCTCACATCTTTGGTCTGAATATGGTTTTTAACAGTGTATCTATCACGGCAGCTTTTTAAAGTTAAGTTCCTTCAGGATATAGAAAACCTTTAAAGAAAAAAAGTGACACGTGGATAAGTTGTTTTCTTCTCATTTCCAAGGATTGACAATTTTTTCCTTCCTTCCTTCTTCCTTTCTTTCTTTTTACTTTTCTTTTTTTTTTTTTTTTTTTTTGAGGTGGATTCTCACTCTGTCACCCAGGCTGGAGTGCAGTGGTATGATCATGGCTCTCCACAGCCTTGACCTCCTGGGTTCAAGGAATCATTCCCACCTCAACCTCCAGAGTAGCCGGGACCACAGGCACATGCTACCATGCCCAGATTGCCATTTTTTTAATGCAATATTTATAAAAAGTGTTTTCCAAGTCTATAATCTATGTGATATAAATGGCATTTATTCACTTTATAATCCACAAATATCATTTTTCTCATTTGAGAAAATCCGTAATTATGAACATTGTGGCCAAATAATTGGCACCATGCTATTTACATTTGCTGTCTCTAAGTTTTATAACCTATTTTTATTTATTGATCCTGATTATTTTATTTAATGATTCTTCTATATTTAATGAGATGCCTTCTAGTTCTAATATTCTAGAGCTGAATAAATATTAATCATATTCACATCTTTTATAATTTTATAAACTTTGATTCCTCCAACCCTATGTTCACTCTTACCTCTAAGTTTTTGTCTCTTTAAATCACATGTCTTACAAAGCCCATTGATCTTTGTACAGTTGTTCTTTTCTGGATCAGTTTCTTTTTTTTTTTTTTTGAGACGGAGTCTCGCTCTGTCGCCCAGGCTGGAGTGCAGTGGCGCAATCTCGGCTCACTGCAAGCTCCGCCTCCCGGGTTCACGCCATTCTCCTGCCTCAGCCTCTCCGAGTAGCTGGGACTACAGGCGCCCGCCACCACGCCCGGCTAATTTTTTGTATTTTTAGTAGAGACGGGGCTTCACCGTGGTCTCGATCTCCTGACCTCGTGATCCGCCCGCCTCGGCCTCCTAAAGTGCTGGGATTACAAGCGTGAGCCACTGCGCCCGGCCACAGTTTCTATATTGTTATTTCTTTCTTAAGGTATGGCATACAGAACTGCATTCAGTACACTAATTTCAATAAATAATATTTTATTCAAGGATAAGAATAAACTAACTAGCTAATTTTCCTTTTAACTACATTCTCAATAATAAGCCTTATTGTTCTGTTGACCTCATGTTTCTCAGAAAATATTCTTAGGAATGATTCTACAAGAGGAATGCATTTTCCTTGCAGTATAGAAAGTATGGATGTGGGTATTGTGTGTGTGTGTGTGTGTGTGTTTAATTTTTATTTTTCAAATGCATTATTATACTAGTTCATTCAGATATTTAGCTTCTACTCATATGCCAATTTATACGTAAGACTCAGTTGTAGCCTATACTCCTCCACCAGACATTTCATTTTCTTTAAGTATTTAGTGCAATTTGAAAGTCATGAAGTTTCCTTGCTGACTTTCTTTCCTAGTGAAGATGTTCAGGTAGGTCTTGGCAGATCACCAAGAAGGTTAAATCTTATGTATTAGGGTTCTCCAGAGAAACAAAACCAATTGAATATATAGAATGAAAGAGTGATTTATGGTAAGGAATTGGCTCACATGATTATAGATGTTGGCAAACCCAAAATCTGCAGAGCCAATGTCCCAGTTGGTGACTGAAATTGGAAAGCTGCTGTAGAACCAGGAAGAGCTGATGTTCCAGTTTGAGGACCATCAGGCAGGAGAATTCTCTCACTCAAGAAATTGCCAGCCTTTTCTTCTATGTAGGCCTTCAACTGATTGGATGAGGCCCATCCACACTATGGAGGGCAATCTGCTTTTGTCTAATGACTTAATTGTTAATCTCATTTAAAAATACTCTCACAGAAACACCCAGAATAATGTTTGTCCAACTATCTGGGCACCTGTGGCCATTGTTACATCATGGTATCTGTTTCTCATTTTTGAAAGGAGCCTATCTCTTCCTAGCCTTTGTTTTTCTGTCTATGAGTCATCCCCTCTTTAAAGAATTTGTTCTTCCCACTTCATACTGATCAACTGCTTTTAATACCCTTAATTACATAATTTTGTATAATTTAAATTCTGAATAAATTGTTTCTCATATAAATGATCTATCAAATAATTCTAAAATTAATAGAAACAATTTCCCTTGAAAGAATACCATATTGCCTTTCCACTAAATTTCTATGCATATTTAAGTGTAAAATAATCTTGCCTTTTATTGTAATTCCAGACAGTCAGATATGGTAGTGTATTTTAACAGTTTGTACTTTTCAGGGTCTTTTCTGGGTGCAAATTACATTAGCTATGAGCTTGTTCCAGTTGTTCAGCAGAGTATGGATTTGGATGTTGTTTCTTGACAAATGAGCTGAATAATTACTTACTTTAGCCATGATATTGTTTATATTTAAGTTCTAGATTGCTATTAGATTTGGAACAGTGATTCCTAAACAAACCAATCATCAAAATCACATGGAAACTTATGAAAAATACAATCATAGGCCCCCAAATCCGTAATTTTAAAATATTACTTTTCTAATTCTAAGCCATTGATGAGAATATTTGGATTTACAAAGTATTTTTATTAATTGTCTGGTTTCTTTTATTTTTTACAATTATGTATAGCTAGATATTTAGCTTTTTCATAATAAAAATCAAAATAAAGAATCCATTGATTCTCTTTGTTGAATTCTATTTCAAAGGTCAGCTTTTCAACTACCATCATTATATAGTCCTGGTGATTCTCAAGCTGGCATCCTACTATTGATTGATTGATTGATTGATTGATTTAAAGATGGCGTTTCACTCTTCTTACCCAGGCTGGAGTGCAATGGCGCAATCTCGGCTCACTGCAACCTCTGCCTCCTGGGTTCAAGCGAGTATCCTGCCTCAGCCTCCTGAGTAGCTAAGATTACAGGCATGCACCACCACACCCAGCTAGTTTTGTATTTTTAGTAGAGACAGGGTTTCTCCATGTTGGTCGGGTTGGTCTAGAACTCCTGACCTCAGATGATCTGTCTGCCTTGGCCTCCCAAAGTTCTGGGATTACAGGCATGAGCCACCATGTCTGGCTGTTGATTTATTTTTTTAAAAAGCTTTTATTATTTTCTTTGGAATATAAAGCACAGTATTCCTTAAAGTCTTTTTTTTTTTTTAGCTAGTCTTATGGGGTTTTTTGCACCTGATTTACCTTACTTAATAGATTTTCTTGTTTTGTCCCCTTTACCAGTTGTACCTTTAAAAAATGCCATCTCCTTTTCCTCACCCACAATGACCTTTTTTGCTTTGCCAGTTAGCCATACAGGGTTTTTGTTTGAGCACCTGGGTTTCTTGATCCTTGGCACATATTTTCCCTGGGCTTCTAATAAGGTGTTTTAAACAGTTTCCAGGTTTCTGGTAGATTATTTGCTTTTTTTTTTTTTTCCAACTCCCTTGCATTTTATTCTAATATTCACATTTTGATGTAGGTCTCTTTTCCAAAAGTGAGTTAGCATGTGTTCTATGTTTCTTGGCTTTTCTACCCTCAGTAGAAAGTGAAACTTAATCATATACTAATCACTAATATATAATGATTTGTATAATTCCTGATTCACTTCCTGTCTTTTATGCAGAACTTAGTGTATTTCCTTTCAGTGTGAATTCTAAAATTACTTAATCTAAGAAGCAGTTATTTATTCTCCCAAAAATGTATTCCTCATACCTATCCTTAATGAGAAAAATCTATGAATCCAGATGTGAATAATTAAAATTGTATTTGATTACCGTCTGTACTGATTTCGAGTATTCACACCTAGTGTCAATATTCTTAGCATATATATTATATTATGTGTATAGCATATTATACATACTAGCATACATACATATAGCATATTATATATGCTAAGAATATATATATAATACATATATAATATGTATTTGGGCATAAGATGAAGAGGATTGAAGTAATCATAAATCTCAGTGCATAGCACATTATTTTTATTAGCTTCTCTCTTGATTGACTGATTAATTGATCAATTATCTTCCTGCCATAGTTCTCTATTTTCTCCTTCTAGACATGCGATGATGCTAAGAAATTTAACACATCATTTTGCTTATTTGTGTTCTTGCAAAATGTGCATTGTTATTTTATTTGTATTTTGTTGCTTATTGTACTTGGTATATTTGTAAAAAGTATTTTGATAGATATTTCCCACTGTTCTTTATGTTTAAATCCGTGCTCTGTTTCTGTATAGTGCTGAGTCTATCTAACCTTTTGTTTCTAACTGCTGTATAATACTCTGTGGTGGACATCCATGACTTTTCCTTTATTTTCTCTTTTAGTGATGGTGACTCAAAGTGCCTCCAACTCTCCTACATTATTTAGCCCTGGTTTATGGCACCATCCACCACTAATTTCTTGCTTGCAATTAATTTAGGAAAGACTAATTCTCCTCCAAGTGGCTTCATAGTAAAATCTTTATTTAGATGAGTGCTTCTGAACCTTGGCACTTTTAACATGTATTGTAGGATATTTAGCAGCATCCCTAGCTCCACCCACTACATGCCAATAGCACTGTATTTGTGAAAATTAAAACAAAAACAAACAAACAAAAACCTCTCTAGACATTGTCAAATGTCTCCTGGGGGAGCAGAATCAGTCATCGATGAGAACAATTGATATAGATCTTCTAAATTTTTATTTAGATGCTACTTTTGTTAAATCTGATATATTCTTTGTTGTCTATTACCACCTGTAACTCAGTGGCACTATATCTTGGCTTCTTTTTCTACTAGTTTGTTGTTTTTCCAAGATGTCAATTACAGAATTTTACTCATTTCTTGACAAGCATTTTATTGAGGAATACAATCTATCTGCTTGCTTGATTGGATTTTTACATAATCACTGGGGAAGAAAATCCTGGCTTCTTTGCCAAAACACTTCTGACATTTTTCAGTGACTAACTCCTTGTGTGATTTTTGTTTTTCATTTTTTTTTTTTTTTTTGACAGGGTTTTGCTCTGTCACCCAGGCTGGAGTGCACGGCATGATTAAAGCTCACTGCAGCCTCCACCTCCTGGGCTCACACTATCTTTCCACTTCAGCCTCCCAAGTAGCTGGGACCACAGGTGTGCCACTAAGCCTGGCTAATTTTTCTATTTTTTATAGAGATGGGGTTTCACCATGTTGCCCAGGCTGGTCTCAAACACCTGGGCTCAAGCAATCTGCCTGCCTTAGCCTTCTAAAGTGCTAGGATTAAAGGTGTAAGCCACCATTCCTGGCCTGTGTACATTCTTTATATATAATGATGTTCTTTTTTTACTTAATACACATAAGGCAGACTTGAGGTTAAACAGAAATGTCAGCACTTATCTTTAATTACTTAATTTCAAATTTGCAAGGAAACAAGCCCATGATTTTTGTCATACCCTGATTTTAATTATAACCTGAGTTATCCAATTATTTCACAGATTTGATTTTAGGCTCCTTCTGTCTGTATTAAAAGTGAAGCTTCACCAAAAGGTCCAAGATCTCATTACTCAATTAAGTGGCAGATTCATTACCCAAAGAATCCAACTATCAGCAGCTATCTTCTTTTTAATTACTATCAAATATGAACAAGAAAATTACATATTTAGAGCCTGAATTAACATTTCATTTCAATGACTCCTAAAAATATATGAAATGTTATGTTGAACTTCCAATTCATATGGGTCTGAAATCATGCAAGCAGCATATTTTTAGAAGTTTAAATTAGTGACAAGGTTAAAACTCTCAACAAAGGGTTTAGAGTCAAAATATTTGAGTTTAATAACTGATTTGTCCTTATTCATTTTGCTTTAAAGTCTCTAAATTTTGTTTTTTCAACTGAGAAATGGCAAAATTATTTTAAGATAAAATTACATTAAAGTCCATTAAACTCAAAGATGCTATCAAATAGATGGGATCATTTAATTCTTTACTGGAATTTGAACAAAATTTTGACTCTGTCATGTATGAGACTTTATTTGTAGTGGCAGAAAATTATCTAGAGAAATTCATCTGGACTCCATGAAGCTACCAACATCATCTGGTATTGGTTACATACTCATCTTTGATGCTCCCACCGCTCTATTTCTGCTATGACATCATAACTCACCACTTCCAGTTTGTCATTTGTTTTTCCTCCCTATCTTATCCATCTATTCTTGGCCAACACAAAAGATCTGCTTACTTCTGATTTTTGGTCCAACATTTCTTCAACCTGTCCCCCACCCAGCTCTGGCTCACAAATATTTCTCACTAAATATTCCATTAATGGACCTAGTCATAATCCCTCAACTGGTGTTCTTATGCATGGAACTCAAGAATATATATTGCCCATAAAGATCCAGCTTACAGATATTCATCAAAAGAGCAGAAACAAGTCAAGATAGTATTAGATTCTGAGGTCATGTAATGCCCCCAATGAATAGTCTCCATCAGCTTCCCATTTAACCGAGAGTAGAATTCAGTATCCCTACAAACACATCCAAACATGATTTGACATATCTATACCATCTAACTTCATCTGCTGCAGCTGTACCGTAGCACATTCTACTTCATCCACACTGATTTTGTTTCTCATCGTTGAATAATACAAAATAGACCTTGCAGAGTTGTTTTTCTTTCCACTTGGAATCCACTCCTTTCACAGTAAATGCCTAATAAGTATTTGTTGAATGAATGAATGTTTCATACCTCTTACTTACCTCTGTTGCCACTTGTAAGGGCTAAGGATGAAAGCCAATGTTCTATTATGTGACTTACAAGGCCATCTCATCTAAATGCTATGTCTATTCCCAGTTGCTCATTGGTGGTTATCCACTGAACTTCCCTCCAAAAATAAATGCATAACTATGTATCAAATGAATATTTTCATAAACCTAAAAGGTCAGTATGTAATAATATATTTTACAATATTTTAGAATAGATCACGTGAACTTAAAATATGCATTTTGTACCTGATCTGTTTTCCAGCTATACAAATCATAAAAATAATTATTAGTTAATGACATTAAAAATCTGTAACCAACTTATTTTGCTATTAATTATGTGAAAGTTGTTGTTGTTGTTGTTTTGAGACGGAGTCTTGCTCTGTCACCTAGGCTGGAGTGCAGTGGCACTATCTCGGCTCACTGCAAGCTCCGCCTCCTGGGTTGACGCCATTCTCCTGCCTCAGCCTCCCGAGTAGCTGGGACTACAGGCGCCCCACCACGCCCGGCTAATTTTTTGTATTTTTAGTAGAGACGGGGTTTCACCGTGTTAGCCAGGATGGTCTCGATCTCCTGACCTCGTGATCCGCCCGCCTTGGCCTCCTAAAGTGCTGGGATTACAGGCATTAGCCACCGCTCCCGGCCATGAAAATTTTTTAACTTCTGTGTTTATTGATTTATAAAATATAAATGAATTTGTATGGAAAATGGGTAAAGTAAAAAGGAATGAAAATGTTTATAACATTCAAAATTGAAATCTGTGATACATAATTTTTTAATGATTACAGGAAACTGGCAGACCCATGAAAAGCAGGTTAAATTACTGTTTGGATTGATTCTCTTTATTCATGCTGAACTTTGCTAATACTATCTAACATATGAAGAAGCTGCGAGCTTAATCGTTGCCATAATCAGAAAATATAATAGTGATAATACACTGCAGGCTCGCACAGTGCTGTGTAATGTTTCCAGCCAGCTGCAATCTCTCTCTGGCAACCAGATATGCCGAGCTGTATCTCCTGGGGGATGAAGGAGAGACAATGCATTTATACATTCAAGTGAGTGTGTATCCAATTTGAACATTCTCATCAATGAGAAAGACCGATATTTTATGATTATTTTTCCTTTTGTTTCCATTTCTGCATAAAATGCTTCTTAAACAACATAGTAGGAGGAGGTTATTAATATCTGTTACGTAAACTACCTAAATGAAGAACACCAGCACTTACATGTTAACAGGCCATTGGTGTTGAGTCATAAAAACATCTAAATCTCAATTCTGCCATTTATAGCTAAGCTTGGGCAAGTTTCTTCATTGTTCATAATTTAGTTCATGTCAGTAAAATGGTGGTAGGTGATGTTTAACTTATAGGTCTAATCAGAAAGATTACAGTTGAAATGCCTTGCACAGTTGTTGACCCACTGAGCACTCAGAAAGTTTAGGCCTTGAAAAACCACACCATCAATTATCTAACTAATGATAGATTCAAAGCCGTGTGGGCAGCACTCCATTGAAGAATTTTTATTGGTGTTATGGTTGGAAACCATGTCTTGATTGACTTGGTGTGATTAGGATCTTGCTCTGTGCCTGGCTCATGTGTGATTAGGATTGTGCTCTTTGCCTCTCTCATAATACGTGCTCATTAAATGTTGATTGCTGTTGAATGATACTCAGCTGTTCAAAGTGAATATGGAGAACCGAGGGTAGGGGAGAAAGGGGAAGGTGGGTCATCTCCCTTTGTTTACCTTTCTACCAAAGAGTTTGTTGATTGCTTTTATCCTAACGATTTGAGTGTTCTCTCATCAACACTTAGTTTCTCAACAGCTTTGAGTTTAGCAATCTGAACCTTCCCCTTGTCTTCTACTGGCCAGACTCTGGGTTATTTTTTAATCCCCTGGGTTAAGTCCTGGGTGATTACCACAGCATCCCTTTCCTCCAGATCTTGCTGCTCTACAAAGCCATACAGAGCCCTTCAGATATTCAAACACAGAAATGGTTTCATAATAATTTATTTGTAACAGAACTCTGTTGTTTGCTTTTCTGAGATCTGCTCACTCAGGAAGCAGGGTTCCTTAGGGCAAAATCTCTGTGCAAGGCACAAGGTGAGAGGCTCAGAACATATTGCACCGATTTAAATAAAAAAGCCTCTCCTAGGCCTGTGTGTCTAGCTCCTCTGCTGACAAAGTCTTTCTCATAGGAGAAAGAAGAGAACCAGGAAAGGTGGCCTGCCCTAAACACACTCTACCATCTTAGATATCTTTAAAACAGGCTTTCAGAACTCTTGTGGGGGACATATTGCACTGCCCAATTTAATTGCCAGTGTCCTGCAGTATCTTACCAGGGCAGCTATGGTTCTGCCCAGTGTCAATAAAATGGGCAGAGTTTCAGTGAAGCAAAATAAACAGGCTCTAGAGATCTGCTGTAACCCTTGTCAACAATAATATACTGTACACTTAAAAATGTGTGAAAAGAATGGATCTCATGTTGTGTTCTTATCACAATGAACTAAAATTTAAAAAAACACGTATGTTTTAAAAAATAAGTAATACAAAATTGTGCCTTCTTCCCTACTAGTGTGGGAAGAAAGGAAGCTAGACTCTTAGAAGCAACAAAGGCAGGCATAGAATAAGATGAAATTACATTTTAATGTGGTGAAATCTAACAGCAAAATTTTGCGTGCAGGGAGGGGAGGGTGCAAGGGGGAAGGAAACGATTTACCATTCTCTGTCACTCTGGGGTTAAAATTAGTTTCAGTGATTCACTTGTTATTGCTGTGTACTGTGAAGGCTTTATTTAGCTTCCCATTTGGGCATTTAAGTCCTTTGTTCATTTAAAACCAATAAGGAGAGAATATTAGTTCATGAAAGAATAATATTCTTCGTATCATCTCTCAGGGACATTTTTTCTCGTTCTTCCAGAAACCTGGGGCTATTGCATTGATTTGCTTTTCCATCTACAGGCAAGTAGAGAACACTAGTAGAGCTTTGCTTACGGTATCATAGATGATTTCCCCTCATTTTCCAGTGTTGAAAATCAGAATATCTAGTTCTAAACAGGTTGTCATGGTTGTGTGTGTCTCTCTTTTCAGGTTGGGTTTCAAAGCGAGTCTGCTTTATAATTTGTTTCTGAAAATGCTCATTGACTTGAATGCCAGTTGGATTAAAGGGAAAAAACCTCATTTTATGATTTGTACAGCTGTTCCTGAGCCCAAATTCTTATAAAAGGTACCGTGGTGGCATTTCCTTACCACAAGATTGACAGACTGGGGAAAGCTAAACATTTTCTTTTCTAAAGAACTAGTGGAAAACGGACCTATTTTCAGGATTGGCTTGTCCCTGGTAACAAGTTTGAAACCACTGAGTTGCATCATGACCATAAAGCAAAGAAGTTATTCCAATGTTTTAATTTCTAGCCAGTGTTTAAGCAGCTGCAACAGAAAATATAAGGGCTCCTGACCTTCCATGTCATTCCCAGTAAACTGATTTTGCTGAGAAATTTCACAATGGTTATTTCCTCTTCATGTCCAAACAGATGTTTAGTGTTTTTAAGACCCTTTCTGTAAATGTCATATGGTACTTAAAGTATAATTTAGTGTGTACATGCTGTATGCCTTGGTGGTATTCTTTCATTTGAGAAAATATCAAAAATATCAGAGAGTAGGAGGATAGGAAGTTTAGGTAGGATTTCTTGGGGGAAACCACATATGCACATGTTTCTTGAGGAGCAGACATCATTGAGATTTAGCAGTTGGAGTATCATTTAACCTAGCCTTTTTTTTTTCATAATTTTTCTTGCATTCCTTAGTGAGTTTCATTACCATGTGAAGGCAAGCTCTGCAAAGATGAAGAGGCATCATCTGCTCCCCAGAGAGGAAGGGAGACTAATATAACAGAATTTCAGGGTGTGAGCAAGAGTGCAGACACACAAACCTCCTGTGGATTGTGGGAAACCAGACAGCTTTTTTTTTTTTTTAATATTATTTATACTCCAAATCTAAGGGGAGAAACACCATAAGACTACATGTTACAGTCCAAAAATAATTCCTTTTTCCAACAGAAAAAGGCTGTGATATGGTTCTAATTGATAACATACTTGTACCTTTTTTCCCACAAACAAATCTTCTTTCTAAACCTGCTGGCTGTATTCCTATGGTCTTTGAACCCCACAATTTCTTCCCATGTCTGTCTAACTAAAGAACTTGGTTAAAAGTTAAGTAAAAAATAAAAATAAAAAACCTTTAATTTCTTAAAATATTTAAACATAGGTTGGTTTCTTTTTTTTTCTGTTTTCCTTTTAGATGAACTATTTAGTAATCTAAAACAATCATCTTATTATTGTATGATTTAACTTTCCTGTCTATGCAATAGAAATTGTAAAATGCTAAATATAAATCTCTCAACAAAAATATTTTTTTCTCTTGCTCTCACTCCTAATGAGTGGTATGTTCAGATGGATCAGAGATGAAAAACAATAAGAGAAACCTGAAGTTGACTTTATTGGACATGTAGAACATTGTTGACCTAAGAGACATTAGAAATTGAGGTGGGGATATAGAGAACATTAAAAGAAAGAGAATTTACTGCTGAGAATAGGGAAAAGGGCGGGAAGTGGCTATAAAATAATGATTGCTGTTTTCCATAAACCACATAAAAACCCCATCTCATTACCATATAGACATGGGTATACACACAGTAAAACCTTTGTAATACTGCATTTTAGAGGAAATGAGTTGCCAGCTAATGTCAAGTTATGGTTAATAAAGACTTAGTTCATGTTATCTCAGGTGGTATCCTTCTTGTACCTCCCTTATTCTCCCCTTAAAGTCTTAGACCTAAGGCATAAAAGGTCAGTGGTTTATAGAAGTAAATCATTATTATCTATTTAAAGAGAAAAGACTAGTACGGCGGGGATCTACCTTCTCACTATTCATCAAAATGGTTACATGACAAAATGGACCCATTAACCTCCATGTTTCTCTCCTTTCAGCATCCTTATCAATGAATCCTTTGCAAATAGCTAGATTCATCTCATTAATTTTAGGAGAAAGGGATCGATACACACACATATAATATATATCTTATATGTACATATTAGATTCCATAGCCCTTGAAACAGATATATGACACTCTGAGGAAAAGCAAGGAATAAAGCCACTCACTGATCTTTTAAAGTAGAGCTAAATATAGCTGTCCAACTTCCATGTCCTTGATCATTTAAATGTTAGTCTAAACCTCATGCAGTATGAAAGTAGATAATAGACATCTATATCTAATATACTTCCCCTCGTTCTTTTTAATTTTTGGTCTTCTCCTCTGAGTTGCACAGACCTTAAAAAATGTTGATGGTCCACTCTCCCCAGTGAGAATGCTGTTTTCATTGATCAAGCCCTTTTTATCTTCAAATCCTGTGCCAGAAGTGAGGATGCAAATGAGACACAAATGCTGCCCTTGAGGAGTCTGATGTGCTAGCTTGGGGGACTGACTCTCAATTCCCTTTACCTAAACATCTGGGCCTAATACTGGCCCTTTAGAATAACTACTCTTTCCCATGTCCTCAGAGCTTTGGTTCATCAGAATAGTTCTCATATTCTTCAAGCATGAGAGAGTAAGCTTTATGATTGGGATTTGTGTTAGGGGAAAGTGATGGTGCTGTGAGTCAGAAGTTCTTAAAGTTAAAAATATAACAAATTACTTAGATATCTAGAGGTTTTTAACACATACATTCCTAACCCCAGTTTGATTCTTCTGAATTAGATTTTCCATACATGAAGCCTATGGGATTCTGGTGGGCAGTAGAAGATAAACTGTACTTTAAGTAAGGTTTTTATAAGCCAGCTTGGGATCAGGCAAAGATCAGGTGAATCCTTCTTGATCTATATTTGTATTTTAATCTATTTAAGAATTCTATGTAAAATACTTTAAAAGCTTGGACTGGGGAATCCTTCATTGTCCAAGTGTGGGGTACATTTTCACATCAATTTTTCTGTTTCCATTCTTATGCAATTATAAGTCCACATTATGCATAACAAATAGTGCAAGAATTTCCTCTGTCAGTATATTGCCATAGGTATTTCTGACAGATGCATGCAGACAGACGTGAAGTTTTTTTTTTTTTTACTGTATAAGCATATATAATCACATTACATATTTTTTACAGAATCAATCTGATTATATGTTAAACAAATATGTGCAGTGTATGTTTAGTCAGAGGGTCTTAGGAATATATCCAGAGACAACTGGAAAATTTTCGTTCATAATCAAAAATTTTTACCACCAGTTCCAGTGAAACATTTCAAAGAGATCCATGTGTACTAAATACAAATTGTACCTTCATTTGGAATTATTCAATCTTTAAAGTCCATGTAGCCTCAGAAAGCCCATCTTTCGTCCACACAAGCCTTGGGATGTGTTTAATATATTACAGGTAGAGTGCCAGAGCCACTGACCTTGCTGCTTTCCAATCCTCTTCCTTCTCCCCTCTTCAGAGTGGAGAGTACCAGCCTAGAAGACTAGCACAGGCAGCCTGAGCCACGCTAGCCTCTATGTGGTGTGCTCTGTAAGCCTTGGTTGGAGAGGTTCTGGCTCCCTCTGTCACATATGATTCTGTGGTTTTGAACATCAGTTTTCCTTTTCCACTTTTTCCCTAGTGCTCCGGACTTTTTTGTGCAGAAAGCAGCCTCTCACATCATCCTGCATTAATCATCATAAACCCCTCAAATCAAAAGTGGAAAAGACCCAGTGATTCAGTCATCTGTTTGCTAACAGTAATCTTTTTGTGGGTTTGTGTGTCTGTGTTCTTTGTTAAGTTCTGTTTTAAAAGAATACAGGCTCCCATACTGCTGGAGTGTGGTGTGCTTGCAGTAACCTCTCTGTGAGATGCTCCAGAGAGAAAGGCTTCCCAGTGAAAACACTAGACTCAGAGTTGTTTTCAACTCACATAGCCCATGACTCTGAAAAAAAAAAAAAAAAAAAAAAAAAAAAAAAAAAAGAAAGAAAAGAAGAAAAAAGCTCTTTTTGGAGCACATTTTTTCTCATCATTAAAGTGAAGAAATAGAGCCAGGCTGACTTTAAAGTTCTCATTATTTTATCATTCTATGGCTCCTTCTAGGAAGTTTGTCTTCTTTACTTTGGCCCAGCATCTCATATATTTTATTTAGTCATCATGTTTTCCCCATATCTTTATTTATCTGAGTGGGGATGTCACCTTTCCTCAGGGCTGGGTGGTTTCTATTCACATCTTTGCAGACTGATTGCAAAATTATCCTTAAGGGAACACAAGCATTGACCAGCATTTATAAATCCCTAGCAGCACACCACAGATGGTTAATGAAATAAAATGCATTATCTCATAGGCTTAGCTAATCTCAAAGTTATGGACCATCTCTGGATGTGAGGACTTAATATGGAGGCAAGCTGTAGAGTGACAAATTAAAGCTGATAAGTTTGCTGCTCTGCCTCATCCTTCAACTATGCATAAACTTTGAACCGAGTCTCTCACAGGAAGCAGGGATCACTACGGAGATATGTTACATATTGCACTTGCTTGACAAACATGCATGAACATGAAATATAGGAAATACTAGGCACAGTTACCATCACCTGTTGCTCAAAGTAAAATTAAGAAAAGAGCCGGGTTCAGAAATGTTTGCTTTAATCTAATTATATGGTATGTTCAAATTTGTCTCACTTAAGAACTAGCTAAGCAGTGGTCTCCAACCTTTTTGGCACCAGAGACCAGTTTCATGGAAGACAATTTTTCCATGGATGGGAAGGATTTGTTGTGGGGCGGCGGGGGCAGGGAGGGGGGCCTGTTGGGGAGGGTTGTGGGGAATGGTTTTGGAAAGTCTTCCACCTCAGATCATCAGATATTCTCATAGGTGCACAATCTAGATCCCTTACATGCCCAGTTTGCAATACAGGGTGCAAGCTCCTGTGAGAATCTCATGCTGCTGATGATCTGATCTGACAGAAGGAGGAGCTTAGGTGGTAATGCTGGCTCGCCCACCACTCACTTCCCGCTGTGCAGCCTGGTTTATAACAGACCATGGAGGGTACCAGTCTGTGGCCTCATGGTTGGGAGCCCCTGAGCTAAGGGACTGATAGAAACATTTTATAAGTAAAATTAATTAAACGCACACACAAATAGTTATTTTTAAAAAACAGTCCACAAATATCAGCTTATTGATCCCAAATGTAAAAGAAAATCCTCAAATGTTTACATAATTAAAGAAATGATCAGTATCTTTATTGAATTTTCACATGCTTTTATCATTCTTAGCTTAATCTGGTAAGAATGAGGTCATAGCAAATTCTTTGGGTAGCGAATTCTAGGTCTCCAGATTTGTAGTAAAATAAGGTACATAAAGTAGACAAAGAGAAACAAAAATGCATTTTAGTCTGGTTCCTCTTTCCTCATTTACTTGAAATGCAAATATATATCTATGAATAATCACATATAACTTCTCCTTTCTAATATTCTGTAAATATAAATTACAATTTCTAAGGATTGAATATTTAATAAGTCTTTTCAAAATGATAAAGCAAGCACATAATCTTGCTCTTGTTTATTGTAGCAGATGTCAGAGCAGTTTACTGCAGAAATTAAATTGTTATTTATTTTGAATATTGGGTTAAACAATTCTCTCATTAGGGGAAAAATATACTGCTAAAATAAGTGATAGTTATATCAAGAATTAGATAAGAATTAGTGGAAAAAACCCACCAGTGTCTCTGTTTCCTTAGGAGAACAGGCTATACAGTGTTGCAGCAAGACAGACATCCTCACACAGCAGAGGTGCTAGGGACAGACCATCCCTATAGGCAAGTACTTCTCTAATGTACTTGTAGTTTGCAGATTCTCTGGTTACACTAGCCCCTGCTAACATTGTTTTTCTTTGAATTTGATTAGTCTGAGCTCATTCACAATTCTGTCACCATGTGAGTGGGAAGGGAAACAGGGCTCTGTGCTGCCATATTGCTTGGTTTTCATGCCTAGATTCAAGAATTCTTAAATGTGCATTGGACACAGATCACTCATGGATGCTTTCCACAGCAAATAGTTAGCTTCTTACAAATAATTTAAAAGCATTGAGGATTGTGATATTTCTCTGGTTTTGTCCTTAAATTTTGTATATAACTATTTATTACATTTACTAGCTATTTTTGTGTGTCTAAGTAGCAAAGACAATGTTACAATTGCAAATCTAGACTAGGATCCTTGGATAACCAGCTTCCAAATGGCCCCCAATGATCTCCACCTCCTGAAGTTTATATATTTGGGTAGTTCCCGTGTATGTTGTTCCAGGAGATTCCAGATCAGTGTGACCAATAGAATATGGCAGAGGTGATCTTATGTCACTTCCAAAATTAAGTTATAAAAGATTCCCTGCTACATGCTTCTGTTGTACTCCGTACTTTTCCTTCATAATACTTACATGTAAGTAACATTCTGTGTCTATCTTTTTTTTAAAAATTTTTTTATTTTTTGATGGAGTCTTGCTCTGTCACCCAGGCTGGAGTGCAGTGGTGCAATCTTGGCTTACTTCAACCTCCGCTCCCTGGGTTCAAGCAATTCTCCTGCCTCAGGCTCCTGAGTAGCTGGGATTACATGTGTGTGCCACCATGCCTGGCTAAATTCTAAATTTTGTATTTTTAGTAGAGATGGGATTTCACCATGTTGGCCAGGCTGGTCTAGAACTCCTGACCTGGTGATCCAACCACCTCGGCCTCCCAAAGTGCTGGGATTACAGGTTTGAGCCAACACACCCAGCCTATGCTGTGTCTATCTTCCAAGCCTGACATTAAACTCATCGAGGACAGAAATCCTGCCTTTCTTATAAATTATGCATATCACAGTACCTAGCAGACACTCATTGTCTAATAACAAAAGAGTTACGGGTGAGAAAAGTAATGAATTAATTTAAATAGCCACCATTTTTAAGAAATCCAAAATGTTTTCCCACTTTTTACTGATCCCTAGTTCAAGGGGTTCCCAATCCCCAGGCCATGGTGTTGGTCTGTGGCCTGTTAGAAACTAGGCTGCACACTAGGAGATGAGCAGCTGGAGAGCAAAGCTGAGCTCTGTTTCCTGTCAACTCAGCAGCAGTATTACATTCTCATAAGAATATGAACCCTATTGTGAACTGCACATGCAAAGGACCTAGGTTGTGCGCTCCTTATGAGAATATAGCTAATGCCTGGTGATCCGATGGGGAACAGTTTCTGAAGCCATCCTCCCCACCCCACACTGTCCATGGAAGAACTGTCTTCTGCAAAACCAATTCCTGGTGCTAAAGTGGTTGGGGACTACTGTTCTAGTTCTCTCACATATTACCATGAAAGCACTATAAGGTGATTATCTGGGGGGCGGTTCCAAGATGGCCGAATAGGAAAAGCTCCAGTCTACAGCTCCCAGCATGAACGATGCAGAAGATGAATGATTTCTGCATTTCCAACTGAGGTACTGGGTTCATCTCACTGGGGATTGTCAGACAGTGGGTGCAGGACAGTGGGTTCAGTGCAGTGAGCGTGAGCCGAAGCAGGGCGAGGCATCGCCTCACCCGGGAAGTGCAAACAGTTAGGGAATTCCCTTTCCTAGCCAAGGAAAGGGGTGACAGACAGCACCTGGAATATTGGGTCACTCCCACCCTACTACTGCACTTTTCCGAAGGTCTTAGCAAACGGCACACCAGGAGATTATATCCCACGCCTCGCTCGGAGGGTCCTACACCCATGGAGCCTCGCTCATTGCTAGCACAGCAGTCTGAGATCAAACTGCAAGGTGGCAGCAAGGCTGGGAGAGGGGAGCCCGCCATTGCTGAGGCTTGAGTAGGTAAACAAAGCAGCCGTGCCACTGGGAAGCTCAAACTGGGTGGAGCCCACCGCAGCCCAAGGAGGCCTGCCGGCCTCTGTAGACTCCACATCTGGGGGCGGAGCATACCCAAACAAAAGGCAGCAGAAACCTCTGCAGACTTAAATGTCCCTGTCTGACAGCTTTGAAGACAGTAGTGGTTCTCCCAGCATGCAGCTTGAGATCTGAGAACAGACAGACTGCCTCCTCAAGTGGGTCCCTGACCCCCGAGTAGCCTAACTGGGAGGCACCCCCCAGTAGGGGCAGAATGAGACCTCACACGGCCGGGTACTCCTCTGAGACAAAACTTCCAGAGGAATGATCAGGCAGCAACATTTGCTGTTCACCAATATTCACTGTTCTGCAGCCTCCACTGCTGGTACCCAGGCAAATAGGGTCTGGAGTGGACCTCCGGCAAACTCCAAAAGACCTGCAGCTGAGGGCCCTGATTGTTAGAAGGAAAATTAACAAACAGAAAGGAAATGCACACCAAAACCCCATCTGTACGTCACCATCATCAAAGACCAAAGGTAGATAAAACCACAAAGATGGGGATGAAACAAAGCAGAAAAACTGAAAATTCTGAAAATCAGAGCTCCTGTCCTCCTCCAAAGGGACGCAGCTCCTCACTAGCAACAGAACAAAGCTGGACGGAGAATGACTTTGACGAGTTGAGAGATGAAGGCTTCAGACAATCAAACTTCTCGGAGCTAAAGGAGAAAGTTCGGACCCATGGCAAAGAAGTTAAAAACCTTGAAAAAAGATTAGACGAATGGCTAACTAGAATAACCAACGCAGAGAAGTCCTTAAAGGACCTCATGGAGCTGAAAACCAAGGCATGAGAACTACATGAAGAATGCACAAGCTTCAGTAGCCAATTTGATCAACTGGAAGAAAGGTTATCAGTGATGGAAGATCAAATGAATGAAAGGAAGCAAGAAGAGAAGTTTAGAGAAAAAAGAATAAAAAGAAATGAACAAAGCCTCCAAGAAATATGGGACTTTGTGAAAAGATCAAATCTACATCTGATTGGTGTACCTGGAAGTGATGGGGAGAATGGAACCAAGTTGGAAAACACTCTGCAGGATATTATCCAGAACTTCCCCAATCTAGCAAGGCAGGCCAACATTCAAATTCAGGAAATACAGAGAATGCCACAAAGATACTCCTCGAGAAGAGCAACTCCAAGACACATAACTGTGAGATTCACCAAAGTTGAAATGAAGGAAAAAATGTTAAGGGCAGCCAGAGAGAAAGGTCGGGTTACCCACAAAGGGAAGCCCATCAGATGAACAGCTGATCTCTCGGCAGAAATTCTACAAGCCAGAAGAGAGTGGGGGCCAATATTCAACATTCTTAAAGAAAAGAATTTTCAACACAGAATTTCATATCCAACCAAGCTAAGCTTCATAAGTGAAGGAGAAATAAAATCCTTTACGGACAAGCAAATGCTGAGAGATTTTGTCACCACCAGGCCTGCCCTACAACAGCTAATGAAGGAAGCACTAAACATGGAAAGGAAAAACCGGTACCAGCCACTGCAAAAACATGCCAAATTGTAAAGACCATCAAGGCTAGGAAGAAACTGCATCAACTAACAAGCAAAATAACCAGCTAACATCATAATGACAAGATCAAATTCACACACAACAATATTAACCTTACATGTAAATGGGCTAAATGCTCCAATTAAAAGACACAGACTGGCAAATTGGATAAAGAGTCAAGAACCATCAGTTTGCTGTATTCAGGAAACCCATCTCATGTGCAGATACACACATAGACTCAAAATAAAGGGATAGAGGAAGATCTACCAAGCAAATGGAAAACAAAAAAAGGCAGGGGTTGCAATCCTAGTCTCTGATAAAACAGACTTTAAACTAACAAAGATCAAAAGAGACAAAGAAGGCCATTACATAATGGTAAAGGGATCAATTCAACAAGAAGAGCTAACTATCCTAAATATATATGTACCCAATACAGGAGCACCCAGATTCATAAAGCAAGTCTTTAGAGACCTACAAAGAGACTTAGACTCCCACACAATAATAATGGGAGACTTTAACACCCCACTGTCAACATTAGACAGATCAACAAGACAGAAACTTAACAAGGATATCCAGGAATTGAACTCAGCTCTGCACAAAGTGGACCTAATAGACATCTACAGAACCCTCCACCCCGAATCAACAGAATATGCATTCTTCTCAGCACCGTACCACACTTATTCCAAAATTGACCACATAGTTGGAAGTAAAGCGCTCCTCAGCAAATGTAAAAGAACAGAAATTATAACAGTCTCTCAGACCACGGTGCAATCAAACTAGAACTCAGGATTAAGAAACTCACTCAAAACTGCTCAACTACATGGAAACTGAACAACCTGCTCCTGAATGACTACTGGGTACATAATGAAATGAAGGCAGAAATAAAGATGTTCTTTGAAATCAATGACAACAAAGACACAACATACCAGAATCTCTGGGACACATTTAAAGCAGTGTTGTAGCAGGAAATTTATAGCACTAAATGCCCACAAGAGAAAGCAGGAAAGATCTAAAACTGACACCCTAACATCACAATGAAAAGAACTAGAGAAACAAGAGCAATCACATTTAAAAGCCAGCAGAAGGCAAGAAATAACTAAGATCAGAGAAGAACTGAAGGAGATGGAGACACAAAAAGCCCTTAAAAAATTAATGAATCCAGGAGCTGGTTTTTTGAAAAGATCAACAAAATTGATAGACTGCTAGCAAGACTAATAAAGAAGAAAAGAGAGAAGAATCAAATAGATGCAATAAAAAATGATAAAGGGGATATCACTACCAATCCCACAGACATACAAACTATCATCAGAGAATACTATAAACACTTCTATGCAAATAAACTAGAAAATCTAGAAGAAATGGATAAATTCCTGGACACATACGGCCTCCCAAGACTAAACCTGGAAGAAGTTGAATCTCTGAATAGACCAATAACAGGTTCTGAAATTGAGGCAATAATTAATAGCTTACCAACCAAAAAAAGTCCAGGACCAGATGGATTCACAGCCAAATTCTACCAGAGGTACAAGGAGGAGTTGGTACCATTCCTTCTGAAACTATTCCAATCAATAGAAAAAGAGGGAATCCTCCCTAACTCATTGTGTGATGCCAGCATCATCCTGATACCAAAGCCTGGCAGAGACACAACAAAAAAAGAGAATTTTAGACCAATATCCCTGATGAACATCAATGCAAAAATCCTCAATAAAATACTGGCCAACAGAATCCAGCAGCACATCAAAAAGCTTATCCACCATGATCAAGTGGGCTTCATCCCTGGGATGCAAGGCTGGTTCAACATACGCAAATCAATAAATGTCATCCAGCATACAAACAGAACCGATGACAAAAACCACGTGATTATCTCAACAGATGCAGGAAAGGCCTTTGACAAAATTCAACAACACTTCATGCTAAAAACTCTCAATAAATTAGGTATTCATGGGATGTATCTCAAAATAATAACAGCTATCTATGACAAACCCACAACCAATATCATACTGAATGGGCAAAAACTGGAAGCATTCCCTTTGAAAACTGGCACAAGACAGGGATGCCCTCTCTCACCACTCCTATTCAACATAGTGTTGGAAGTTCTGGCCAGGGCAATCAGGCAGGAGAAGGAAATAAAGGGTATTCAATTAGGAAAAGAGAAAGTCAGAATGTCCCTGTTTGCAGATGACATGATTGTATATCTAGAAAACCCCATCATCTCAGCCCAAAATCTCCTCAAGCTGATAAGCAACTTCAGCAAAGTCTCAGGATACAAAATCAATGTACAAAAATCACAAGCATTCTTATACACCGATAACAGACAAACAGAGAGCCAAATCATGAGTGAACTCCCATTCACAATTGCTTCAAAGAGAATAAAATACCTAGGAATCCAAATTACAAGGGATGTGAAGGACCTCTTCAAGGAGAACTACAAACCACTGCTCAATGAAATAAAAGAGGATACAAACAAATGGAAGAACATTCCATGCTCATGGGTTGGAAGAATCAATATCGTGAAAATGGCCATATTGCCCAAGGTAATTTATAGATTCAATGCCATCCCCATCAAGCTACCAATGACTTTCTTCACAGAATTGGAAAAAACTACTTTAAAGTTCATGTGGAACCGAAAAAGAGCCCACATCGCCAAGTCAATCCTAAGCCAAAAGAACAAAGCTGGAGGCATCACACTATCTGACGTCAAACTATACTACAAGGCTACAGTAACCAAAACAGCATGGTACGGGTACCAAAACAGAGATATAGACCAATGGAACTGAACAGAGCCCTCAGAAATAATGCCACATATCTACAACTATCTGATCTTTGACAAACCTGACAAAAACAAGAAATGGGGAATGGATTCCCTATTTAATAAATGGGGCTGGGATAACTGGCTGGCCATATGTAGAAAGCTGAAACTGGATCCCTTCCTTACACCTTATACAAAAATTAATTCAAGATGGATTAAAGACTTACATGTTAGACCTAAAACCATAAAAACCCTAGAAGAAAACCTAGGCAATACCATTCAGGACATATGCATAGGCAAGGACTTCATGTCTAAAACACCAAAAGCAATGGCAGCAAAAGCCAAAATTGACAAATGGGATCTAATTAAACTAAAGAGCTCCTGCACAGTAAAAGAAACTACCATCAGAGTGAACAGGCAACCTACAAATTGCGAGAAAATTTTTGCAATCTACTCATCTGACAAAGGGCTAATATCCAGAATCTACAAAGAACTCAAACAAATTTACAAGAAAAAAACAAACAACCCTGTCAAAAAGTGGGCAAAGGATATGAACAGACACTTCTCAAAAGAAGACATTTATGCAGCCAAAAGACACATGAAAAAATGCTCATCATCACTGGCCATCAGAGAAATGCAAATCAAAACCACAATGAGATACCATCTCACACCAGTTAGAATGGCCACCATTAAAAAGTCAGGGAACAACAGGTGCTGGAGAGGATGTGGAGAAACAGGAACACTTTTACACTGTTGATGGGACTGTAAACTAGTTCAACCATTGTGGAAGACAATGTGGTGATTCCTCAGGGATCTAGAACTAGAAATACCATTTGACCCAGCCATCCCATTACTGGGTATATACCCAAAGGATTATAAATCATGCTGCTGTGAAGACACACACACCCGTATGCTTATTGTGGCACTATTCACAATAGCAAAGACTTGGAACCAACCCAAATGTCCAACAATGATAGACTGCATTAAGAAAATGTGGCACATGCACACCATGGAATACTATGCAGCCATAAAAAATGATGAATTCGTGTCCTTTGTAGGGATATGGATGAAGCTAGAAACCAGCATTCTCAGCAAACTATCACAAAGACAAAAAACCAAACACCGCATGTTCTCACTCATAGGTGGGAATTGAACAATGAGAATACATGGACACAGGAAGGGGAACATCACACACTGGGGCCTGTTGTGGGGTGGGGGGAGGGATCGCATTAGGAGATATAGCTATTGTAAATGACAAGTTAATGGGTGCAGCTCACCAACATGGCACATTTATACATATGTAACAAACCTGCACGTTGTTCACATGTACCCTAAAGCTTAAAGTATAATAATAAAAAAAGCACTATGAGGCAAAGTTTGGATATTTTATAATAATATACATGCCTGTCTTCAAAGACCTATAGTATTCATTTTTAATACATCATGTAATAAATAAAATTAAAATTCCCAAATTAAAGAAAAAATCTTTTGTTTCTTAAAAGCGATAAAACTGCATCCCTCTTTTGTTTAATTCTGTGACATGTTTTAAAGCATTTTCATATTAATTTTTTTTAATTTTGTCATTATACCTATCCTGGGAAGTAGCCTGTTTTGTAAGTGAGGAAGTGAATTCCTAGAGGATAAGCAAATATGCTTTGGGCTGCAAAGCTCTCTTTTGGTGGGACCAAGGCTAGAATCAAGAGAGCAACACTCATTACACATTCAGAACCCTTCCAACCAGTGCAAACTGCCTCAGGAACCTAATAACCAACCACTGAGGATCTAATTCCAAGATGTATCTCTCTCTCTCCTGTCTTTAAATCTCCTTAGCTTCTTTCCATTCTCTGCTTTGTGACATATTATTATTATTTTCTCTAGTGAAGCAACTTGCAGAAATCGATTTTTCCTCTTCTTCCTGAACTCCAAAGTGTTTGAGGGGGCAGATCAGGGCTTATTTGTGTTTATCTATGCTTCAACCTATAATATAATTTCTTACGTAGATTAGAGGATGAACAAATTATTGTTGAGCTAAGTTGGAATAAATTTTATAAAGAGTTATCAGCAAAATTATTCAATACTTGATTATTTTTGATAGCAATCATACAATAAAAGTACATTTGGGGTTACATTTGGTTTTATGTAATCAACATTACATAGTTATTCTTTAATGGAATTCTACAGTTAGTGCTTTTCCAAAAAGTATATGGACCACTTGAGGTTGCTTGTTTTCTTGAGTTCCCCTGGACTTTTTTACTTTTTTGTACTAAGTGATTTGGCTAACATAACAATAATAACTAATAATATCTAGCATTATTCAGTGCTTACAACTTAATTTTCATAACACTAGAAAAATAGGCAGTATTAACTATTTTTATATTTCCAGTAATTTTCTCAAAATTATACAGCTAATAAAGGCAGAATCAGGTTTCAATTGCACATTGCTGAAACACAAGGCCCATGTTCTTAATCAAAATAATCAAGAATAAATAACACCCATTGGTCGGTTGCTCCTTAAAACTTCCACCTAATTACTCAATGTATGAAAAGATAATTCTACACTCAATTAAATTAAATTAAATTAAATATCTTTAGAGAAAGGAAATACAAGATAATTATCTGAATCATACTCTGACAGAGACAGTTAATGAATTCATAAATTTTTTCAAAATTTTAAGGAAGATATTCATGTTGAAGGGTCATGTTTTTATAATACAGAACACATGTTTCTGCAAGAAGACGAAGATTCTCAAATTGCCATTGCCTTAAAAAGAAGGAAATTCACAAAGGAACAGCCAAGATGGCCAAACAGAAACAGTTCCAGTCTGCGGCTCCCACTGAGAAGAATGAAAACAGTCAGTGAATTCTGCATCTTTAATTGAGGCACCCAGGTTCTTTTACTGGGACTGACTGGGTGATTGTCCTGCACCCACGGAGAGTGAGGAAAAGCAGGGTGGAGCGAGGGCCCACCTGGAAGCTGCATGGGGCAAAAGGAGCTCCCTCCCCAAGGTGGTTAGGGATTGTGCTACCCCCCCGAAATCCATGCTTTTCCCATGAATCTCTGCAACCCCTGGATAAGGAGGTCCCCCTGTGAGCTCATGCCACCAGGGCTTGGGTCCCAAGCACACAGCTCTGTAGACTCATGGTGCCTGCTCGGGTGGGTGGCCACTCAAGCAGGCACTGAAACACAGGAGTTTTTGCATACTCTGGCTCCAGGAACTCTGGTGTGGCAGGAGATCCATCCACTCTCATGGGATGGGGCTAAAGCCAGGGA